>NC_080848.1:15987902-16630840 GCF_030435755.1 Ochotona princeps
TGAGCCCATTCCCCGAATGCCTACAGCAACCAGAAAGCCAGTGCCAGGAACAGGAACTTAATACAGGTCTCCTACGGTGTTGGCAGGGCCCAGGTATTGAAGCCACCGGGGTCTGTCCCTGCAGGAAGCTGTGGTCGCAGGAGCCAGAGCCGAGAACTGAACACAGGCACTCTGACGTGGAAGGTGGTACCCAGCCAGCACTTCAGGCCTGAGAACCACAACTTTTCCCCTAGATCGCTTTTGAATAAAATATGATTCCTGGGCCTTCCCAGTCTTGACAGGAAAAACAGCAAGAAAAAACTCTTCATGGTTTTGTTTTTCATAGTGGCATGGGAATAGGAATTATGCACCTGCTGTAGAAATGAGCAAATGACATGTCTACTGATTTGGGAGCAAGAGTTCTCACTGTGGGGGGAAAAAACAGATGCGGGAGCACAGATGAGGGGTGCTGGCAGTGTGGGGAGTGGGTTAAGCTGCAGCTTGCAACACTAGCATCCCACATGGAAGTGTCATGTGAGGTGCTGGCTGCCCTGCTTCCAATCCAGCTTCTTGTTAATATGCCCGGGAAGGCAACAGAAAATGGCTCAAGTCCTTGGTCCCCATCACGCCTGTGGGAGACCCTTGTGGAGTGCTTGTCTCTTCGCTTCAGCTTGGCTGTGTGGCCATCTAGGGAGTAAGCAAGCAGATGGAAGTCATCTCTCTCTGGATCTACCATCCTGCCTTTTAAACAGATTAATAAACCATGTTTATATACATAGAGAGGACAACCAGAGCCAACCAAGCCCTTGCCGCGATTTCTGGGCGACTGGTGCCCTGGGACTGGGCCAAAAAAGCGTGGAGGAACTGGTGAGAGAAGTGCGGGATCCGCCAAGCCACCCGGGCCACTGCTGGCTGGAGCCTGGGGTGGTGGCAAAGCACTCCAAGACCTGGTTGAGACCTGGTTGAGGCCTTGTGGAGGTGGAACCAGAGCTGGGTTGCTAAGGGAGGCCTGCGGGAGGCGATTGTGTATGGTGCAACCCCGGGGAAGCTGAAGGTCAGCCAGTAGGAGTCCTGAGGTTGTTTAGGGGTGTTTGATATAGCTCTTCTTTCAGTCTTCTTCGGGGTTTGGGCTTCCACATTCACGGATGGAGAGACCAACCCAGCCGTGCAGCTGTGCTATGGACCTCTGTAACATGTGGATTGACCCTCGCTGACTGCACTGCTTGCAGCCCTGCCGCTCCTTATCAGGAGCAAGGGAGACCCAGCTGTACCTCTTCTCAATTTCTTTTCCCTTGTCCACTCCCCCTCCCACATATTTTGAGGGGTTGGGGGGCCTGGGTTATTCTTATGAACCCCTATTTAGGAGTGGGGTGTATGAATCTGAGGCCTGAGGGTCCTTCTATGTTTCTGTAACATGTGTTTGTTTGTGTACATTTTGCTCTTCAGTTTATAAATAAACATATAGAGAGTGGGGAAAATACACTTTTTTGAAATTTATTTCTTTTAAATAAAATTTTATTTTTATTGGAAAGACAGATTTGGAGAGTGAAGGAGATACAAGAGGAAGATCTTCTGTCCACTGCCTCACTCCCCAAGTGGCTGCAACAGCCAGAGCTGAGCTGATCCAAAGCCAAGAACTTCTTCCAGTTCTCCCGTATGGGTGCAGGGTCCCGAGGTTTTGAGCCATCCGTTACTACTGTCGTGGGCCACAAGCAGGGAGCTGGATGGGAAGTGGAGCAGCTGCAGCAGCCATATAGGATACGGTACCACAGGCAGGGGATTAGCCTGGCAGCCACATCATTTTTAAACATTTTTTAAAGATTTACTTATTTTATTAAATAGGTGGAGTTACAAAAAAAATGGAGAGGAAGGCCCAGCGCAATGGCTCAGTGGTTAAATCCTTACCTTGCTTGTGCTGGGATCCCATATGGGCGCGAGTTCATGTCCTAGCTGCTAGGACAGAAGAGGAGAGAGATCTTCCATCTGCTGGTTTGCTTCCCAAATACATGCAAAAGCAGGGCTGGTTTCAGCTGAAGCCAGGAATCTGGAATTTAAGGAGTAGAACTTCATCCAGATCTGGCACACAGATTCAGGGACCCAAGAACTCAGGCTATCTTCTGCTGTCTTCCCAGGTGCACTGGAAAGGAGTTGGATTAGAACTGAATCAGGCTCATGTGGAATGCTGGCTGGCATTGCAGGCGGCATCTTAACTGAGCATGCCACAACACTGACACCAATCATTTAGACATTTTTGGAGTGAAAACCTTTTCCCAGATAGTCTCCACATTTTGTTTTACTTTTAATTCTTTTCAATTTTTGAAGAAAATCTTAATTCAGCTCCTAAACTTTAGTTGAACTAGTTCATACCCATTTGCATTGATTAAGAGACATTTTTGGGGGAAGCTCTTCTCCTTCTTGTGTATTTATTTCCTCAGTGACATTATTAAGCCCTTGAAATATATAAATTATTCATCATTCCTTCGTATCCCTGTGCTTGGCACAGAGCCTTTTTTTGACAATGCCAGCAGGCGTGGGGCGTGAGTGATCTGAACAGTTCAACTGCCTCATTCTTTTTTTTAAAAAAAGATTTATTTATTTTTATTTATTTTTTAAAGATTTATCTATTTTTATTACAAAGTCAGATATACAGAGAGGAGGAGAGACAGTCCTCAACTGCTTTCCTATGCCACAAGCAGGGAGCTGGATGGGAAGTGGAGCTGCCGGGATTAAATCGGCGCCCATATGGGATCCTGGTGCGTTCAAGGTGAGGACTTTAGCCACTAGGCCATGCTGCCGGGCCCCAACTGCCTCATTCTTTTCAAGCTAATGGAAGAAGCATTTAAATGATCTCTTTGGAGTTGAACACTTGGAAACAAGTCAGTGCTGCCCGCTCTTTCACACCCGTGTGCGGCTCCTGGGATTCGTAGAACTATGTACCTGGGTGGAAAAATGAGTCATTGCTCTTAAGGACACACAGCACAATGGGAGTGTGGAAACTGAGCAGAGCACTGAGGATCAATGTGCAAACAAGAGTTCATACTCTTCCTGTTCCTGACGTGGAGCGGAAGCACTGTTCTCTGGGATAAGGGCCAGATTCCACAAACAAAATGGTTTTTGCCAACAGGCACACATCTGTTGAACACATACTACATGTGTTGAGAGTGGCTCATTCGAAAGCTTTGCTCATGGTTGCAGCAGGAAAGCAGAAAGGAAAAAGGCTCATCTTTTAAAATTATTTTTTATTTATTCATGTGTTTGTTTTAGAGATTTCTTTTTATTTTTTATTGGGAAAGCAGATGTACGGAGTGAAGGAGAGACAGAAAGATTTGTTCGCTGCCTCACTTCCTAAGTGGCCGCAACGACTGGAGCCCAGCAGATCTGAAGCCAGGAGCCAGGAGCTTCTTCCAGGTCTCCCAGGGAACCTGAACCTCTGTGATTTCCCCTTTTTCATAATCCTCTCTTTCTTTCTTCCTTTCAAATCACCCATTCCGGCAGTCAGTTTGCCACTGCTTCTCCGGGTCTGCATTAGCAGGAGAGTAAATTAATTCCTCCTTCCAATTTGGTTAAACTACTTCAACCATGCCACATACCTGTGCAATGCAGCCTAGACCTGCTAGCAGGCCTTCCAAGATGCTCTGTGCTGGGCAACATGTACCTGCCCTGCATTCACTCCTATATCCCAGCTTATGGCTCAGATGTCCTTGTGCTTTTACCAAGTTCTTTCTTCTGCTTAGAAAGCCAACTCCTTGCCATTTTTTTTCTGCTCAGCAGCTGTCTATTCATTCCTTTTTACTTTTTAAGGTTTTCTTTAATTGTTTTTAAAATTTATTTGAAAGGCAGAGAGAAAGAGTCTCTCCCCACTGGCTCATGGGGATATAAATAGAGTGTGTCTCTCCCCATTGGCTCCCTAAATGCCTTCAATAGTGAAAGTTTAACCAGGCCAAAGCCAGAAACTCAAGTCAGTGGTTAGCAAGGACCCAAACTCCTGTTTCGGCTGTCATCTGCTGCCCCCAGGCTGTGCATCAGCAGGAACTTAGAATCAGGAGCCCAGTCAAAACTGGAACCCAGGCACGCTCACACAGAATGTGTGTGTGTGTGTATTTTTTTTTTAAGATTTATTTATTTTTATTACAAAGTCAGATATACACAGAGGAGAGACAGAGAGAAAGATCTTCCATCCGATGATTCACTCTCCAAGTGAGCCTCAACGGCCGGTGCTGCGCCGATCCGAAGCCAGGAACCTGGAACCTCTTCCAGGTCTCGCACACAGGTGCAGGGTCCCAAAGCTTTGGGCCATCCTCTGCGGCTGCTTTCCCAGGCCACAAGCAGGGAGCTGGATGGGAAGTGGGGCTGCCGGGATTAAATCGGCGCCCATATGGGATCCTGGTGCGTTCAAGGTGAGGACTTTAGCTGCTAGGCCACGCCGCCGGGCCCATGTGTGTATATTTTAAGGTGGACTTTGAGAGACTTTGGAAAGATTTGCTCAATCCTGGTCCTTCTAAAGCAATGATGTCTCAGAACTATCAAAACCACTCAACTAACACTCCCTTTCCCCACACCACCGTCTCTAAAACATCATTGAAGCATCATACCCTCATTCCTGGATGATGATATAGTTTGACAGCAAGGTGCAGCTCTCTCTCCTCCCTTGCAGACACAGTAGAAAAAACAACTGAACTCTTTGTCCCACTCACTTTTCTCTATATCTCAACCCTTCCTACCCTAGTTGGGGACCACTGGGCTTGCATCCCTCTCAACTATGTAAACAATGTTAAAATAAAATCAAAATGTAAAATTAAAAAAAGAAAATGTCATGAAAGCTCATAGTTGAATTATTCGTACTAGCCTGCAGACGAAAACAACTCAAATTTCCATCAACTGATGAACAAACACCATATGGCATGTTCATACAAAGGGAGATTATCCTGCTACAAAAACAACGGAAGTCTTGACCCACCCTGCAACATGTGATACTAACTCATTATGCCAGGACTGCCCGGCATTTGGTGCAGCATCTGGGACACCCCTGGTACGCCTATGTTCAAGCCCAAACTCCACCTGCAATCCCAGTTTTCTGCTCCTGTGCACCCTGGGAGGCAGCAGCTGACAGTTCAAGTTCCTGGGCCTCGGGCCACCTGTGTGGAAGACCTAGATCGAGTTCCCAGCTTCCAGCTTCAACCTTGGCCAGCCCCAGCTGTTACAGGCATTTAGCGAATGAACTGCAATGGGAGCCCAGTCTGTCTCTAAAATAAGAAATTTAAAAAATGTAAAAGTGAAACAAAAAAAATACTGAATTATATGCTTTAAACTGTGTGGTATGTGAATTATACCTTCATAAAGCGGCCAATTTCTTGTACTTTTGCCAACAGTTACTAAAACTGATTTTCAAAAAAAGAAAATATAATCTACCATATAGGACAAGAAAGAAATAAAAATAACACTGTGTCCCAAGGCCTAATGGAAGATTCCCCAAGGACATATTGGTCAGCAAGGATAAAATAATAATAAAAGTCTGCTTTATTTAAAGCAGAGCTCAAATAAAATTAGAAAAGGAGAGGTAATTGGTGGAATATGGTTTCTGGGTGGCTTTTGAATGCCCTTCTTTTAGCAGACAGGAAGGCTCCATTTGGGATAAATTCTAGAAGCTCAGGGTGAGGGACTGGTGGGTGCACTGATAGAAGACAGAGTCTGAACAGAAAGAGAGAACAGGTGGCTCCAATCTCGAGCAGTCTGGACAGGGCCATCCATTGACCCTGGCACTTGTGTGTGTGCGTCTGTGTTCATTTTGTGCATGCTCAAGGCAAGAACGAGGGATTTCGTGGGATGCTCACTGCCTTATTTTCTTGGTATTTTCAGGACATGGGCCTGAAATGTAGTTTCCCTGAAACAAAATTTCCCACCCCACAGCAAACACACTGGCTGTGTCCTTGAAGTGGGTTTTTTTGTTGTTGTTGTTGTTGTTAATTTTTTTCTAAAGATTTATTCATTTTATTACAGCCAGATATACACAGAGGAGGAGAGACAGAGAGGAAGATCTTCCATCCGATGATTCACTCCCCAAGTGAGCCGCAACGGGCCGGTGCGCGCCGATCCAAAGCCGGGAACCTGGAACCTCTTACGGGTCTCCCACGCGGGTGCAGTGTCCCAATGCATTGGGCCGTCCTCCACTGCTTTCCCAGGCCACAAGCAGGGAGCTGGATGGGAAGTGGAGCTGCCGGGATTAGAACCGGCGCCCATATGGGATCCCGGGGCTTTCAAGGCGAGGACTTTAGCCGCTAGGCCATGCCGCCAGGCCCTGAAGTGGGTTTTACCACCCAAGTGACACCTCCAAACAACAGTCCTGGCTTTCTGGCTCAAGAAAGTTGCCCCACCTCCTAATGTTTGAAGAAAAAAAGAAGGCACTTTTGAAGAAGGCACATCTCACTGACAACAAGGATAGGACAGGGCCTAGCAAGCCAGCAAGTTGCACAAATGGAAAATTCCCATTCCTGCATGTGGAAGCTGAAAACCAGCTGTCAGGGGTTGGTCCTCCGCACACACAGCACAGCTTCTCTGACGTGCAGGTACATCCCTTATCCCAGCTGGTCATGATTAGCAAAACCCACTGCCACCCCAGGAGCTCTCCCAGTACAGCTGCAGCACCAAGTATAGCATAGCACACCTTTGGCTGGATATCCCTAGATGTAAATGGATAAAACTCAGAGCAGAACCAGGGTAAGAGGGGATGAGCGAGGCCTAGTCAGCCCCTGAACATCATCAGACCTTATGTGATTCCTGAGGTTAGGAGGCGCTGCCTGCCTTGTCTATCAAACCTAGACACTGTGCCCTCCCCAAAGAGTGACCACCTTCCCTAAGCTGCTGGGGTACCTGTCTTGTTATGCTAGAAGCTGCTTATCTGTCTGTCTTGATAAGAGAAACTGGACTTTATTCATTCATTCTTTTAGAGTCCCCAGCCCAAGACCTATCTCACGGTTAACAGTCACACTTTACTGAAGACATGGAGAGAGGGAGCGAAGGAGAGAGGAAGGGTAAGGGAGGTAGGAGGAATGCTCCAGGGCACTGAGATTCTAACTGCTGACAGGCCTGCCTCCTGGTGTTCTTTTTCAGGGCCACAGGGTTGTTTGCTTTGACCTCACTCTCCCTCTTGCAGGCTCTGTTTCTGGGGCTGAAAGCACACAATGGGACAGTGTGCCTGTGGGCGAGCCCAGCAAGCCAGGGGAAATGCAAAGCTGGGTGTGCTGACCTCCTCATGGGGGAATGACTGCTTCTTTTCCCTGTAACCGAGTGGAATGTTCCAGAAAGGACTGTTGTGACATGGTGGCGGTGGTGGTGGGTGCATAGGGGTGTTGGTGAAGCTGGTGCAGCATGGCTCAGCATGCCCTCTGTTGGATGTAGTTGGCAGTTAGCAAGAAGTGGGACAGTGAGAGAAACTTTGTCTCCAACATAGCTATGGAAGGACAGAGCCTTTTTGCAAGAATTCTGTGAAGGAGGCATTAAATGAGTCAGAGATGCACTCCCTGGACTTGTCTTGGAGTATAATTTGATTCATGCACAAGAACTGACATTCCTTCTTGAACAAGGAGAAGTGAAACACATTTCCAGAGTGGTATGGACTGAATTTCTCCTAGTAAACAGACAACCAGAAACAAAACAATGTAACAGTAAAATTGTTTCAAAGCTACCCTTCCTGAGGGCTTATATTGTAATCTGCAAATTTCCCTTGGTGGGGATCTGGTTAAACAAATACAGTATAATCCCGACATTGTCGTTCCATATGTACTGACAAGAAACAACACCCAGCATACATTCACAGCTAGGAAAAAAAAAGCACAATGCTGAGATGTATTTGTTGGCACATATAAGGATGCTTCAAAAGTTCATGGAAAATGGCTCTTATCCCTCCCGCTCTTACCCCGCTCTTATCCCGCTCTTATCCTGCTCTTATCCCGCTCTTATCCCTCTCTTACCCCCCTCTCTTCTCCACCCCTCTTTCTTGCTGTTCCTGCTCCGTTGGAATAAACCTCCTAAGATACAAAAAAAAAAAAAAAAAAGTTCATGGAAAATGGAATTAAAAGTTATGCACTTTTGGGCCCGGCACGATAGCGTAGTGGTTAAAGTCCTCGCCTTGAAAGCCCCGGGATCCCATATGGGCGCCGGTTCTAATCCCGGCAGCTCCACTTCCCATCCAGCTCCCTGCTTGTGGCCTGGGAAAGCAGCCGCAGAGGATGGCCCAAAGCCTTGGCACCCACAAGGGAGACTTGGAGGAAGTTCCTGGCTCCTGGCTTCAGATCGGCACAGCACTGGCCATTGCGGTCACTTGGGGAGTGAATCAT
This sequence comes from Ochotona princeps, assembly GCF_030435755.1. Taxonomy (NCBI): domain Eukaryota; kingdom Metazoa; phylum Chordata; class Mammalia; order Lagomorpha; family Ochotonidae; genus Ochotona; species Ochotona princeps. Next base: position 15,996,215 of record NC_080848.1, read on the forward strand.
CGGACAGAAGATCTTCCTCTCTGTCTCTCCTCCTCTGTGTAAATCTGACTTTGCAATAAAAATAAAATAAATCTTTTTTTTATAAAATAAATCTTTTAAGAAAAAGTTATGCACTTTTCCACAAACACTTTCAAGTACCCTCATATACAACAGTGCTTTCAAAAAGTCCATGGAAAATATTCAGTATTTTTAAATTTCACTTTTGCCACCAACTTCGGAAGCTCACTTGTCTATGATCATAATACAGCATTTTCTAGAGAAAATGGTAACTACAGTTGTCTCATGAAACAGAAAATAGTTTCTAGGGGTAGAGGTATTTCTTGCCACTGTGTTTCTTGGAGTGTTTTTTGCAATTTGTATATCAAGTGTTACCTGCTAAAATAACCAACCTTAGGATTTAAGAACGTGGATCTGACGCAAAGGCTCAACTGGCTAATCCTCCCCCCATGTAATTGCTAGAATCCCATATGGGCACTCCTGGCTCATGTGCCTGCTGCTCCACTTCCCACCCTGCTCCCTGCTTGTGGCCTGGGAAAGCAGTAGAGGATGACCCAAAGGCCTGGGACCCTAATACCTGCGTGGGAGACTAAAAAAAAGCTCCTGGCTCCTGGCTTCAGAATTGCTCAGTTCCGGCCACTGCAGCCATTTGGGGAGTGAACCAATAGATGCAAGATACATCTTTCTATCTCTCATTCTCTCTGTAAATATAATTTTTAAAAGATGTTTAAAATCTTTTTCGTCTTTTTTTAAGATTTATTTCATTTTTCTTGGAAAGCCAGATATACAGAGAAGAGAGGCAGAGAGGAAGATCCATTCATTGATTCACTCCCCAAGCGGTCGCAACAGCTAGAGATGTGCCAATCTGAAGCCAGGAGCCAGGAGCTTCTTTTGGGTCTCCCATGCAGGTGCAGGGTCCCAAGGCTTTGGGTCATCCTTGACTGCTTTCCCAGGTCACAAGCAGGGAGCTGGATGGGAAACAGGGCCACCGGGATTAGAAGCAGCACGCATATGGGATGCCAGTGTGTGCAAGGCGAGGACTTTGGCCACTAGGCTACAGCACCGGGCGCTCTCTCTCTCTCTCTCTCTCTCTCTCTCTCTCTCTCTCTATATATATATATATATATATATATATATATATATATTTTAAGATCTAAGACCCTTATGAAGGTTTGTCAGGTTCTCTACTGTCACTGTATCCTCTAATGGCTTTATCAGGAACGTAAACTATTGTAACAGATGCCTTTCCAATGCTAAGACTAGTTGCTAACCTGCTGGTTCTAGTAGCTATAGACATTAAGGAATACAGGATTTCAGACACCAGTTTACTCTCTTTCAGCCCCATGTATGAAACCCACATGTTCCTGCAGGAAAAATACTTGATTCAATGGCTATTAGGGCACTGCCCGGGCCATTGTCAGTGGCCCTTGCTTGGCTGGTGGCCGCTCTGGCAGCCTGACAGAGTCTGGAATCTATGCAGGGCAGCTTTTCACCTCTCCCAAGGGGGATGGGTGCCACACCAGCAGTGACCTTTTGTCAACCTCATCTGTGGCCAGCCAGGGAAGCTCAGGCCTGATTTCCCAAGCAGGGAAAAGGTTTGTAACTTTTCTGTGGGAAAGGGAGCTGGTGCCACTCCAGGGGACTCTGCCAGCAAAATGGAGGAGGGCAGGCACTTCTGTGGCCACGCTGCTACTTTGTACCCGCCGCAGGTGAGGTGTAGCTCAGTGACCATTCCGCCAGCACGCTCAAAAACAGCACATGTGTTTTGGCCATGCTTGCCAACCTCCCAGTCTCTACCCAAGCTTTAGAGTGCTGAGGAGGTGGGAAGGTGGGAGGCGGGGTCCAGGCAGGCACCTGGCTTCAACAGGGGCCTCTTCTCCTCATTGTAGGACATGGAGGTGGAATTCCAGGGCCTCTTCTAGCGTCACTCAATTCTCAGGGCGCTGGTGCACTGGAAGAGAGGGTGGGTTGATAGAGGTGTAAGGTGGATGAAGGTTTTCCTCTGGATCTCATTGCCCATCCTAGCTCGGCGGTCAGGGTCGTCCCAGGGGAACAGGAGCTGGCAGCCCTCACCCCACGGACTTAGACTCCGACTTAAGATCTCCCTTCCTTTCCTCAAACGATCCCTAAAGCTTTTCCAACACTTGGGAGTGTCAGACGTTCCTTGAAAACGGACAGGGATCCGTTCACTCCTCAAACCAAAAGACACAGGCAAGTGGAAGGGGTCTTTGACAAGTTCGTGGAAAAATGCACCTTCAGGTGATCTTTTGGAATACCCTCCGTACCGCAATGCTCGCTTGGTGAGCAGCCACCTGACTCTCGAGGAGCCTTGAATAGCTGAAGGGAGTCTTGCGGCTTTTTTTTTTTTTTTTTTTTTTTTTTTTAAGCCAGAGGGAAACTAGAGCAACACTCCCAGGACCTGATTCCTGCCCCCACCCCACCCCTTCACATTCCTCCACCCGCGTCCAGTGCCCTCCGCCTCCGCAGCCCAAGCCCGGGTCTCCCGCTCCAACTATTCCAACCATGCTGGGCAGGGTGGGGCGCTCGGCTCTCGGGCCCCCCTCCGTGGCACCCCTCCTCCGAGTCAGTCACCCCTACTGCCCCGGTCCCTCCCTTTCTGGGGTGGGGCCAGCCAATGGGGGACTAGGCTCCAGGGTTTGGCCCTGGTGCCGGTTGCTCTCGGATCCCCCGCCCCACAGTGCTGGCCGGCGTCCCGGTGCGCACGGACGTGGCTTGAGTTTCCTCGCCTCTCGGTTCTCGCTCTCTTCCTCCTCTCGCTCCCCCTTTCTCTCCGGATCCTCTCACTCCGCTCCAGCTCCAGCTCCGCTCGGCCGGTCCCGCACCGCTCCGGGGAGCCATGGAGGACGTCACACTTCATATCGTGGAGCGGCCGTTTTCCGGGACGCCCGAAGTTGAAGATCGTGAGCCCTCCCAGGTGGGGGCACCGGCCGCTGAGGAGCCGTCGGGGACCGGCTCGGAGGAGCTGATCAAGTCGGACCAGGTGAATGGCGTGCTGGTGCTGAGCCTCTTGGACAAGATCATCGGCGCCGTCGACCAGATTCAGCTGACCCAAGCCCAGCTGGAGGAGCGGCAGGCGGAGATGGAGGGCGCGGTGCAGAGCATCCAGGGCGAACTGGCCAAGCTGGGCAAGGCGCACGCCACCACGAGCAACACGGTGAGCAAGCTCCTGGAGAAGGTGCGCAAGGTCAGCGTCAACGTGAAGACCGTACGAGGCAGCCTGGAGCGCCAGGCCGGTCAGATCAAGAAGCTGGAGGTCAACGAGGCCGAGCTGCTGCGGCGCCGCAACTTCAAAGTCATGATCTACCAGGTGAGACCGCGGAGAGGACCGCGCCCAGCGTTAGCGCTGCTCCGGCCCGGGGCTCGGGGCTGGCAGGCCGGCTCCAGGCGCGACTCTTCAGTCCGCCCGGGCCCGTGTCCTGGCACGGGATCCGCCCTCCTTCCAGCCCAGTCCCTGCGGGAGTGGGGTGCGGTCAGGGAAAGCGGCGGGATTTAGGGTCGCGCCTGTACTCCTTGCCCTCCCAGCCAGGCCCCTCCCTCGGATCCCAAACTCCTAATGGGACTAGGTTAAGGAGCTGGACTTGGGAACCCTGCCCCTCGCAGACCACTCCGCTCCCAACTAGAATCGGGTGAAGCGCTTTCCTATTTGGGGGCCGTTTCCAGGAACGCCAGGGGTCCGTAGCGGCTTTGGGGGGCCCCCGCTGTAAGCAGACACTGGCAGCGGGGCCCGGACCTGGGGCCTTCGGCGCTGCCCGCCCGATATAGCCGGTGATTCAGGGCTCAGGAACGCACCGGCGGGGGCTGCGCCAGGCGGGGACGCCACCGACCGCCAGCCCCGCTTCCCGGACCCCACGCCCCCGCACCAGCCTGCGCGATCCAGCCCTGACTTCTCGCTGTGACCTGTTCCCTGCCTCCGGGCGCTTTTAGGCCCGCCCTTGGAGACACCCTCCGGGTGCGCGCCCATCGCCTGGGCCTCCGGGAGGCTTGCGGAGGAGGAGAGTAGGCGGGTGGCTGGCTGGGCTGTGCGGTTTGGGCGCAGTGAATCATCCCGCACATCTGCGGGGGCGAGGGCTGGGAGCGGCCAGGCAGTGGGCTGGAGGAGGTTAGGAGGTTGGCGGGCCCCAAGCCGCTGGATGCTCTCTGTGCACCTCTTCCCTCCGGGTCCCGCTTGTATATAAATGCGATTTTTGAAACCTATCCCGAAATACACCCCGGAATCTCTGTGTAGCTCCTCCCCTCCACTCCTGTGCAGGGTCCCGATAGGGCTGGGCTGGGCCGGGAGCGACCATGTCCGGCCTCCCTTTTCCCTGCTGCCCGCGGACCTGACTTAAGCTGTTACCCCAGGGAGGCGGGATCCTGGGGTCCCAGGGAGGGCTAGCGTAGGCTCCTTCTTACCCTCCTCCTCCCTGCTGGAAGGTTGGAAAGGCCAGGAAGGCTAGAACATGCCGCTGCAACTTAATGGGATCCTTCTGGGAGCCCTGTTCCCTGACAGTCCCAGGGCCTGGTTAAGCTGCATTTCGGAAGAGTCCTCAGGCTCTATTAGGGAGAGCTCAGAGAAGAGCACAGGGAGCAGAGGTTGGGGTGGAGGAAGTGATAGAGACAGGGAGGCGAGCGTGCTGGAGCTGGTCCTTGGGACTAAGGCAGAAATGGCTTTGTCCCCCTCTCCATCCTTTCCCACTGTTTGCTAAGAGGCACTTTCTCGGCCAATAGTAGAGCTATTGGGTACACAATGTTTGCCTGAGGCTGTGTCCATAAAGAATTTGGAGGAAACAGGATGGGGATGGGGTGGAGGTTTGAGAAATTGTTAGAGACCTGAGTCACCCCCGAGGGACATAGGAGGGAGAGGTACAAGGTGTGAGCCTGGAGCAGCAGCTCCTGACAGCTGGATAATCACTGTCGGCCTTTGACAGACTGTCCTAAAGCAGGGCCAGGAAGGGGCAGAGAGCCAACCTCCCACATCCCACCAAACCACTGGGGAAATAAGTGTTGGGAGCTCAGAGGTGAAGAAGAGACTCCAACAGCTGGGGTGGGGCTGAACTTGAACTTCCCTGAGCTGCAGAACAGATGTTCCAGGTGGGGGCTGAGGGGTGGGGCTCAGCCTGGGGGAAGGCAGAGGCAGGGCCTCCCCTGAGAAGAGAATGAAGTAAAAATAGCCATGTGCCTTGGCAGCCCTAATAGGGAAGACTGGGGGCAGCAGCGTTTATGGTAAAGTCAGGCCCAGGGGAGTAGGACGCCCTGCGTGTAACTGCAGCCAGGCCAAGACAGGGAAGGACTGGGCAAAGAACTGGACAAGCGCTTTCTGTGCAAGGGAAGGCAGTGATGCAGCTGCAGATGGGGGAGGTATAATGTGGCATTGGGACGGGCTGGAGGAGGACACCCAGCGGATGAACCCCTGTGTGGCTCCTTGCTGGGTTCAGGGACCAGGGAAGTCACAGACACCCCTTTTTACCCCCAATCCATAAACAGCAGATGCAGCCCTCCCTTGGAGCCCACTTCTGAGGTCCCCTGGGGGCATTTTCCCTCCTGTACCCAGAACAGGACTAACAGCTTGGCAGCCCCCTCCCCTGGGTCAGCAGCTGAGGCAAGGGGTGGGGGTGTGGGGGTTGGGGATCGTGAACTCCACCAAGAACAGGAATTAGCAACAGGAATTAGTGGACTGAGGACTGGTGGGCGGGTCAGGACAAGTGGCACTGGCTCCAAAACCCCATGCACAGGCCAGTTCCTTAGAGTTCTTTGAGAACCCAGCAGAGGAGGTTTATACAATGGAAATAGAGGTTTCTAGAGTTGATGAACTACACCTAGGGACTGGCAATTGAAACCCCCAGCTCTGCTGCCAAGGTTTAGGGAGCCTCTGGAATGCCTGGGCAGTGGCGGATAGCTTGGCTGGCTCCGCCTTGCCAAGTCCCAACCCCACTCAAATCTCCCTCCCTCACAGTTCCCTTGACTCCAGAAGAACCCCAAACCTGTGTCCAAAAATGTTACCACATCAAGACTCTGGTTACTCTCAGCCCGTACAGCCAATGGCCACGGAGAGCATGCCTTCCATACTCTTCCTCCAAAATAGCTGTTTGGTTTTTTTGTTTGTTTTGTTTGTTTGTTTGTTTGTTTTTTCCTCCTGGGCAGAGTCCAAAGCTAAGAGGGTATTTGTAGAGTATGCTCAGGATTAACGGAAATCATGCCAGCCACGTGCTCCTCCCTTTTCAGTTTAATACAATTTTGACTATCATAAAGGTCACAGTTGTGAAGGTGAGGTGATGAGCTGGCAGCTGAGAGTCAGGCAACATATATTATGAAAAAAAACTGCAAGTGATTGTTTTTCCATGAACTTTAAAAAAAAGAGTTATTTTATTTCTATTGGAAAGTCAGCTATGCAGAGAGAAAGAGAGACAGAAAAAGATCTTCCATCTGCTGGTTCACTCCCCAAGCAGCCACAAATGGCTGGAGTTCAGCCAATCCGAAGCCAAGAGCCAGGAGCCTCCCCCAGGTCTCCCACACATGTGCCAGGTCCCAAGGCTTTGGGCTGTCCTCGACTGCTTTCCCACACCACAAGCAGGGAGCTGGATGGGAAGTGGGGCTGCTGGAACACGAATCGTCACCCATATGGGACCCTGATACATTCAAGGCAAGGACTTTAGCCACTAGGTTATTGCACTGGGCCCTCTATAAGCTTTTAAAAGTAGCCTTTTCCTGGATGTTCGATCTTGAAGACACCTGAAAGATACCCACGTCATCTCCTTCCTGTCCTAGCTTGGGAACTCTCCACCCACCCCACCCAGACTCCAAGAGGGGCAATCACTTGTTCATTGTCATTCAAGTAGGGATGCCCAGGGGCTGCAGGAGAGGCTCACTCTTCCCATCTCCACCTTCTTTTCCAGGCTTTGCGGCATATATCAGGGTGGGGCCTTGTCCTACACTGGGGCATAGCATCCCCATTCTCTAATGCAGACAGTTGGGCATTGGGCTACCCTGTGTGTGTTTGCGTAGGAGTGTGCAGTATTGGCTACCAGCGGCCAGCATTGATGGCCATTAGCTGCTCAGCCTCTGAATGCCGGAGTAGGCCAATGTGTACTCAATAGTGTGGACTAAGTACCTGCCTTGAGGGCCACATGGGACCCATTGCTTATTTTTTTTTTTTTAAGATTTATTTATTTTATTACATAGTCAGATATACAGAGAGGAGGAGAGACAGAGAAGAAGATCTTCCATCCGATGATTCACTCCCCAAGTGAGCCGCAACGGGCCGGTGCGCGCCGATCCGAAGCCGGGAACCTGGAACCTCTTCTGGGTCTCCCACGCGGGTGCAGTGTCCCAATGCATTGGGCCGTCCTCAACTGCCTTCCCAGGCCACAAGCAGGGAGCTGGATGGGAAGTGGAGCTGCCAGGATTAGAACCAGCGCCCACATGGGACCCCGGGGCTTTCTTTTTTTTTTTTTTTTTTTTTTTTTTTTTTTATGTCGGTGATGCTCAGCTCAAGTTGCACTTGAACTGACTTTTTTTTTTTTTTTTAAAGATTTATTTTATTTTTATTACAAAGTCGGATATACTGAGAGGAGGAGAGAGAGAGAGGAAGTGGAGCTGCTGGGATTAGAACCAGCAGCCATATGGGATCAAGGCGAGGACCTTAGCCACTAGGCCATGCTGCCAAGCCCGACCCCGGGGCTTTCAAGGCGAGGACTTTAGCCGCTAGGCCACGCCGCCAGGCCCGACCCATTGCTTGTTATTGGCGACTTTCGGCCTTACTGCTCCCATCATTTCTTGCGTCTGGCAGTGCTGACGTCCCTTTCTGTTGACTTCCGAATGCCCAAAGCAAGAGTGACAGCCTAGCCCCTCAGCGGGGAGGGTTGGGAGCCACTGAGGGTTCCCTGAGACACAGGCCGATCTGTCCTCAAGCCAGCTTGGCCTTCCATCCTGATCTCTCTGTGCGTTTTAATGCCTGACATCATCCCGAGCTTTGAGGGGCGGGGAAGGGAGGGTGGCAAGGGTAGCAGGAGGCGAGGATGTGGCCAAGGGGAAAAATAGCCCGGAAGGTGCGCTTCTGTGCCTATCCGGGGCGGTGCCCAGTGTCCACCCTGCCCCAAAGAAGAGCAAGAGCTGGAATGGGCGGTGTCTGCGTCCACAGACAGTGGAGTTGTGTGCCTCCCTCTCACTCTGCAGAGCCTCCCCAGGCAGAGGCCAGCAATGGGCCTCTTGGGAAATGCCTTCCCCCGCCCTCCCCTCCCCACTGCATCCCACTCTCATGGTAGCCATGGTCATCGTGCCACCATGGCTGGGGAAAGGTGGACAGTAGGTGCCCAGGGATGTGGTGGGGTAGGTGGGGTGCATTGGTGGACGTGGGCTTGTTTCACCTGAGTGTACCCTGACTGCCTGGATGTGGCATCTAAACTGTGATTTCCATTCCCTCTAATGTATGGTGTGTCTCTCACTCCTCACCAGCCCTTTGTCAGCATGTCCCCAAGTCCCTGACACACACAACCCTTCCCACTCCTACCCCAAGCCCCCGTTAAACCCGTTTTCCTCATCTTAGCCCAAGAAGAAGCCGAAGGCATCCTCTGAGCCGGCCACACCCAAGACCGTGCCTTTGGACCTTCTGCCTGAGACTGAACCCTTTGACCTGCAGCCCGACCCCGTGCCCGAGTGTGCAGCCTTTGAGCAGGCACCCAGGACCCTGCCCTATTACCCGGAGCCTGTCCCAGAGAAGCCAACAGCGGAGGCGGGACTCTAGGGTCGTGGTGGGGCTGTGGTGGGCACAGGAGGTCATTCCTGCCTGCCATTGGCTCCTTGCTTGGTGGCGGCCAGAGCAGGATGCCCACTGCTGTGTGTTTGTGTGTGGCAGGCATGGGGAAGCTCCTGGTGCTACGTAGAGTTCAAGTGAATGTGAAATATGTGTGTGTGAGGGGGAGGTGATGGGTGGGGACCTGCTGCCTGGCTTCTGTTTCCATGGTAGGCTAGCCCCTTACCTGCACTTTGCCCAGGCCGCCCTGCATGAAGCTGTGCACGCAGCAGCCGGGTCCCCTCCCTGCCCCCTCTGCCTGCTGCCTCAGCCACAGCCTTCCAAGCCACCCCCGCCTCTCTGGGTGGGGTGGGGGGGAGTGGCGGGCTGATGCATGTCCTCTACACATCCTCCCTGGAGCTGAGGGAAACATTGACGCAGATTTTTTTCCAGGTTTTTTTTTTTTTTAAGCTGTTTTGCAAAGCGATCCCTCCTGTTTGCCAGAGTCTGCCCTGGGCGGAGCTTCCCACAGCTGCCAGCTCAGAGAGGCCCTGCGAGGCGGCCTTGGCTGTCTTGGCCCAGACCCTTCAGCCTCCTGGGAGCACAGCTATTTCTCAAGTTCTTCTTTTTTTCATGAGCACTCCTTCCCTCAAAAGGAGCTTTTTTTTTTTTTTTTTTTTTTAATAATTTCCCTCTAATTGCCATCTGTTCCTCCCCATGACATTTCCATAGACATAAATAACCTTTCAGTTTATGTTCACGGCTCTCTGGAGGGGTAGCCCAAGTCCCTTCTCCCTGGCCTGCCCCTGTCGAGAGTGCTCATGGCAGCAGGAAGGGGGTCCCCTGCCTGTGGTGGCTTTCACCTCCTAGTCTCAGCCTGTTCCAGTGGTGGGCTTTGAGTGTCTAGGACCCTCCCTCCACCTGCACCATTATTCCCCACTGCTCCCTCCAGTGTCCTCTCTGGCCATTCCTCGACAGGGATTGGGAACAAAACTGGCTAGCACTGAGTCAAGAGAGGTTCTTATTTGGCCCTCTTTTCCCCTTCACAAATGTGAAGTGCCTAGCTGAGGGCCAGGTGCATTGTAGGTGCTCAATAAAATGACAACCTTCACCAAAGCCACTTCAGCCAGAAGAGCTTGGCTTTATACGATGAGGTTGGGGATGGAGATGGGGCAGGGATTGGAAACTTCCCTGGGATTCCTCTAAATCCATCCTCAACTGGTGCCTTCCTGGGTGTGGGAGCTGCTGTGTGCACATGGGGCAGGGTGCAGCGGGGGGTGGGGGAGTGTGGTGGGGACATGCTCGGAGGCCATGCATGGTTTTGTTCTGACCTGGTCATTAAAGGTCACTCTGGACACCAGCCTGTTGGGAGTGGTGGTTTTGTTGAATGCAAAGGGGAAAACAGCAGGAGAGCAGGACCTTTCCCCTCCTGGGGCTCAGGAGCTCTGCCAGGGAGGAGGGGTGGGACAAAGGTGCCTGCTGGTGCAACCAGGGGGGGAGACAGTTTTGGATTGTGTTGAAGGTTGTTGTAGCAACAGGCAGACTGGGTGGGCCCATCCAGCACTCCAAGGCAATGAGTCACGGGGGAAACCTGACTTGCCAAGGAAGGAGGCGGGGAGGGAGAGAAGCCCATGAATGGAGGGGAGAGGGTGTGGCACCTTCCTCTCCAGCACCAGGCCCAAAGGATGGTGTCCAGGCAGCCAAGGCCACTTCATCTGTCTCCTGTCTGTCCACCAAGAATGCAGCATCCAGGGACGGCCACTGGGAATGGAGGTTATTACAGTCCCGGGCCTCCCAGGACCTTCCCGCCCCACTCAGGAAGACACGAGGGGTAAACCTCCCCTCTGTGGGCTTGCTCTCAGTTGGTGCAGTCCTTGGCTGTCAACCTTGGCTGCCAACAGCCTGCAGTGCCCTCCACAGTTCTGCCCACTCCCAAGCTCAGCTAGCCAAAGAAGCTAGAGGCAGGAAAATCGCCTTCTGGGGTGGAACAGGAGGGAGAGGCAGGGATGCTGGGGGCGGGGCAGGGAGACAATGTGGCTTTGTGTTCCAGCAGCTGGGGCAGTTTCCTGGCTGTTCCCCCACAGTCACCCTAGAGCCCTCCCCAGCACATCCACATTGTCTAGGCTTAGGGAGAGGAAAGGCTCTTCCCCATACTTTGGTGAGGTGTGGCTTTTTTTTCCCCCTTAGGTTGAGAGAGCCAAGAGGAGGGAAGAAAGGAAATGTTTTTGATAATGGGGTAGCAGGTAACTTCCAGCTGACGAGGGGTGAAGAGATGGCGGAGAGCTGGGTCCCAGAGGATACATAAAAGCCTTAGGGAACCCCGAGTCTCCAGTACCAGTCAGGAAGAATGACTGCGCAAGACCCCCGGAGGACAACTGGAAATTGGAGGCGATGCCACCGGGGATCGGGCCCCTTCCTATACTCAGAACCAAACATCCTCTTTAATGATTCGGTAGATGATAAGAGGCAGAGGCATAGACAGAAAGGTCGAAGATGCCCAGGATAGCGAGGAGCCATTTATGGCAGGTGGAGACTACAAGTCCCAGCATGCCCTGTGCCCAGGTCACCTGCCTGCTGGGAGGTGTAGTAGGGTAACAGAGCACTTGGAATGGCTGGGTGCCCTGCGGAGCTGGTGGCCAGCTGGGAGAAGTGGAGCCAGCATTCCTTCTTTGTCCGTGCTAATGCTATTGACTGGGAGGGAAGGAAGTTAGGAGAGGATGTTCCTTAGTCTTCAGTGTAAACCAGGAAATTGCGGGGCGGGGTGGGGGGGTGGAGCTGGATGGGAGGGAAGAGGAAAGAGACTCAGGGCTGGGTAGTGCAGTTCTGTGCAGGTGGTACAAAGATTCCCAGGAGCGCCCGGGAGGGGGGGGTGTTTGTGACTTGGAGCTGCCCGTTTAGAAGTCCTTTAGAAAAACTGCTGCAAACAGCACAGAGCCTGCGGTGGCATCAGCCCTTTCCGACAGCTTGGCTGGACTTCCTTTGCTCCTGGTGGTGGTGGTGGTGGTGGTGGTGGTGGTGGTGAGCGAGCAGGGATCCTGAGACCGGATGTTGGAGTCTTGGAATGGAAAACGTTGGTAGCACTGAATTCACCAAGGGAAAGAGGGAAGGGCAGAGGCTGCTCTGAGCTCTGGGATCAGGGGGAATTTGGAACCATCCACCGATCCCGGGCCCTTGGAGCTAGCTCAGCCTGGTTGAAGGGGAGGGGCTGGGACAGAGCCAAATAGTAATGAGGAGATAAGGGGGGGGGGAGCGTGGCTAGGACCACCGCTGTCCTCCCCACCGAAGGCTGATCTGACATGGCTTGAATGTAGGCCACGGATGCCCATGACGTTACTTTCACATCACCCTCCTTGGGCGCCGCTAGAGGTGGCCGTTGAGCTCAACTCTTACACCCCAACCCATCTGAACCAACTCGGCCACTCGCTGGTGCTGAGGCCTGGCTCGGGCAGTGTGGGGCACGGAGCACCAGAGGGCGCTCTGCCCATTTCCAATGTCGAGCTGGATCTCCCGAGGCCGCAAGCGGTGCCATTGCTCGGACCGGTGCGTGCAGGGCGCGAGGACAAGATTCTAACCCAGACCCATCCTAACCTGAAGCCTGGAGTCACCCCTCGGGTTGTCTGTACGATGGAGCGCCCGCAGCAGGCCCAAGTACCATCCAGGGCGCCCCCCACTCCCTAGCTCATCACCAGCCCCTGCGTCCCCATCCCCACCCCCCTCACTGGCCCCAAGTCGTCCTCGCCCAGCCCTTCTCTTGAACCCTCTCACTCAAGTCCGCTCTGCTTTTCCTCCCCCTCGCAGGACGAAGTGAAACTGCCGGCCAAACTGAGCATCAGCAAGTCGCTGAAGGAGTCGGAGGCGCTGCCGGAGAAGGAGGGCGACGAGGCCGGCGAGGGCGAGCGGCCCGAGGAGGACACAGCGGCGCTGGAGCTGTCGTCGGACGAGGCGGTGGAGGTGGAGGAGGTCGTCGAGGAGTCGCGCGCCGAGCGCATCAAGCGCAGCGGCCTGCGGCGCGTGGACGACTTCAAGAAGGCCTTTTCCAAGGAGAAGATGGAGAAGACCAGGGTGCGCACGCGTGAGAACCTGGAGAAGACGCGCCTGAAGACCAAAGAGAACCTGGAGAAGACGCGCCACACCCTGGAGAAGCGCATGAACAAGCTGGGCACGCGCCTCGTGCCGGCCGAGCGGCGCGAGAAGCTCAAGACGTCCCGGGACAAGCTGCGCAAGTCCTTCACGCCCGACCACGTGGTGTACGCGCGCTCCAAGACGGCCGTGTACAAGGTGCCGCCCTTCACCTTCCACGTCAAGAAGATCCGCGAGGGCGAGGTGGAGGTGCTCAAAGCCACCGAGATGGTGGAGGTGGGTCCCGACGACGAGGAGGCTGGCGCCGAGCCCGGCGAGGCGGGCGACCTGCTGCGCGCCAGCAGCCCCGACGTGCACACGCTGCTGGAGATCACCGAGGAGTCGGATGCCGTGCTGGTGGACCGGAGCGACAGCGACTGAGCCCGCCCCACCCCACCCCGCGCTTGCCCCCCGCCCCCCCACATACTTTCCTCTTTCGCACCACCTGCGCTCCTCTACCCCCTCCTACTCCTTAGTCCTCCACTCCCAGATTCGCTGCTGGGGTCCGCTGTGGAAAACAGCACCCCTTACCCCCAAGAGGGCGGAGCGGGAGGCAGCCCCAGTGCAGACGTAGTCTGGGTGAAAATACGGGCTCCGTGTTGGAGATCCAGGAGGAAGTCGCTGCCAGGCCTTGGTGGGCTCTCCCGATGGGTGGGTGGAGGACTGCCTGCCCTTTGGCCGCACTCACGCTCCGAAACTGCCACGCGCCTGCGTGAGCTCTTTTTCCTGCTCTTCTGGGCCCACTCTTCAAAGCCAGATTTTCCAAAGAGGAAAATGGAATCCTGCAGGGGACCTTGGCTCACGTAGAAGACCCGCCCCCCACGCTTTGCAGTCGGATCTGAGACCTAGGGTAGGGGGAGGAGAGAGTCACGCAAGGGCTTTAGCGGGACGGGGGCCCCGCAATAAGGAAGAGCTTTGGGGAAAGTGGACGTGGGGAAGCGACCCACAAACTTCCATGTTTACGCATTTGCACGCAGGAGCGTGCACACGGCTGTGGCTTTGGGAAAAGGAACGGGAAAGAGAAGGTGGCAATGGGCACAGAGAGGATTCGTCCCCTCGTTAGCAGCATGCTAAATCCCGGAACAGCAGGTCCCTTTTTAGGGTCAGGAGGAAGGAGTGTGTGAGGAAGGTAAGATTTAAAGGGAAGAAAGTGAAGTCTCACCAGTCCCACGTCCAGGGGCCTGGGTGGTGCCTGCAGCCTGTTCTCGCAAAGCTGGGAAAACGAATGTTCCAGAAGGGGGCAGCAGCAGGCTGCAGAGTGCAGAGAGTTGGGAGGAAGAAAGAGCCGAAAAAGCTGAGAATGGCCGACTACCCAGCCGGTGGGGAGAGCGCCGTGCACAGCAGCTAGCCCTGCAGCCCGCCTCATCCACGGCAGCATTTCCAGAACCTTCCCCAGAGTTGCCACCCAAAGCTGCAGGACTTGCCAAGATCCCACTGGTTTCCCTGCCTCTCCAGGGCAGCTTTCCTGAATCTTGTGTGTGTGTGTGTGTTGAGGGGGAGCTCCTGCCTGTCCGGAGCCTCATTTTCTGGAGTCCACTGCCCAGAGATGCCCCTGGGCAGAAGCAAACGCATACCCCATCGCACTGCCCGTCAACGCCAGAGGGAGGGATCCCAAAGTGGATGCCTCCCCCTCCTTTCCCAGCTCTGCTTTATAGAATTGCTTAAATTGTTTAAAGGGGTGGGGGGTGGGGCGAGCCTGGGGACACAACCTTTTATACAATACAAGCTTGGCTTTTTTTTTCTTCCTTTTCCTTTTCTCGGTTCCCTAATGTTCTGGGAGTGGTTGGAGGAGGTTAGCTGAGGGAGGATGGGGACGTGCAGCCAGGTCCCCTGGTGCTGATGGGCAGAGGGGCCTGAGCTGTGAGCTGAAACAGTTTCCTGCGGCCCTTGGGGAGCCTGTCCCCTTGCTGTGTCCTGGTGAGCAGCCGACCAATAAACCTGCTTTTCTAGAAGGATGTGTGTTGGAGTGTTTCCTGAAGGCAGCTGGTACTAAAGGAAGTGTAGAGCTCTGATTTTATGTATTTTAAAAATAGCTGGAATGACAAAGGGAGAGAGACACACAAGGGTGGCAGGGGTCCAAGCAAATGGGCCATCTTCCACTGCCTTGGGGAGCAGCAGGGATTCGAACAGTCACTGTGATACAGAACGCCAGCATGGCCAGTAGCAGTACATTAACTTGCAACGCCAGCCCACTTGATTTTTTTTTTCTTTTTCAAAGATATATTTATTTATTCGTTTTTCTTTGAGAGGTAGATTTATAGAGAGACTGTTGATTCACTCCCCAAATGGCTGCAACAGCTGGAGCTGAGCCAATCCAGAGCCAGGAGCCGTCTCTGGATTTCCCATGTGGGAGTAGAGGCCCAAGGACTTGAGCTGTCCTCTGCTGTTTTCCCAGGCCAGAAGCAGGGAGCTGGACCAGAAGTAGAGCAACCAGGACTAGAACTGGCATCCTTGCAGGCAGAGGATTAGCCTTTACAGCCACTGCAACCCCAGCCCCCATCCTCACACTACCCCTGGAGCTTTAACTTTATACCAGGAACTGTTATGAGCCCTTTTGGCCTGGATTTGCTTTTTTAATTTAGTTTCACCTATTTCCAATTTTATTTGAACAGCGGAAACATCTTCTGTCCTCTGGTTTATTCCCCAAATGTCTGCAATAGCCAGGACCGGGCCCTGCCGAAGCCAGGAACCAGAAGCTCAAACTGTGTCTCTCCTATGGGTGGCAGGGACCCAAGCACTTGAACCATCATCACCTGCCATTCCTGGTTGTCCACCTGTAGCAAGATGGATTGGAAGCAGGAGAGCCAGGACTTCAACAGGAATTCCAATGTGGAATGCGGTTGTCCTGAGTGACTGCTTAACCCTTGCAAATAATATGTGCCCCTTGCTTTTGGAGTCTCCTGAGGGCCCCATGAGCCAGAACTGGCTATCATCATCCCATTTTAGAGAGAAGGAAACTGATAGTGACTTGTTGTAAGCCACTCAGCTGGTACCTGGCTGAGGTGGTGTTCTAAAGCAGGCATCCTGGCTCCATAGCCCAATGGTCAGAGTTTGGACCTTGTATCCCTGGGGGAGTCACTTCCTTGCTGTGAGGCACAGCAGCCTGTGCTTTCCCCAGAGGCTCCCTTCAGCATCCCTGGCCCAAAGGAGGCAGCTGTGGGGATGCGACATCGATGGCTATGCTCAGAGAAGATGAACATCAAAGAGAAGAGGGTATGGGCCCGGCGGCGTGGCCTAGCGGCCAAAGTCCTCGCCTTGAACGCGCCGGGATCCCATATGGGCACCGGTTCTAATCCCGGCAGCTCCACTTCCCATCCAGCTCCCTGCTTGTGGCCTGGGAAAGCAGTTGAGGACGGCCCAATGCCTTGGGACACTGCACCCGCGTGGGAGACCCGGAAGAGGTTCCAGGTTCCCGGCTTTGGATCGGCACGCACCAGCCCGTTGCGGCTCACTTGGGGAGTGAATCATCGGACGGAAGATCTTCCTCTCTGTCTCTCCTCCTCTGTGTATATCTGGCTGTAATAAAATGAATAAATCTTAAAAAAAAAAAGAGAGAGAGAGAGAAGAGGGTGTGCAGAATGGAATAAGAAATGTGAAGTTGGTGCCTAGTTTTTCATAATCCACATTTTCCATGGACTTTTTGAAGGCTTCTCATAGACATGAATTTCAGAATATCTTGCACCAAAATACATTTCTATTTGAATACTATTTTCTGTGCATTTTTGGAAGTACCTTTGTACATGTCAGTTACATCCCTACAGCATCCTTCTTTCTGCCGACTGTGATGGGCAAGATACTTGTCTGATACTCTGTATGCTTCCCCCAGGTTATGGATTTCCTGGAGCAGAGGACTCGGAACATTACACGGGTCTGCCTGCAACAGAACCACCTGAGGAGGGGCAGCCCTGATCAAAACAATGCTGTGTTTGTGTTGCACCTCAGCTTGCTGCCACCGGCCCAACATGTGCACTCTGCCACCCGGGGGGGGGCTGAACATTCCCCTGCCTCCTAGAACAGCATTCAGGACAGACCATTCCAGAAAGTGTTAGGAGCCTATAAAAGGAAATGGAGTTTGAAATCAGAGCCTGGGATCCAGGAACTTTGTTCCTGCCAAGAGAGACCTATCAAGAGTATTTCTCTGGGACAGAAGGACACCACAACCCCAGCTGCAGAGAGCCCTGGGATATCCAGCCATTGCCACAGGTGAAAACCTCTGGGCTCTGCCCCCTTCCACCTCAAGTCATGCCCCTCACTGCCCCCCTCAGCTTTGCTTTCCATACTAAGCAGTGCTGTGCAGCTTTGGGCCATCCTCGACTGCTTTCCCAGGCCACAAGCAGGGAGCTGGATGGAAAATGGAGCTGCTGGGATTAGAACCGGCGCCCATATGGGATCACGGCGCGTTCAAGGAGAGGACTTTAGCCGCTAGGCCACGCTGCTGGGCCCTGCAGCTCTGTTCTTACCCAGTGCTGTCCTGCCCACCTTTTATTAAGAGTAGTGCCTCTGGGCTTCCTCAGTTGCAGATGGCTGTGCAGTGGACAACAAGCCCAGATGCACATGGGAACATGATAGCTTTGGACATGATAGATTTTACAGAGAAGGAGAGACAGAAAAACATTCTGTCTGCTGGCTCACTCCCTAAGTGGCCAAAATGGCCAGAGTTGAGTTAATCTGAAGCCAGGAGCCAGGAGCTTCTTCTGGGCCTTCTACATGGGTGCAGGATCCCAAGGCTTTGGGCTGTCCTCTACAGTTTTCTCAGGCCACAGGCAGGGAGCTGGAAGGGAGTATAACAGCTAGGATATGAACTGGTGTCCATATGGGATGGGACCTCAGTGCATGTAAGGTGAGGATTTTAGCCACTAGGCTATCACATTGGGCCCCATTTGTGTCTTTTTTTTTTTAAATTCATTTATGGGCCCAACAGCGTGGCCTAGCACCTAAAGTCCTCTCCTTGAACGTGCCGGGATCCCATATGGGTGCTGGCTCTAGTCCTGGCCGCTCCACTTCCCAAGCAGCTCCCTACTTGTGGCCTGGGAAAGCAGTCAAGGACAGCCCAAAGCCTTAGGACACTGCACCTGTGTGCGAGACCCGGAAGAAGCTCCTGACTCCTGGCTTTGGGTCGGCATAGCACCGGCCGTTGTGGTCACTTGGGGAGTGACTCATCGGATGGAAGATATTTCTCTCTGTCTCTATATATCTGACTTTGCAATAAAAACAAATAAATCTTAAAAAAAAATCATTTATGGGGCCAGTGGTATGGTGAGTGCTATGGCGTAACAGTTAAAGCCATTTCGTATGAGGCCGGCATCCCAGATGGGCACCAATTCAAGTCCCAGCTGCTCCATTTCTGATCCAACTCCCTGCTAATGTGCCTGGGAGAGCATCAGAGGGTGGCGCAAGTCCTTGGGTCCCTGCATCCAAGTGGGAAACCAGATAAAGCTTCTCGATTCAAACCCTGTCCTGCTCTGGCCACTGCAGCCATTTGAGGAGTGAATCAGCAAAAGAAAGATCTCTTTCTCTATCCTTCCCTCCCTCTCTTTCTCTCTGTAACTCTGGCTTTCAAGTAAGTAAATACATCTTTCACTTTCATCTATTATTATTTTATTTATCCAATAGGCAAAAACACAGAGTTTCCACCCACTGGTTCACTTTCTAAAAGCCCACAACAGCCTGGAAAATCAGGAACCAGAACTGGAACTCACAAGCATGTGATTATTTCTAGAACATGCTGGAAATGTGAAATTAAAAGTGAAAATGGGATAGCTGATATCAGTAGAAAGTGGAAAGGAAAATGCACAGGCAAAAACAGCAGAGGTTCCTCCCAAATAACCTGTTTGTATCTGTGCCAGGAGCCGGAGACGAGGAGACGAGATGTGGTTTTTGGCTTTCAAGGCTTGCAATTAGTGGGAGAGGCAGATGGTCAAACAGCTTAGAGAGAGATGACGAGAGATAAACCATCCAGGCCAGCAGGACCCTGGAGGTGGGTTAATGCTGCTTGGGGGAAATGGGAAAACTTAAGGGAGGGGGGCTTTTCTGTCACTGCCATAAATATGGCGAGGATCCCAGGAGATGCCGCTACTGGACAGAGGCAGCTTTTTGCTTGACGCTTGTGTCATCAGCGCCTCAACATGTCTTAAACTGGACAGTCTTGGTTAAGGTTGAGAATACAGTCATGCATTCTGTAAAGACAGGGGGCATATGACGGGTGCCCACATGACTGCAGGTGATTTCACAGTGCCAACAGCAGAGTGTGCGTTCAGAGACGGAGACAGCGACCACTTCCCTGTATGACACCATCCTAGGCGACTTCTGCCTGATAGACAGTCCGTGGTTGAATGTTCTGATGGGATGCGTGAGTGTGGAAGAAAAGGACGTTGGCCAGCTTACAGTGAAAAAGAAAATCATGCTGGAAGGTGGCCAAGAAAGTCAAGCACCCCAGGGAATCGGTACACACAGGCGGGAAGAGCAGGAACTGGGGTCCTCCGGGACTCTGCAGAAGGATTGATGGAGCCAAAGTGCTAGACCTTAATGGAACTCAGCTCTGAGAGCTTCCAGGCTCTGGTGCTCTCCATCTCTTTCCCTCTCTCTCTCTCTCTGTTCCTTTCTCTCTCTTTCTTTTCCCTTTTTATTTTAAGCTTTATTTTTATTCGAAAGGCAGATTTTACAGAGAAGGAGGGACAGAGATCCGCTGATTCACTCCCTGAAATGACCCCAGTGGCCAGAGTTGAGCTAGCCCAAACCCAGGAGCTTCTGGACCTTGCACGTGGGTGCAGGACCCCAGTACTTGGGCTATCTTCTGTCAGACCCTAAGAAATTTTGTTGAGAGATAAGGAAGCAGCAGGTGTCCCTTTGCAGAAGTTGCTGCAGATTCAAGAGAGAAAATATTGTATCTTTGCTTAATGAAGTTTAGTATAGAAGAATTATCAGAAGCAAGGTAGTTGTTGAGGCCAGGGGTTTGTCTAGTGATTAAGAGTCAGTTAGGGGGTCTGGCAGGCTGGCTAGATTATTGTGCCAGACCCCCAAATAAACAAATCTGAGAGAGAGAGAGAGAGAATGAATGACGTTTCAATTGGATCCAGCTTCTCACCCCAGCTACCGGGAACATGGACTCTGGAAAGCAACAGTGAGGGCTCAAAGAACTGGCTTACTACCACCCACATGGGAGAGTGTATTGAGTTCCCAACGTCCTGGCTCTTGCCCTGGTCTGGCCATTGGGGGCATCTGGGGAGAAAGGAGCTCTCTGTCTAAAAATAAATAAAAACGAGAAACAAACAAAAAGCTGATTGTTGAGGTGCTAAGAGCAGATGAGTTTGCCAGAGGACGGGAGGATAGAGAGAAGAGGATAGAAGAGGATCGAGTTTAGGATTCAAGCCAGGATGATCTCCTTCAGTGGGTGATGGAGCAAGTGAGGAACTAGGAGACTAGACTGGGGAGGTCTCACGGGAGCGACATCCTGTAGGGGGTGGGGTTCTCATAAGCATTAACTAGGATAATTCTGATATACATGTATGTGCTAGCCCCTGCCAGGAGAGGTCCTTGCTTCTTCCCTCCAAGGCTTTGCCTCTAGCTGGAAGGCTCATTCGCCTGCCCCTGTGAACAGCTCCTCTGTCAAGGATGGCTTTCCAGGGCTGGCAATGTGACATGGGTTAAGCCACGGTCCACCACATTAGCATCCCATATTGGAATACTGATTCTAATCACAGATACTCTGTCTTTTTTTTTTTTTTAAGATTTATTTATTTTTATTGGAAAGTCAGATATACAGAGAAGAGGAGAGACAAAGAGGAAGATCTTCCACACGTTGATTCACTCCCTAAGTGGTTGCAACTGCTGGAGCTGAGCCGATCCGAAGCTAGGAGTCCAGAGCCTCCTCTGAGTTTCCCACATGGGTGCAGGGTCTCAAGGCTTTGGGCCATCCTGTACTGCTTCCCCAGACCTCAAGCAGGGAGCTGGATGGGAAGTGGGGCTGCTGCGACATGAACTGGCACCCATATGGGCTCCTGGCACATGCAAGGCGGGACTTGAGCCACTAGGCTACTGCACTGGGCCCAATGCTTTGTTTCTTAACCCAGCTCTCTGCTAATGCACCTGGGAGGCAGCAGAAGGTGAGCCAAGTGGTTGGGCCCCTGCCACGCATGTGGGAGACACTGAGGAATTTCCTGGTTCCTGGCTCAGCCTGGCTATTGCAGCCACTTGGGGAGTGAATCAGCAAATGGAAGATCTGTGTGTGTGTTTATCTCCCTCCTTCTCTGTAATTCTACCTTTGAAATAAATCCATTAAAACTCTCTTGAAAAACCTGCACACCCACCTATGGTGTTGGTGGCACTTTCCTGTGCCTATGTCATGCACAAGGACATGCAGGTTCAGAGAGTTTCAACAACTAGCCTAGGGTCTCTTGTGCAGTAGGCGGAGTGGTGAAGCAGTGGACCGTGTGCCACGACCTGACTCTTACCCACCAGGCTGCATGGTCGGCTTGAGGATGTGTTCCAACTGAAAGCACTTTCCTCCACAAACACCAGGTTAGAATCATGTTCTCCAGGGACAGATGAGGATGCCAAGGCTCCGAAAAGCTCAGGCGCTCCCTCAAGGTTGTACAGCTATCAGACAATGGCTTGAAACTCAGCGTGTCTCACTTTGGTTCCCATGAGCTTTCAAGTTAACGCAATTGCTTCCATCGACCGCTGTGATGGAAGGAATGTCAGGATGCCGGACAGCATCAACCTCTGCAGCAAAGGAAAGTGACGGAGAGGACCCTGGTGACCTTCAAGAGCGAGGTCCTTCGGACAGGGGATGGTTGAAGCCACTGCTGGGGAGTAGGAGGGGATCTGGCGGTTATGAGAAGAAGTGGAGGCATAACTTGAGGAAATACTGGGATCAAGACAAAAAAGAGGAAGTATATTCAGAGACAGGGAGAGAACCGATAAGGCATGAAGAGAGAAGTGGGGAGCAGGAACATGCCGCTTGAATCCCCACTGATGCAGCTCCGATTCTGTGCCCTGCCCTGTGCCAGGCACTGGGGAGACGAGAGAGCATCGCACAAAACCAGTATAAGGAAAGCCAGATAAGGAACTCCATCAACAGATGAATAAAATCCAAACTGTGATAAGAGTTACAGAAAACAGGATAAGGAGAGACGGACAAGCTGGGAGCAAGACAGACTCAGAGTAAGATGGGAGTGGTGAGAGTGAGGTAGCTCTGCCAAAGGCAGGCAGAGAAGCAGGAACAGCATGGGCAATGGCTGCGGGCTGGCACGTGGGCTGGCTGGAATCCTGTAGGCAACATGAGCATCAGCGAGCTCAGAGCAATGGGCAGGGCCTTGACGGCACAAGGTAAAGGAAAAGCCCTCCCCGCTGAGCACCATGGGAAGCCTCTGGAGGAACAGAATGAGATGGTGCGAATGAGACAGCCCCAGAAACAGTGAAGAGGGACTGTTCTTGTGCTGGGGGAGAGACGCTTGCAGGAGGATGCCTGAGCAAAGGTCAGGGGAGCTCCCAGCGCACACACACACCTGCTCTCCTGGACCACGTCAGCTGGGGGTCAGTTGGGCAGGCCTGTGAAACAGCCTTTCTGTTGCTGCAGCTCGCCTTGCAGGTATAGGTTGCCCCTTTGCTGTCCTTTGGCGCCACAGTGACTTGCCACTCACTCATCACCTCCGGGGTAGAATTGGATCTTCTTCGTCATGCCACCTGCTTGAAGATTTTTTTTAAGAGACAGACATTTCTTTCATTTGTTGGTTTATACCCCAAATACTTGCAATAGCCAGGACAGGGCCAGCTGAGGCTGGGAGCCAAGAACTCAATCCAGGTCTCCCATAAAGAGGATCCACCTGCTTGAGCAATCATTTGCTACCATCCTGGGTGCAAACTGGCAGGCAGTTAGAGTTGGCAGTGGAGGTGAGGTTGGAGCCCAGGCATTCAGATTCAGCATTCCATTTCCTTCTTCTTCTTCTTCTTCTTCTTTTTTTTAAGATTTATTTATTTTTATTGGAAAGGCAGATTTTACAGAGAGGAGGGACAGATACAAAGATATTCGGTCCGTTGGTTCACTCCCCAAGTGGTCTCCCATATGGATGCAGGGTCCTAAGGCTTTAGGCTGTCTTCTATTGCTTTCAGAGGCCACAAGCAGGAAGCTGGAAAGGAATTGGAGCAACCAGGACATAAACCCTCATCCATACGGGATCCTGGTGTGTGTAAGGGGAGGACTTAAGCCACTAGGCTACTGTGCCGGGCCCTTATTCTTGTTCTTGCTCTTCTTTCTTTTCTTTCTTTTTTTTTTCCCTAAAATTTATTTATTTCTATTGGAAAGGCAAATCAGACTTACAGAGAAGGAGAGACAGAAAGATCTTCCATCCTCTGGTTACAACCCAAGTGGCTGCAACCACCAGAGCTGGGCTGAAATCTGAGCTGATCGGGAGCCAGGAGCTTCTTCCAGATTTCCCACTGTGTGCAGGGTCCCAAGACTTTGAGCCATTCTCGACTGCTTTCCCAGGCACAGGCAGGGAGCTGGATGGGAAGGGCAGCAGCCAGGACATGAAGTGGCATTCATATGAGATTCCAGTGCTTTTAAGGTGAGGATTTAGCCACTGGAGCCATTGTACCAGGCCCTGGCCTTTCATTTTCTCAGCCTCTGTTTCTCGTCTTGTAACATGAGAATTACAATATCCACTTTCTCCAGCAAATGAGATTCTCTATGTAAAACACTCAGAACAGTTCCTAGAAGATAATAATAAATGCTAATTATTTCTTTCCTGTCTAAGAAAGGAGTCTAATAAGGAAGGGGGCTCATTGCTGTTTTAGGTTCCTTCTGACTCTAGCAGAGGTCATGAACTGCCTGGAAGAATTTGGAAAAGCCCAAAGGAGGTGACGTGGGGACCAGGCGGCCAAGAAGGAGTAGGTGATTACAGGTAGGGAATGAGGAAACACAACATATCCAGGGGGAGGGAAACACATCGAGAGGGGCGTGAAGTCACAGGTGGTACTGAGGGAGTTCAAAGGAAGGCCAGGAGTCCCGCGTGGATGTTTAGGTTGCGTGGGCTGAGTCTGGATGCTGGGCTCCAGTTGAGACTGCAGGATTTAGGAGTCGATTGTGAGAAGGGTCATCAAGGGAGCTCCTGTCACATATCTGGCACTGTTTGAAATTCCAAAGTTTCGTGTTTTTTTTATTTGACTTGGGTTTTATCCTATTAGGTCAGAAAACAGTGCAGATTTCAAAACAGGTGGTACCATGACTAAAATGTCATTTTGGGGATGATTACCCTAGTAGCTGCGGAGTGAGAAGACGGAAGCAGCCAGGACCTTGGCTCCAGTGGGAGATGCTGCAGTGTTCCACCAATGGGGATCTCAAGGTGTGGTGGGAGTATGGAGAAGGGCTGGGGACTAAGAGGGTGTGTGTCCCTTCAACAGGTAGGCTCTGGTAGACTTTAGGGACAGTTGGGGCAAGGCTACTGTGGCTCCCACGGAGTCAGGGTGTGCTAGGTTGGAACACAGGTGTGCTGTGGGATGGGGCATCCAATAGCCTGGCTCTGAA
Source organism: Ochotona princeps (assembly GCF_030435755.1). NCBI lineage: Eukaryota > Metazoa > Chordata > Mammalia > Lagomorpha > Ochotonidae > Ochotona > Ochotona princeps. Next base: position 16,020,583 of record NC_080848.1, read on the forward strand.
CCCAGCTAGGGTATCAGTGAGTGTCTCCGGGATTGGGCCTTCCTTGTCCAGCCGCCTCGCTGTCTGCTCTGCGTGATTGTCATGAGAAACAAGAGACAAAGAGCATGTGGGTGCTCAGCAAGTAGGGAGTCGCTGGAGAAACTATTAGGCTCGATGTGATCAGGAGGCAGAGTTCTTAGCAGGATTGCCTGGGGAAGAGTGGGTTTGGGGAGGTGAGGAGTATATGCCTGTGGTGAAGTACTCCCCGAAATGACCACAATGGCCAGAGCTGGGTCCATCCAAAGAGAGGAGCCAGGAGCTTCCTCTCAGTCTGCCCTGTGGCTACAAGTCCCAAGGTTTTGGACCATCCTCTACTGTTTTCCCAGGCCATAAGCAGGGAACCGAATGGGAAGTGGATCAGCCAGGACATGAACTTGACACCTGTATTGGAGGCTGAGGCTTAGTGCACCATACCATGGCCTGGCCACACCTACACTGTTTATACAAGTAAGCAGTTCCACGCCTCCTCAGTTTTCAACTCCCCTAACCCCTCACTCAGTTGCCTTAAGGATGCCCCGGAACTTCATGGGGCCCCAGAAGTTGGCATATAGTCTTTGGGCAGACTCTAGGAATCTCTGGGGACGTGCTTCTCCGGCCGGCACCAGGCTCCCCCCCACCCCAGCAGGGAGCTTTGACCCTTGGCCCTCCAGATTAAAGGCATTGATTTTCTCACCAGAAATTAATAAGAATGGCCATCGTCGGGGAAGACGGGTGGAGGCAAGGAGCTGAGAGTTTTCATTTAAAATTTTCTAAATTGAGTTTTCTAACCCTGAACATGCATTACCTTAATTTCACTGAAAAAAAAAAATTTAAAAAGATATCATTATGGGCTTTCTGGATGGGGGAGATGGAGGGCCTTTTTAATTTTATCTTTATCTGTGTTAAGCAAATACTGATAACTGACATTTCTTTGTTTTTTGGGTGTGTGTTTTTGCTTTTTTTTTTTTAGCTGATGGTATCAAGCATACAACCATCCCTCCATTATGCAAAGTTCAGCCTATTATGTAAGGCACAATGTGTTCATTTCCTATGAGGGAACGTCTTTAGCAATATCTGCATAGACAAGGTGGAAAAATCTAGTGGCAGACGACAGCAAGCATTTCGACTCAGGGCACAAGAAATGTCAGAAAAGACAGTGTCTGTCTGCACACACAGTGCCCGCAGCGAATACCCTGGCTTCTGGGCTGGCGGTTGGTGTCTGAGGCTTGAAGGGACAGGACCGAAGGCAGGGTTAAATCCACCAGCGCCTCCCACGCAGTCTAGTAATTATTGTATTTCCACGTCATGTTTCCGGGTGTGTGTGCCCCATTTCACGCAGAAACCGAGGTTCTGCGCAGGCAAGAGTCACCCCATCCGTCTTCCTGTCCCCCAGGAAACCAGTTCAGGAGGGGACCCCCGGGGCTACCCGGGTACTAACGGGGTGAGCCCCACGTGGCGAGAACCTCTCAACCTCGCTCCCACGTGGTGCCAAGGGCCGGGAAAAGGGAGAGAGGGCAGGAGGGAGCCGCGTATCAGGGGCATTTAAAGTGTCTTGACGTCACGCACTGCCAGGAACTCAGCTGAGTTTTCAGCAGGCCATTCCGTTCAGCTCGCCTCCCTCCCTCCGGGCCGCTGTGCCCAAGGCCTCAGCTCTTCCTCTGCCGCCGCGGCGGGAGGGGCGCCAGGACCTCGGAACAGCCACCACGGGGGCGTCCCCAGCCTCCTCTTGACCCCGCCCTTTCTCCCGGAGGCTCTCCTCGTTGGTCAGTAGGCGGGGCTTCGCTTGCACAGCCCTCGCGCCGCGGCCTCTGGGTGGCTCAACCAGTTGACTGTCTCATGAATTATGCATAAAAGGAGTGCCTTGGCCAGGCGAGGGCTGGGCGGGGATTGGCTGAAGGGGCTGTAATTCAGCGGTTTCCGGAGCTGGGGAGTGTGTAGACTGGGAGGGGGAGTCTGGGGTTCCGACGTCGCAGCCGAGGGAAGGAGCCCCAACCGGATCCTTGACGAGCACCCTGCTCGGCCCGGTCTCTCCGCCTCGGCTGGAGCAGAGCGACCCGGCGGCGTGAGGGAGCCCGGCCGCCCGCACCCCGGCGTTAGCGCAGCCCCGGCCTGTCGGGCCTGAGCCCGAGAAACAGGTGAAGGGGGTGAAGGGTGGGGCCGGCTCCCCGCCGCGGCCCCCTGGACGGCGGGACTCGGGGGTCGGGGAGGCGTCCGGGGCGTTCTCGGGGGCGCTGTGAACCGACACCCGCTGGGGTTGGGGGACGTGACGAGACGCGGCAGGTCGCCGTGCAGGGATGACTCCCCGGGATGACAGGAGCGGGCCTGGGCGGGAACAAGGGGGCGCTGGAAGTTAAGTTTCGTTCTTGGCAGAAAGGGGCGACGCGGAGGATGGGCAGCGCGAGCTCGAGGGGGCGGCCCGCGGCTCGAGGGCGAGCGAGGCACGAGCGAGGGCGTCCCCGCCACCCCCCCGACTTCCTGCGCCCTGGGCTCTGGGGACATTCCGGCCCCCGGAGCGCCTGTCACGCCAGCGGCGATCTCGGAGGGGGGTGGGTGGCTGGGAAGACTGAGCCACATCCTCCGCGGGGCGCTGCTCGCCTCCTGGGGGCCCGCGGGTCCCCCGGTGGAGGTAGGAGTCTCCCCCCACCCCGCCCCGCCGCCCCAGACACCCCAGACGGACGACCGGGTTGTTGGGAGAATTATTGCATAAGAATCAAGTTTCCTGTAGGGAAATTGACAGACTTGAATTCTTTCTTAATTTCCTTCTATCTTTTCCTGGGTTAGGCCCACCTGCCCTTACAAAATAAAATACGATTTAAAAAAAAGACAACTCCCCCCTCCCCTCAAATAAAAATAGCCACCAAACCAGCGCTAGGGAGAAATGCGCCTCTTTTCTTGACACTGTTCTTTGGGAAACACCTGGTAAACTCAGCTAGAAGATAAATCGTTGAGCCATCACATTTACTGGATTGTGGTGTTGCTTAATTGCACAGGACAGAATGAACCAATCGAGAGTGGGAGTTTTCTGTCCCGGCGCCAAGATCTTGGGTAAATGCAGAACAGAGAAACAAAGACGGACTGGCCTTGGCAGAGCTCTGTGTACAGACCTTACCTGGCTTGGGGGGTGTGGTTGCTCTTAAGGTGGCCACATTCAGAAAGGGGCGTTCTCCTCCGACCCCACCTTCCTCCCAGGGTTGCTTTTTCTGTTTGTTACACATCACTGTGTTGTATCCAGTAGGTGGTTGTGTGTTGACACAGTGCTTGTTTTTTTTTTTTCTATTAAAAATGTTGATTGTTTGCACCTGTTGGTTGTTGTTAAAGGGTTTACTTATTTAAAGGGTTTATTTATTCTGTTATGGGTTGTCAACTTTAAAAACATTTTAAGATTTATTTTCATTTTATTTCAAAGCTTCCATCTGCTGGTTTGTTTCCACAAATGTTCCTAACAGGGCTAGTTCAGGCTCTAGCCAGGAGCACAGAACTCAATCCAGGTCTTCCCCCATGGGTGACAGGGATCCAAGGGCTTGAATTGTGCCGCTTCCTGGAGTGCACATTGGCAGGAAGCTGGTGGCTGTGGAGGGGCAAGGCACTTTGACTGTGGAAACAGGTGTCCCAAGTGGCTCTGCATCGAACTTCCAGTCCTGACTTTTTGTTGTGACTTTTTTGACTGGCTGTGTTGTTAGAGTATTGGTTTGAATAAATCAATCATCTTGGTCTTTTATTTGTATGAGGTACTTCAAAAAGTTCACAGGAAAATGAATTAGAAGATAAGTTTGTTTTGATGTGGAAAAGTTGAAATCTATAGTTTTGTCATAATATGAATTTTCCAGGAACTTTTTGAAGATGCCTTGTATGTAGAGTTAGAGTGTATTATGACTTGGCCCAGCCAATTTTTAAAAAAATTCATTTTGTGTTAAATGTGTCTGTGTTTCCTGAATTAGCATATTGAGTTCCTGGCAACATGTGCCAGACTAGCAGAATTTTTGTTTAGCCATTTGTACAGTAGTATGGGAGAAAGAAACTTGGGATTAAAAAAAAAAATGGGTGTTAATATTGGAGAACTGACCTGTGAGCAAACCCGCCACAAGGAACCATTAATACATTAATAAATCTTTTGTTTTTATATTTCATTCATGTGGGGAGAAGAACCACAGTTCTGACTTGATCATAAGTGGTTTGTGAGGAAGGTGGCTAATATGCCCTTAACTTGTTGAAGCCAAGGGGACCACGCACTGAAGACAGTCAGTACCATAATGATGGAACTTAGGTCTTTTGTATGATTTGTGCTCTTTGGATTGACAGTATGGAAGTGTTCTGTCTTGGTTTTTAAGTGTGTGGGAACGGTTAGGGCCAGTGTAACATACCAGTGAAATGTCCCCAATAGGTTGAAAGATGCCGAGGGACTGTGTCTTCCCGTGTATACAGAGGACTGGCATGGTTTGCTTTCTTGTCCAACTGCTAAGTCTGACCTGGGAAATAATTGACTATCCTTAGTTAGCATCATTTACCATCAGTGAAAATGTTTATTTAGGTGAGTTTTAGGTGAAGGACAGTCATGACCTGAATGGAATTTAAAGCTGAGTGCCTTGTGGCCTGATCAGTGGTCATTTGAGTTTCCAAAAGTTGCTCTCTGCTTCCTGTTGTTGTGTTTCTTGCCATTCAGCAGTGAAATAGGGCAGAAGTGTTGATCATCATTCCGATAACAGCACCTTTTTAGCATATGTGTCCAAATCAAGAAATAATTTACATTTTTCAACGGAGTGGAAGTTGCTATGAGGAATAAGGCGTGTCCTTTTCATAGAATATGCAGTCTGCAGGGCGTTACTTTATAAATGCTTTTAACATCTGATGCAACATACCATTGTCAACAAGGAGGTGGTGAGGGCATTGCACCTGTACCACACAGCAAGCTAACTGTTATTTATAGAAGAACGTGTGTTGTAAAATGTTTCCATTATCATAGGAAGTTTTACTGGGCAGTGCCACACTGAAGGGTACAGTGCTTCAAAGGAAGAAAATGTTATGAGGTTTGGAGTCATCTAGGAAGTTTTGCCGAAGGAGGCATTTAACTTGATTAGAAATAATAGGTGGAATTTGATGAGTATGAAAAATTTGAGGAGATGCAGGGATATACCACAGACGAGAGCCTAGTCATTTTCAAGATAAGCAGAGAAGAAGCACCTATTCACAAAAGGCTGTGGGTGCACAATGGAGGCATTTTGGTTTTATCCTTTTGTAGGAGGAGATTTTAAGACCTGGGAGGCCAAGTACTGTGCTTAGTTATAGAGTGCCTCCAATGTGTCATTCATGTCTGGTGCTGGTTAATTTGTACAAAGTAAACAGTGTATGTGTCCTCTGCCCAATGAGAGTTGTCGCTTGTCTGCTTTAACCAACTGGGCTAGCACACAGAGAGGTGTCGACTTGATATTAGGAACTTTGGATGAAAAAAAAAGGTGCTGAAGGGCAGAAATATTTATTAAAGGCTTTTGATTGGCTACAGATCACCAGTCATGTTTTTTTTTTAAAGATTTATTTATTTTTATTGGGAAGTCAGATATACAGAGAGGAGGAGAGACAGAGAGGAAGATCTTCCGTCCGATGATTCACTCCTTAAGTGACTGAGGCGGCCAGAGCTGAGCCAATCTGAAGCCAGGAGCCAGGAGCTACGAACTTCTTCTGGGTCTCCCACATGGGTGCAGGGTCCCAAGACTTTGGGCTGTCCTCTACTGCTTTACCAGGGCACAAGCAGGGAGCTGGATGGGAAATGGGGGCTGCCCGGATTAGAATTGGCACCCATGTGGGATCCCGGTGCATACAAGGTGAGGACTTTGGCTGCTATGCTATTGTGCTGGTCCCACCAGTCATGTTTTATGTCTTTCATATTTTAAAAAAAGGTTTGATTTATTTGAAAGAGTGAAAGAGAGACACAGAGTGTGATTTCATCCATTGGTTTTCTCAGAACCAAGAGCCACAAACTCCCATGGTGCAAGGGCCCAAGTATTTGGGCCATCTTCATTGCCTTTCCAGGCACATTAGCAGGAGCTGAATGGGAAGTGAAATATCTGGGATTCAAACGTACTCTCTAATATGGCATGCTGCTGGCATTGCAAGTGGTGAATTAACCTGCTGTTTACAACTTTGGACCTCATGTTTAAGAAATTCAACCAGAACTTTTGAGTCATTTATAGCGACCACCAAAAGAGTGAGAGACACCCTAAATCCTGGGCTACAGCAACTGTGAGATGCAGCAGAATGATATTACTGCCCATCTCCTCAATCTCTGTTGATTATGCTGTGGGTTAACACTTGTTGCTAGGACTTTAAGATAGTTGGAGGATACTTGGATGGTCCATTCTTTAAAGTGTCTTCAGTCTTAAATATGGAAGAATTGATTTCTTTCTTTTAGGATTTATTCATTTGAAAGAGTTACAGACAGAAGAGCGCTGTCTTCTTCCCTGTTGATTTACTCCCTAAATAGCTATAATTGCTGGGGCTGGGCCAGGCTTCCTAGAGCCAGGAGCCAGGGACTTCCTCTCATCTCCCATGTGGGTACAGGAGCACACAGACCCTGGCCATCTTCTACAGGGAGTGGAATTGGAAGTGGAACAGCCAGGACTTGAACCACCACCCATGTGGTGCAGATGGTGGTGTAACTCATTGCACCACAGTGATGGTCATGGAAGAATTAATTTCTGTTGTGATCACTTCTCTTTCATTATGTTAGAATGATCACAATTCTTAACAGATCAGCAAACATGTCCTGTATTGAGAGCCAGTCACTATGCGGGGTGGGCTCCAAAGAGAATGAACTATGTCTCTGTTTTCACAGAATTGGAGATGTCAACGGGGCAAAGGTGCGTGCTGTGATGGACTTTGGGCAGAGCGGTGTTAGGGCTCTGCTTCAGGGCTCAGCTCTGGGGATCCCAGTTCTGGCCCTTGTTAATTCAGATCTGAGCCTCCGTTTTCTCATCCGTGGAAGAAAAGGATGGGAAGAGGAAAGGGATGTAGATTCACCAAGAGAATGGAGAGAAAATGCTTTGAATTGTACTGGCACACAGTTAGAGAGTAATCCAAGAGATTACTTCTCTTCAGGGGTGTGAGGGAGGCTTTAGCACAGAAAGGCTTTGTCAGGTGGGAATACTCGACCAGGGTTTGGCAGGATAAGTAGGAATTGTCCCCACAAGGTTGAGGAGTAAACAGGTGACTTCAGGGTTGAGGGAGCAGGCATGTGCAGAGGCTTAAAACAGCAGAGTGCGTTCAGGGAGCTATAAGTAGAAATTCTTAATTTAGGAGAACTAAACTGAGGGGAAGGGAAGCCAGAGAGCCATGGGTCTTATCCCTCTTCTGCTAGTCATTGAGTTTAAGTGTCATTGGAATTGATTGCTTTGTGGTGTTCAGAAGAATAAGATGTGTCTTTATAGAACTTTTAATCTGCAGAAATGTATAATAGCTATGTTTTTATGAATCCTGTTAATAGTCTATTTCTACAGATTTTGTGCAGCCTTTTTTGTTTTACAAATTTCTCTTGGACATATTATTGCAGATTCCTTTTGCTAGCCTAAGAAACAATTTCAAGACAAGAAAATCTGACTTTGCTCCCTGATTCTACATCTGTAAAAATAAACAGCTGCAGGGCCTGGCGCAGTAGCCTAATGGCTTAAGTCCTCGCCTCGCACATGCCAAGATCCCATACAGGCACCAGTTCATGTCCTGGTGGCCCTGTTTCCCATCCAACTCCCTACTTGTGGTCTGGGCAAGTAGTAGAAGACGGCCCAAAACTTTGGGACCCTACACCTGCATGGGAAACATAAAGAGGCTCCCGGCTCTTGGCTTTGGATTGACTCAGCTCTGCTCTGACCATTGTGGGTACTTGGGGAGTGAACCAGTGGACAAACGATCTTCCTGTTTCTCCTCCTTTCTGTATGTCTGACTTTCTAATAAAAATAAATAAATAAATCTAAAAAAAAGAGTAAAGAACTACACTAATCATTGAACTTTTACCTGATTTCTGGCTTTTTAAAGTGCATATCTTGGAAACTCTCATTTTAAGTTTCTCTAAATATCTTTTGCTATAGAATCAAAACACCTCGGGCAGGGTCTTTGAGGGTCCCATGACCCAGAGTTTCTATAGGAGTTAAAAAGAGAGATTAAACATATATATAAAATAAAGACCAAATAGTGAGCTGTGAGGGTGTAAATCTGTTACTTCTTTATTGTTATTTATTTTTATTGGAAAGTCAGATGTACAGAGAGGAGGAGTGACAAAGAGGAAGATCTTCCTTCCGCTGGTTTACTCCCCAAGTGAGTGCAACGGCCAGAGCTGCGCCGATCCGAAGCCAGGAGCCAGGGGCCTCTTCGGGGTGTCCCACACAGGTGCAGGGTCCCAAGGCCTTGGGCTGTCCTCTACTGCTTTCCCAGGCCACAAGCAGGGAGCTGGGTGGGAAGTGGAGCTGCCGAGACACGAACTGGTACCCATATGGGATCCCGGCACGTTCAAGGCGAGGGCTTTAGCCACTAGGCTACTGCCCCGGGGCCCAGATCTGCTACTTCTGAGACCTTGGGCAGATTGCTTTGCTCTCAGGACCCCGAGTGGAGTGGTTGTGAAGATTAAACACAATAATGCACACACAATAGAGTACTTGGCAGTGCCAACGAGGCAGTTTACGTTTAAGTGATGATAACATCGATAATTAACTATTATTAAAAACAACATGATTTACCTTAATGATAAAATCAGACAAATCATGATTCACAGTAGCCATTAATGACCCAAAGGAAAGAAAGAGTAATTGGGAGATTCTAACTTACGGAGAAAAAAACCCAAGTGAATGGGGACTGGGGATTTACATTGTGATGGAAGGGATGGAGGTGTGGCGTCAAAGGAATCGGTAAGGCAGACTGTGAACTTCTGTTCACACAAACGCCCTTGTGATGATCGTCTTTGCATCTTCCAGAGCCTGCGATTGAATCCCATTCATTTAAAAATACCTTCAACACAAAAATGGATACCTGCTCAGAAATTTGAACAGTTCCTTGGGATTTTGCATGATACAAAAAGTATGGAGGATACGGACAGTTTGAAGGGGTAGAGAGTGTTTAGACTCGAGTGTCCTTCTCAAGAAAGTGCCAACAGGAGGAATCCTGTTTTGAGTCCGATCCAGATTATGGGACAGCTTGAGCCTGGGCCGGCAGCCTCACAGGTGTGGTTGGTCTCTAAGATGCTGGAAACCGATTTGCTGTCTGACACTCAGCTGAGTTAGATGTCCCATCACCTCTGTGTGTGTGGATATGAGTGTGCATGGATGTAGCTTATGGGATAGAAGAGCTTCATTTTCACGCCCAGTAGCTTTCCTCTGCAAACTGATCTTCATGCACAGCAGCCTTGCGGTTGAGAAGGATCACTCCGGCTCACTCCAGTTTCGCTGGTGATGGGCTGGAGAAGGATGGAAAGCAGAGGCAACTCAGTTGCTTTTTGGCTACAAGGCAGGAGGAAACCAGCAGAGCTGGAAAGAGAAAGTAAAAGTTCTGGCAAATAAATGACTTCCCTATGGTGGAGGAGATTAACAAATTATTAGGGGAGGGGAGTTGTTTGGGTAGTTTTTGTAGAAACCATTTCTGAAAACTGATTTGGATCAACGGAGGTGAGACTGAGTGGAGGAAGGTCCTGCCCAGGCAAGGGCCAGCCACCTGTCTTCTGGGTTTGCTGATTGATTTGATTCCTTTGTGGTAGCCTGACCTCTCACTCTTGTTATGAGAGTTAGAGCACCTGCTTAAGTGAAAGCTTCCTGAAATACGTGTTTTCTGCTGTTAATTTAGTTTGCTTCTGGGCACACACACTTTTTTTTCTGGCAAAATCTAAAAGCATTGGATTTCTCCTTTGTTCTGCTTCCCCCATTCCCCTCTACCCAAGGGTAATCCTCAAATCTGAGACCCCATGCCAGCTGTGTAGTTCTTGCTCCTGTAAACCAGAGTGCAAGATTGCATTGCATTAGCGTTCCATCAGGCTTCGAATTTGTTCCTTCTTGTGGTTTAGATCCAATAAATATTTAATCTCGACTAACTTTCCTGACGAATCAGTTTTTTTTTTATAATCATGTTTAGGAAAAGCAAATTTATTGAGATATTAGTCAAAATAAAACATCACTAAGAGGATGACTTTTTTTTCATTTTATTTATTTATTTATATTGGAAAGGCAGGCATACAGATGGAAGGAGAGACAAATATCGGTTCTCTGATTCACTCCCCAATTGGCGGAAGTAGTTGGAGCCAAACCAATCCTGATCTCCTGTGCCTCCCATACAGGTACAGGGTATCAAAGCTTTGGGCCATCCTATACTGCTTTCCCAGGCCAAAAGCAGGGAGCTGGATGGGAAGCGGGGCAGATGGGAAACGGACGGATGCCCGTGTGGGATTCTGGTGCATGCAAGGTGAGATTCAGTTAGCTGTTGAGACATCACACTGGGGCCAAGGATGACTCTCTTATGCACAGGGCATGTGAAATGATTGCAGCATTCTGGAACTATGTATTGTGCTTGCTTAGGCAGCCCATAAACTAAAATTTAAACTGTGTATCAATGCTTGTTCTCAGTGCATGTGTAATTGCCTGTTTTCATTAATGTGAACAAACTGAGTGAGAAAAGCGTATGGCAAGTCTTAGCATCCTGACTACTGAAGTTTTCCAAAGTTCGTGGGGCCCGATAAGATACCTGTTTTTTCTCAAGTGCACCACTGTTGTAAATACCTGTTATTGAGGAGGTCTTGAACAAAGCAGGTACAAGGTTCAATGGGAACTCTTCAGTACTCTCAATTTTGCTGTGAATCTCAGGAAAAAGGTTTATTAATATAAGAAAATACTTTATAATTTAATTTCAAAGAGCATGACCCACCTCAGCCCAGTCATGACTGGACCCCACCTGTGTGGGTGGCCTGTAAGAAATTCCCGGCTTTGAACTGGCCCAGCTCTGTTACAGTCATTTGGGGAGTGAACCAGCGGATGAGAGATCTCTCTCTTTCTCTTCCTTCTCTCTTCATAATTCTGCCTTTCCAATTAAAAAAGAAAAAAAAAAGTGGGACTGTAACAAGCCTTCCACAGCCCAACCAATCCTTTCCCCCTTCTGCCTAGTGACTGGTCTTGGTGCCTAATCACCTGCCTCATTTTAGGTGATTTCGGGAAGATTGTCACTCCCAAAGTACTCAGCCACTGAGCATCCAGGAGAAGGGACCTGCTCATTTGGAGATAAAAGGGTTCTTTGCCCTGGAATTCCTGTCACCCACCTTGGAAAGTAGCGAATGAAAGATCCACTTCTCGCTGCCTTCCTTTGTCTGAGTCCATCCTTCAGTGGGTAGGTGGCCTGAAGCTGGGCTTATTTCCCACAATTAATTTTTTTAAAAGACTCATTTATTTTTATTGGAAAGGTAGATATACAGAGAGAAGGCGAGACAGAGAGAAAGATCCATCTGCTGGTTCACTCCCCAAGTGGCTGCAATGGCTGGAGCTGAGCCAACCCAAAGGCAGGAGCCAGGAGTTTCTTCTAGGTGTCCCACATGGGTGCAGGGTCCCAAGGCTTTGGGCTGTCCGCCACTGCTTTCCCAGGCCACAGGGAGGGAGCTGGGTGGGAAGTGGAGCAGCTAGAACATGAACCAGCACTCATATGGGATTCCGGGAGTTGCAAGATGAGGACTTAGCCACTAGTCTATTGCACTGAGCTCCCACAATTTTTAAAAAAAATTCCTGTTTCTGCAGACATATTTGAGGTGTCCTGGGCCAGAAGGGCCCCATTGACTGTAGATGCCTAACCTCAGTTTGCAATGAGAGTACCACCCTTGACGCCCAGGGAGGATATTTTCTGAGTATTAGGGAATGAAACTGAGGCATAGGAGATAGAGGAACTCGTGCAGTATCTCCATTAACTGTTTCCCCTTTTCTTGGGGGAAGATCAGTGCTAATGTTAACCACAGGTTTGCAGCAAGAATATATCAGTTTTACTTTCAGTTCTAGACTTGTTTCCTTTAGTGTAAAAACAATGTTTTCTGGGTGAACATTGAAATTAATAAGGAAGGTATGTACTAAGTGGAAATTTCGTCTTTAACTATCTTTCTCAGGGACAGCTAGATACTTATTTTTTCCAGAGTTGTTTCATGTATGTATATGCAAGCATGTTGCTCTGTTCCACAGATAATAGCAAATTATGCGGGTAACTCTATCTTCCTTTTTGTCACTTTATCTCAGAGAACCCTATGTGTCTACCTTTTGAGTGCCAGTATGATTAGACTATGGATGTCATACTTTACTTAGTTTCCTAATAGTAGGCATAGATTATTTGCAAAATGTAAAGGCAGAAAACATTGTTGCACTACATATCCTCGTATTTGTCTTTAGTCACAAATGAATAAATCTGTAACCATGTGTGAGGAGGCATTAAAAAGTTCACGGACAATGTATTTATATGAAAAACATGCATAGATTTCAATTTTTTTGGTACCAAAATATACGTATGGTTTAATGTCAACATTCCACAAACTTTTTCTTCCTGAAACATTTATTTATTTATTTAAAGGTACAGCAGGGGCCCGGCGCTAAAGTGTAGCAGTTAAAGCCCTCGCCTTGAACGTGCCGGGAGTCCATATGGATGTTTGTTCTAGTCCCGGCAGCTCCACTTCCCATCCAGCTCCCTGCTTGTGGCCTGCGAAAGCAGTGGAAGATGTTTCAGAGCTTTGGGACCCTGCACCCGCGTGGGAGACTCGGAAGAGGCTCCTGGCTTTGGATTGGCTCAGCTTCAGCCGTTGCAGCCACTTGGGGAGTGAACCATTGGACGGAAGATCTTCCTCTCTGTCCTCCCTCTGTACATCTGACTTTCCAATAAAAATAAATAAATCTTAAAAAAAAAAAAAAGGTAGAGCAACAGCAGGAGAGAGAGAGAAAAGTTAACAGCCAGGTCTATAACATGGGGGATGGAGGAATAAGTGGCTGGGGAGGCATATTCATCACCCATTGCTTTCCCAGGCAGCTTAGCAGGGAGCTTGACTAGATTGGAAAAGCTGGGACTTGAACCAGCACTCTGACACAGGTGCTAGTGTTGGAGGCAGCAGCTTCTAACACTGGCTCTTCCATAAACATTTTGGAATCCCCCATGTTTTTTAGTTTTAGCCATAATCCACAAACTACTTGGAAATGTTTTTTTTTTTTCCAGTTAATTTTGTATGTTCTACCCCTTTAAATTTAAACATTGCTTCTGAGCAAAAGTTTGTTATTTCCTTGAATTGTATTATCCACTGATTTTTTTTTCCCTCCACACACCTACTTTTAAAAAGGATTTATTCATTTGAAAGCCAGGGTGACAGAAAGACAGTTATCCCTAGTGGCAGTTTTCGGAGGGTGGTACACAGACTGCCAGAGGCCTTGTGGAGATTGTTGAAAGAAAAACTACTTTCATAATGCACTTATTTGCATTTTTGTACTTCATTCACTCACAGAAAAAGTACTGATTTTACTTAGAAATGTCCGTGAGGAAACAGTAAACATTATTAATTCCATGACCTCTTGACCTTTGAAAACCTTTTGTGTCTTGTTGTTGTGTTTTTTGAAAAGGAGACATGCATTAAGCATTTCTGCATGCTGACGTGTGATGGCCGGCTCAAGGCAGAGCTCTGGTACGCTGTGCTGTGATCTCAGACTGCTGTTTTTCCATGAAACACCACTTTTACTGGAAAGAATGACGGATAGACTCACCGGGATATGGGCAGACATTTTTCTCAGAAATGAAAGGAAACTGTCTGTTCAAGGGAAAACAACTGACAATACTCGTTGCCAAGGATACAAGTTCATCCTTAGAGTAAGAGCTAGAGTTTGAGAAAGCGTGAGTTCCTCACACTGTAAAGTTGATAGCTGCAAATGAACGCCATGTTTCAATGTTAGCAAACATGTTTTTGATACGATGTAGTGAAATGTGTCCACCTAAAAGGTCAAGTGTTTCTGAAACTGTTTTTCATATGACTACTGCCTGCAAAACATTTAATTCAAAATTCAAGATAACCTGCCAGGTCTTAATGTAATCAAGTATGAAAAGTTTGTTGATACGGGTTTCAAATTCCACTTTACAACTTTTTTCTTGTGTTTTATTCTATTTATTTGAAAGGCAGAATGACAGAGAGGGAAAGACAGAAGCTTCTTCAGTCTACTGATTCATTCCACAAATGCCCACAAGAATTGGAGCTGAACTACAACTCCATCTGGGTCTCCACCATGGGTGGCAGGGGCCCAAGGGTTAACCATCTTTTGTTGCTTTCCAAGGAGCATTAACAGGGAACTGATTTGGAAGTAGAATGAGGATTGCAAGTTGCTATTTAATCTACTGTGCCGCAACACTGGCCCCTGCAACTACACTTTTTTTTTTCCTTTAAAGATTACTTATTTACTTGAAAGGCAGAATTACAGAAAAAGAAAGAGAGGGAGAGAGACACACTGAGAGAATTCCCATCCATCGGTTTATTCCTCAAATGGCTGCAATTGCTAGAGCTGGGTGGATCTGAAGCCAGGAGCTTCTTTCAGATTTCCCATGTGGGTGCAGGGGCTCAAGTACCTGGGTCATCCTCCCTGAGGTGAGCTTTCCTAGGCTTATTAGCAGGGAGCTGGATTGGAAGTGGAGCATCCATATGGGTGCTGGCATCACAGGCAGTGGATGAATGTGCTGTACTACAATGCTGATCCCCAAACTTTTGTTTTTGTTTTTAAAGATTTATTTATTTTTGTTGGAAAGGCAGATTAGATTTACAGACAGAAGGAGAGATGGAGAGAAAGATCTTCCATCTGCTGGTTCATTTCCCAAGTGGCCTCAATGGTCAGAGCTGAATTAATCCGAAACCAGGAACCAGGAGCTTCTTCCAGGTCACCCATGTGGGTGCAAGATCCCAAAACTCTGGGGCCATCCTCTACTGCTTTCCCAGGCTCTAAGCAGGGAGCTGAATGGGAAGTGGAGAAGCAGGGACACAAACCAGTGCCCATATCGGATCTGTTGCTTGTAAGGTGAGGGTTTAACTATTGAGCCATCGTACCAAGCCCCACAAACTTTTTTTTTTTAAAAGATTTATTCATTTTTTTACAGCCAGATATACACAGAGGAGGAGAGACAGAGAGGAAGATCTTCCGTCCGATGATTCACTCTCCAAGTGAGCTGCAACGGGCCGATGCGTGCCGATCCGAAGCCGGGAACCTGGAACCTCCTCCGGGTCTCCCACACGGGTGCAGTGTCCCAAGGCATTGGGCCGTCCTCAACTGCTTTCCCATGCCACAAGCAGGGAGCTGGATGGGAAGTGGAGCTGCTGGGATTAGAACCGGTGCCCATATGGGATCCCGGGGCTTTCAAGGCGAGGACTTTAGCCGCTAGGCTACAACGCCGGGCCCTCAAACTTTTTTTTTATTAAGCCAGACATTAATGAAATTTCCAAAGATTTGGACAATACCACTCTTTCCACTGGACTTTTTTGTTTTGGAAGATATAGTTATTTTTCATAAAATTTTTATGTTAATCTGTAACATAGGTTTATTAGAATATTTTAAAATTTTTGTATTTTAGCTTCTAATACATGTTCGTTCTAGTATCAATAGATATTCTTTAATATCTAAAAAATATGAACTCTTAAATGACCTTTATAAAGAAAAATTCTTCAGGATCACCCATCTTCTTTAATTTATTTTATTTGAAAATCAGAGTTACATAGAGAGAGAGAGAGATCTCATGCATTGGTTTACTCCCCAAATGACTGCAATGGCCGGAAATGGAGCTTCCAGGACTTGAACTGGTGCCCATATAGGATGCTGGCACAGTAGATCGAGGTTTAGCTTGTTATGCCATGGTGCTGGCCCCCGAGATCTCCAACCTTAAAGAAACAATGTAGAGAGTCCTAGAGAGCACAAAGTTTGAGAATTGTTGATCTAATAGTTTTAGCATAGGAATTCCTGAATTATATACATATTTTTCTATTTTAATTTTTAAAAAGATTTATTTTTATTGGAAATAGAGATATACAGAGAAAAGGAGAGACAGAGAGGAAGATCTTCCTTTTTGATGGCTTACTCCGCAAGTGGTTGCAGTGGCTGGAGCCAAGCTGATCCGAAGTCAGAAGCCAGGAGCTTCTTCCGGGTCTCCCAAGCAGATGCAGGGTCCCAACACCTTGGGCCGTCCTCAACTACTTTCCCAGGCCACAGGCAGGGAGCTGGATGAGAAGTGGAGCCGCCGGGATTAGAACCTGTGCACATATGGGATCCTGGTGCATTCAAGGTGAGGACTTTAGTCTCTAGGCTATTGCGCCAAGCCCCTGAATTATATTTAAAAAAGAATAAGACTCCAGGGGCCAATCACTTGCCAAAAGTGGGTTTGGCTGTTGTCTACAACACCACCACTCCATGGGAGCTCCGAACCCCCAGATGGGATCCCAGCTGCTTGTCCCCTAGCTTCCTGCCAGCGGGTCTGGGGAGGCGGAGGAAGGTGGACCAAGTGCCTGGGCTTCTCCCTGCCACGTGGGAGACCTTAGTGGAGTTCCAGGCTCCTGGTCACAGCCTGGTTCACCCCCACATGTGACAAGGAGTTGTAATCAAGGAGTCAATCAATGGGTAAAAGAGAACTTTCTCTCTCTCTTTTTCACTATGCTTTTCAAATAAATACATAAACTAACTTAAAAGCATCAAAAAGAAAAAGTCTAAGCATCTGGCCCAGAATCTGACTGAGTTACAGCAATAAGGGAAAATAGTTTGTTATTTCTTTTTATTTCGTTTACTCTTCCTAGTATTTCTGTACCCGAATGTCAGTCAAGGATGGATTATGATGTAAGAATCATAACTTTAGCAGAGTACTATTCTGTCTAGTTTGTTGGCAGGATAGCCATTGAACTTCAAGGTACTTTTTGACTGTTTGGATTAATTCCTAAAGAGAATTCTGATCAAGATTTAGAAGTGATCTTTAATAAGAGATGTCTGAAATAAATCAATGCTTTCAGTAAAAAGTATTTATCTAATTGTGTAAGTTTTCCTGTTCCTTTCTTGCGTTTATATAATAAAGTCAAAGAGAAGCTTACTAATAGATCTTACAGTGGAGATAAATGGAAGAGCAGATTGGTGACTAGCTGAGGAGTTTGAAGATTCCAGATTATTCTGGCCCTACCATTATCTGTATGTAGTTACCTGACATTTCTGTCCTTATCTACAAAATGGAAATAACACCTGTTTAACATCTCGGCCACCTCAGAGTTATCTGGTTGAGCGATCAAGAGGTCCTAGGTCAGTCATGCTCCGGGTTAGATCCTCGTGGGTGTCCAGGAGTCAGGTGAATCACTTGGTCTGGCCTTGCCAAAGCAACTCAGGTAGGACTGGAAAGTTAGAAAATCTACAACAGGCTAATTTTTAAAAAATTGATCATTTTTAAAAGATTTATTTATTTGTATTTGAAAGTCAGATATACAGAGAGAAGGAAAGACAGAGAGGAAGATCTGCCATTTGATGATTCACTCCCCAAGTGGCTGCAACAGCTGGAGCTGAGCCAATCCAAAGCCAGGAGCTTCTTCTAGGTCTCCTAAGGCGGATGCAGGGTCTCAACACCTTGGGCCATCTCAACTGCTTTCCCAGGCCACAAGCAAGGAGCTGGATGGGAAGCGGGGCTGATTAGAACCGGCAGTACTCATATGGGATCCTGGTGTGTAAAGGTGAGGACTTGAGCCTCTAGACTATCGCACCAGGCCTTAAAGTTGATTTAAAAAAATCTTATTTTATTTTTATTTGAAAGGCAGAGTTACAGAGAGGAGGGACAGAGAGGGAGAGAGATCTTCTATCTTCTGGTTTACTCCCCAGATGGTTACAATAGCTGATGTTGGGCTTATCCAAAGCCAGGAGCCAGGAGCTTCTTCTGGGTCTTCCATGTGGGTGCAGGGGCCAAGGACCTGTACTGTCCTTCACTGCCTTCTCAGTCCTTAAGCAGGGAGTTGGATCAGAAGTGGAACAGTCAGGACATGAGCCAGCACCCATGTGGGATAGTGGTGCTGCAGGTACAATGTGCCATGGCACCTGACCCTAAGTTGATAATTTTTCATGGATTTCATGGACAATGAATAACACTACAAATATGCAAATGATCTTGGGACAGAAACAAGGTTCCCCACCCTTAGTGTAAATGATGAGTTCATCCTGCTCCCTGAAAGGGTGCTCCCGTTTGTCTAATCTTCATTGTTTTCTAAGCATGTATTCTTTTTTGTTCCATGTGACTTACTTTCTCAGACTGTAACTTGATGATTAGTGGAGCATTTTCTCAACCTCCTTCTGTATGGTAGTCAAGGACAGATGCTCTCTGAAAGCCAAGCTTCGATCATTTCATTTTTCCAAGTATATTATCCATTTTGGTAAGACCTTTTTTTTTTTTTTAAAGATTTATTCATTTTATTACAGCCAGATATACACAGAGGAGGAGAGACAGAGAGGAAGATCTTCCATCCGATGATTCACTCCCCAAGTGAGCCGCAACGGGCCGGTGCGCGCCGATCCGAAGCCGGGAACCTGGAACCTCTTCCGGGTCTCCCACGCGGGTGCAGTGTCCCAATGCATTGGGCCGTCCTCAACTGCTTTCCCAGGCCACAAGCAGGGAGCTGGATGGGAAGTGGAGCTGCTGGGATTAGAACCGGTGACCATATGGGATCCCGGGGCTTTCAAGGTGAGGACTTTAGCCGCTAGGCCACGCCACCGGGCCCTTGGTAAGACCTTCTTTAGAAAGCTTGTCTAATTGGGGGGGGGGGTAGCTAATCTCCCATCTGGTATGTAATTTAAACTTCATGGATCATTTTTATCTTAAAGGCTTTTTCCTGAAACTCGATGCATTTTTTTTAAAGATTTATTTATTTTTATTACAAAGTCAGATATACAGAGAGGAGGAGAGACAGAGAGGAAGATCTTCCGTCTGATGATTCACTCCCCAAGTGACCGCAACGGCCGGTGCTGCACCGATCCAAATCCAGGAGCCAGGAACTTCTTCCAGGTCTCCCATGCGGGTGCAGGATCCCAAGGCTTTGGGCCGTCCTCAACTGCTTTCCCAGGTACAAGCAGGGAGCTGGATGGGAAGTAGAGCTGCCGGAGTTAGAACCGATGCCCATATGGGATCCTGGTGCGTTCAAGGCGAGGACTTTAACCGCTAGGCTACGTCGCCGGACCCGATGCATTTTTTAAATTAATAAAGTTTATTTTTTAGAGAAGTTTTAGATTTATAGAAAAATTGAATGGTATAGAGAACGGTTGTATACTCTCAATTCTTCCCATAATTTCTGTTATTATTAACTTCTGTAAACTTTTTTTAAAGATTTATTTTTATTAGAAAGGCAGATTTCCGAGAGAAGGAGAGACAGAGAGAAAGATCTTTTATCCATTGGTTTACTCCCCAAATGGCCACAACAGCTGAAGCTGAGCTGATTGAAGCCCAGAGTCAGGAGCCTCCTGCAGGTCTCCCACATGGGTGCAGGGTCCCAAGGCTTTGGGCTGTCCTCCACTGCTTTCCCAGGCCACAAGCAGGGAGCTGGATGGAAAGTGGAGCATCTGGGACATGAGCCAGCATCCATATGGGATGTTGACACTTGCAGGTGGAAGATTAGCCTATTGAGCCCCAGCATTGTCCCCTATTATTAACTTCTTTAGTGTGGTATGTTTGTTAAAATTTATGAGCCAAAATTGGTGTGATTTAAAGAAAAACTTTTAGTTTGAAAGATTTAAAAAAAAAAGTAGAAGACTGAGACAGAGGCAGAAGGAAATCTCTCATCCACTGGTCTACTTCCCAGATGCCACAAGAATCAGGGCTGAGCCTACCTGACACCAGGAGCCAGGAATTCTGTCTAGGTGTCCATGTTGGTGGCAGGAACCCAAACACTTGAGCTGCTGCCCAGTAGGGTACACATTAGCAGGAAGCTAAGTTGGAACTGGAATAGCCAGGACTTAGACCCTAGAACTCTGATAAGGAATGCAGGCATCCCATGGAGTGACTTAACTGCTGAGTCAGATGCCCACCCCAATATTATTAATTACAGTCTGTAGTTTATAGTATTCTGTTGTAAGATGGTGTTTTTCTACCACTGTAGTTTCATCCAAAATATCTTCACTCGGTTGGGCACAATGGCGCAGTTGACTATACTCTGCCTGCAAGTTCTGGCATCCCATGTAGGTGCCGTTTGTGTCCTGGCTGCTCCACTTCCCATCCAGCTGCCTGCTTGTGGCCTGGGAAAGCAGCAGAGGAAGGCCCCTGTATCCACATGGGAAACACAGAAGAATCTCCTTTGGTTGCTGCTTTTGGATGAGCCTAGCTCTAGTATTTGTGGCCATTTTGGGAGTGAATCAACAGATGAAAGATTTCTGTCTCTTCTTCCCTCTGTGTTAATTTTTCCGTTAAAAAAAAAAAATAAATCCCTAGCAAATAAACAAACAAAAAAGTGACAGAGCCAGAGATAAGAGGGATTATCCATGTACTGGTTCACTCCCTGAATGCTTGCAGCATTCAGGGCTGGGCCAGGCTGAAGCAAGGAGCCCAGAACTCAATCGCAGTTTCCTGTGTGGGTCACAGAGACCTGACACTTGAGGCATCACCTGCTGCCTCCCAACGTGTGCATGAGAGGAGGCTGGAAGTGGAGTAGCCAGAACTCAGATATGGGATGAGAGTATCCTAAGCAGCATTGTGACTGCTGAATCAAATGCTAAGCTGGCCTGTAACATGACTGTGCTGGTGCCAGGTTTGCATTGCTACCAGCAATGAATAGGAGTTCCTCTTGCTGCTTCTCCTTACAAACCTTTGTTTGTGTCTGTGTTTTGCGTTTTCTCCATGTTAACAGCTGAGTAGCGGCATCTCAGTGATTTAATCCTAGTTTCCTGGTGGCATGTGCTGTGGAGCCGCTTTGCATATATGCCTATTTGCTGTCCCTCCTTGAAGCTTTTTTTTTTCATATTTTTAAATTGTTGACAATCTTTACATAGTCAATTAGGGCACAAAGGTTCAAGGGCTACAGGAAAGTGGGTAAGACTATTATTTCCATATTTTTTTTCTATATGTGGGGTAAAGGGAGAGGTTAAGGGAGAAGCCCCAGTCAGTCTCCCACCCATCCCAGGTCCCTGATGTGGGGCATGCTCCGAGGGTCTTGCTCAAGTGGTTTTGATAGTTCAACTGTTACGAATTGCTGCCAATCTCGCCATTCCAAGCTTGATGAAGTTGCTGAAGAATCCTGATTGACATAGTCCATTTTAGAGTCTCCGTTTGCCCTGTTTTTCACTGCCAACATATGGCTGGGGTAGTTGATTGATTTGTCCTCTGTCTTTTCATGGTTACCCCCCTTGAAGCTTTTAACTGCATATACTTTTCTTTTAGAATTTAAGCCCATGTTTTTCAAAACCCATGTGGTTAGTGTGCTGGCATTGGGGGTGGGAAGGCAGGCATGGGCAAACAAGGAAGTGATCGTATGTCTTCCACAATTTTAACCTTCAAACTCTCTGATGTCTAGATAACATTGGCCATTGACTATGGTCCAGAGTACACCCATGGACTGTTCTGTTCATTGAACTCACTCTGTCCTTACATATGGTACGTCGGAGGAAATGTTGATTCCTCTTGAAGACCTGAACATTTCTGAGCCTGGGAGGATTGGAATAGTGGAGGAATAAGTTTTGAGGGAAGAGAATAACTGTTTTTAGAGGCTGTTCTTTTAGGGTCCCCTTTGTAGTTATTCTTTGGGAAAATCCATTTAAAGAACAAAAACAAGAAGACAGCTCTCCAAGGGGTCCTGGATGCCTTTAGGGCATCAGTCTTAGGCAGAAAAGTCATGAGTGTAGCTTGATTGCCTTCATGTGGGCCTCGTGGTACAGTTGTCTTAGAGTTCAGAATCGACAGAAATGGAATCTTGCAGGATGAGAAAATGGGCTGGAATGTTGCTGGTGATCACTGGATGCTCCTCGGCTGCCATCTTGTCTGTGTTTTTAAGTGATTTTAGAAGTAGTTGAGCACAGTCTTGCTGATCCTTCTAAGTTTCCTTTCTTGATCATTTTTCTCTGCCCAAACTTGAATGTTGAAGTGCTTTGGACCTGCCTGGGGATCACTTTTCCTTTTTTTTCTACCCCCTCAGATGATCTCAACTACTTCTTCAGCTTTTAACCACGCTGATGACCAACAGTTGTGCAATTCCAGCCCTCTTAATTCTGGGCTACGCATTCCTGCCACCTGCTACTTGCTTAACCATTTCCTTTGGTCAGCTTGTAATTATCTTTTGTTTATCTTGTCCAAAACACAACTCTTAAAACTATCTGTGCATTGGTTCAGTGCTATGGCTCAGAGGCTAAATCCTTACCTTGCAAGCACCAGGATGTCATATGGACATCAGTTTGTGTCCTGGCTGCTCTACTTCCCACCCAGCTCCCTGCTTTTTTCAGGTGTGAATTTACTTGATTCTCTCTCATGGCCCTGGATACTCCAACATGCAGTTTCCTGGTGGTATTGGATATTGAGTTCCCTGTGGCTGCTCATTTACCATCTGTGTATCTTTTGTGGTGAGCTATCTGTTCGGAGCTTTTGCACATTGCACAACTTTAATTTCTTTTTCCTTATTGTTATGAACTTTGCGTATTTTAGATATTTCTCTCTTAAAAAAGTTTGTGGGCAGACATTGTGGTATAGCGTGTGAAACCATTGCTTGGGATGCCTGCCTTCTGTAACAGAGTACCTGAGATCATAGTTCTGCCTCATTTGCAATCCAACTTCCTGCTAATGTGCATCCTGGCCTGCAGCAGATAATGGCTCCAATATGGGGGTTCTTGCTAGTCACATGGCGACTCAGAGAGAGCCTCCAGCTCCTGACCTGCATCTGACCCAGTACTGGCTATTACAGGCATTTGGGGAGGGAGCCAGCAAATGGAAAAATGATCACTTCCTCTACTTCCCTCCCTCCCTTTCAAATACATAAAAATAAACTTTTAGAAAAAAGGTTTCTTGTTTTGGGTTGGATTCAGAATGGTTACTTCCTCTAAGAAACCTCCTCAGACTACCTGCAGTGACCTCAGTCACCCACTATCCTGTCATCTTTACTGTTGTTTTTACAAGTGGTTCTTATCTGCTCAGGTAATTTGTTCTACCATCTTAAGGTTGAAACTTGTCTGTCCTGTTTACCCTTCTCTCCCCTGACCTTAGTTCTAGACTATTTTGCTCTTCTGAATGAAGAAGTACATGGGGAGAAATGAGTTAATGTGAGGAGTTTATCTAGATTTTTCAGTCCTTGTAGTTTTAGACAAGACACTTGTCCCTGCCCTTAGCTCTATCTCCCACTTTTAGCTCTGAGCTTTGTAGGATTCTATGGCATGCTGCTCCTTGGACATCCTTCCAGTACTTACAGTTCCATTTGCTCAGCTGTGCAGTTATCATCCCACCACTTTTTGGGATTCTAAAATTTCATAGGCGCCTTTTGCCTCTTGTCATCTGCCATTCCTTGTCCCTATGAATGTGTGCATGGCCCTGCTTCACTGTCACTTAAGTAGGCTTGGGGGCCATGTATCACCAAAAGGCCTATGTCTTGTGTTCTTGGGCATTCTTTGTACCTGCTGTTGCCTCTACTCAGACTGGTTATTCCTTCCTGGGCAGAATCACCCTCTCTCCTGGAGAACCACCGTACCTGACCATGCGAAATGTGTGTGCATGCCTGCTAGTGAGGTCTCCACCCCACTTCTGTTTAATTGCCTTGTTACATGTCTGCCTTTCTTCCAAAACAGTATCCAGCATCATCTGAAACAGCAGACACAAGCTGGCCTAGCTCCTGGGAACTCCATTCATCTTACTATTTTGGAGCTTTGCTCTAGAAATGGTGCGTTTTTTTTCTGTGTCGGTGGGAAATCTGAGTTCCCCATCTCTGTTTCGTGAATGTGAGGGCTCAACAGAGCACCTGGTAAAGTGGCACTCAAAAGTTCCATGAACCAGTGACACCTCTGCGTGTGGTCTAAATGTCAGGTTGGTCAGAAAAACCTCAGAGAAGTGATGTATTTTATACCTTCAATTTTTACTTCCTGAGTCTGCAGTTACATGATCATTTTCAAAAATCCTAACAAGATTGTTTGTACAGGAATAATAGCTATAATTCCTCCCCCATTTTTTTTTTTCAAACTAGATTGATAAATTTTCTCAAGTCATGATCTTCTGGTTGTAAAGCTGGAAGCCTGATCCACTTGTTGATCCCTTTTTACCAATTGGGAAACTCAAATGCAAAGAGGATTAATAAGTCCCAGCAGCTCCCAGGCAGGGTTGTCTGCAGGAGTGCTGCCTTCATCTTCCAGCGTTTGTTTTTCAGCCTAAGAACAGTGCAAATTCATCAGTAAGGTTTTAAGTAAAGGAGTGGCAGGATGGAGTTTATGTATGTTTCACTCTCTGTGCACAGTCTGGGGAAAATGGTCTGGAAGGAGGCAAGCGGAGTGCAGGACACTCAACCGTCCCCATCCCGGCCCTGGTGTACTTTGGCGGAAATTTCAGACCGATTTTCTCCTGACCTGGGGGGGGGGGAGGGGTGTTATTCATCAGCTGTAGTACAAACCACGAGTGCTTTTTTTTTTTCACTGTGAAGTTTACTGTCTTCTACCACAACATTTTGGGTTGCAGCACCCTTAATGTGCTAGGGAAGCGAACCTGAGCATAACTTGTAGGCCGTCGGAGCTAATTGCTTTCTCAGTGTGAGAATGAATGCTGTGGTATTTCTCAGGGTGAGCAGGGGGCCTACCTTTAAACCCCAAGTACAACAGGAACCTGTCAGGTTATTTTCCTCCTGCCTTCCTCTGAGTCACTTTTGCCCTTCAAGCTGTCCCCAAGCTCAATCCAGTCTACCTCTTTAGTATCTCAAGTTCAGCTGCGCAGCCCGAGGGGGGTCTTCCTGAAATGTAAACCACACCTTTAACTTTGGTTTACAACTTTTCAAAGGCTCTCCACTGCCCTGGAAAGAAAGTTCGGGGTTCTTCGAACAGCTTCTATACCAGCTCTGTCCCAGTTCCCCTCATACCCCAGTCTCCCTGTACGGTCTCCACGGTGTCCTGCTTCCTTACCCCTGTCTGGCCCCTGACCCCAGTGGATGTGAGCAGACAGCAGCCCGCTTTTCAGGACTGCTCAGGTGATGCTGTGTACTTCCAGAGCAGAGCCCTGACCTCAGCTCCGATCACAGGGCTTGCTTTTTTCAAATCATTTAGATTTGTTTTTATTTGGAAGGCAGAATTACAGAGAGAAGAAGAGACGGAAAGAGGATGTTTCATTAACTGGTTAACTGCTAGTAGCTGTAACAGCCAGAGTTGAGCTGATTCAAAGCCAGGAGCCAGGAACTTCCTCCAGGTCTCCCATGTGAGTGCAGGATCTCAAAGGTTTGGTCCATCCTCTACTGCTTTCCAAGGCCATAAGAAGGGAGCTAGATGGAAACTACAGCAGCCAGGACTGAAAACTTAGACTGCTATGCCACAATGCAGGCTACTGAGTACAAGGTTTTTTTTTTTTTTTTCAAGTTTTATTTATTTTTATTGGAAAGGCACATATACAGAGAGGAAGATCTTCCGTCTGGTGGTTCACTCCCCAAGTGACCACAATGGCTGGAGCTATGCCGATCCGAAGCCAGAAACCAGGTACTTCTCCAGGTCTCCCTTGTGGTTGCAGGATCCCAAGGCTTTGGACTGTTCTCAACTGCTTTCCCAGGACTCAGGCAGGGAGCTGGATGGGAAGCAGGTCTGCTGGCATTAGAACTGGCACCCATATGCGATCCCGGTGTGTTCAAAGAGAGGACTTTAGCTGCTAGGCCACCATACCAGGTCCCGATTACAGGTTTTTATTGGAGCTGCTCTAATTAGCATTATCTAGGAAACAGAAACTTTAACCTGATCTCCCAAACAGGTGGTAGGCACAGTTCTTGAGTGCAAGAGCCAGGGTTGGGAGTAGGCTAGACCTGGGGCTGGTCTGCTGCACCTGTTGACATACATGTGAGACAGGTCTGGGGACAGGCTGGGCAGGATCAGTCCTTAGCACACACTGGCATGGGTGAGAGCCAGGACAGGGTGCAGGCCAGCCTGGGTTGGACTGCAACACCTGCCAATTCACAGGAGGGTTGGAGGTGTGCCACGTTATACTGGGTTGCTGTACCCGCTAGTATTCACAAGAGCCAAGATCAGTGTAGGACAGCAGGTCTAGGCTGCAGCACCAGCTGACAAGTGCCAGATCTGGTGCGAATCACGACAGGCTAGACCGCAATATCCCCTGGCAGGCACAAGATCTGGAGCTGGGAATGCGCCTGGCAAGGGAACTGTGAACACTCCCCGACAGGGCAGTACTTATCACTGGTGAGCACAAGAACCAGGGCTTGGGATGGGCCAGGCTGGACAAGGCAGTGGCGCATGTCAGCATATGTGAGGACTGGGTCTGGGGGTGGGGCAGACTGAGCTAAGCCATAGCACCAATGGTTGTGCATGAGGCCAGATGGATACAGGGCTGGGCTGGGTTAGGCCCCAGCAGAGACTGACACACTCAAAAACTGGGATTAGGAGTATTCCTTGTAGGGTAATTGGGGATCATCCTGACTAGGCTGGGACCAGGCAGCTGCATCCAATGGTATGTTTATTGGCTGGTGCAAGTGACAGACTGCACCTGACCCTGCACTGGCTGGCACAGATAAGAGTCAAGACTGAGGTCACCCCAGATGAGCTTTCTTGGGGGACTCCCCAACTAGATTACTGGGCTCAGACTCTGGTCACAAGGAAAATCACAGGATGTGTGTTCTGACCTTGGAGAGCATGCTTCAACTCTGGGCCTCCTTAGTTGCTGATGCCTGTGCAGTGGCCATGTCCCACCCACCTTCTTCCATACCTGACCCTCCCCCGCAATTAGAGGCTTATATGGTGTGTGTCCTTCTTGAGCATGTAAATAATAGTAAAAAGAAAATGGAAAAATTCACAAAGTTTTGAGAAGAAATGCACTGAGCTCCTTTTGGGGGTGGTCCTGTGTTTCTTGCCATATCACATGGTTTCTTTACACAGGAGTATGTAAGTGAGAGTTGTTATTTTGAACAAACTTTTTTCGTGGTCTTTACAGTAATAAGTTCCCTTTTAGACAATGGTGACTCGTTGGTAGGTTCTTCCCAAGGGGCTAAGAAATTCCTGTTCTGAAAAGTCCAGAAAGTCTTTGGGTGACTGGCTGTTTCATTTTTGGTTTTCTTTTCACTTAGACGATCATATTTGTCTTTCCATCTTATGCTGTATCCACCGACTGCTCCCCTAGGCATAGTAGATGCTTTGAGGTAATGAAGCTCTGTGATGCCCTACACCAGGCACGAGGGCACAAAGGGATTTCACTTCTCTCCCATGCACCCTTAATGGTACCTGGCAATCAGATCACTCAGGTCACAAAGTGCTATCACTTTGTGCATTTCAGGGTTCAAGGAAATGATTATTAAGTCATAGCTTAGAATTATCCTAGAGACGGAAATATTTTAGTTAGTTCTTTATATTAACTTGTAATTTGAAAAACCAGAATTGAGATGTGAAATAAACTGGCTTCTCTTAAAATTTTTCCAGTGAAGTAATTACAGAAGTGACTTTTCCCAGATGATCTGGCTATACATGGCTTAGAGATAACACTTCTTAGGAAGAATGTTTGGTCTGATTACCTGTGGCAGCTGTTGTTAAGTGTGTTTTGTAACTAAGCAGCCTGTAAGGAGAGGAGTATTTGTGTGCTTGCCACATACTGCCCTTAAAAAAATTTCATATATATATATATATATATGCTAGAAACAGAATTGTCTACCTTTACACCAAGAAGGTTGGAAAGGCACCGAAATCTGCATGTGGCGTGTGCCCAGACCAACTGCGAGGGGTTTGTGCTGTAGGTCTAAAGTGCTGTTGAGGTTGTCTAAGACAAAAAATAAAAACATGTCCACAGGGCCGATGGTGGCTCCACGTGTGCTGAATGTGTCTGTGACAGGATCAAGCGGGCTTTCCTTACTGAGGAGCAGAAAATCATTGTGAAAGTGTTGAAGGCACAAGCACAGTCAGAAAGCTAAATAAAAGCATGAAACTTTTTGAGTAATTAAAAATAATTCAAAAGGTTAAAAAAAAGCTGCTGAAAATGTTTGAGCAGTTGCCTGAGAAGGAAGAAATCGTAAACAACAGCTACTAAAACAAACAAACAAACAACCAAAAAGAAACAAAAAGAACAAAACCAGGAAACCTTTTTATTCCTCTCCAACATTGGTGGAAGATTTTGTTAATCAGTGGAATATTGGTTCTTCAATATTTAGTCTTCAGAAAGTTCATAGAAAATGCATACTGTGAAATACAATGCATAGATTTCAAAAATATTTGCTTGTGATGTTTGGCCTAGTGGTTGAGATGTCTGCATCCCATGTGGATGCCTGGGTCCAGGCTCTGCTCCCAGCTCCTCATTCCACTTCCTGTTAGTGCAGACCCGGGGAGGCAGCAGGTGATGGCTCACATAGCTGGGTTCCTGCCGCCAAGGAGTGAGACCTGGATTGAGCTCATAAAGAATGAACTCACGTGGCAGTTTATTTGAAAGGTTCCCCCAAAGAGGATGCAAGTATCCTCACAGTTTGACCAAAAACCATCCCACAGAAAAGTGAACTTTAAATTTCATTCTCTTGGATCTTTTGGTAGTCCTTTTTTTTTTTTTTTTTTTTTTTTTAAAAGCCTCATACTGATGTTCTCATTTGTTTGAATAAGTTAATAAATATTTTAGATATATGTTGTAAATGCTAAGTACATGTTGAATTCTAAAATTTTATATTTATTAAAGTTTTTAAATTTTAGTTTTTTTAAAAAATGTATTTTTATTGGAAAGTTAGATTTACAGAGAGGAGGAGAGACAGATCTTCTATCTGCTGGATCACTCTCCAAGTGGCAGCAATAGGTGGGGCTAAGCCAATCTGAAGCCAGGAGCCAGGAGCTTCTTCCAGGTCTCCCATGTGGATGTAGGGTCCCAAGGCTTTGGGCCGTCCTTGACTGCTTTCCCAGGCCACAACCAGGGAGCTGGATGGGAAGTGGAGCAGCCCGGATACAAACCAGCGCCTGTATGGGATCCTGGCACTTGCAAGGCAAGGGAGGGTTTTAGCTACTAGACTACTGCACTGGGCCTAAAATTTTAAAAACCCACTAAATGAGTGAAAAGTATCTTAATAGTTTTTCCATGGTTGCACCTTCAAGTGATGACATTTTTGGTTTTTAAACTTATGAGTACTCCGGGCTATCACAATAGTTCAATTTAGCTAATTGTCTGCCTCACAGCACTGGCATCCATATATGGGAACTGGTTCATGTCATTGGTGCTCCAGTTCCCGTATAGCTCCCTGCTTATTGCTTAGGAAACAGTGGAAGGTGGCTCAAGTCCTTGGGCTCCTGTGCTTGCATGGGAGACCCAGAAGAGGCTGGAGTCTACTGGCTTCAGATCAGCTCAGCTCCAACCATTGCAGCCAGTTGGGAAATGAACCAGTGGATGGAAGAGCTCTCTCTGTAAATCTGCTTTTCCAATAAAAATAAATACATCTTTTAAAACATGGGTACTGAAGAATTGAAATCTCGTCTGGATCTATCACACGGGTGACATTGAGCCAAGTCTCTGGGCCGTTCTCTGCTGCTTTCCCAGGCATATTATCAAGGAACTGGAATGGAAACAGGGCAGCCAGGACTGGCACTGTGATGTAGCATGCCAGTGTCATAAACAACCTGTTGTACCATGTTGGCCCCTGTGTGTTTTTCCTGCTGGGCACTGTTGCTTTATTAGTTGTCCTCTGCAAAGACTATGGGGGAGGTACTCCCTGTACTTCCCTGAGTATGTGCCAGGGTGCTGGGCCTGTTCATGCTCTCTTTGCTCAGAAGAGCGGCAGCCTATCAGGTAGGAGGGAGGACCTCATGCAGCCCTGTGAGCCAGACCTCTGTTCACTGGCCAGCCTGCTGCTTCTGGAGCATACAATCTGCTGCTTTGGTCACTAGCTTGCTTACTGATTGTTTTTATGAAAGAAAGGGCTAGTCTGTGATTAGGTGCTTCTTCGCATCTCTGATGAGTCAATCAAGAACTGCAGTCAGTAACTCCAGATATTTTGATCTTTTTGTTTTTTTGTTTGTTTAAACATTTATTTATTTTTATTGGAAAATCAGATATACAGAGAGGAGGAGAGACAGAGAAGATCTTCCATCTGATGATTCACTCCCCAAGTGCCCACAATGGCTGGAGCTGAGCCAATCCAAAGCCAGGAGCCAGGAACCAGGAGCCTCTTCCTGGTCTCCCATGCGAGTGCAGGGTTCCAAAGGCTTTAGGCCATCCTCGACTGCTTTCCCAGGCCACAAGCAGGGAGGTGGCTGGGAAGTGGGGCCGACACCTGTATGGGATCCCAGTGTGTGCAAAGTCAAGGACTTTGACCACTAGGCTACCACGCTGGGCCCAGATCTTTCTTTGAATATTCTCACTGTCCCCAAAGAAGCAGCTCAGAATTACCCCACCCATACATGTCTCAGTCTCAGCGTTATTATGGGGTCTTCCAGAGAGCACCTGGTAGGTGGCTGCTGATGATCTAGACTGTGCAGAGAGTTAGAGATGGGTTATCTGGGCATCCCACCTAGGTAGACAGACTCAGGAGCAATTTGGATGTCTGATAATTAGCTTCCCTTCTGTGTCATCAAGAAAGATAAACTTACTTTTCCTTCAGTGGGGGACTCCCAAGTGGCTTCTCACCCTTTTAAACCAAAGTCTTAGATTGACTCTCTGTCCTTGCTGAACACGTACATTGCTCAGGTTGGTCCCTCTACAGGTTTGCTGTGTCTAGCTCCCCACTCACCTGAAGGGCTGTAGGTGGAGAGTAAAGAATTGGCATTTTTCCTCCATTTTTGTTATTAATATTATTTTATGATATGGTTCCATAGGCTCTGGGAATTCCCTTTTCCTCTCCCCCTCCCCCATCACACTGTTTTCCCCTATATTATTACAATGGTATAGTTCTTCATAAATAGTCATAAGTCCATCATTGTGGGCATGGATAATGGCAAAGAGTCTAGCATCATCTTTTTTTTTACATTTTATTATTTTTAGAATTATTATTATCATTTTATGATACAGTTCCATAGGCTCCTGTTATTTCCCTTATCCCTGACCCAATTCCCCCCTCCCCCCACCTAGTTCCTCTATATCATTACTAAAGTATAGTTCTTCATGCACAGTCATATGTCCATCATTGCGGGCCTGAACAATGGCAGAGAGTCCAGCATCCTATTGTAAAGATATAGTAAACAGCTTCATTGTAAGTCCATCTTTGTCTGGAAGTAGGAATGCATACTACATTGTATCCTCACATCTGGATATGTTAGTCTGCATTTCGCAGCTACTGTACATCCCCTCAAATGAAAAATCATAATACAAAATCAGCGATAGAAAGAAAAATAGAAATTTACAATGCCATGAAGTTAAATAACATGTTATTAGATATGACAGTCTCCATTACACAGCTACTATACATCCCCTTAAATAAAAAGCCACAAAACAAAATCAACATCAGGAAGAAAAAAGAAATTAACACCATCATGAAGTTAAATAACATGCTACCAAATGACTAACGTGTAGCTGAAGAAATGAAAATCAAGAGCCTTCTTGCAGAAAATGATGCTTCTGTATGATCTGTGAGTCTTTGAAGAATTTAATCAGAAGAAAGTGTTTTGAAGATATGAAACTAACAGAATACATCAAAACCCATGCAATATAGTTTCCACTGATTTTTGTTGGTGAAATGTATCTCTTCTAGACAATGAATAGATGGGTTTTGTTTTTTAATCCAGTCTACTAATCTATGACGTTTGATTGAGCTTAAGCCATTTACATTCAGGGTTAATATGTGTGGGTGGTACTTTGGTCCTGTCATTTTAGGAATGGGTTGTTCATTGGTTTAGTCTTCTGTTGTCGTTTTACTGGGATGTTGTTCCCATTTGCCTTTGGCTTTGTTTGGTGCTATTCCTATTCTCTGTCAAGAGAACATCTTGAAGTATCAATTGTATGGCGGGTTTGGAAGAGGCAAATTCTTTTAACTTTTCTTTACTATGAAAGAATTTTATTCCATTTTCAAAGACAAAAGAAAGCTTTGCTGGATATGTTATCCTAGGCTGACAATTTTTTTCTTTTAGAATCTGGAATATGTCACTCCATTCTCTTCTTGCCTGTAGAGTTTCCTGTGAGAGATCTCCTGTGAGTTTAATTGGCATTCCTTTATATGTCAATTGATT
This sequence comes from Ochotona princeps, assembly GCF_030435755.1. Taxonomy (NCBI): domain Eukaryota; kingdom Metazoa; phylum Chordata; class Mammalia; order Lagomorpha; family Ochotonidae; genus Ochotona; species Ochotona princeps. The sequence continues at coordinate 16,052,874 of NC_080848.1, forward strand.
TTTTTCACGTGCACATTTAAGGATCTTTTCCTTACGTTCGATTGAAGAGAGCTTGATCATCATGTGTCTTGGTGAAGATCGCTTTTGATCAGGCCTGTTGGGAGTTCTGTGCCCCTCCTGGATCTTGTTTCCCAATTCTTTCTCTAGATTAGGGAAATTTTCCTTTATTATTTCATTAAATATATTTGTAAAACCAGTTTCTCTTTCTGCCCCTTCTGGGACTGCCATAACTCTTATATTAGGCCTCTTAATAGTGTCTTTCAACTCTTGAATACTTTTTTTGGCCTGAACCAGCTCTGCTTTCAGCTTTTTGTCTCTTCCCCCGACGACAGGATATATCTTCCAATTCTGAGATTCTTTCTTCTGCTTGCTTCATTCTATTTTGGAGATTCTGCACTGTACTTTTAATTTGCTCTACTGTGTTCTTAATTTCTGATGTATCAGCCTTGATTTGCTTTATTGCTGCTATTGCTTGTGTAAAATATTCCTTAAATTCTTTGAACTCTTGTATGTGCTTCTTATTGTTGATCAGAAACTTTAAAATGAGTTTTCTGAATTCTGTGTCCCCCATTTTCTCAATGTCTTCTTCAGTTAACTCTGAGGTTGGTATAGGGTTTTGCTCCTTTGCAGGGGAGTCTTCAGTAATATTCATTGTGCCTTTATCTCTTCTTTTGCTGTTGGTCATTGCACTTACGGTTAACAGAGTTTTCTCCTTGGAGCGGGTTTCTAAGCTGTGTCACCCACAGGTCTACAATGCGATTTTACTTATTGCAGTTGGTACACAACTCTTTGCTTGCAGCCAATTGTGCCACTCTCTCCAGCAAGTTCCAGGTCTGGGTTCTTATGTTAAATTTCCACAAAGAACTCCGTAGCCCCAACTCCTGGCTCACCACTCTCCACCTCCTGTGATACTGTGCTGAGGCTGTACTGTTGTCTGTACAACCTTTCTTCCACTTCCGGTTGGAGCAGGTCCCAGGATTAGGGAGACACCAGGTGTCCTATATAGCTAGGGTGTTGGTGGCGCTGATCTTGCCAGAACCTGTTGGACGTTAGGTCTGGGTGCCACACGGATCTATTTTGACTGGTATGATGTCACAGTCGGTATTATTTTCCTGTGGGACCAGTGCAATCCACTGAACTCAGTAAGTTCTCGTGAGCTCAGCACATGCGCAGGTCACTGTTGTCCTCTGCAGTCCTAAAGCTTTTGCCACAGTGTACAAATGGCACTTGACTTGCCCCTACTAGAGTTCTTGATCTGCTGGCCGTCAGATCTGAGGGCTACCCAGACCTGTCTTGGGTGGAACCTGTAGAATGCCACGTTGCTGCAGTTCACTGCATCAGAAATGGGCTCACTCCCAGCTCAGCATATGCTCAGTCCTTTCCCTTGCTTTTGCCTCCTTACGCAAAATGGCACCCAATTTGGCTCTAGGGGGCTGACTGAGCTGTGAAATCCACCCTGTTCTTGCACTGCCCGTCTCGGATCTGCTGCTGTGTCTCTGCTCCTGGTCAAATCAAACCAGCAGGACGGACAGTTGTTTGTCTGGGTTCACCTCCCAAGCTCCCAGTGAAAATCCCTTCCCACCTGGTTGCTGGTGGAGTTCAGATCACCTGTTAGCTGAATGCCGTTGGAATATCAGTCACTGCAACACCACACCGTTGTGTCCGCTGCTTTCCTGTGTCTGTCAGTCTCCAGGTACCCCTCTGCTGTTGTTCTGTCCTTTCCTACAACCTGAAATATGTCCTGTCTGCTTCCTCCTGATTAAATGTTTCTCCATCCGTTCAAATGTGTCCTTACCCTATTCTTCCATCTTGATTCTAGCATCATATTGTCAAAATATATTTCACAGTTTCATTGGGAGTCTATCTTTGATCTGGAAGTGGAGATGCATTCTGCGTTGTTTCCTCACATCTGGATATGACAGTCTTCATTACACAGTTGTTTTGTGGCTTTTCATTTAAGAACTGACTTTTTTTTCAAAGATTTTTTATTATTATTATTGGAAAAGCAGATGTACAGTGAGGAGACACAGAGAGAGAAATCTTCCATCTGCTGGTGCAATCCTCAGATGACCGCAATAACTGATCCGAAGCCAGGATCCAGATCTCCTGCATGGATGCCATGTCCCAAGGATTGTGCCGTCCTCCACTGCTATCCCAGGCTATAAGCAGGGAGCTGGATCAGAAGCAGAGCAGCCAGGGCACAAACTGGTGCCCACAAGAGATGCTGGCACTTGAAGGTAGAGGATTAGCCTGTTGAGCCCTGGCACCAGCCCTAGAACTGACGCTTGTTGAACATCTGTTGTGTGCTACACACTGAGTGTGCAGTGCTTGGAGCCAGCATTGTGGCTGGCTGCCTGCAGCACTGGCATCCCGTATGGATGCCTGTTTGAGTCCTGCTTGCTGTACTTCCAATCCAGTTCCTTAATAATGCTCGTGGGAAAGCAGCAAAAGATGGCCCACGTGACTGGGCCCTGACCACCCACTTGGGAGACACAGATGAAGCTCTTGACTCCTGGCTTCAACTTGGTCTAGCTCCAGCTATTGCAACCATTTGGGGGAGTAAACCAGTGGATGAAAGATCTCTGCTTTCTCTCCTTCTTTGTAATTCTTTCAAAATAAATAAACAAATTAAACAGTTCTCAGTGGTCTTGTGAGATGGATATTATGACTTCTACTTCATAGAGGAGGTAAAAGTGGGGCTGCCGAGATTAGAACAGGCGCCCATATGGGATCCCAGTGCATTCAAGATGAGGACTAGCTGCTAGGCTATGCCGCCGGGCCCAAGATCTAGAATTTAAGTAACTTTTCAACCTCATGAACCTTTTTTTTTTTTTTTTAAAGATTTATTTTATTTTTATTACAAAGTCAGATATACTGAGAGGAGGAGAGACAGAGAGGAAGTAGAGCTGCTGGGATTAGAACCAGCGGCCATATGGGATCAAGGCGAGGACCTTAGCCACTAGGCCACACTGCCGAGCCCAACCTCATAAACCTTTGACAGACAGTGAAGTCTGGTGCTTGGCATTATGCCTGCTTGTCATCCCAGGTTAAGACAAATGGTGGTATCCTGGAAGGAAAGATTGTGAATGTGCCTGTTGTTCTAAACTGGAAAAAGTGTACAGGAGTCTTCCCAAAGTATCTCCTTCCCTAATCACATCTCTGGCCCCTGTGCTGATCAGTGGGTTATTTCTAGATTGTCTATTCCCACTTGGGCCCATTGTGACCACATGAATACTTTGGTTGGCAGGCGGTGTCCCTGACTCCTGCAGGATGGCCCAATGGAACCAGCTGCAGCAGCTCGATACGCGGTACCTGGAGCAGCTCCACCAACTGTACAGTGACAGCTTCCCCATGGAGCTTCGGCAGTTTCTGGCCCCTTGGATCGAGAGTCAAGATTGGTGAGTGCTTCACAAGAAACTCCCCAGACTGGTAGGTTTGGGTTTGAATCAAGACACCTGATCTGTTTTGACCTCATGCTTTGCTTACTATTTCATGAAAAACTTACGGGCATAGGTAATGGGAACTAGAGACCAGCAGGTAAAGAGGTACCTTTAGGGCCCGTTGTGGTGCCTAGTGGCTAAAGTTCCCACCTTGAATTCGCTGGGATACCATATTGGCGCTGGTTCTAATCCTGATGGCCCCGCTTCCTATCCAGCCCACATGGGAGACCCAAAAGAGGCTCCTGGCTTTGGTTCAGTGCAGTACTGGCCATTGCAGTCACTTGGGGAGTAAATCATCAGATGGAAGATCTTTTTCTCTGTCACTTCTCTATGTATATCTGCCTTTCATATAAAAATAAATAAATCTTAAAAAAAAGAGGTACGTTAACTCTTTTTCTTTTTAAATTTATTTCTTTTTTTTTTTTTTTTTTTTTTTAAAGATTTTATTCATTTTATTACAGCCAGATATACACAGAGGAGGAGAGACAGAGAGGAAGATCTTCCGTCCGATGATTCACTCCCCAAGTGAGCCGCAACGGGCCGGTGAGCGCCGATCCGAAGCCGGGAACCAGGAACCTCTTCCATGTCTCCCACGCGGGTGCAGTGTCCCAATGCATTGGGCCGTCCTCAACTGCTTTCCCAGGCCACAAGCAGGGAGCTGGATGGGAAGTGGAGCTGCCGGGATTAGAACCGGCGCCCATATGGGATCCCGGGGCTTTCAAGGCGAGGACTTTAGCCGCTAGGCCACGCCGCCGGGCCCTTTAAATTTATTTCAAAAGCAGAATTAGAGGTAAACACACACACACACACACACACACACACACACACATACACATGTCTTCTACACTGATTGATTCCCCAAATGGCCACAACTACAGAGCTGGCCCAGATCAAAGCTGGGAGCTAGGAGCTTCTTCTGGGTCACCCATGTGGGTTCCGGGTCCTAAGCATTTAGGCTCTCCTCTGCTGTTTTTCAGGGTGCACTGACAGGAAGTTGGGTTGGAAGTGGAGCAGTCCAGTGGGACATGAACCAGTGCCCATATGGGATGCTAATGCCCAGGCAGCAGTTTTACTTACTGTGCCACACTACGCCGCGATGCCGGCCCCTGGTCTTTTTAAGGTTTTCTTTGTTGGAAGGACATATGGGTGGGAGCTGGTGCTGTGGTGCTGTTAACCATTTATGGCACCAGTTTAGATCTCAGTTGTTTCACTTCCAATCCAGCTCCGTGCTAATCTGTCTGGGAAAGCAGTAGAGGATGACCCAAAGCCTTGGAACCCTGCACCCACTTGGGAGACCTTGGGAGAGGTTCTTGGTTCCTGGCTTCAGAACAGCCCAGCTCTGGACCTTGTAGCCATTGGGGTGGTGAAGCAGCAGGTGGAACATCTCTCTCTGTCTTCCCTTCTCTCAGTAACTCTGCCTTCGAAGTAAAAATAAATACATCTTTAAAAACTTTAAAACTTTTAAACTTTTTAAAGTTTATTTTTGAGAGAGCAGGAGTAAGGTTGATGCAGAGAGAGAAACAGCTCCCATCTTCTGGTTCATTCCCCAAATGCCTGTAACAAACTGCCTGGACCTGACCAAAACCAGGAGCTGAGAACTCATCCTGGAACGCCCAGGATGGTGACAGGAACTCCATTCATTGAGCAGTTACCTGCTGCCTCAGGAGGTCTGTGTTAGGAAGCCGGAGTCAGGAGCCAGAGGCAGGATCCGAACTGAGACATTACTATGGGAAATGCAGGTGTCTAAGTGCTGGGCCCAACATTTCCCGCTCTTCCTCCGGGATGCTGGTGTGTGTGTGTGTGTGTGTGTGTGTGTGTGTGTGTGTGTGTACACGCATGCACATTGAACTTTCAATCATTCCTCACTGTTCTGTCTGCTAGGGCCTACGCGGCCAGCAAAGAGTCCCATGCCACCTTGGTGTTTCACAATCTCCTGGGTGAGATTGACCAGCAATATAGCCGCTTCCTGCAAGAGTCCAATGTCCTCTATCAGCACAATCTGCGCAGAATCAAGCAATTTCTCCAGGTAGGAGGGGCCCTGGGCCTGTCGTCTTTGAGGGGAGGGTTTTTTATCTCTGGCTAAGTACTGAGAACCTATTTCACCCTCTCAGTCAGAGGAGCGATAATCAGCTGTTCTCAATCAAGTCTCTCTACAACCCTGTCACCCCAGTACATTTCTTTTGTTTGTTTGTTTGTTTGTTTTTTGTTTTTTTTTCTTGTCCCTAGCACATTTCATCAGTCCCTTCTCTTGCAGCAGTTGGCTGTTGGGTTAATCCCATCACACCTGTTAGCACCACTGGGTTCCCCCCTTAGGACTGTTGACTGCTGCTGTTGAATGTGGAGAATGTGCCCAGGCTTGGATTCCTTGACGGAGCCCTCTGTTCTGAGACTTGGAGCAGTGCACCTGCTCTCAGACAGCACCCAGCCTACCCTAACTGCCTGCCTGCTTCTCTCTTCTCCCTCTCATCCCCACTGATGTCAGCCAGGCTCTCAGGCTGTGGCTGTTTTGTTTCGCATCGGAATTGTAACTGGTTCCTCAGTTGGTGAGGAACTTCTCTGGTCAGCTGCTGCCCTTCACTTTCTTCTGTCTGCCTATAGAGCAGGTACCTTGAGAAACCAATGGAGATTGCCCGCATTGTGGCCCGGTGCCTGTGGGAAGAGTCCCGACTCCTCCAGACAGCAGCCACTGCCGCCCAGGTAAGCCCCGAGAAGGCCCACAGCACTGCTAGGAGGAAGTGGAAAGTCACACAGCTAAGTCATGTGACAAAGCACACATTTTCCTAAGTATCTGAGAAAGGAAGGAATAGACCAATAACCATAAAAATCCATTGGAAAATGTTCAGATACACAAACCTAATCCCATCAAAACAGCCAATAGACACACTGATTTTAGAAGTTCTGTTTGGGGGCTAGCACTGTAATGTGGTAGGTGAAACCTCCACCTGTGGTGCAAACATCCCGTCCGGGTGCCGGTGTGAGTCCAGGCTGCTGTATTCTGAATCTGCTCCCCTGCTGATGGATCTTGGAAAGCAGTGAAAGATAGCCGATGACCTGGAGTCCCTGCTAGTGGGAGACCAGGAGAAGCTTCTGGCTTCTGGCTTTCGACTGGCCCAGCTCTGGCCATTGCCACCATTTGGGGAGTGAATCAGCAGATGAAAGATTTCACTCTCTTCCTCTGTCTCTTCTTCTCTCTCTGTAAATCCATCTTTCAAAAACAAAGAAATCTTTTTAAAAAATTCTGTTTGGAAAGACTTTCATGATATCTGTTTTTCCAGTGTCGTTCAGATTCTTTCCAAGTGTATAGAAAGACAAAAGCTGATTGCAGTGCATTTTATGAGGCGAGAATTATGGTCATGTCAAGGCCTCAAAATCACAAAATAATGAAAAACGGTGAATATTTTTGCATCCTGAGAGGTCTACAAAACATACTTTATCTTTCTTAAGATTTATTTATTTGAAAAGCAGAGTTAGAGAGGGGTAGGAGAGGAAGCAAGAGACAAATCTTCTATCCGTTGGTTCACTCTCCAAATGGCCACAGTGGTCAGAGCTGGGCTAGTCTAAAGGCAGAGTTTAAAAGTTTAAAGAGTTTCTTCTGGGTTTCCCACATATGTACAGGGGTCTAAGGACTTGGGTCATCTGCTATTGCTTTTGTAAGCACATTAGCAGGGAGCTAGATTGCAAATGAAACTGCTAGAATTTGAACCAGCGCCCATTTGGGAGGATGGTCCTGCAGATGGTGGCTTTACCCACTATACCACAGCACTGGCCCCACAAATCATGTATTATATTCTAGGAATGCAGGGATGGTTCAACTTTGTGAATTCTACTAATATAATTCATTAAATTAATAAGTTAAATAAGAAAAACTAATTTTTATTGGGTTACACAATCCAGTAATTAATTCCAGTTAAAAAAAAAAAACAGAAGATTTATTTATGAGAAGGCAGAGCTTCAAAGACAGAGGGAAATTTTATGTATACTGATTCATCCTCCAAATGGTTGCAACAACTGGGTCTGGCTCAGAAAGAAGGCAAGAGCCGGTAATTCCATGCTGGTTTCCCGTATGGCTGGCAAGGGCCCAAGCAATTTGGTCAGTAGCCTAAGGCCGAGTGGGTGATGACCAGCTAATGGGAGGAGGTGTTTATGATCCCTCAGGCCTGGCAGCTGGACCTTGGAAGAGCCTTTTGCCACTAGGGTCATTTCCACTGGCTGTGTAGCCATAAGAGAACTGCTTTTTTTGTTTTTGTTTTGTTTTCCTTCTGTCTCTCTGTTTTTCTGCTGGGAATGATGGTAGTGCCAACTTCGTATCATCAAATCAGTGTGCCATGTAGAATGCGTAGGATAGAGCCTGACGCGTGCATATGAAATCACTAGTCGTTGTTGCACTGCTGTCACCATTATCAACTCCCTCATCACTGCTATGAGAAATGGGGCAAGAAATTTTAAACAAAGATGATAAGTGCAGATGTGGGTCAGGGCGCAGATAATAGTGATACCCCTCACCATTCTATATTCTGAAGACAGGAAGTTGGCAGAGATGCCCTTGTTGATGCAAGACTCCCTAGTGTTTTTTTTTTAAAACAATACATTTTCAATTGAATTTTAATTCTATTTGAAAAACAGATAAAGATTTTCCATCCACATTTTTATTGCTCCAAGTGTCTGCAGTTGCTGGGGCTGGGACATGCTGAAGCCAGGAGGCTGAGACACCATCCAGGTCTCCCTTGTGGGTGGAGGGACCCATGTACTTGAGCCATCACCTCCTGTCTCCCAGGGAATAGCACGAAATGGAAGTGGATGTAGTATCAGGACTTGAATCCATGCACTCCAATATGAAATATAGCCATCATAAGAAACAACTTAACCACTGGGCCAAACGCCTACCTTGTCATTAGGGTTATCTGTCATGGAGAACCTTTATGTTGCCATCTTGTTGCACAAGATAAGAATGCTTGGTTGTGGGGGCCAGAGTCAGGGCATGGTAGAGTAAGCTGGCGCTTACATTGCTAGTGTCTAATAGGACTGTCGGTTCAGATCCCAGATATCTCATTTCAGATCTGGCTGCCTGCTCATGCATCTGAGAAAGCAGCGGAGGACAGCCTGGTTTTTAGATGCCTACATCCCCATAGAAGGCGCAGATGGAGTCCCAGTTCCAGGTTCCTTGCTTTGAACTGGGCCAGCCCTGGTCATTTGAACCATTTGGGGTGTGATCCAGTGGATGGAAGATCTGTCTCTTTTCTCTCTCCCTGTAAACCTTCCTTTCAAATAAAAGATAAATTTGTTTTTTAATTTTTAATTTTATTTCTTTATTTTAATCTTTTTTACAAATTAAAAAAAAAGAATGGTTGAAATCAATTTGAATAGAGGCATTAACTGTACCAAGGGAGGTGGGCGAGCAAAAAATGTCATAGATGTATTTTTTAAAAGGTGTATTTATTTATTTATTTCAAACATCATAGTCACAGAGAAGGAGAGAGACGGATCTTCCATCTGTTGATTCACTCCCCAGTTGACTGCAAAAGACAGCACTGAGGCAGGTTGAAGGCAGGAGCTTCTTCTGGGTCTCCCATGGGATTGAAAGGGATCCAAACGCTTGGGCCATCTTCCACTATTTTCCCTAGGCCATTAGGAGGGAGCTGGATGGGCAGTGGAGCATACATGGACCGGCTCTACATCATGACCCATGCACATCGAGGCTATTTTTATTCCTCTAATCCAGGGTCACTGAAAGCACAATGACCATAGTCCAAATTTAAATGAGGTATTTTGGAACCCATGCCCATTCATTCATGCATTGCCCATGGCTGCTTTCCTGCTGCAGTATCGTGACTAGATGTTTGCAGTGGCATCTGTGTGACTCAGAGAGCTTAAGCTGTCTACCTCCCAGGTGCAGAAATTGCCACCCCTGACATGGAGCTCATGTGGGGTACTTGTGGCCCTGACTCAGTCCTCACTGTTGTCAGTGTTCCACCATCTGGCATAGTCTTCAGTGTCCAGAATATCCAGCATGGGGAAAGGTTAGGGGAGGGCAGGGCAGATGTACCCCTTCTGCCCAGGGCTCTCAGGCTGGCTGGAACGAGGGAGTCACAGACACTCATAGCCAGATGAATACGGAGGAGGATGAGTCATTTTGTCTGAGGAAGTCGGGTGAGACTTCATAGGAGATAAACGTTTCAGCTGCGTTTGATGGCGAGTGACTTCAGGTGGACTTGGATTGAAGCACAGGTCAGGCTGAGTGGGCAGCGTGGCTCAGGGGAGGTGCCCGTGGGGTGGGAAACAGAGCAGGCAGCTGGGGATGCCTCAGGAACCTGTGCAAAGCATCTGGGTGCTGGGCCCAGATGTTGGCACCATTAAGCAGGGAGGGACCAGTCAGAGTCTCACGGGGTGTTTGAAGCTGGTTTCCATGGGCAGTGATTGGTTACATTTATGTTCTTGCTTCCAGAACAACACCCATTAGAAATCCACCAGAAAGTTGAACATAGGTTAGCATATCAGCTGCACTATTCGTTGGAGAGCATCTTGGTTCAATTAGAAAGCAAGGCTTGAGCCGGCAGCCACAGGGTTCGCTAGCAGAGTGTCTGCCAGCAGCTCCTTTCCACACAGTGCTTCAGAACCACAGAGACTCTGAGCATGGAGACAGAAGCCTCTAGAACTGCTGCTAGAATGAACAAAGGCCTGGCTCCTGCCCCAGGACTGCCCTAGGTCTGCCAGCATGAGGGTAGGCAGGTGCCAGCTGAAGTCCTGGTTCTTGGAAGATGTCTGTGCATAAAGACTCTTCATCTCATCCTCAGCCATCAGATAGGTCACTCCCACCCAGGGGAGACTCAGCTGGGCAGGAGCTCACCTTCTCTAGATAGCTCAGAGTTTCTTCCCCGTGGGTTGAATGGGGACCCTGAGAAAGGGAGAGGATGGCCCCCCTCTGAAGCCGGCATCCTAGGCTCGCTCCTTTTTTTTTTTTTTTTTTAAGATTTATTTTTACTGCCAAGTCAGATTTACAGAGAGAAGGAGAGAAAGAAAAATCTTCTGGCCACTGATTTACTCCCTAAGAGGCTGCAATGGCCAGTGCTGAGCCAATCTAAAGGCAGGAGTTTCTGTCAGGCCTCCCACACGGGTACAGGGTTCCAAAAACTTGGACCATCCTCGACTGCTTTCCCAGGCTACAGCAGGGAGCTGGAAGGGAAGTGGTGGTGTCCATATGGGATTCTGCCACATGCAAGGCTAGAACTTTAGCCACTAGGCTACCATGCTGGGCCCATTTGGCTCTCTTTTGGAGACATCCAATAGCAACCTAGAGAACAGAGGACAAGTGAGAGAGGTTAGAAGTGAAGAATCAACAGCAGGGCCATGACCTAGAGAGCAATTTGAGGAACTACAGATACAGAGTCAGGATGGATGTGAGGAGGAGATCAGACACCTGAGGATTCCTACTGTGAAAACTGGGTCTTTTTTTTTTTTCTTTTTTAAAGATTTATTTATTTTTACTTGAAAGTCAGTCACAAATGGTTGTGATGGCCAGAGCTGGGCTGATCTGAAGCCAGGAGCTTCCTCTGACACTCCCACGTGGGTGACAGGGACCCAAGCTCTGGAGCCATCATCTGCTGCCTTCAAGGGTGTGCATTAGCAGGAAGCTGGTTTGGCGTAGCCAGAACTTGAACCCGGTACTCTGATAGGAGACGTAGGTGTTCCAGGCAGTGACTTACCTGCCACGTCACACACCTGCCCTGGGATGATTTCTTATGGTTCCACAGAAACGTGTCCAGTAGCACATTGAAACAGACATCAATGTCTGCTGTTGTAAGTTGTCCCCGGGGGTGGGAAATCTGGATTGTTCTCTTAGCTCCTGGCTTTGGCTCCAGCCAGAAATTGTACCCGCAGATGGGAGCTCCGTTTCTTCTTTCTACCAGTCTCATTGTCTCTTAAATAAATAAATAAATAAATAAATAAATAAACAAGTAAATATAAAAAATAATACAATTCTTTATAATTGTGAATCTTGAACATTCCTACCTATAAGCTTTCCGTGTGTCAGCTCTCCTAGTTCAGTTCATTGAGTAGGCTCATACTCTGGCCTGTGGGTGAAATGTTAGCCACGCAGGGGCTGGCATTTGGCATCAGCATGTTAAGCCACCGCCTACATTGTTGCCATCCCAGTATCAGAGTGCAGCTTTGGGTCAGTTGCTCTGCTTATAATCCAGTTTCCTGCCAATGCACCTGAGAAGGTTTGGGGAAGACAGCTCAGGTACTAGGACCCTTGTCACCTATGTGAGAAACCCAGGTAAAGTTTTCAGCTGCTGGATTTGGCCTGGCCCGGCCCTGGCTGTGTGACTCCATGGAGCGAGACCCAGTGGCTGAAAGATCTCTCTGTCTTGCCTTCTGTCTCTGTTGTTCTGCCTTTCAAATACATGAGTCTTTGAATAAGATAACCAGTCACGCAGAACAGACCAAGAGGCTCACTTCACCCAAGGCTGACAACACCACTGAGTCCAGTTCCCTCCTGCTCGCTCACAGTGCCAGTGGTGCCTGGAGCCACCAGCAAGAAGGGCATGATGGACAGGGGTATACTTGGTTCCAGGGGTCATGCATTCAAACGCACCTTAACTTCTCTTTGGCAGCAAGGAGGCCAGGCCAGCCACCCCACTGCTGCTGTGGTGACGGAGAAGCAGCAGATGCTGGAACAGCACCTGCAGGATGTGCGAAAGAGAGTACAGGTGAAGCCACTGGGAAGGGAGCCTTTTCCTGGGGTTAGTGCGTGCAGGTCATCTCTGTGCACCTTTTTTGAGGTTTGAGTTTTGTTTTGGTTCCACTCAGAAACTCTTTTCCTTCTCCCTAAGGAAATCTCTTTTGGGGGTGTGTTTATTTGAAACAGGATCTAGAACAGAAAATGAAAGTGGTAGAGAATCTCCAGGACGACTTTGATTTCAACTACAAAACCCTCAAGAGTCAAGGAGGCAAGTGACTTAAAAAACATGAAAGTCTCCGATAGAGAGTGAGTTTGTGCATCGAGTTGTAGAATTTGTCCTGAATCTGTGTTCATAATGTATCGTGAGGGCTGGCTGTGGTGCTTAGGGGACCTTGTGGCTGAGAGATCTACATTCTCTTAGGCCACGATCAAGGAGTGTCTCTTCCACAGACATGCAGGACCTGAATGGTAACAACCAGTCTGTGACCAGGCAGAAGATGCAACAGCTGGAGCAGATGCTTACGGCGCTGGATCAGATGCGGAGGGTAAGTGCCCCGGACAGCCTCCCCGGCTGCCTGGTGCACACGTGGTGTTCAGGCAGCTCAAGGCAGGACTTGACAGCTGGCTAAGACGTTCCTTCTCTGGAACTGACCAAAGCCAGTGGTCAGTGCTGAAGGAGGGAATGTCCTCTGACTTTGTTTTGGTCCCCACGCCCCTAGAACATTGTGAGTGAGCTGGCGGGACTTTTGTCTGCCATGGAGTACGTGCAGAAAACCCTCACAGACGAAGAGCTGGCTGACTGGAAGAGGAGGCAGCAGATCGCGTGCATTGGGGGTCCTCCCAACATCTGCCTTGATCGTCTCGAAAACTGGTAAGAGGGCGAAGAGAAGCTTCCCCTCTCCTAGAAGGCTGCATTAAACAATGGCCAAAATTGTGGGCCACAGAATTGGTATTGTGTCTCTAAGCTGGAGACCTTCACATACTCCAGTTTAGTCCAGTAATGAAAACTTTTACTGTATTTGGACAAATTAAAAAATACATATTTTGTTTATTTATTTGTGAGGCAGAGAGAGAGAAAGAGAACTGCTGTCTGCTGTTTGTTTATTCCCCAAATGCCGGGCATCAGTTGAGACTGAAGTGGGCTGGAGCAGGAGCCAAGAGGAATTCAGTCTGGGTCTCCCAGTTAGTTGAGCCTTCCTCCCTGCTTCCCAGGCTCTGCAGAGGCAGGAAACTGGAACTGGAAACCTGAGCTGAGACGTGTGTGGGCCCTGGACATCCCCACTGCTAGGCTAAAGGCCTGGTCATTTTAGTCATCTAAAACAACACATAGTCTTTATAAGGGAAATAGTTCAAATATAGTTCAAATATAGACCGTTAGTAAGGAGATGAAAAATCTTTTAACAGCTTATCATTCAGAGGTATCAATAGTTAGTTAAGATTTTAGTGACCATCCATCTAGCCATCCATCATGGCTATAGACGTAAAGATAGGACTCCATGCAGTGTTCAGTCAGCAGGTTCATTGTTTAGATGTTATTCTGTAACCTTGGCTTCTAAACATTGTGTACAAGCTTAAGCTAAGAGAATCTCAACCCAAGAGGGAACTGATACAGTGAACATGAAACTGGAAATTTGAGATAAGTCTATGGGTGAGAGTACTGAGTGCCACTCTGCCCTCGCAAGTTTTGTTATTTTACTGAAAGCTGTTTAAATGCTTCCTGTTCAGGGAGTTGGGAAGCTTGAGTTGTAGCAGTGGGACAAAGGAAGCGACACCAGGGCATCAAGGCTTGGTGTGCCACACAATGGTGAAGTGGCAGCTTGGGACACCTGCATCCTCCCTGGGAATGCTTGGCATTCCAGTACCACCTACCCTGCTTCCCATCTTCCAACCTGCTAATGTGCATCTTGGAGGTAGCAGCTGATGGCTCAATGAGTTGGGTCCCTGTCCCCCAGATGGAGTTCCAGGCTTAGGGCTCCTGCCTGGTCCAGGCCTGGCTGTTGCAGACATCCTAGAAGTGAGCCAGAGTGTGGAAGATCTCTTTCTGCCTTTCAAATAAAATGAAAGCCAATTAATTAGCCAGCTAAGTAACATAAAGAGGAAGTTATTGTAGCTGTCCCTCTCCTACATCCTTCTCTCTCTGGAATCTTCTGGTCTTTATGAAGCTGGTGGTGGATCATCAAAGAGAAACCTGAGCATGCCCACCCTTGGTGATAGACTTCAGCCGCTTTGTTCCCCCACCTGCTCACTTTTTCCATATACTTGTTGTTGATGCTTGAATCATCGCGCCACGTCCTTCAACCTACAGAGAGTTTGTGTGGAAATGCTCACGCAGGTTGACTGCTTCTCTTGGGGGTCCAGTGATGTAGGGGGCTTGTGTGTTCTTAGACTGCCTAATCTCCCGCTTTTTCCATCACTGCCACTTTGTACAACGGCAGGTCAAGATGAGGAAAGGGTGTGCTAACTGCCACATGTCGTTATCTCTATATCCGGGCTATAATGCTCATCATTTTGCTGTGATATTAGCGCCTCTTAGTGGTATGAGCCTTAATACTTCTTTGCTCAGCCTCCTCTTTGAAAGGTGACGTTTCAGGGAGATGATTTAAAAAAAGAAAAGAAAGAAAAGCAGAAGGGCTTGTGTCGTGGTTCTGTGGGTTAAGATGCTACATATGGAGCTGGCATATTATATTGAAGGGACAGGTTGAGGTTGAGATGCTTTCCTTCCTGTGCAGCTGCCTGCTAATACACCTGGGAAGGCAGCAGAGCAGATGATGGCTCAACTCCTGGAGCCCCTGCCACCTATGGGGGAGACCTATGTGGTTGCCTTTACTTTCTACTCTCCCAGGTAGACTTGGGTAACTGGTAGCCTTCTTATGTTATTGGCAGGATAACCTCGTTAGCAGAATCTCAACTTCAGACCCGCCAGCAAATAAAGAAATTGGAAGAGCTGCAGCAAAAAGTGTCCTACAAGGGGGACCCCATCGTGCAGCACCGGCCCATGCTGGAGGAGAGGATTGTAGAGCTGTTTAGGAACTTGATGAAAAGGTAAGCCTTGACCTTAAACAAAAAAAAAAGCCAAGCCAGTCGAAAACAATGTGGGAGATGGGCCAACTGCCAGGGCTGGGGTGGGGTGGAGATCCCAGGGAGGGGTTGGGAGGTGAGCTGCCTGTGACGAGCCTCCCCCCTCCCCCCTCCCCCCCCCTCTTCTTCCAGTGCCTTTGTGGTTGAGCGGCAACCCTGCATGCCCATGCACCCTGACCGGCCACTGGTCATCAAGACTGGCGTCCAGTTTACCACGAAAGTCAGGTGGGCCCCAGCGCTTCCATGTCCACTAAACGTTCCACCGAGGGACTTCCAGGGGCTTCTCGAGAAGGGAGTCTGATGGCTAGCTGACTCATTCTCTCCAGGTGGCACGGGTGGCAGTGCCGTGCTGTGGGCCTGGAATTTGTTGGCATAAACCAAGTGCTGTTTGGTTGTGGTGGCAAAGGTGAAAGAGCCGTAGTTTTTTTCCTGAAGGCTCCTGGGAGTGTTCCAGTGAGTCCAGGATATAGCTTCCCTTCTGCCCTCCAGAAGGGGCAAATTAATGTCGGTTATTTTCTGTTCTTTTTTTTTCCTCCCCAATATGTGTGTATTTAAAATGCAGAGAGAAGAAGTGGGAGACAGAGAGAGGAAGATACCCTTCATCCACTGGTTCACTCCCCAAATGCCCGCAATGGCTGCAGCTGGGTGAGGTGAAAACCAAGTGCCTAGAACTTGGGGTCTCCCACGCATGTGGTACAGATGTCCCAAGTAGCAACTCCATAGCAGTGCCAGGCTCCCGTCCCTGTTTTCTGTTCTTTGAGACCACATGTCCTTCAAAGTCTTCAGGGAAAGAGTGAGGCTTAGCGATAGGAAAGCCGAGACGACAAGCTGGGCATATGGGAGGTGGCCTCCTTGGGGAAGTGTTACCTTCACCCTGGCATCAGCACAGGTGTGCTTGGATTTGGCCCCTCCCTGCTGTGGAATGGCCCTCCTCAGAAATGTAGCATGCTGTTGGGTTTCAGGTTTCATAGAGAGAATGCCAGCCGCAGAGCCTGGGCTCCTGACGCAGTTTTCATGAAAGGGTTTTTATTACCCTCTTCGGGAACTCTCACAGCTGTGTCCAAATTCTTGGGCTTTTTCTCAGCCACCTCCTGGCCTGCAGGGATGATGCTCAGTCTAAGACCAAATTTCATGTTGGGTGGAAGAAAAATTTGGGATTGTGATTCATTACCACTCAGAAATGAAGGGTAATGAACTTGGCATTTCTTCAGCCAGAATTTATGGGCAAAACCTAACTGACTCTTTTTGGTTGGATTTTTTTTTTCTTCTGACAGATTGCTAGTCAAATTTCCTGAATTGAATTATCAGCTTAAAATTAAAGTGTGCATTGACAAGTAAGTACCCCTAATCTCAGCTTTTTTTTTTTTCAAATGAGGGACAGAGAAGTAAGAACTTTGAACTCAGAGACTTTACCTACATCCAGAGGACTTTGTTTTATGAATGGAAGTTCACAAAGGCTCCCTCCTCTGTGTGTTGCCTGAATAAATACCCCGAAGAAACTGCACAGATTTAAGATTGTTCTGTGGCCACCGATCTCTGTAACTTGTGCAATTTTGTTATATAAAACTTAGAATAATGGAAAGAACAGATTTTTAAAAAAATTTCCATCTTTCACTATATAATGGAATACTTTTAAAAATTTGTGATTACCTTTCAAATTTGACTTATTTTCAGGTTATTTATTTAAAAGGCAGAATTCTAGAGAGCAGAACTCCTATTCACTGGTTTACCCCTCAGTAGCTGTAGGACCCCAGAACCCCATCCCCTTCCTCCTGTGGGTGTTGGTATTGTACCCACATAAGCCGATACAGAGGAGCACCATGCACTGATGAGATTTGAAAGTCCTTCCTTGCTTGCAGTGAGAGTGGGCTCAGGTCTCAAAGATCTCTCCATCCCAAAGTTCAAAGCAACAGGGCTTATAAAGACAAAACTGCTCCAGAAGGGGTTCAGAGGGGCCGAGCTGATGCAAAACCACCTTAGGGATAAACAGTAACTAACTTTGCAAGCTTGTGTTGCGAAACTCACTTTTCTCCTAGTCATGCTTGAACAACCCAGCCAGAGTTCAAGCGCTCATGCCTAGCAGACTCATTTATCAGCAGTCTCATGGGTGGGTTGGGGGGATGCCTTACCTAAGATGAAGGCCAGCTCAACATGGAGTCCTTCATGTCAGGCCCGTTATGAGATGCTCAGGCACATGGGACATCCTCCATTGCTTTCCCAGGTGCATTAGCAAACAGCTGGATCGGAAGTGGAGCAGCCTTGATTCAAACTGATACTCATAGGGGATGCTGGTGTGACAGTCTGTTACAACCTGCTGGCCACAAAACCAGCCCTTACCTTTCAAGTTTTAAAATGAACATAAATCAAAGGGCTTAGGGAAGGGGAAATATGCACTTAAAATTCTCTAGAAATGTCATGAGAATGAATTGGAAATGAAGATGATAGGTTTTCTAAATGAAGATGTAGTAATTAGTAACCTTAGCCATGCTTACCCATGTACTAGCATTATAATAGCAGCAGTTAACAGCAGTTAAAAAACAGTTATGATAAGCAACAGAACCAGGCTCTGTTTGAAGAAAACTATGAAAAGTTAGTGAGGGAAAGGTAATTAAAAACATGATGAGACAAATCACATTCCTGAATTACAGGTTTTTAACTTTCTTATAAAGCTGTAGATTCTTCCCAGTTAAATCAGTACCATTCAAATGGTGAATAGGATCGTCCAGTCTATACAGTGCTTTACGGATCTTGCCTTAAAAGAGGAAACTAAGCAAAGGTTCTAAGTCATTGGTTTACTATTGTATTTTTAAATTTGTGATTAAAAAACATGTAAAATTAACCATCTTTTGGATTGATTTATTTGGAAGAAAGAGTGATACACACAGAGAGATCATTTATCCGCTGAGCACTTGGCTGGCGAGACGTGCCTGGGCTGAAGCTAGGGGCCGGGAGCTCCATCCTGGCCCCCACGTGGGTGACAGAGGCGCAAGCTCTTGCACCATCTTCCACTCTTTTCCCAGGCACATCATCAGGGAGTTGGATCGGAATGAAGTAGCAGGGACTCAAACCAGCACTTGGGGTGCCAGATTGGGTGGTAGGGACTCCTTGAATTATCTTCCCAGATGTGCTAGCAGGGCACTGGGCCGGAAGCAGAGGATTCAGGACCCAAATCAGGACTCCAATTTGTATGCAGGCATCACAGTCAGTGGCATAACCTGCTGTGCCTCAATGCATGCCCCTCCAAAATGTTTTAAGTACATATATATATAAGTATAATGGGGAAAGAGTTTTGTTATAGGAAGCTGCCCTTCCAGATATTACAATGTACCCTCAAATTCTAGTCTACTAAATTAGTATTTTACTACGATAAGAATAAACAGATTGATCATTAAGACAAAATCTGAAGTCCGTAAAGATTTGAATTTTATATGGGGAATTCATATTTACTTAATTAATGTTTGTATAGGGAACTAAATGCTTATTTTAATTTTTATTTGAAAGGCAGAGAGACCGAGAAACAAAGATAGAGAGCTCTTCCATCTGCTGGTCTACTCCCCAAATATATGTAACAGCCAAGGTTGGCCCAGGCCAAAGCCAGGAGCCTAGAACTCAGTCTGGGTCTCCCACTTGGGTAGCAGGGGCCCAAGTCCTTGATCAGTCTTCCGCTTTCTTCCCAGGCACATTAGCAGGCAGCTGGATCAGAAGCAGAGCAGCCAGGACTCAACTGGAGGCTACTATGGGATGCCAGCATCACAAGTGGTGGCTTAACCAGCGGCACCACAATGCCGGCCCCAGGGCTTTATGTTCTATACGTGAAAAGTAACTGAGTAGTTTAAGAACTTCCCAGGCACAGGCGTTTTCCCATCCCAGTGAGTGCCAGGGGCTCAGAGCAGGCTTTTGGAGGGAAGCAGAGGCCTGCTTGGTTAACAGTGATGTGTGTTCTTCCAGAGACTCGGGAGACGTGGCGGCTCTCAGAGGGTGAGTTGGGCCCAGACTCCTTCCATGCTGTTCAGTCTAACTTTGTCCCCTGGCCTCTCAGTCACCTGTGTGGTTGGCTTCTCTCCTGTGATCCAGATCACGGAAATTTAACATCCTGGGCACAAACACCAAAGTCATGAACATGGAGGAGTCCAACAACGGCAGTCTGTCCGCAGAGTTCAAACACTTGGTACGTGAGGGGAGCCCCGGGCGCAGCAGGTGGGGCCGAGGGTGGGAGAGGGCAGGCCCAGGGCGCCAGCGACACACAGCCTTTTTGTTTCTTCCAGACTCTGAGGGAGCAAAGATGTGGCAACGGGGGTCGCGCCAATTGTGATGTAAGTCTTGTTGGGGACAAGCGAGCAGCTGGCTCTCATAGTGACCCGGGTTAGAAACTTGCACCTGTTATGTCAGCTCTAGTTATTTGGAAGAGTGCCCATGGGGCCAGTGGGGTGTGACCGCAAGTCCCGGTGCCATGGCATGCTGGGGCTAGGAGCATTTCCATGTGGAGTGGCAGGTCTGGGCTCCACTTGGGAGGCCTGGAAAGTCCCTTGCTGAACTCCGCCCAGCCTCAGGATTTCCAGATTCCCCTCCCGGCTACTGCCTGCAACTCCATTTGCCACGACCAGTTTTACTCTCTGAGAGTGACACAGAGGGTGTGAACCTCACACGTCTGAGTTGAGCAGCAGAACAGAAGAACAAGCCCTGCACTGTCTTGTCATTACGCTTCTGTTATTTCCTGGCTCCCAGACTCAGACTACTGGAGTTTTCTTTCACTTTTTTTTTTAAATTTAATGGGTCTTTTCTTTCTTCTTTTTGAAATACTTATTTATGTACTTTGTAGGTAAAGTAACAAAGTGGGAGGAGGAAAGGGAGAGATGTTCTACCTGCAGGTTCACTCTCCAAATGACCATGATGGCTCATGCTGAGCCGATTAGAAGCCAGGAGCCCAGAGATTCTTCCTGGTCCCCCACTTGCGTACAAGGGCCCAAGCACTGGGACCATCCTCTGCTGCTTTCCCAAGCCGTTAACAGGGAACTGAATCAGAAGTTGGGTAGCTGGGACTCGAACTGATGTCCATATGGAATGCCGGCACTGCAGATGGAGGCTTAATGTGCTACAGCATGGCGCAAGACCCAATTATTGAATCCTTAATGTCAAGAATACACTTTTTTTAAAAAAATTATTTATTTTTATTGGAAAGTCAGATATACAGAGAGGAGGAGAGACAGAGAGGAAGATCTTCTGTCTGATGATTCACTCCCCAAGCGGCTGCAATGGCCGGTGCTGTGCCGACCCAAAGCCAGGAGCCAGGAGCTCTCCCGGGTCTCCCACGCGGGTGCAGGGTCCCAAAGGTTTGGGCCGTCCTCGACTGCTTTCCCAGGCCACAAGCAGGGAGCTGGATGGAAGTGGAGCTGTCGGGATTAGAACCAGTGCCCATATGGGATCCCGACGCATTCAAGGCGAGAACTTTAGCTGCTAGGCCACTGCGCTGGGCCCTTTTTTTTAAGTGAACATTTTAAAAAGCTTGGGTTATCTTGTGCTTTTTCTGATATTTGTCCACTAAGTAATTCTTAAATGCCTCTGGCATATTTATTTAGAAAAAAGCAAGGTGTGGACCCGGCTCGATAGCGTTGTGGTTAAAGCAAGATGTAAAATAATTTGAGTAATGTGATAGTATCTTTGTTGAAAAATATACCACCTTATATGGTTAAATGCACATATTCCAAAATCCTAGCAAAATACACACCAAATAGGATATAGATCAGCATTGCTGTTAGTACAGAAGGTTGCTCTGTCCCAATCTCTGCAATTAATAGCATTTTAAACCAAGTATATGACTTTTATCACCAGAAAAACAATATTCAAAAAATCAGTTGGAATTCCTCTCCTGAGAATTTATTATTACTGCTGTTACAAGAAGGTCGCTTGCACTGCTGGTGGCAGGAGATAGTCTCAGTCACTTTGGGAAACAGTTTGAAAATGGCTGGACAGGAGCAGTGCAAGTCCCAGGAAGGCACGGTAGAGAACTCTTTGCTTGGGTATGCCAGGAGACACAGACACCCCGTCACAGCTGCCTGAGTGTAAGCTCCCACCCCAAGCCATTAGATGCCCGTCAGCACTCACACACGGATGCCAGCTGTGATGTGGTCAGACAGAGGGATGTTGGACAGCCATGAAGAGGAATGAATTGCAGGTGCACACAGCCACCTGAAGGCCTGCATTGTGGGTGAAGTGAGGCACAATAGATTATACCAAGAGGATTCTGTATTTACAGGGGTGACAGGCATCTCCATACATGCCCTGGTTGGGGCAATAGACCCAGGAACGCTAGAGAGAAGAGCTGGGGAAGAGTGGCTGCTTCTGGAGGAGGGTTTGAGAAGGGACTGTCAGTCCTGCGTGGCCTGCTCTCCGACACGGGCTGTGCTTGTCCTCACTGCAGGCCTCCCTGATTGTGACCGAGGAGTTGCACTTGATCACCTTCGAGACCGAGGTGTACCACCAAGGCCTCAAGATCGACCTCGAGGTGAGCCTCAGGACTGTGCTCTCGGTGGGGTCCTCCCTTTCCCAGGGACCACCCCCTGCTGAGCACTCTGCTGCTGCGCCCCAACATTCCCAGCACCCCATTTGAGAGTCAAATCTGAGTTCAGAATACACGCATACACTCAGCTCCTGGGTCCAGGCCGCCCACAGGGCCAGCAAGCAGAAAACCATGGCATTGTTCTCTGTCTTTCCTGACCTTCCTGAGGTTTCAATTCAGATGGGCCTGGAGAAGTGGGGATCCTCCTCCTTACCTTCTCCCACTTCATGGAGAAAATTAGATTTGGTTTATGGAGAATGCCTCCTGTGGTCTCCTGTGGCCTGTGAGCCATGCTTGGAGCAAGACCGCCTCTCTGAGCTGTGGGTTGTGTTCAGGCAAGCAGCCTGCATCCCCAGGCCGTGGTTCAGCATTGCTTTCACTCTGAGTGTCGCGCTAACTCAGACCCACTCCTTGCCAAAGCTGGCAGCAGGTACAGCTCTTGGCATGTCCCTGTGTGGCACAAGCCACCTGCGAGGAAGGGGTACAGGGACGTTGGAAGCCGTGAGCGCCTCAGTGACCTCCAGCTCTCCACCACACTTTCTGCAGACCCACTCCTTGCCAGTTGTGGTCATCTCCAACATCTGTCAGATGCCGAATGCCTGGGCATCGATCCTGTGGTACAACATGCTGACCAACAACCCCAAGGTTAGTCCACGGGCCCTCTCGGCACCCTGCCCTGTACCCTGGTCATTGGCCCAGTGCCGCTGTCTGAACAGGCCGATGTGTTCTTTTTGACAGAACGTGAACTTCTTCACCAAGCCCCCGATTGGAACGTGGGACCAAGTGGCTGAGGTGTTGAGCTGGCAGTTCTCCTCTACCACCAAGCGGGGGCTGAGCATCGAGCAGTTGACCACACTGGCTGAGAAGCTCCTAGGTCAGCTTTCATCCCTCCTGCTCTGCTGCAAAGAGGGACCTGGTCCCTGGGGCAATTCCTGCAGTGCTTTGCCCTGCCCTGGGGCCAGGAAGCCCCTACACCTGGAGGCTGTGGTATCCGGCCCTCGGGATGTTTGCCACCCTGCTGAGCAGCACCGGTGGGAGGGAGAGGTGTCCCCCCTCTTGGATTCTGTCTTTCTTGTCTTTTAATGGGACTACTTTGTCCAGCTTTAGAAGATTTTTAAAAATTGGTTTTCTTTTTTTTCAAACTTAATTCTGTTTGAAAGATACAAAGATCTTCTATCCACTTTTTCACTCCTCAAACGCCCACACAGCCATGGCTGGACCAGGCCAAAGCTGGGAACTCTAAACTAAATCTAAGTTTCCCACGTAGGTTGGCAGGGACCCACGTACTTGAGCCGTCACCTGCTGACTGCCGGCGGTGTCTGTTAGCAGGAAGCTGGGTGCAAAGCAGCCGGTGGGATTTGACCAGGCACTCTGATAATGGGGTGCCAGTGTCCCAGCTAGTGACTTAACCACTACATCACATGCCTGCCCCAGCCTTAGAAGATTTTCTTTTTTAAAGTGTGTTTTAGAAGCTAAGGCTAGAGGCTTGCCATTTCCTGTCCTAGTCTGTTGTTTGGATTGTTTTGTGTGTCACCTGGATGGCAGGTGGCTTTTTCCGGTGCTGCCAGCTTTCTTGGGGGTGCTGCTGTTCCCATTATCCACTCCCTCTGCTCAGCTGAGCAGCAGCCCTGGTGGGTCAAGGGCCAGGAGAGGGTGTGGGTGTGCATTTGTGCAGTGCATACAGATCCACACTCACAGCCAAGGCAATCTGCAGATGTGTGAAATCCAATAGCTTCATTGCCCACTGCGCAACAGGTGTGTGCTCTGAGAAGTAAGGTGTTAATTTTGAACTGAAAATGTCCTGTCTTATTCTTTCTTTTTTTTAATTTCAGGACCTGGTGTGAACTATTCAGGGTGTCAGATCACATGGGCTAAATTTTGCAAAGTAAGTGACGTTTTTAAATCTTGGCCATTGTGTCTCAGGGGTGAGAATGGCAGTGCTACAGAAGGTGGGCATGGCATGTGCCCAGCCCGAAGGCCCATGACTTGCAGTCCAGTGGCCTGCAGAACCTGCTTGAGGGCAGATGGGCCTAAGTGGGTGTTTCAGGCCAGTGCCTCATGCGCCTAGAGGGAGAAGGCTGGATTGGGGGTTAGCTTGATTTTTCCCATGCTTTCTTTCCAGGAAAACATGGCTGGCAAGGGCTTTTCCTTCTGGGTCTGGCTGGACAACATCATTGACCTTGTGAAAAAGTACATCCTGGCCCTTTGGAACGAAGGGTAGGTTAAGCAGAGAGCGCATGGGGTAGCCACATCACCTGCTCCTGGGCACCCAGAACAAGGGCCCATGCCTCAGGAGCCCCAGCCATGCCCTCTGTATTCTCTGTGGCTCCAGGTACATAATGGGCTTTATCAGCAAGGAGCGTGAGCGGGCCATCCTGAGTACCAAGCCCCCAGGCACCTTCTTGCTAAGATTCAGTGAAAGCAGCAAAGAAGGAGGCGTCACCTTCACGTGGGTGGAGAAGGACATCAGTGGTAAGCTTAGCTGCTGTCCCCTGGTTCCCTCTAGCTGTTGCCCAGTGACGCCCTGCTAGTTCTGAGCACCTGCTGCCCCCTGGTGGGCAGAGATGGCCTCACACCACCCTGCCTTGGTCTGCAGCACACAGTTCGGTGGGTGACTGCTTTATTGAATAATTAGTATAATAATATATATCATTAGTAAATTATTTTCAAGTCTGTTGTCTTCGACCTATAGGACAGTCCATGTCTGAGTCATCCTGACCATGTCCACAGTGCTGAGCCCCAGAGAGAGAGGGAGGGGCATTATGGGGCTTACAGGCAGAAGTCTCTCCCCACCAAGGAAAGATGAGTGGGGCAGCATTTGCTGAGATCGCCCAGCTGTGGGTTCCAGTCCCTTTGCTTTGTGACAGGGAAGACGCAGATCCAGTCGGTGGAGCCCTACACCAAGCAGCAGCTGAACAACATGTCGTTTGCTGAGATCATCATGGGCTACAAGATCATGGACGCCACCAACATCCTGGTATCCCCGCTTGTTTACCTGTACCCTGACATCCCCAAGGAAGAAGCCTTTGGAAAGTACTGTCGGCCCGAGAGCCAGGAGCACCCCGAAGCTGACCCGGGTAGTTGTTGATTTTCCACGTCTCTGCCCTTTTGTTCTTGGGGAGAGCTGGAAACTGTGGGGGCCTGGGAGGAGAGACACGCCTGGGCCTGTATCGTGGGGTGGTGCCGGGGGAGGGAGCATCCTTGCCCCCCTGCTGGGGAACAGTTCTGTGGAAAGAGCTTCTTGGAGTGGCTGGCTGCCGCAGTCTGAGACCAGAGTGAAAGCTGAGTCGCCAGGCCATGGCCTGCAGGGAGCACCCCAATCTAAAGGGGAGCTAGGAGGCCCCTGCAGCATGCCCACAGCTGCATAGACCATGGCAGGACAGGATGCTTGGCTGGCATGGTGCTTCCTACATTGTGGAGGCCAGGAGGTCTGAAACTTGAACTTGGACCTGAGACCAGTGTGTCAGAAGCACGGAAGTGGTGGCAGGAGGGCTGGGGAGGCTTCCCAGAGGCGAGCCAGCGGAGGGAGGGGCGCCGGGCTCACCATGGTGACAGCTGCCAGTGGGAGGGTGTGGAAGCAGAACTTAGGATGTGTGGCAACTGCAAATAAGACTTTAAAAATCTATCTAGGGCTCGGCAGTGTGGCCTAGTGGCTAAGGTCCTCGCCTTGATCCCATATGGCCGCTGGTTCTAATCCCAGCAGCTCCACTTCCTCTCTGTCTCTCCTCCTCTCAGTATATCTGACTTTGTAATAAAAATAAAATAAATCTTAAAAAAAAAAAATCTATCTAGTTATCTGAAAGGAAGAGTGTCAGAGGGAGAGAGAGCTCTTCCATGTATTAGTTTACTCCCCAAATGGCCGCAGTGGTCAGGGCTGAGTCAAGGCCAGAGCTGGAAACCTGGAACTCCATCAGGTCTCCTGCCTGGGTGACAAGGATGCAAATGCTGGGGCTCACCAGAGCCCTGTGCTTACAGAAGACCTGCAGGAATTACTTTGCATTAAACCTGTGACCCGTCCAGGTGACCCATGTGTCAGGGGTGGGACCTTCCTGTCTCCCCGTTGGGTGGTTGCTCTGTAACTCTGTTCCAGCAACCCATCCTGATGAGGAGGTGTCTCTACCGGTTCTGTAGCTTTCCCTATTTAAAAAAAAAAAAAGAAGAAGAAAAAAAAAACTTTATTTACTGGAGAAACAGAGAGTTCCCTTCTGTTGACTTTCCATGGCTGCAGTGGGGATCTTAGGCCAAGGCTCCCATATGGGTGACAGCAGCCCAGTTACTCAAGGAGTCCTGCTACCCAGGGTCCACATTAGCAGCAAGCTGGAGTCAGAGCCAGGAGACGAACCCTGGCATGTCAGCCAGCATCGTCTTAGGCATTAGGCCAATTGCTTATTCCTTGATTGTTTTTATTTAACTTTTCTTACTGACGGAACCAGCATTGGGTCTTTAAATCAGCTCTTTAGAGCTGATTTTCCCTGCCTGAGTAGTTTTTGCTTTAAAAAAAAAACAAAAACAAAACTGATTTTGCCCAGTTAACACTCACTCTTCCTTTTTCATAGGAATTCCCTCCTAGGGAGGTGGAGAAGTGAGGAGTGCAGTTTGGGGAGAGGGCCTTTGAGCTGGTTGACAGCTGACTTTCCTTCTCCCTTTGTTGAGCTGTGGAGTTTTGCTTCTGTGCAGTGGGGGGTTTAATTCTCACTTCCTGTCTGCTCTTATCTCTGCCTGCACCTTGCATTTCAGTTGGGAGGTGGGTCTATCAGCCCTTCTCACACTCCCTTCGTTCCTCTCACACTACCCTGCAGGCCCAAGCCCTGGGCTGTGGCTGTGTCCTCCTATCCCAGGGTTCCAGGGCGGCCCACAGAGGGCCTTGCTGGGAGACTGCAGCATGAGATGAGCCTGCGGCCGTTTCCTCTCTCCACCTGCACTGGCTCACAGAGGTGGATCCTCTTCCCAGGCCCCTCCTCTGCCTCACTTCGTATCACATGCCCACTTGGGAGCTCCTCAGCTGGAGGGTGGGATTCCGAGCCCCACGCAAAGTGAGGTGACTCACAGCCTGGCCTGGGGCCCCACAGAAGCAGCCAGCCCTAGACTTTGTGTCTCCTGGCCCTCTCAGGTAACCCAGTTGGTTGGTTTCTTGACCTAAGATAAGCCCAGGTGGCTGCCCAGGCTCCACCTGCCTGTGCCTGCTCTCTGACCCTCTGCTCCCCACCCCCTGAGTTCCCCCCCAGGTGCTCTGTCAAGACCCTTGCTTTACAACTCCCTCTCTCGCTCCTACCATCCTACCATGCGCCCCCTCAGTGGCTTATGCACCTGAGGTCCCCAGAATTCATGCCGGCACTGCCAAAGGGCTTTGAGTCCTTGGTGTAAGCATCTGACATTCATTTATTCCAGTTCTCATGTTTTAAACTACAGAAGAAGAATCATCGATGACAGGGGTCACAGGAGGCCAGCGCCACTTTCTTTCTTTTTCCTCTTATTTTATACGTGTGAAAGAGAAGTTGCCTTGCCATGGGTCTGTTAGCCATTGCAGAGGAGCCTGAGCCTGGCCCTCTTGTTCACCGGCTGAGCTGATGGCGCCCCACAGGCGGCTCCCCCAAAGGGTGATGCTGTACACCGAAAGGCTGGGTTGCTGAAGAGACACCATCAGGCCAGCATAGCGCCTCCCGACCATGCCGAGGCAGGTGACCATTTTCATGGTCTAGGCTCAGGCGGACCAAGAGCCTGCAGGGAAAGCCTACTTGCAGCTCAGGAGAGCTCCAGGGCATTGAACCGCAGAGCTGCCCCTACCATGGGCTCTGCATGGGCTAGGGACAAGGCAGGGCCCTGGGAGGCAGCCCTGAGGTGCGAGGTTGGGAGTTTCCAAACCATCTCGACACAGGATGGAGTGCGTGGCCAGTCCACTCTGGCGAGAGACAACTTCTTCCTGCCCTGAACACAGAATGAGGTCACGGTCAGTAAGGCCCTGTTTTCTTTTTTTTTCCCCCTGCTAGGTGCTGCCCCATACCTGAAGACCAAGTTCATCTGTGTAACACCGTAAGTGGCTCCCCGCCCTGATTTTGCGTTTATTTCTAATGTCCTCAGTTGCCTCCCGGGAATAGGAAAGCAGGTGAGAGGTTCCTGGTGGAGGGTGGGTGCTCGTGGGCTCTGAGTAACACTCAAAGTGACCTCGTGTGTCGAAGAAGCTTGAGCTTTGATTTTTTTTTTTCTGTTGGAGACCAGAGTTTGATGGCTTGTGTGTGTGTGTTCTGTTCTTTTTTTTTTTTTCCCCTCCATTGTGTCTTGTCAACCCGGCCCTCTCCCCTCCTGCCGCTGCCCGTTTCCTACAGAACGACCTGCAGCAATACCATTGACCTGCCGATGTCCCCCCGCACTTTAGATTCATTGATGCAGTTTGGAAATAATGGTGACGGTGCAGAGCCCTCAGCAGGAGGGCAGTTTGGTGAGTACTGGGGAGTGCCCGGCCCACTCTCCACCCCCCACCCCGGCCCGTGGGTCACCTGGATTGGCAGGAAGAAGTTTCAGGGTAGCACTCTCTGTATAACAGTATACACATCTTCGTGGAAAAAGAAAACAGGTGCATAATATTGGCCCAATAAATCCCAACCTCCTGTTATCTCAACATGTAAGAAACAGTGAAATCTTTCTCCATTTTTTTTAAGATTTATTTTTATTTATTTCAATGACATGTTACAGAGAGAGGGAGAGAGATCTTCCATCTGCTGATTCACTCCCCAAATGGCCTCCACTGCCCAAGCTAGTCCAGGCCGAAGCCAGGGAGCTGGTACTTCCATCCAACTCTGCTTCGACCCACCTTGCGCTGTTCTTCCAGACATACTAGCAAGGAGCTGGGTTGGAAGTGGAGCAGCCAGGTCTCCAGCTGGTACTCTTAGGGGATGGCGGTGTCGCAAGCAGTGGCTTAATCCACAGTGCCACGACACCAGCCCCTGCATTCTTTTTGTCCTCACTGAGTCTCTCAAGTGAGCTTTTCACAAGGCCAACACCCCTCAGGGTGAGTTAGCCATGTTGCAGGAGCCCCAACACATATACACACACCCACACCCACCCTCCCACCCAGTCATGTTAGCAGAGACCCTCCATCCATCCTGGAAAACTGGGAGGAATGGGAGGCTTGGTGGAGGGAGGGCCCTGAGAGTAGGCGGGGAAACAGGGCCTTCTCCGACCCTGACTGCGTGAGGGAGCCAGGAGCCCTGTCCTCCACTCCACGCAGAGGGATCCGGAGCGCGCCCGCCAGCAGAGGGTCACGCGGCTGACAGCCCTCACCTGTGTGTCCTGCAGAGTCCCTCACGTTTGACATGGAGTTGACCTCGGAGTGCGCTACCTCCCCCATGTGAGGAGCTGAGGACGGAAGCTGCCGCGATGCCTGAGGCACCTCCCTGCGCCCCACCGCCCCTCAGCCAGCCAAAGCCCAGGGTGTCGGAAACTCCTAACTCTGTGGTTCCAGATTTTTGTTTAATCTACTTCTGCTATCTTTGAGCAATCTGGGCACTTTTTTTTTTTTGCAATAGAGAGATGTGTGAATGTGGGTGCTACGCTTTCATCTAGATGCAAATAAGAACGTGTTCTCGGAGGACAGCATGTGAGGAGGTGGGAGTGGGCGGCTG
Source organism: Ochotona princeps (assembly GCF_030435755.1). Taxonomy (NCBI): domain Eukaryota; kingdom Metazoa; phylum Chordata; class Mammalia; order Lagomorpha; family Ochotonidae; genus Ochotona; species Ochotona princeps. Next base: position 16,082,247 of record NC_080848.1, read on the forward strand.
GCGGGAGCCAGAGGAAGCGGCTGCCGCGTTCTGTTTCCCTGCCCTCCTTTCTCAGCCGCTTTCTGTCACCACCGCTGTCAGACAAGTGCCTCCTGGTGCCTGCGGCACCTCCTGCCTATTTATGCCAGCCAGCGCCCTGGCCGCCCCTAGATACATCCTCCTGGCATTGTGTTTTGGCCCTTGCTAATGTCCAAGAGGACTGCCTGGACACCCCAGGCCACTTTCTAAATGAAATAATCGTACTGAAAGGGCAAAGAAACCCAAATTGTCACATTGTGTGAGCAATGTAGCCTTTGTGCATTTAATTCAGCTACCAGCCTCCTCGGTGCTCTAAGCATTCGTTTTCTGTGGGCTGATAAATTATAAAAACTCTGAGGCGGGCTTCTGATCAAACCCTTCAAAGATGTCTGAAGCTGTGGCTTAATAGCCTTTGGTTTTGACACAGGTAGGCTTTAAAGAGAACCTACCCATTATAGGCTTTTATTTTTTAATTAACAGATTTTAATTTTCCTCTGTGACGTTGGCCTTTTAGCTGGTGAGGCTAGGCAGAGGGGGCATAAGATCTGTTCCCCTCCCCAGACTGCCGCCCTGCTGCAGACAGGGCCTCACCACGACTCTGGGTGCCTTTGCAGGACTGGGATGGCCTGGTTTCCTCGCCCCAGCCCACCCCAAGCCCACGCCTGCCCTGGGCTTCCAGGCCCCTTGTCCTGCTTGCTTGGGAACCCTGCTCTGAGGACCCCATGAGAGAGGCAGGCCAGAGTTGTCAGGGTGATGGTGAGGCCCTAGCCAAGTGTCTGGCTGAGCTCAGGGAATACAGTTCTTGGCCCAGTTTCTCACCAACTTCCCACGGCACCTGCAAAGCCTTCTTCATTCACTTGGTTAGCACAGGGCAGAGTCCCCCTCCCAATCAATCCCTCCACGGGAGTGTTCTGCACTCAGCCTCCCCAGGGCGGGTGGGGGCTCTCCTGCACCTGCTGTGGCCTCCGCTGTGCCTGTGAACATGCAGTGTGCTCTGCTCGGAGGGCTTTTCAGATCCAGAGGTTTCTGTGGAACTTTTAGCTCCACACTTGATGATTCCTGAACTGAAGGGTGAGGACCTGCTCTCCAAGACGAACAGGGCTTTCCCGGAGACATCCCGTCCTTTTGCTTGGGGGTAGAAGGGGGCTGATTCGTTGTACGGAGCCCTCCCCTCCACAGCAACACTTTTCCTACATAATAAGCTGACTGCCTACCGCCACAGACTAGAAAAGATGAAACTCAGGCTTACGAGGGGCATAAATCCTGAGGACCCAGGCTTAATGGCTTGTGTTTCTCAGGAACAAACATTGTCGAGTTCCCACGCTTGGGTAGCACGCATATCTGGGTTCGCTCTGATTGTAGCAGAAGTTCTGAGAGGAGCTGGCCCTTTCTCTGGCCTCTCCCTTCCAGAACAGAATCCCCAGGCCCTACCTGCTCTCTCAATCGCCCCTGCCCAGCCCCAGATCAGCCGAGGCATTCCTGTCAATCGCTTAATCTAAGAGTGGTTTATAAGCTGCTGTCCCGGCCACTGCACTCAAATTCTAATATGTACTAAATAGTGTAAAAATTTATATTATTGTGGGGTTTTCCTTTTTTTTTTTTTTTGTATATTGCTGTATCTACTTTAACTTCCAGAAATAAAAGTTATATAGGAAGCATCTGAGAGCCCAGCAGTGCTGTCTGTACCAGATAGAATGTCCCTTTTCCGTCCAGGCCCCCATCCGGCAGTCTGAGGGGCACACAGAGAGGGGTCGTCAGGTCCAGGAAACAGCAGGTGTGGAAGTAGAGCCACGCCCCCTCCCTGGCCCTGCCTGGGCTCTGATAAGCCACCTAAGGGGGGTTGGGGTGTGGCTGCTCCCAGCCCCCACTCCAACACTGACTCCATTATCGCATGACCTTCAGTTCCCTCGGAGGTGGAGGGGGATCACTGCAGATACCTCCCTGGCTGCTGCCATGGCCCAGCCCCCAACAGCCCAGGGTGATAATCCAGGACCCCAGTGCCCACTCAGCACTCCCACCTCGCCTAGCCCAAGTACCATGGAGATAGAGCGGAGACTGAGATGGGGGTAAGCTGCCTCCTCCTACAGAGATTGAACAGATTAGGGGCGTAAGGCAAATGCCTCTGTCCCTGTCCGTGCTCTGCGCCCCTGCGCCTTCCTGGGACAGGTTGCCAGCTCCGCGCCCTTCCCTCTCCCTTTGCTGAGAGCTCCGACCAGAGGAAGGCCCCCCAAGTGGCAGCAGTGGGATGATGCCCCCTGCTGGTCTCTGGGAGGAGACCAGGAACACAGGGCTGCTGGCCACTCCTGCTGCCCTTGGCTGGGAAGCACTGGAATCCCCCTGCCCAGCAGGTCCTCCCTCAGCTGCTGGAATCAGGAGTGCTCCCAGCAGCAGCTGATAATGGCCGCCTGCACCCAGCTTTGCTGGGCCCCCACCCGCAGTCATTCCTGCTTTCCCTGGCTCTAAGCCCCTAGCCTACCTCTTCAGCCTTCTGAGTACACCGACAGCTTTCCAGGATGGTGCTCACCCTCAAAATTGTGCCAGAGAAGGTAGCATGGCAGCTGCAGGCTACAAATGACAGCATCAGCCACACAGGCAGGACAGGACGCAAGCACCCCAGCTCCCAGGTCCCCACCTCACAGGCAGACCACAGGCAGATCCCCAAGCCAGGAATGGAGCAGTCAACGTATGAAAAAAAAAAAACTTTAATTCAGAAACACTGTTTACACAACTGAAAGTCTATGTACAAAGTACAGATGAACCCCTTTTCTCCTCCCCACCCCCCTGGGCGTCCTGAGGCCCAGGACAGCGAGGGCTCGGGCCACAGCCTGCTATACAGAGTAGCAGGAGGCTGCTCCCCACTCCCAGCCTGGCTCGCCCCTCCCTGTGTTCCGGCACATACAGCAGGTGTCTGCTGAGCCTCCCTGTCGCCACCCCGCACATTCCAGGCCTCTGTTCACACACCATGCCCTAGCCCTGCCCCTTCCTCCCCTACAAGCAAGGGTACAAATGGACAGGAAAGAAGGCTGGTGGACAGGAGGGGGCACTGCAAGGGTAAAGAGGGCACAGGGTTGGGCAGCAGGTAACCACATCATAGACTCAAAGCTCATGTTCCCAGGCAAGAAGCTGTGTTGCCACAGGGGCTCTGGCCATGGCCTGGCGAGCTCTCAGAAGGCAGAGGAGGAGCAGAAAGTCTGCAGTCAGCACATTCACCAAAGTATAAAAGATACGCGGAAGTGAACCCCAACCTCCCTCCAGAGGGAGAGAATCAGACCACCGTGTGTCCGTGGCCACATGCACGCTCACACACACGTCTGCACACACGCACACTGGGGAGGGCAAAGCTGCTCGCTCAAAGGTTAAGCCAGCCTGGAGCTGTTCCATCCCTTGCCCTTGAATGAATTTCATGTATTCAAACATTGCTGCACAGACTGGACACATGAGGAGTAGGGTTGCCGGTGCAAAGCACCTGCCAAGATGGAAGCTCAGCCTCCTGGACAGATGGACTGGGGAGGAGGTGGTTATCAGAGGCTGCTGCCATGGCAACCACAGAGCCAGGGCAGGTAGGATGAGGCAGGCCCACCTCTGCACCACGCACGCGTGTACACATCCTCGTCCTGCCTACACTGGCATCACCAGGGACAGCAGAACCAAGTTGCAATGCACGGAACCCTTCCCATCGGAGACTGCTTCCAAGAGCAGGTAAGATGTCCCCACTCAGGACAGGGAGCCCCTGGCTGCTGTGAAAAGGGCAGCAGGCGGGGACAGGCGTGGATTGAGGCTATCCATGGGGCGGCGTAGGAGCTCCTCCACATGTCGGGCTACATCCATGGTCTCGTCCAAGTCGAACTCTCCTTCTTGGTCCAACACAGGGTCTGGGCTGTGGACAGGGGAGACATCAGAGGGGTTGGCTTGTCTCAGGGCACCCAGTCCGCTCCCCACTCCAACCAGCGTCCTAGGGACCAGCTGTGTGCCTCACAGGGCAGCAGCAGTCCTAGCTCAGTATCCATGTGCATCTCTTGGTATTTCATTATCCACTTAGGGAGTTCCCTGTCCTGTCGGCCTTGTCACAGTGGCTGGGCCAGTGAGTTCCACCACCTGCCCACCAGGCACAACACCATTCCCGGGAACAGGGAGGTGGGCATTCACCCCATTTTATAGGGAGGCTTGGCTTTGTTCAGAAACTTGTTCATGCCCCCGGGAATCAGGGCTGGCACCTGGGGTTTCCAGTCTGTTGGTCTCCCTGCAGCTGCCTCCCAGGTGCCCAGCCCCAGCCACCCATGGCTCACACAGGAATTCCTCGCCCTGGGTCCTGGGCCCGCCCGCTCTGGGTGCACAGCCCCTTTCTCACAGCACCCCTCCTCCTCCTAGAACCCAACCTACTTCTGGGGGTACATGTTGTAATGTGTCTGGGGACACACAGCCGGGGAGGGGGCCTGGTCCATGTAGGTGGCGTTGGCCCCTGCCTCTCCAGATGCATTCGCAAACCTGCGAGAGAAGCAGGGCAGAGCTCAGCTGCCAGGGAGGCCGCCGGCTGCCCAACCGGAGGAGGGGCCTGGGGCGAATGGCCTCCTTCTCCAGGTCAGGCAGGATACAGGGCCCACTGGGCTTTACCCCCTCCGAAGGTTTGCCAGGTCTGTGGGCAAAAGGGAAGGCTGGGCTGGGGGGATGGAAGGGGCAGGTGGGAGGAGGCCCCAAGGGGACACTTACTCAGGGACCACTTGCTTGATTTGTGGCTTCACGTACCCATCCACGGCCTTGGCTGCAGGACAGTGAGAGCCAGCCTGAGCTGCCCAGTCTCCATGTAGCCAATCTCTCACCCACCATCAACCTGGAGCCTTACTTAGCAGGGGTGGGACTTCCCAAGGAGCCCCAATAAACATCTGCTGTTGGCCCCGCCTGAGGTTCCACAGGCTTACAGCACAGGTCTCACCCCTTTCTGGGCAGCTGCTTTCTCTGCACCCCCTCCCAGGCAGAATTCACAAGATGCAAACCCCACCACGGCTTTGGGAAAAGAAACCTGTTCATTTTGCTTCTCCACACCAACCCCAAGGAGTGGGGAGAGCGACCAATTGGACAGGAACAGAGCATGCTCTGTGGGTGTGGCTTATCCTTGCTCCTTCCCCCACCCCATCCCCACCCTGTTTCCTCCAGAGGAGCAGAGATAGACCCTGGCAGACGCAGCAGGGCCAGGGCTGCTTTCCCTGTCTATCAGAGTAGCCTGAAGTCCCTTCCCTCACTGCTAGACCCCAGACCCATGGGAGCCAGGCATCCGTCGTAGTGTGAGGATGCACTGTGCGGCTCCCTTGAGTGCTTGACCCAGCTTTGCTCCTGCTAATGCACTCCCTGGCGATGGCAGGTGATGGCTCAGATAGCTGGATCCCTACCACCCTCATGGGACACCTAGATGGGTCCTAGCTCCCACCTTCAGCCTGGCCCAGCCCTGGCTGTGCAGCCATTTGGGGAGTGAGTCAGCAGATGGAAGATCTCTCCCTTGTGTCTTTGGGCACTTCTTGAGAGAACCCAAGATGGGGTGGGAGGCACGGGAGGGGGCAGGACGCACCGAGCACCGGGGTGTAGTACTTGGAGAAGACCTCATCCTTGGGGCGGTCAGGAAACACATAGATGAGATAGCTCAGGTCCCCAAGGCGGTCAGCCAGGGACCGGATGGAGAAATCACGAGTGGTGAACGGCTTCAGGTTCCACAGGTTGCGATCAGCTGGGAAAAGGAGGCCCCTGTTCCCACCAGCCTTGGAGGACAGAGGCCAGGGTCTGGCCTGCCCAGGGGCTCCCTCCCGTGGGCTCTGGGCACAGGGAAGGAAATTCACACGGAAACCTGCCTTCCCACCAGCCAGGAAAGCAGACACCAACATGGCCAGGCATGGCAAGTGGGGGAGCAACAGATGCCAGCTGAGACCTTGCCCTGTGGGTCTGGAGCCCATGTGTGTGTATGGCAGGGCTAGGGGTGGAGAGGTGGCTAGTGGCAGCAGGTGCTCCAAGAATGGATGAAGAAACCCACTTCTGAGCATCATGCTGCTTGCACTGTGAGCCCAGCCCCCACCTTTCCTGATGGGCACCTCTTAAGAGGGGAGCAAGGAGACAGGCAATGGGGTCCCTGCACCTGACAGGGAGCGGGCGGGGGCAGTGGAAGGGGCACTTACGGGAGTCGAACTTCCAGGCAATGGTGATGCCCCCAATTTCTGAGTCGCTGAACCTCAGGAGGAAGGTCCCGTCAGGCTTGTTAATGAGCAGGTCGTGCGCCTGCTGCTTGTTCACGAAGCCGAGGATGGCCCTGGGAGCGACAGGACAGGACACAGGTGGGTCACGGCCAGGCCAGTAGCCCTGGTGCCCTGTGCCGGCCCTCGAAGGCTGACCTGGCCCTCACCCGTCATTCCAGTGGGGCTTGTGATGCTTCTTCAGCACCTCCATGACCCCGTCGAACCACTGCCAGAAGGTGTAGTTCCAGCCGGGCAGGTTCTCCTACAGGCCCGGAGACCCTAGGTCAGGGCTGCGTGGCCCAGCAAGCTCACAAGCCCCCTGGCCCCAACTCAGGCCTGCTCCCAGGGTCCATCCCACTAGTCCCACCCTTGACCCCAGAACTCCATAAATCAGCCTCCACTCATATCGCAGGAGTCTCTTGTCCCATGTTTCTAAGACACAGGATTCCCTAATACTCCCCTTGGTGGGAGTAGGAGGTGTAAGAACCCTTCCAGGCCAGGGGTGGCATAGGGTACCATGGCTATGATCCCACCTGGGGTGCCCACACACTACACTGGAGTGCCAAGGTCCAAGTCTCAGTTCCACTTCTGATCCAAGCTTCCTGCTAATGCCCAGGGAAATGGTGGGTGATGGCCCACAGACTGACTTCCCTGCTACCCCTGGGGGAGACTTGAGCTGAGGCCCAGCCTTCTGGCTTTGGACCAGCCCGGCAGGCATTGGGGATGTGAACCAGCAGGCAGGAGATCCTGCTTGCTCTCTGGCTGCCTTTTACCTACATCAAAAAAATATATACTTATTTAATTTTACTATAAAGGTAGATATACAGAGAGATATTTTCCATCAGCTGGTTCACAGCCACAACGGCTGGAGCTGAGCCAATCTGAAGCCAGGAGCCAGGAGCTCCTTCCAGGTCTCCCATGCAGGTGCAAGGTCCCAAGGCTTTGAACTATCTTCAACTGCTTTCCCAGGCCATAGCAGGGAGCTGGAAGGGAAGCGCAGCAGCTGGGACATGAATCAGCCAGTGACCATATGGGTTCCTAGAACTTGGAGATAGAGGATTAGCCAATTGAGCCATTGTACTGGACCCTCATCTACACTTTAATAATATGTCCAGCTGGACTGATTTCCAAACTGGGGCACGAGCACAGATCGAACACTGGAACCTAAGAGTGCTGATGTACCCCTCCAGGTTCCCCGGGGTCCTGCTGCTCAGGCTGTCACACCCCACGCAGCCCCTGCCTGTGCTTCTTGAGGGTCCAAGCCCCTCCCCATAACAGCAGGAGAGAGGCACAAGTTGCCTGACCTAGATGTGGCCTGGGCCTCACCCTGTTGAACTGGGACCAGGACACGGACATGCTGCTGTAGTCCTCCAGGTGGCTGCTGCTGCTGTTGAAGAGCTTCTGTGCCAGGAACACCAGGTTCTCCTTGGTCAGGCCCCGGTTGCTCTGTACCTCAGCCTTGAACTTCATGTTGAGGGCCTCGCACAGCTGCGGCCACAGTACTTTGTCGGGCACAGCGAATGGCACCCTGCCCTGGGAGTGGGGAGGAGACAGGCAGAAGTGGCGGACTGAGGGAGAAGGAACATGCCAGCACACGCACCCTGAAAGCAAGGTGCACAGATATCATAGAATGGGGGGACCGAGACACTAACACTAGGGGGAAAGAAAAGCAAGGTCAAACAGAGGCAGCTGTAAGGGCCTGCCGGGCTGCCCCAGGCCAGAGGTGAGGGAGACAGCCAAACTCCAGGTCCAACCCACCGGCCTGAGGAACCCAGGGCCAGAACCAGGGACACAGGGCATGCTTGCCGCTGACCCTGCTCTGAGTCAGGGGTGAGGAAAGCCGGCTGAAGCTGGCAACCTCCCTGAGTAGGGTATCCTAGTGCCAGAGGGGCCAGGCTGGGGTCCCATGGGCTCACCGGCTCAGCAAAGGCATTGTCCCACAGCACGGTGGCAGTAGCATTGTGGTCCTGGCTGCCGTGGACAATGACAACCACGGGCAGGGACAGGGTCTGTAAGGAACCAAAGGAATGGGGGTGGGTAGGGGAGCAGCCACCATCAGCCCCCTCTTTCTTCCTCCTTCCCCCACCCAACCCCAGTCCATCCGTCACCCACAATCCCCAGCATGGAGGGACAGCAGGTTTCCAGTTGGCCTCACAGGGACCCTGGGTTTCCAAGCATCCACGTGGCCTCCCACAGAGCTGCAGGTGAGCCTCGGGCGGGCCAGGTGGCAGTCTCACCTTCACCTGGAACACCAGCTCATTGCTGCCCACGCTGAACTGCGACTCAAAAAGCACAGTGAATTTCTCCTCCGTCACCGACTCAGCACCCCGGCGGTCTGCACGCTTGATCCGCTTCAGGGACTGCAGGGATGGCAGGGATACGGTTGCAGGGTTGGGAGGCTGGAGGGAGCAGCTCTGCTTAGGGCCCCGTCCCCTCCGAGGCCAGGCCCAGGCCTCACCATGTTCCTGAAGTGGGCACTGAGGGTGCCCGTGGCTTGGTGGTATTCCATGACACAGCAGTTGTTGAGGATCTCGCCGCTGTACTCGCTGCCAGCAGAGAGAGGGCCCCAGCTGAGTCCTAGCAGGGGGCCGGAGCCTCCCCCCCCACACACCAACCCGTGCCTCTTCACCCCAACAGAGAGCACCCAAGGCAATGTCTCCAAGGGCTGGGTTAAATTCCTCTGACAGAAAGGTTGATGGGCAGGAAGGAGACCTTACAGGGCAGCTGGGAGCTTCTGGTGTGTTTGAAAGAAGAGCCATGACCATGGCCTGGCAAGACTTCATGACCAAGCCCACCACCCTGCCGTAGCGAGTTCCCCTCCCCTCACTCGGGACGTAGACCTTGCCACCCACTGAACTTGCCAAGGTCAGTGCCTAACTGTGACTCCAGACCCTGGCACTCGCTCCTTCTGTCCCTTCGTCATCTCTGACCCATAACCCAGCCTCACTCAGCTGTAGCTTGCCACTCCCTGCTCTACTCCCATCCATCCAGGCACTGAGGTAGCCTCTCTGTTTGCTTTCTTCACTCTCCACTTTCTGGCACTACCTTCTTTATTTTTCCATGTTATTTATTTGAAAGAGAAAGAGACCGCCCACCAGATCTGTCATCTGCTAGCTCACTCTCCACTGTCCATCCTGGGTTGGAATGGGCTGAAGCCAGCAAACAGAAACTCAGACCAAGCCTCCCCCATGGCTGAGCCATCACTTGTTGCCTCTTGGGGTGCACAGAAGTGAGAAGCTCAACTCAGAAGGGAAGCTGGCATTTACACTGAGACACTCTGATGTGGGCAACCCATAAGGCACCACAGCCACTGTGTCAGATGCCAGAGGGCAATTCTCAGCCTCCCCAGCTAAGCCTCAAGTTCTAAGAGCAGAACCTAGAATGCCTCCATCAACACACAATCTGCCAGTCACAAGGCCTGCACGTGCTGACTGCCTCCCGGGGATAGGATGCAGGAGCCCACATCACCCGTCCCTCACATGGCCGTGGCACTTGGTTGACAGCCTGCTCTGACCCTAGGCCACCACCCAGGGCCTCACGCCACGCAGCCTTCTTGTGCCTCCGCCTCCAGAACACAGCCCAAGTTCTCTTCCGATATAAAGTCCTCCTTCTCCCGTCCCTCTGGCCAGCCACCTCCAATCCAACTACAGCCTGAGACTCCCAATGGAGGCTGGCATTTCACAAAACCTGCAGGCCACCAGGGGGGCTCCAAGGTTGGGCAGGGACAAAGTCAGGCTGTCTGTGTCTCCTCAAGGTTCACTCACAAGGCCTGGACAACTGCCAACTACTATGTGCTGGGCACAGGCAGGGTCCACAAAGGGCATTACGGCAGGATGGCTGTAGTAGCTAAGGACACAATGTGAACTGGGACCAGGAGGACATGCCTGTAGCTGAGGCAGGGGACCCGAGGGAGGGGAACTGTGTTGTCCTGACACCAATGATACAAGCCCAGAAACCACACCTACAGCAGCCTGCCAGGAGGAAGACAGGGAGCAGTAACACTTAGGGGGACATTTACTTGCGGGTGTTCTCGTTCTTGAGCAGGGACTTGGCCTGCTGCTCACTGATGATGGTGGCCTTCACCTGCGGGGGGTTCATGTGCACGTTCAGCTTCCCGCCCACCAGCAGGCGCACGGTGGCTGCAAACTTGGTCTGGGTCTTCAGGACCTGAGGGGGCTGCTTCTCAATGATGAAGGTGCTGTGGGGGACACGGGGAGCCCACAAGCTGTGAGACACACTCCAGGGAGAGGCCTCTCTGGGGCAGGGCAGGGCGGGGCAGGGCGGGGCTCCTCCCTCCCTCCACTGGGGCTCAGCAGATGAAAGAAGGGCATACTGCCCAGTTCCAGCTCCCAGGGAAGGGGTTGGGAAAAGGGCAGGAGGGGAGCAGGCCCTGAGGACACCGCTTGTGGTGTCTGCCATAGAAATGGGGCAGAGAAGCCACAGTCACAGCTGACAGGATGGGGAGGGATGTGAGGCAGGGCGAGCCAGGACTGGAATGGACACCCAGGCTGCCCAGCATCCCTGCCTCCCAGGTGGGGAGCCACCCTGCCCACGGGGCATGGCCAAGGGACAGCGGTCACCTGGTCACCAGGGCTGAGATGATGTCTGTGATGGTGGCATTGACCTCGGCCAACATCTCCTCCACAGGGCCGGGGATGGGCAGCTGCTGGCACAGGTGCTCGGCTCGGCGGATCTGCTGCCGGTTCTGCCAGATGATCTCGGCCAGCTTCTCACACCTGGGGGCAGCCCAGGATCACAGGTATGCTGTGGCTCCCCCACTTCCCAGACCGGAGTTGGAGGACTCCCATTGGGGGAGACTCTGTGCCATTATACAGCTCCACACCCCCAGGAGAGTCTGCCTCAGAGCAGGCTGACTGCCTACCAGAAGCACAGGAGTGGCCTTAACCGGGCCCAAGCAGCCCAGAGCTCTGCACACCTGGCCAGTTCCCCCTCAGGACATGACACCCTCGCCAGGGGAGCTGGCAAGGACTGTGAGACTAATGTCTGTGTCACAAATGGACCCTGCTGAGATGCAAGTTGTCCCCAATAGAGGGGCCTGCCACACAGGCTGACTCAGTGGGCAGAGGGGCCTGCCCCTTCCACCAGCCCAGCCTGCACCCTGGCCTCACCAGGACTGCAGCACGTCCAGGCTGCCCTCGGGGGGCCCACCATTGCCGGCCAGCTGCTGCCGCCGCTTCCACTGGATCAGCTCATCGTCCAGAATGATGGTCTGCTGCTTCCGCAGCAGCTGCAGGGTCTTCTGATGCTTCTCAGCCAGCTCCTGCGGGACGGTGGACAGCAGCCCTGCTGGGCCCCCAGGCCAGCCTGCAGGATGCCCAGACACACAAGGCCCGACACCTCCTCCTCCCCACCTGCTCTGACCTGGGGCATCCCAGGGAGAAGGATCTAGCCTCTGGCTCTCCGGGCCCATGCTCTCATCCTGGCCTTGCCCCCCTGGCTGGTTCCAACAGCCCCCACCAGGATGTTCCACCCTGGGACCAGGACACAGAGCCACTCACCACGCGGTACTGCTGCAGGGTCTGGGCCTCGCGCTGCAGCCAGGCCTCCAGGGACACCTGCTTCTGCTGCAGGGCCGTTTCCCTGCTCAGTCGCTCCTGGGGGTTCAGCTGGGCCAGCTGAGTAAACTGAGCTGCAGAGGGGACACGACACCCATGACTGTCACCTCCTGCAGCCTGGTACCGAGCCCCAAGACTGCACTCAGCTGGCTTGGGCCACCCCTTGGAGGTGACCCGTGGCAGATCAGGAGTCCTGCCAGCCTGGGTGCCAGTGACGAATGGGCTCCCTCAAAGGTGGTCCCACTCTCACTCTCCAGGCTCCTGACCGTGTCCTCCTCCAGGGGTGGGTTGTGGGCTCTGAGTGCAGAGCAGGGCTGAGGGACCCCTACCTGTGGCTCTGTCTGCTGAGCCCTCGTCAGAAGGACTCTGGCTTGGACCGTCTCGGGTGAGGCATGTGCCCTGCCAGGAGTCACCCCTGTCTGTTTGGGGTCCCCATGAGCTCAGCCCACCAACCAGCAAAGACCACAAGGGAGAGACACCTGGGCCTGCTGGGAGCAGCAGGATGTCCCTGCGAAGGGCACTGCTGTCCTCACACTCCCTGGAGGACCCTCACCCACATGGGGACCCGGTCTGAATGAGGCCTCAACACCCTGCTCAGAACAGCTGTGACAAAAACCTTTAGACCAAGGAAAGGACAAAGTGGAGCATGAGGAACACCTGTGTGGCACTAACTTGTCACTAACCTGGCTTAGAAGTGAGCATGTGCCCAGGCAAACCCCTGCATCCCCTTCCCCACAGACAGCCATAGCCCTGATCCAGGTCACGCCTTCCCCCCAGAACCTTCCCAGCTTGAGCCCATCTTGCTGGAGCTTTTGATTAGCCTCTAAGGGCCATGTCACCCTGACCTTGTTCCTGCCTCAGGGAACACACAACTGGACCCATGAAAGCCACTCCAGGCAACCAACAACTGCCCAGAATTACAACTTACAAATCTGCCCACATCCTGGGCAGGGCACCATGCAGGCTGAGTGCTCCCCAGGCAGGGTCTGGACCAGGGGACTGGGCCGGCTATACGGAAACCTGCCCGCTTACAGGATGGGCTTTTAGTTCCAGCCCCCGGGCCTGGCCTCCCCTTCCCAGTGACCCACTTGGCTGTCTCCTGGAAATTGTACAATTTTCTGGAAGGAGGTCTGGGAGACCTGAGACAAGGGCTGGCTTCACTGAGGGAGCTGAGCATTCCCTTGCGCCAACAGGCCCACGGTCTGCCTAGGATGGGGGAGGCAGATAGATGAGGCTGAGCAGACGTGGCACTGTGGGAACAAATTCAGATGTGGCTCCAGTCTTAACCCATCCCCAGGACAGGTCCTAAACCCGAATTCAGGATCACAAATCCTGTTCATAGTCAAAGGACCTGGGCAGAATTAACATCCTGAACTCTGCTGGCTCTGCAGGCAGTGTGGGATGGAGTCAGCTAGGAGGAAGACATTCTGGAATGTTTCAGCATTTGCTCAATTTATATCATGATTTAGGGAATGGACAGATTTTATGAAACTGAAAGCCCTGACATGGCAGTGCTAGGAAAAGAAGCTTAAATTGCTAAAATGAAATTCTGGAGTAATCAAAAATATCCAATGTCCTGAAAAAAAAAAAAAAAAAAGCAATGAGCAGAACAAAAACCGAGTCATACACAACAGAAAATAATGTTAAAATGGACACCTTAATACAACTGTGGTAATAATTACTTTCAATATTACTGAACTAAATAATGAAAGTCAAAGGCTTTGAGTAGCTAAAAAGCCAAGATTGAACTACATGTTATCTACATGTCAGCTTTCTCAAAATGCATGGATAAAGCTGTGTCATGTAAAATGCAGAAGGCAGTAAAACAATGTCTGAAGAAGACAAAACAGCATTATCAAATTAAGAAAGATATTTCATCATGATTAGGATGCCAAATGATCTGAAGTTCCCATGTGCAATAATAAAGGGTAAAAATGCATGAAGGAAATACAGAATTAACCACAGTAGCAGTGAATTCCATTATTACAGTAATTTCTCCTTTGGCAACTAATAAAACTGGGCAAGGAAAGCAACCAGTAAAGATGAAGATGGTGGGGGGGCGTCTCCCAGTTTGTTCTAGGGAATACACCTGAGCCCCTCATCCTTAAGCACTTGCTCTCAGTGTCTTACACACAGACACATTGGAGTTTTCCAAAAGCTACAAGATGTGTGATACTACAGCCGAATGAAGACGCAGCAACCTTTCACTAAGCCTGACATTCAAGAGTTTTGCAAATACAATTGTGTAGTAACAACAGAGCTACAATGGGAAATTTCTCATTAGACAATCTCATGGCTGTTTAAACATGGTAAAGTGTACCAACAAAGACCTAGATAGTGTAACCTACACACCCAGGCTATACGGATAAATAACCCAACACTGGCCAAGACACCAGGGTACAGTTCGTGATTGTATGTAAAACAATGTCCTTCTACCCACTACATTTTGTTTGGAAAACAAGGTTTCTATAAAATTTTACCTTTTACATTAACATTATTAGAATGATCATTATCAATCTTGATGAAATGACCGTAGAATTTGCACTCTTTCCAAATGCGGAAGATGCATCCACTGAGACAGAATATATCCTAAACCATCAAAGAAGTCTCAGGACATTTATAAGCACTGCAATCACACAGGATGCAATCACAGTAGAATAACAAGATGATATGGAAATCACTATGACATTTACTTTAAAAAAATAGTTGGAAATTAAAGAAAATGTTTCTAAGTAATATATGGATTCAATAATTACTCACTAGAGGAATCAGAAATATTTCACAGTGGATAATGCATGTACAGCATAACCAAAATTATGGCATGCAGTTAAAACAGTGCTTAGAGGTGCATTTATAGCTTTACATAAATGAATATATATATATTCATATATATACACACATTATATATACACACACATACATGTGCAAGGGTACTTAAAGTTTGTGAAAGAACAAAATTATAAGTTTATTTTGGTATAAGAAAATGGACATCCATACATAGTTTTTTCATGCTATGTATCTTTCATGAACTTTTTAAGACCCTGTGTAGGCTTCTATGTTTGAAAGGAGGAGTCAGAAAGTCAGAGAGGAAAGGAACAAGTAGTTCAACACATCCTGCTGTTCCCAGGACAAGGTGGCACATCCCAAGAGTCAGGCTGGAGTGCAGGGAGATGGACCATGTCTCCAGACTCCTTGGGTTACACCTGAGCAGGATTCCCTCGGAGCTCCCTTTTTCCCTCCCTCACGCCCTGACAGTGGCAGCCACTGGCCACAGTTCCAGGAGACAGGAAACTTTGGAACAGTCACCCCCTAGGTCTACATTCTGTGAGGCTAAGAAAGCGGGGTTCCTGGAATCCCCTCTCTTCTCAGTGTGTTCCAACCTGGCGAAGCCCAGCCCAAATCCTCCCTCTTGTTGAGGAACACCATGCTCCTGCTGAGTGACATATTAAGGTACTCCTTGAATACCCACAGTTAGGAAGAGGCCACAGGTTAACAAAGCACAGGAATTTAAACTCACAGCTTGGCAGCTAGTTCTGCAACCTGTAGGAACCTGGGCCAAGTTACTTGTGCTTCTCGAACCTCAGTTTCATCGTGTGCAATGTAGGAATAATGCAGCTGTCTCCGTCCCCCTCCACCGCCACCCCCACCCAGTGCCTCAAGATCACCTCCCTGCATGCAGAAGGCAGAGCAGCTCTCCCACCAGGCTCTCAGTGGGGCATTGTGGAGAGTGACACTGCTTTGCAGGAGCTCCTGAAATGGCCCCCCAACCCTCACTGGGGACAGGCCCCAGGCCCACCTTGGATCCTCAGGCTCTCTTGGTACTGGATGATGAAGTACTCCTGAGTCTGCTGCAGTTTCTTCAGCTCGTTCTCCGTGTCCTGTGTGACCAGTCGCAGCTCCTCAAATGTCTGAGTGATCTGCAGGTGCTTCTGGGACATGGCGTCCACCAGGGTCCCAGCAGGAGAGCCGCCCTGTAGGCAGGATGGGGGAAAATAACAGGGAGCGGTATGCCAAAGAGTAGGGGGACAAATGGAGAGGAAAGCCTCCAGGCTACCCACCATACTCCCCAGGCTTCACATCTAAGCTAAGGAGGGAGGGCCATGTCCCAGCAGGCGGACAGAGGGAGGAGTGACAAGTGAAACAGCCGTAATAGAAATCTCCATTTCAGATGACTCCTTCCTGCCTCTGCTGTACTCCCTCCATGCTCTGCCAGAGCACAGCAGCTGGTCCTGCTTTCAGTCTCCACTCCTTGAACACATAAGCATGTTCCCAGCTCAGGGCCTTTACACATGCCTGTCTGCCGAGAACATTCTGACCCACCTCTCCAGAAGGGGCCTTGGCGGATAAGCAAACTCACTCTGAGCCTGCTCTCAGGCGCACATGCCTTATTCTTGTTGCTTTTCTGGTTTTTGGTGTCTCTTGCAAGAGGATGTGGGGTCCCCAGGTTCTGGCCCTCCCCCCATCATGTCTCACAGAATCTGGAACATCAGAGGTGGCTCATGAAGAGCCTGTCTGCTGGGGAAAGGCGTCACCCCGTGACCATGACAACACACATCCCCAGACCAGAGCTGGATGCACATGCACAGTCACATGGTGTTCGGTGGCTGCTGCAAGGCAGGGGATGGGGGGGGTCAAGGGAGGTCTGTTGGGACCCGGCTTCTGCCCCCTCTCAGCTTTACCTACTGTCCTGCCCCACCTGGCTCCCTTCTCCCCAGGGACACTAATGACTTGCAAGCTCACCCAGGTGGGAAGATGCTCGGGCTTTGCAGCCCCTGCACATGTTGCCACATTTTTTTTTTGGCAGGAGGACTCATCCCCCCTTCTTCCTCACTTCTTTCCCCACAGGGGGGCCGGACACCCTGTCCTCGGCCCGTGCCCCCTGAGCACTGAGCTCCCCTCTGGGGAATCTGTCCATGCCCTGCCCTCCCTTGGGAGGAACCAGGCTTTTACCTCCTTCTCCAATCCCAGCCCAGGGCCAGACCCACAGTAGGACTTCAATAAACGTTTCCTAAGGAGACTGTGAAGTGCCAGCTGTGTTTATGATTTGTGCTTCAGGTCCTAGTCCGAATTCATTATGCAGTGTGACATTCACTTTACTGCAGATGATGCATTAAGAACATTGTTCTATGCCTTTATTATACGAAGGCTGGCATTGTGGGGCAGAGAGCTAAGCTACTGCCCTGCACTGCCAGTCCTCCGTATCAGAGCATGGGTTCACATCCCAGTGTTGCACTTCCAAGACAGCTCTGTGTAATGCACATGGGAAGTCAACCATGTCGTGAGACTTGCAAGAAGCTCCTGGCTCCCAGCTTTAGCTCGGCATAGCCAATTACTGTAGCCTGATTACTGTAGCCTTACTGGGCAACGAACCAGCAAGGAAGACTTTTTAATTCTGCATTTTGAATAAATAAATATAAAACTTTTAAAATATACATGCTGTTTTAAAAAATTATTTTTGTAAGGTTGGTGCAGTGGTGTAACGGGCCAATCCTCCACTTGCAGTGCCAACATCCCATATGGGTTCTAGTTCATGTCCCAGCTACGCCACTTCCAGTCTAGCTCCCCGCTCAAGGCCTGAGAAAGCAGCAGAGAATAGCTCAAAGCCTTGGGACCCTGCACCCGTGTGGGAGAATTGGAAGAAGCTCCTGGCTCCTGACTTCAGATTGGCTCAGCTCCAACCGTTGCAGCCATTTGGGCAGTAAACCAGTGGATGGAAGATCTTTCTATGCATGTGCCTCTCCAATAAAAATAAACCTTTTTTTTTTTTAATGCCTTTGAACTTGCAGTTTGAGAGAGGAGTCCTGGTTTCCCCCTCTGTGGGCCTCACTTCTCCACACTGCCCTGGGTTGGTTCTCTTCCCCCAGGCCTCAGCTCCTCCCCTTCGCACAGACGCCCCCAGTCTGCGGTTAGGCTACTCAATGAATATCCAGTCTTCCCTGCTGATTTGCAACGGCACCTCTGACACAGGTAAAGTTTCCACGAATGTGTGTACACATGTGTACACAGGGGTGTATGCATGTGTGTGTATGTGGGAGTGTGTGTGCACATGTGAGTGTATATATGTATGTGGGGTGGGTGCATATGCACACAACTGTGTGTATGTGCACGCATGTGCATTAACCCTTGGTGCACAGTGTCAGTGAACTGTCACACTAGCCCAAAAGCATAGGTATTACTAGTAGTCCCACTTCACAATAGAAAAATGGAGGCTCAGAGAAGGGTGGTAACATGCTCACGTCCCACAGCTCACTAGGAGGAGGGTGATGGGTGGAGCCTGCGCCATCACCCCACACAGACTCAGAACACTGCCTCTCACGCTTGCTCGCACCACTTGCTCTGGCACCACTGCTTGATATGGATGCAGCCATGTCCGGGAGAAAGCACCAGAAAAGGACCGCCCACTTCTCTCCCCACCCCCACGGGACACTCACGTTGTTGGCCTCCTGGACCAGCCTCTGTTCGTTGTACAGAATGTGCCGGATGCAGCGTACCAGCTCCATGGGACAGCGGTCATATGTGTTCTGGAAGAATCCCGCAGTGTGTTCTTCAGCTGCAGTCATGCCTGGCTTCATGCCGCACACAGCCCTTCCTCTCCTTCAGCTTTTTCCCAGGAAGCTTCAGAAGCCATTGTCAGATGTTCCTCCCTCTCCTTAACTGTCCCTCCCCTCCCTTCACACTTGGTTTGCGGTGAACTCAAAACCTACCATCTACAGAGCACTTCCAATCCACCCTGCCCCTTGGCTCTCTCGGCGTGGAAAACCCCCACTGCAGAGGCCAGCACAGCACCCAGAGGAACACGGGTGTTCACAGAGGCAAACAAGTGAGCAGGGCTGGTGATTCAAGCCACATGCAGCTGATGCCAAGGCCAAGACGCTTTCTGCCAGATCCCTGCCCATACTCGTCCCACCACCCCAGGTTCCTCCCGGATCCACCCTCTTTTCTGGGTGGGCTTTGCTTTACCTGGTCCCTGCTGTCTGTGGTTGAGAAGGGCTCTCTAAGAAACCCAACTGAGTTCCAATAAACCCACACCCCTTTCCTGCTTCATAACAACTCCTGGCTTCCTCCACGCCACCCCCCCACCAACTCCACACCACACAAAGGAGAAGCCACATCCTACAAAGCCATGCCAGCAAGCCCCTCCTCCCTGCCACCCCCTCCAACGGCTCTACCACCTTTATCAGGGTCCCCAAGAGGGGCGTCTGGTTGACTCGTCCCCTCATTTCTAGAATGGATCAGTCTCCCTTTCTTCTGGAAAAGAATCCAGCCTCAGTTTACCACCTCTCCACCTGTTCAGTCTGTCCATGATGCTGGCTCACCCACCTCCCCTCTGCAGGGAACAAAAACTCCCTCCCCCCCATCCCATCCCTTGCTCTGTAGTAGGTTAAAGGAATCTAGTAGGTCTGACTTAGAAAGAGGGGGCGGGGGAAATTGAAGGAAAGTTGCCACCAAGCAAGTGAGTGGGCTCATGATGATACTGGTGAGTCAGTGGCCAGGCCAGGAAAAAAACCCTGGGGGTTTAGCCACATGCCCCCACCCCCAAGGTGTCCCAGAGTTCACACCCACCTGTAGCTGGGTGGCATAGTGGCCCAGCTTGATCTTCAGGAGAAAGCCATCTTCCCCCACCTGGTGCTCTGCCTTCTTCTGCAGCTCCTGTACCAGGCCCTCCAGGAGTTGGGTAGCCTGGGCTCGGTCCTGGGGGCTGTCCAGGTCAATGGCATCCCTGGGGGGCAGGGCAGGACAGGGTGGTGCGGTGTGGGAAGTGGGGAGACAGGAGTCCACTGTGGCAACTCCCTGAGCCAGGAGGTCAGGCACCGAGAGTGCGGTGGCAATCCCATGATGAGCATGATGAGAACGCAGCGCGCTTTCCCGCTTTCCCGAGCCCTCTCTCTCCCCTCCAGCACCCCGCCCCCCCCCCCCCCCCCCCGCATTTCCCGGTTCCCGTTACCCAGGGACCCCACCCCTTCCGCACAGAGAAGGAAAGAGAGGATCAGAGTCACGCCAAACCACAAGGAGGAGACCTGGGGGGGGGGCGCGGAGGGAAACCCGTCCCTGCGGTTGCGGGTTGGAAGCCCGTGCACCTACCACGGCTGACTCTCGATCCACTGCGCCAGGTAGTGCCGCACCTCGATGGGGAAGTGCTGGCCATAGAGCACCTGCATCTGGCGCAACGCGTCCCCCTGCAACTGCTGGGCCTGGATCCAGCCCGCCATAGCCGTTCACCTAGGATGAGCCGACGGCTGAAGAGGCGGAGCCCCACGGCGCCCACCCATCCCTGTACCCGCAGTCGGGTCAGGCCCGGCCCCTCCCACAGACACGCTTTCCTGTGCGGGAAGAGAGAGATGGTGGGGAGGGGCGTGCCGCCCTTCCCCTCCCACAAGGAACCCACTGAGGATGGGGCAGAGTGGGGTGGGGGGTCTCAAGAGGCAGGTTCCCTCCCTCTTCCTCTCCCCTCGCCCCACGGGAAACTGAAAGAGAAACTTAACTGCCCAGGGAGGCCCTCAGCGCTCTGCAAGGGCTGCTCGGATCCCTCCCCCAGCGCGTGTCCCGAACCCCGACTCCCCGAGTTGGAGGACTAGGGAGGGAGATGTTCCGAACCATAGTTAGGGCAAGGCAGTGCCATTCCCACTCGACGCCCGGCCCCTGGGCACGTGGCTGGGCTTAGGGAGACCGAGTTTAGGTGCCGCGACACCCCGAAACTGCGTTCCCTCCCGACGGCGCCCCCGCGTCTGCGAGCTACACCGGCGCCCACCCGTGACCGCCTCCCTTTCTGCCCCGTCCCCTAGGCCCTCTACCCGTGTGTCGGTGCTGCGAGCGGCGCCCCAGCTCCCTCTGGGCGCCGGGGACCACCGGTCCCTGCCGCGCGACGGGCCATCGGGCTGCCGGGCGCCGCGCCGGGGATGTCGGTCCAGGAGCCCCTGTCCCGGCGCGCGCTCCCCAAATCCCGCCGCGCGCTCCCCACCTGGTAACGCCGAGCGCGGTGTCGGCGCAGGCTGTGCGCCCCGCGGCTCTCGCTGAAGGGCCCGGGCTCCCGGTGGCGGCAGCGGCGGCGGCGGCGGCTGTTACTACAGGAAGGAGCCAAGAGCAGCGATTTCCTCCTCAAAGGTCAGCTGCCTGCGCTAGACCAAACACAGGGCGCGGGCGCTCGCCAACACCCTCCCCGCCGCTGGTGCGGCCTCCCCTGCCTCCGCCCTCGGCCGCCGGCTCCCCAGCTAGTGCGCAGCAGCGGCCTGGCCGAGCCCGCGCGGCCCGGCGGGGCGGGGCAGCGCCGGACGTCGGGGCTGTCCCCCACCTCCTATCCTCACGCCCGGACGGCGGGGTCCCCCGGGAGTCCCAGGTAGCCGTCTCCTGCGCCCCGCGGGAGCGTCCCGGGACTGTGGCTGGCCAGAGGCGCAGGACTGGGAAATCCCGGGACCTTGGAAACCCCAAACCAAGGGCTCAGTTTTCTCATCCGTGAAAGGGGAGGAGAGAAGGGTGGGCTGGCTGGAGATGCCTCCTCAGTCTGGCGTATGTCAGCTTAGTTAGAGGATGGAGAGAGAGAGGTGATGTGGGTTGGCGCCACCGTTTTTGCGACCTCAGCGGCCAAGCCTTAGCGAGGGAAAGGACCCGGGGGTGGGGGGATTCCAGAGAAGTCAAGCTCCCCTCTGCCCTCCCTCTCATTACTCCCACCACCCAGCTGGCGGGGAAAGAACCGTGGCAGCCCGATGTTTGTCCCCTCCCGTGCCCAGGACCTGCAGGTGAATGGAAGTCTGGAGGGAGGAGGGGCAGCGCAGACAGCACCCCGGAATCCCTGGTGCCCCCATTCACCCCCTGCCAGGCTGTGCTTTCAGAAAGGGCTGGGGGGAGAATGTTTTTGGAGCCTAAGAGTCCAACAGCTGCAGCCACAGGCATCCTTCTGGGGGCCTTCCCGGGGTCACAGTCCCCCCCTCCAGTGTCCTCGCACACAAGGCCCCAGGGGTTGGGTAAGGCTGGCTTGGAAGCCTTCCATCCCCTTTGCCTGGTTTCCCTCCCCTCTGGGCCTCCCCTATGCCTGGCAGCTGGTATTGGCAGCACTGGAGGAGGGGGCGGCCTGGCTGCCCACTCCTGCCTGCCAGCCACGTGTCCTGGGGCAGTGCTGCCCATCTGCCTCCTCTTCTTCCCACCCACTTGGATCTACCCTTTTCTCTCCATCCCCTGTGTCTGCTACCTTCCATCCCATCCCTAAACTTCTTGCCCCTCACTCCCTCTCCCAGTTTTATTCGGTTCAGTTCACAGAAAATCACAAGTTTTTCTGCAGAAGTTGGAATGTCTGGACTCTCCCCGCCTTCCACGTGTGGTCAGAGCGTCTTGGCTGGCAGAATCACAAGGAAAGGAATTGAAAATCCAGCGGGTGTGGGGAGGACTGGGGGAAACCTTGCTTCCCAGATGTTCCACACAGGGCGGAGTTGGGGGAAGCTCTGAGGACCAGAAGGTAGCAACTGTTTTGAGCAGTGGATTTCCCAGGGGAAGTGCAGACACATAGAACTGGGCAAGGTGGAGGCATCAGGAGGGAGGCAGTTGTCACCTGGAATAAGAGTCAAGGGTTAGACCATGAAGATGATTTTCCAGTCAGGGAGATGAAGGCCACAGAGGAGAAGTTAACTTGGCCAGTGTTACACAGCCTGTCGGGGACAGATCCAAAGCCATTGGCACCCAGTGAGTGAACACCCCTGGGGATCTGTGCTCTGCAGCCTTGTCCTACAAGCAGCTGTGGAGGTCAGAGGATGGGAGACAGGGTCCCTGGATGTCCAAGGCCTCCAAATGAGGCCTAGAAGCACTCACGTGTGGGCGCCTGGGAAAGAGCATTGTGGGAGTACCCTCTGAAGTGTGGGGAGCCTGCCTACACACTTCCAGGCAGCTCCTCCTCCAGGGCCTGTTGCTCCAGCTGACAGCCCCACCTAGCAAACTTCTAGCAAAGTTGGGCTTGGTGAGGGTATGGGAGGCCCAGGTCCTGAAAAGGTGGCACCGAGGTGCCAGCATGCAGAACCAGAAGGGATGCCCCAAAAGGACGTGAGTGGGTATCTGCAGAACCCTCAGGGGGTCCCAGCCTCCGCCTGGCATCCAGGAGCCCTGGCCAGCCCCACCCGTCAGGCTCCCAGCCCCTTATCTTCTACTGGCTTCTTCCTCCCTCCCCTCGCCTGGGGTCTTTCTCTCTCTCTCTCTCTCTCTGTCTGTCTGGTCCTCTCCTGGAGATACAGCAGGAGGGAGGAGCTTGGGAGCTCTCCCTGGATGGGTAAAGGCCACCCCAGGCCGGGCAGTAGGGAAGGGTGTCAGAGGTGGGTTGGGGGCAGAGGTGATTGTGGTCGGCACTCCGTACCCGGAAATGTCAAATTTGGGGTTTCTTTTTGCTTTCAGTCCCCTGGTTTGGTCTCTGCTATTTCCCACCACAAAGCACCTAGTGGTTTGAGGGGACCCGGCTATAGAAGAGAAAACTGAAGTCCAGGGGAGGGGGTTCCCGAAGACCAGAAGCTACCTGTGGTCTGGACTGAGCTGGGGCCCCCCACTGGCTTCCCTGCCCCCAGTGGACCTTCACCCCCATTTCCAAATTGCAACAATGTGTGGGGAGCAGTGAGGAGGAGAAGAGAAGGGTCCTTTTAAAACCTCACAGGAAAGCATTCCTTAAAGGAAGGATGACCGTATTGTATCAGGAATACTTGTCTGCAGCACAGACTGTGGGAGCACATGTGTCGCGTACCTGGAGCTGCATTGTTGTACAAACTTGGCTGTGCTCTCCAACTCCATTGAGGTTTGCACCAGCCTTGGCATCAGGCAGGGCCAGAGTTGCGCTTTTGGATTGGTCAAGGAAAGAGGCTTGACCAAGCCATCTGACCAGTCCGTGCACAACTGGCATCAGGACCCCAATTGCCAGGCCTCTCTGCCTCACAACACACCTGCAGCATCTCCTTACCCTGGCTGGCCCATGATTGTTCCCTGGTATGAAATGTGGCAACCCTGTCCCCATACCACTGTGGCACTGTGGCACTGTGTGATGTGGAGGTATGGAGGGTGGGAAGAATGATCTCAACTCCCTGTTCTCCCTTGTCCTTGGAGACCAGGTTACCCAAGAAGGTCCTGCCGATGCCTCTTGGCGTGGGAGAGCAGGATGAGGTCACCTTGACCTGACCATGCCCTGGGGGTGGGGGGAGGCACAGAGATGCCTTTGTTTTTTCTGCTCAGTCCCTTCTTCAAGGAGAGTTCCTGCCCCATGGGAGCAGGCAGGGCCTTCCCTAGAAAGCTACAGGTGCTGCAGGAAGTACCTCTATGCCTCAGAATGGACAGGGGACAGCTGGAGCCCCAGGGCCCTTTGACATCCTGTTTGGCCCCCACTGGCCTCTGCTTGGATCATCTACCTCCATTCCAGCCAAGGCTGCTAGAAGTGGGGTCCCAGCCCAAGCTCCATGGCCACCCCCAAGGCTGAGATGGTGCCTCCCTGAAGGGGTGTACCCCCATTCTTGGCCAGGAAAAAAAATGAGCCCTGGTGAGAGAATGTAGGGATCAGGAGTGGGGTTAGGGGTAGGGGTACGCAGCAGGGAGTCCAGGCTGAGCCTATTCCCAGCCCTGCCCCCATCCTCCACCATTCTTCAGGGAAGTCAGTTTACAGTGAAGTCACCAGGCACCAAGGTCATCCTGCCTGAGGCACAATGACTGTCCTGTAGTTCTGGGAATAAAGCAAAGGGAGAGGGGTGGGACTGGACAGGGTCAGGGGACTGGGAAGTCCTACCTACTCCCTGCCTGGGTGCACCTGCCTCCAGGGGAGGTTTGCAGGTGGCTTCCCTCTGGGCAGAGAGGAGGGGAGCAGGGTCTGTGCCAGGTGCATGATTCCCATGCCATCTGTGAAGATCCCTCCCTTGGTTCATCCTCCTTCATGACGGGGTAGGCCTGAGAGCCTGGGGCAGGGGAGTTAGACAGATGGGCATGGGCAGCTGGGGGGCTGGCCTTGGTCCTGGGGAGCACCCAGCAGGTCTGGCCTCTCCTCTGGGGCAGTGATGGCTATCAAATCTCTCTTCCCGCTGGACTCGATTCTCCTCCTTCATGCCTAACAAGAAACCTTTTGTGCCCTCTGGGTGCTCCTTGCTGTCACCCCTACCTTCCCTGGCCCTTCTCTTTGCTTTTCATTGTTCTCCACAGTTCTGAGGTTCCAGGCTCACCCACATCTGCCCTGCCCACTGCCTGTTGCAAGCCTCAAAGACAACCCCACAGCCCCAGGAGCAAGCAGGGGATGCAAAGGCAGATGATGGCCTGACCCTTGGCCCAACCCCTAGGAGGGACTGGTGTTGGCCTGGCTGTCAGCTGCTGCTGAGATGGGCCCTAAGCCCTAGCCTGTCCTTACCAGGTGGTTCAGCCACATGTTGTCCCTTTACACTGGCCTCTCAGTGCCAAGCCCTTATCCTGCCATCCCTCCTACCTGGAAAGTTATTCCTCCTGGGGCCACCTGGGGGAATGCGCCTGGTCCTCCCCAAGGTTAATGTGAAGCCCAAAGGCCTTGTGGTCAGCTGGACCAGCTGCAAACCCTGACTCTGTTGTGTGGCCTTGGGAGAGAATCTGCCTCTCTGAGCCGAGTAACTTCTCTTTTAGGACAGCAAGAGCCACATGTTAGACCCTCAGCACATAGACACTCAGCACATAGGAGCTGCTTGGAGATCCTGGCCAGTAGAGTGGGGCATTTTTTTCTGCTGCCATCTGCATTTGGGGCCCTTTCTTATGGCTCTAAGAAGTTGTCCAAGGTAATTCACTGTGTGTTCATAATGAAACCTTCGTAAGTATCTGGTGGATGAAGAATGGTCCCTAAAGCAGCCTAGGGAGTAAAAGATCAGGGCTCCGGGGCATCCACACCAACCCACTGCACTCCATGGGCTCTGCTCCCAGTCCTACTGACTTACTTTCTCACCAGGGCAGCTGCAACTGCCATTGCCTGCACTACTCTGATCTGGGCATTCTTAACACCCCAGCCAGTATCTGGCTGGCACCCTGCTCTCTCCTCTGCCTCAGCCCCACCCTTCCTGAATAGCACAGCACTGCTCTGAGGACTCAAGCTGGAGAGGGCACCGTAATCTTTCAGGAGGTAGGGAGGAGGCCTTAGGCTTCCCAGAGTCCCCACTTCAGTTCTGGCTGGAAGGGAGCCCAGATAGGTGAGCCCAGGAGCAAGGAGAGCACATAAGCGTCCCCAGGTGTGAGGTCTGCGAGGGTCTACACAGGCATCACTGCCCCCACCCCCTTCTGGCCCAGGAGCTGGCTGGGGCTGGGCTGAGAGGAGACTCATTTAGAGCACCTTCCCTAAATCAGACCTGATGTGTGACATCTTCTCAAACTCTCACTACTTTCCCCTTTAAAAGAAATCCATCTTGGGCACTGGCACTGTAACCAGTTAGTAAAGTCACTGCCTACAAATCTGGCATCCCATATGAGCAGTGTGCCACTTCCAGCTTCCTGATAGTGTGTCTGGGAAGGCAGTTGAAAATGGCTCAAGTGCTTGGTCTCCTGCCACCCACATGGGAGACCCGGATGGAGTTCCAGGCTGCAGCCCCAGCTGTTGCAGCCATTTAGGGAGCAAACCAGTAGATGCAAGATCTCTCTCCTCTCTCTTTGTGTGGGTGTGTCTGCTTGTCTCTTTCTTTGTAACCCTGTCTTTCAAATCAATCAACCCTTAAAAAATGTCCGTTTTATTATTTTAATGGATTGTCCATGAACATGATACTAAATGCAGGAGTCCCAAGGACATGTGGTAAAAGGTAGTGTGTCCCTTTTCCCATCCTCCAAGTCCCCCTTTGGTAGGGGAACAGCAATGCCCAGGGTCTCATGTGGACCTGAGAACATCAATGTGCTTACAAACACATCCTATACTTTTCTTCCCAACGTGGATTACATGTGAGGAGAAACTGAGGCCCTCAGAAGTTAAGTACTTTGGTCAAGGTCACACGGAGGGTCAGTTGGCAGGGCTGGGATTGGAAACCAGATCCAACTGAAGAGCCAGGCTCTATGCACCACCCACACTTTAGCAGAAGTGAGTCCAGGCTGAAGCACAGATCCTCCATCCTGCCCCTTCCCTCCCCCACCCCCTGCCACCGGCTGTCACAAGCCTCCCTTCTGAGGTCTCAGGGACCTGGAGTTCCTGACTTGAGGCCAGCTTAGTGCCAGGCTTGCTCCCCATGGCTCCAGGGCCCACACTGACTTGGCCCCAGATGGAAGGGCCTCAACTCCTCATGGAAGGCGGAAAGTTCCTGAAAAGGCTTTTCCTTGGCTGATGTGTGGCCAGAGGTCCCCCCCCAGGGCAGCCTGATTCCTGGGATCCAGTGAGGTCTGGAGAGGGAAGCTGTGGCAGCCTGGGTCTCTGCCTACAGGGGATTGTGGTTGTGCTTTTAATTACATTCTCAGAAAAAAATGGCCTCATGGTCTATGGCGGGGCAGGAGTGGAAGGGGTTGAGAATGGGGAGAGCCATCCTCCTGGGCCTGTGTCCATCTGTGAGAGGGAGGGAAGCAACAGGAAACTGAAGCTGGCAGCAGGGAGAGGTTGGGAGCAGGTCTGTGGGCCAGCCCTCCAACTCCCTGTCTCCTGGGTCAGGCCCTGCAGTGGAATCTTATGGGATTTTTCTCTCTGGGTTCTCTGGAGTCTCTCTGGATCCTGGCTTGCTGGTCAGTGTCTTCCTAAGACCCCTCCTACATCAAGTCTCAGTTAGGGGACCCCTCATTTTAGGGGGACTATGTCCCCAAGACTCAGAAGAAGAGGGTCTCAATCCCTCTGCCTTGGCAAGCAGTAAGAAGTGGGTGCGGGCCTTCCTTCCTGTTCCAGGATGAGTGCATTCTGTTTTGCCCAGGTAGTCACCCAGAACATTCTGTCCTTCGAGTCTGTGCACGTCGCCAGCCAGGTGGAGCCTAGTGCCTGGTGATCCATCTGAGATGCAGGAACAGCAGTGCGCCTGCTCTGCCCTCCGGCACATGTGAACTGGCCCTCTCGCAGCAACTGGTCACTGGCAATGTGGGAGATGGACATAGCCCTAGATCTTGGTCAATCTTAGTGGGAGAGGTAGGCATCTTAGCTGTTACTGAAAATGACCACGATCATGTTCAGCAGTTCTCTGGCATCTTACGGTGCCTGGAGCACTTCATTTTAGTGCAAGGTACGCACTCAGCATTGTCATTTTACAATGAGGAGAGCAAGGCAGAAAACTTGACAGTCACACAGTGTCAAGGACGGAAACGGTCTGCTTTGGGATCCGTTTCTCTTCATGGCCATGTAATCATTGCCAAGATGCAGTATATTTCTTGGGTGCTCGCCCCTGGGGCTGGCAATGATAGGGGAATTTGATGGTGAATGGACCAGCAAATGTGCCACCGGTGATACAAACACATGTTCATAAGAAATCATCCCCCAACACAAGAGGGGCTGTGATAAAGGTATGGAATCCAGGGAGGGTGGGCTTCATGCTGCTTGGAACAAGGGGGCAGAGGGGAGCAGCCTGCATACAGATGTGAGAACTTATAAGGAGAAATACGGTGTGCCCAGGGGCGGGAATGTGGTGGCAATTGCCGTCACACGGGTGGCTAGCGTTTCTACCTAGCTTCCTGCCAGAGCTCTGGCCTCCGGCTCCCAGCGTCTTCTGCTATGCCAAGTGGTGCACTAGGTGCTGGCCCAGAGCAGGAGCCTGGGGGTGGGGGGATGGGACATGGGGATTCCAGATCGGCCACAGAGCCCAGAGACTTTGCTGCAAGGAGGCAAGGAATGCTGCCGGGCAGAGCGCAAGCTTGCTGTCATCATCTCTGTACATCTGCAGCTGACAACCTGTGGGAGAGGAGGGGTAGGGTGCTCTGTGTGTGCCCACGCTGTGGGGCCAGGAAAGGGGGGTCCTTTTCCCTCCGTGGTTCCCTGTAGTCAGGCTTGGGGCTGGCCCTTGGAGGGTTGCCAGGGAAACGGCTGGGGAGCTCAGGAGAAGTGACTCAGACTGTTTTCCCACACAACACACCAAGCCCCTCTTCTCTCACTACGTGGGAAAGGATCCAGGAGACTCCCTCCACTCGACCCCACTCGGGTGACACTGTTTATCCCTTCTTCCTTGGACGGGGCAGCACCTCCTATCCCACCGCTGAAGCTCTGACAAGATTTCATAGGGGAGGAAAACGGCCCCAGACACCCCGTCCTCGCAGATGCACCAGGGGACAGTGTAAGGGCCAGCGGGAGCGCCGGCACCGAGGGTGTCCACTCAGGCCTTCTGCCGAGCCACCCTCCCCGGAGCAGCCCCGGGAGAATTATTGATCTGGGCCACCGTGGACTTCTGACCTTGGCCTGGCAAGGGAGGGGAACCAGAACGCGGGCCTCTGGCGCAAGGGAGGTTGGTGGGCGGGTCGCGAAAGGTGGTCGTGGGCTCTGTGCAGACAAAGCCTCCGGTGCTCGCGTGGACGCCGCTGAGAAGCCGAGTGGGGAGGCCGCCAGCCCGCGTCCACGGCCCGGGAGAGCGCGCGGCGCCGCCACGCCAGACTCGCCGTGGAGTTCCGGGTCCCCGGGGGCGGCCGAGGACTCGGCGCGAGAGACTTCGGGGCTCACGCGCGCGCCGGGCGGAACCAGGAAGCGGGGCGCGCCCCCGGGCCTCCGCGCGCGCGCCCCCGTGGGCCCCGGCGGGAGGAGAGTCGGCGGCGGCCGGAGCCGTCACCCGGGCGGGGACCGAGCGCAGACGACTACGCGCGGCGGCCCGGCCGAGAGAGAGCGAGCGAGCGAGCGGGCCCGGAGCAGCCGCTGGCGCCCGAGGGGCCGAGCGAGGTAGGAGCTGTGGGGCCAGCATTGGGCTCGGGGCTCGGGGCTCGGGGCCGGGGGCCGGGGGCCGGGGGCTGGGGGCCGGGGTTGGGTCGAGTTCGGAGAGCCAGCCCGAGTGGGGCCCAGCGCTGCGGCTGCCGAGACGTCCGACCGCGTCGCCGCCATCGCTTCCCGAGCCGTGAAGCGGCTGCTTGCCGGTTGAGGCGCGCCGGGGCCGGGGAGACGGAACGGGCCGCGACAGGGGCTGAGGGGGCGTCGCGGGCGCGCGAGGGGCTGGAGAGGGGGTGTTCTTCCGGAGGTCGTGGCGGGGCGACCTGGCGTGTGTGTGTTTGGGGTGTGTGTGTGAGGGGCTCATGCGGAAACCCGGAGTGTCACGGGGGCTGTTGTCGGCCACCTCACGCCTTCCTCGTGCGGTGGCGAGGAACGCCTGGCGTTTCCAGAGGTGTCTGTGACGGGGATGGGGTGAGCCCAGGGGTGCACAGCGGGGTTGGGGTGTTCGCAGTTGCAAACAGAAATGCCTTTTAAGGAGTGAAGACCACAAATACGAACATTTTTGAGAGGGCTTGGCTGTGCGGAATCCCGCTTGAGGCCACGCCAGGCCTGGGCCGTGCGGTGTGGCGGTGGGATGCGGGGTTGTTGTTTCCTTCGGGGTAAGGTCAGGAGTGGCAGAGGGCTCCTGGTGTCTGGGGCAGATAGGGAGAGTCGGAAGGGGCTCCGGCTTATCAGCGAAGCTGGTTCGAGGCTGAAGGAATCTGGCAAGATGGTTAGAGTGATCGAAGAGGCAAGAACTGGTGTGAAGCAAGAGGGGCGCCGAGACGGGCGGTTAACAGGTGCTAGCTCCGTAGGAAGATGGAGTTCCTAAAACCACAAGGATCTTTAAGGCAAAAGGAGATACCGAGTCTCCCTTCGCCACAGGGCCTGGCCCTGGGCTTCTGCTGCTTGCCCCATTCCCGTGCTACCTGGTGTCAAGTGTTGGTGCGCACAGTGGGCGTGAGAGCAGGAAAGGTTCCCCCCCCCCACCCCCACCATCATGCCCCCTCCTTTCTTGTGCAAACTGAGGACACCTTGGCCCAGGTATAGGGAGCAAGTGGCCTGTTCAGTTCCCATGGCTGTAGTTGCAGGACTGGATTGTTCCCAAAGTCAGGTGGAGGTCCCTATATAGATAGTGACCCTAATGCAGTTCCTGTATTGCTGCTGGAATGTTCTTGGAGAATATCCCTTGATATTCTAGTGTGTCACCAAATAGTACGCTGGGCTGATGTCGTTGTTTTAGTCTTCAAGTGGTGTTTATGGTCGGTTTGTATCTTAGGTTTCCAAAGTGGTTGGAGAGTTGCCTGGGCCGTAATAAACTTTCAGCTGTTGAGTCTCCATGATTCTCTCAGATAAATTTATTATCCTTCATTTTAATATGAAAATATTACCGTTTTCTCCACCATTTTGTTGTTGTTCATTTGTTTGTATATTATTGGTTTAGATTCACTGTCCTAACAGAGGTTATATGTTTTCTGTGCCTTGTTTTGTGTTTTTTTCTGATTTCATTTTGTGACCCCATGAACACGGCTTGGTTCTGATCATTTCACTGGGGGAGAATCCTATGGATTGGCTTGAGACGTTAGGTTTTTTGTTTGTTTGCTTTTGTTCTAATTCCTATTTTGTAGCTAGAATTTGTAGTGTTAAGTGAGAAGAGGGTCTACTGATTTTAGGAAAAATTAACTGTGAAAATGGGATGCCATGTTGAATAAAGCAGTACCACACCTTTTGTCAACTAAGTGTTATCACCTGGATGCCTTGGCTTCTATAGCTCCAGAAGGTGAAAATTTCATGCTCTGAGTATAGACACAGGGGAGGAATGGAAAGATCTTAAAAAAAAAGAAAGAAAGAAAAAGAAAAAAGAAGCATCAGAAAAAAAGAGAAAAGGTTGATTTTTATCACCAGTACTTATTGTGTAATTTGGAGCTAAACCCCACCTATTCAGTTTGCATGTTTTTACCAACAAGACATTAATAGGGAGTGTGTTAAGATGGTGAGTATGTTTCTTAAATGTGTACTGCATGCCGCATCAAGGTAGGAGGGAAAGTACTGTCATTGTTTGGAGTGTTACGACATAAATATTTTGACCCACACTTCCTATTCTGCTCTGACTTCTCATTTCATCTCTTTTTCCTTCCGCTCAGTTGATCTTGTTTTTATTTTATTTACACATAGAAAAATCATGTTAAGGCTAAAGGTGTCACTTTTGTGTCTTTTATGGATATTTGAATTTTTATCAAACCGTGTTGTGGGGCTTCAAATGACTTGTGACGGGTGTTGGGCTTGTATTTGTGAATATGCTTTTGCAGTGGAGCCATTTGGCTTGTTATTAAGTAAGACAGATAGGTAAAGACAGTCTTATCAAATGAAAAAGATGTTAAATAGAGTAGTGCATTCAAGGTTAAATGTCCCGATGGTAGCGTGAAAGGAAGCCTGCCTCTAGGGCCCTGTCAAGATGCTGAACTATCTCCCGGCCTCTCACAGATTTTGTCAGTGACACGTTTTTCCTTCTGTTGGAGTATGATTGCCACGTTATTCCTACAAGAGGGAGCAGAAATCCATTTGCACCTTGCTTGCTTTGGGGGGCATTTGAAACTTAGTTCTTTCGAAGAGCTACTGGCAGCTGTCGGTGAGTGAGCTCTTCTGAATCATATCCCTCTACTGTGTCACACAACATCAGAATACCCTGACTCTGGAACTTACTAAAAATGATGTTGAAAAATTAACTGTAAAGCATCACTGTCACCAATGTGTGATGTTGAAAGGCAGGAACAAAAATTAAATCTGAGCTTTGTTAAATAGTGCTGTTCAAACCAGGAGTATTTTTTTTTCCCCTGCAGTGTTGGAAACACAATAATTTTATGCTTTCTGGGAATAAGAAAGACAAATTTAGCAACCTGGTTTCCACTGATGGGACAGTTGTTTTTGTAAAGTATAAGCACCACAATGATAAAACATTTTCTTTTGTGTTTGCTGTTAATAGTGGCCTTATTTGACACAAAACATTGATATTGTATATTTCATTGATGATGATTTTTTGTTACCTAAAAACCCAAGCCAGTGTGGAGGACTGTATATGTCCACATCTATGCTATTTTTACTGATCAAAAGAAAGTAGTAATTTGCTGGTGCTAAATTTTTGTTTGGTTGAATGAGACCCTTGTTTTGGCGGTTTCAGATGACGTTTTATTACTTTTGTTAGTTTTGGTCACACCCATGACTTCCTTGGAAGGTATCTTTGAGGGTTTGGTTTCCTTTTTTTTTTTCCTCAAATGGTAATTTTGGGTTGGGGGGGTGCTTCCTGTTTATATTTTCAAAATTAGGTCCATGTGTTCACCTTCTTGTAGTGTCATGTTTTATTGTACACATCTTAGGACAGACAGCAGATGTCACGGGCTTCATCTTTGACCCATCATACTGGTTCCTGTCAGCTTTACCAAGTGAAGCGGGAAGGCCTGATTGGGAAGCAAAGATGTTCTCAAATCTTTTCCCAACTCTCTTCAAGGTTTTCAAGCCCTGGAAGGAGACTTAAGACAACCCTAACAAAGGCCCCATGAACAGAAAAGGGCTGTTTTATCACAGGTGCTTGGGAAACAGTAGGACAGTAAGACGGGGCAGGCAGGGGGGATTGTGGGGGTCAAACTTGGTGTCCAGGGCCTGGACTGTCAGTGTGCCAAGGATGATTTTTATTGCGTAGGTGTCTGGTGCAGAACATGCATGTACCCTACACACACCATCGTGCAGAAACTGGGTAAGAACAAGGACAAGGAGAGCCTAAGGGTTTGGAGGACTCACCCTCAGCCTGAGAATCTTTCTTGATCCTCTAGAATAATTTACTGGTCGATAACTTCTCGGGTTAGTGTTGTGGAGTGAATTCTGGGGACCTGGAAGAGAGACTTGTGTGGCATTGGCTCATTGGTTCAAGAAGTGATGTTTTCCTGGACTTTACCGCGCGGGAGAATTGTCATGACTAAGTAGATTCCTATCTGGATTGGCATGCAGATGTGTTTGGAGTTTAGGGGCAGTTTATTCTTTGGAGCTTTCGTTTAGATCACAATCTTGAAAGCGATACTTAGTTAGCATGGTGGATAGCTGTGTAGAATGTCATTGGTCAATGAAGTTAATACTGGAAGTCTCTTGACCTCCTCTTCACCCCCAGCCCTAGTACCCAAGGAACGAGAAGTTATAATGTATCACAAAAGGGGTATTTTCTTCTTCAGGTTTATTAGTAAGAATCATGCCCATTTTCCCAGATATTATACCCTTGAGATGAAAAGTACATATATTGATTGAAAAAGAACATGTATGGTTTTCTACCTACTTTTGGAAGCTAACTTGTAAAATCTGCCATCATACTCACACTCTATTTATTCTTCCCTTACATTTTGGCGCACTAAATAACCCTTTTCTAGTTTTTTTTTTTAAAGATTTTATTTATTTTATTACAAAGTCAGATATATAGAGAGGAGGAGAGACAGAGAGGAAGATCATCCATCCGGTGATTCACTCCCCAAGTGAGCCGCAACGGCCGGTGCGCGCCGATCCGAAGCCAGGAACCAGGAACCTTTTCCAGGTCTCCCACGCGGGTGCAGTGTCCCAATGCATTGGGCCGTCCTCGACTGCTTTCCCAGGCCACAAGCAGGGAGCTGGATGGGAAGTGGAGCTGCCAGGATTAGAACCGGCGCCCATATGGGATCCCGGGGCTTTCAAGGCGAGGACTTTAGCTGCTAGGCCGCCGGGCCCTCTTTTTCTAATTTTTTTGCACATTTCTCTTAAGAGAAATAACTCCATATTCCATGCATTGTTAGGTTTTTTTTTTTTTTTTTGGAGAGTCCTTGTGCTGACTCATTTTTTTTTAATTATACTAAGATATAGAGCATGGTTTGAGAGCAGTAATGAAATTCTCAGAAAATATGAAAACTTTCCTTTCTGACTAGTTAGAGAAAGGTTGGGGAAGACAAGGGGAAATACATCAGTGAGCCAATCAATTATTGTTAGTTGTTGGGATTAACTTGGTGACTAATATTTTCATTGCCCATCAGGCTAGCAAATGTGCATTTGGCTTTGCCCTGCACTGGTAACAGGGCAAACCCAAGTGTCTGCTAATACTGCTCTTTTCCCCTGGGTAGGGGATTTCTTTTAGTTTGGGAAGTCAAGCCAAAGTTACCGGTAACAACCACATCTCTAATTTATATTAACTTCGTGATAAATACCCTATAATCTTTCAAGATAATTTTAAAATCTAAAACTCAAAGGTTGGTAAAATGTTCCAAGGCTATGGAAGTAGAAGGATAATAAAGATGATACCTTCAGGTGTGCCCAGTGGGCAGTGCACTCAGCTGTTGCCATGTTCTGTGACCCTCAGGGGCCTGGGTGTTATCCCATGATGAAGATGAAGAAATGACCACAGAGAAGTTAAGTAACTTAGGCAAGGTCACATTGCTGGCCGTGGCAGTGCAGGCTGCAGACACGAAGCTGCTGCCAGACGCGGCCTCCTTGACCACTGCACTGCACAGGACAGCGGGCTCCAGCAGCTGTGCAATACGACGCTTGGTTCCTTAGAAGCTTATATATTACTTTACTCACATTCTAAAATGGACTCTTTTTTAAAATTAGACTTTTTAAATATTCTTGAGGGGTTTTTTTTTGTTTGTTTGTTTGCTGTTCAAAGATACTAGTAAAACTTTTCCAGTGAAAATATATAATCAATGGGATGGTCATTTTCCTGATTGGGACATCTTTCTCCCATATCCAAGTTCATTTCTCGGCTCCTGCCCATGATCCCAGCTTCCTGCCGAGGCAAACCCTGAGAGGCAGCAGTGACACTGCACTGATGGCTCAAGTGTTTGGGTCCCTTTCACTCAGGTAAGAGACTTGGATTCAGTGCCTGGCTCCTGGCACCTGGCTCTGCCCTGGCCCTTGCAGACACTGGGAAAGCAAACTAGTGAATTAGAGCACTTTCTCTGTTTTTGTCTCAAATAAAGAAATGAAAAAAAAAATCTTTTTAAAAAGTGTATACTCCAGGTGGAAATTATATTAAAACAAAGAGTCTGAATTTTTACCCAAGTTGTCCTCTGGTTTTTTCCACCTGCTTATTCATCACAGGAGTAGAGCACTAAGCAAGTGGTCCCCCAAGCCTCTGTTTATACACAAGAGAATCATTTGTGTCAGTGCGGTGGGTTCAT
The DNA here is from genome assembly GCF_030435755.1 of Ochotona princeps. Taxonomy (NCBI): domain Eukaryota; kingdom Metazoa; phylum Chordata; class Mammalia; order Lagomorpha; family Ochotonidae; genus Ochotona; species Ochotona princeps. The sequence continues at coordinate 16,118,029 of NC_080848.1, forward strand.
GTGACAAGGGCCTCTACACTGATAACTCACTTGTCCAGCTCACTCATTTTATTACAACTTCCATTTTGTAGGGATTTATTCTTGCTTTGTTGAAGCTTTTCAGAGCCATTAATTGTGATTTCTGAAAGAGATTTATGCATTTTGCTTATTTGGTCCAAATTCTAAGGCACCTGAACTCTCCTTTCTGTGTTAAAAGCTCTGCCACAGCCCTTAGAAACTAATGCCGGGGATCTTTTATTCCTCTTAATGTCTGACACCTGTTTTCTCTTCATGCTTTTCCTTGGGAATGGTTTAGGAAGTTAAATCTTGGAAGACAGAATTCACAGTCACAAGAGGAATGATTTGAATTGGGAGAACCAGTCATGGATGAGAAAACCTCCAGTTCCCTTTGCTGTCAGTATAAACTTGTTCAAATAAACAAAGGATGTTAGCTTCCAGGATTGTCAAACTGTTACCTTTGACCAGGGTTGAATTTTCTTTGAATGTTGACAGAAGTTACAATGTCAGTGGAAAAAGCTTAATGTGAGATGTCTGTAACTCAGAATTTCCTTGTGTTTATGTCAGTGAGATCCTACAACTAAAGCAGTTTTTTTCCCTCTGTGTCTGCTGAGTTTAAAAAAACCTATCAGTGGGGCTTTCCAGCCTTTTAGATGAGAGTAAATTAGAAAGTTTGTGAACAACCAAGTGTTTTGTATTGTCTGAAATTTACAGCCTGTACCTGGTAGGATGGTAGAATTTCTAGAAAATCCAAGTTGAGCTACATGTTTTCAAGAATCTATTTTACACATGCCATCTTAGCTCGTAGAAAAATATACTGTTGAGTACTTCATCTGCCGAGGTAGCAAAAATCAAAATTTATGAGCTTTATAATAAGGCATTCTATAAAATATAATCTTATATAGGTAAAATGTTTCCTCAGAAATATTAACTTTTAAATGTTTCTAAAAATCTTCTGGTCATCTTTTAGGACTGACCGAGCAGCACACTGAGGATACACAGATAGTTCTTACAAAATGTAGCTGAACATTTGGCTTGAGTTGGCTTGAGTTAAGGCTTTTGATCTGTTTTCAGTAGAGGGAACATTGTAGCACGTAACCCCAGAAGTACAGGTGAGTATTAACACTATAGGGGTTCCCTGCAGAGAGCCCCCCTCTTCAGATTTTTCTTTAGTCATTATTTTAGTTATGTAGCCCTGCTTGGGAACCCCAAATGTGGTTACTACTATGTTGTTACTATCTAAAAGGGCGACTTAGTCTTGCAGTGAGCTACCCTGTCAGGGAAAAGACCAGCTCCTCTGTGAGGCATCGGCCTGTCTCCTTCACTGTGGAAAGTATCCAAACAAACTGGGAAACACCAGGCTTCCTGGAGGCGGCGTGGCCACGGGCATGGTTCACATGCTGAGCGGGTGTAGCAACAGTGGGCAGTTGAGCAAGGTCACGCAGGACCATGAGCACATCAGGTAAATGGGTCCTGAAGCCCCTCAGGGCTTGCTGCCTGGGTTTTCATGATGTACCAGGGGTTAACATGATGTACCCGTTATATTGTAAATTTGCAAAGAACAAAAGCAGTTTTCATGAAGTAACTAATAAAGGTTCTGATATAAACCTGAAAATGTAAAAAAAAAAAAGTATCTATCAAATATGCCAGAAGTCAAAGGTAGATGACAAAATGAGAAAAATGTTTTTACCATGCATAACAAAGCATAAAGTATAACATTTTAGTATATACATAAATGTGACAGAGCGTCATGAGTTAATATTCTGATGTATATATCATGTAAACTGGTAGTAAGGAAAAAATGTTTCCCATAAAGGAAAAGTGAACAAAAGAATTACAGATGGCCACTAATCATTATAAAATGTTGTTCAGCTGGACTAGAAAGCAACAAATGCAAATTAAAACAATGATATAATAATACTTTTTTTAGCTAATAGATTTATAGACAGTAAAAATGTTGCAAAAGTGAAAAGAGGCTTGGGAGTGTGGGGACCTGACACCTTCATACTCCTTGCTTGGTGTGTAAGTTGGGGCCCTTCTTGGAGGACAGCGTGGTGTATGTATATCAAACTTCTAAAATACGCATACCCTTTAGCCTAGCATTTCCAGTTAGAAAAATTTTGTTTAAGGACACAACCTAAAATGTGCCTGAAGGTCTGCAGAAAGCATATTCCTGGCAGAATTATTTAAAATTACCATAGGGGCTAGTGCTGTGACCTATTAGGTTAAGCAGCTGCTTGCAACACCGACGTGGTATCCCACAGAGCAACACAGGTGTCAGTCCCAGCTCTTTGGCTTCCTTCTGACACACCTGAGAAAGCATCTGAAATCAGCCTGAGAACTTGGACCCCACTGTCACCCACATAGAAGACCAGGATGGAGTTCCTGGCTCCTGACCATTGCAGCCTCTTAGGGAGTGATCCAGCAGCTGGAGGATCCCTCGCGCTGTCTTGTTCTGCCCATCAAATAAGTATTTATTTCACACAAGTAGTAAGCCTCACTGTGTGATATTAGAAGATAAAAATAACTTCATTTATTACATCTGTGTATAATTTGTGCATTGGAATGCTATTGAACTATTTGAAATCAATATTATAAAGCAGATCCAGGAGCCCGGAGTGGTAGCCTAGTGGTTAAAGTCCTCACCTTGCATGTGCTGGGATCCCATGTGGGTGGCAGTTTGTGTCTTGCTGCACCCACTTTTGGGAGTGAACCAGTAGTGGAAGATCTTTGTCTCTGTCTCTCCTCCTCTCTGTAAATCTGACTTTCCAATTAAAAAAAAAAGAAAGAAATCCAGTGACCTTAATAAGTTAGCAGTGTGTCACTGAGAGAAAAATCAGGTGGCAGAATGATCACATACTAGTCATGCTTGAAAAAAAGATTTCGTCTGAGTTGTGGGATTCAGGGTGGTATGTGTATCACATGGTTTCTGATGTCTTCCCATTTTTCTCTAAGAAACAAGTAACAGTGAACAATACTTTCATCAGGAGGAAAAAAAGTTCCTTTTAAAATGACGTTTGCATATTGATTTATGCAAAGCCTGTTTATGTTTTCAGTTGGCCTTTCCTTTCCAGGAGGAGAGGAGAGCAGCTTGTGATGTTTGTGTCCAGTATTGGCTGTGATGTTGCTGTTACAGGTTGCCTGCCGAGCCCTGTGGAAACCATGCTCCTTGTTAGTGTCTTCAGAGCTTGGGGGACTAAATTAATGTCCTACCCTCGGTGGAAAGCTCTCTGATTAAGAACTATTTTATCACAATAAGGAGTTGTGTTGTTTTATTTGTAAGTGGGCTGTGCTACGTTAGCGTTCATTTCATATTGAGATGTGTTTGTGTGTGTGTGAGTGTGTGTGAGTTTTCTTTTCAGTTAAAAAAATCAGCACAGTTTATTTTAACTTGTCATCCGAGCATTGTGTTATGTCAGTTTCTTGTTTACTTTTGCACAGCTTTCTCTTTCATGGTGATCCTGGTAAAGGCGACCGGACCTGTGGAGTTCTTGTAACTCCATTAGTCATGCTGAGTGACTTCTCTAAATGTTTATTATGATATTCTTTGGGGAATATCCAGTAAAGGAACTCTCCAAAGACACTTTCTCTGGGGCATATGCCATGCTAATTAGAAATAATTACATAAAAACATAAGAAACTTGTGTTCTGCTTTAAATCAATTCACATAAAATAGTTTCTCTGCAAGTGACTAGTGTTTAGAGGCATTTTAACATTTGAAGGCATTTAAAGAGGAGAAATGAAATAAATTACAACTTGATGTTGCAGGGGGAGTGTGTAGCACAGTATTTGGATCTTACCACTCTTTAACTTATGAAGTTACAACCTTAAACAGTACGCATTTTTTAGCTCAGTAAATCTATTTGTTTCACATAAAAAAAAAATAAAAGTCTACCTTAACTTGGATTGTACTTTGTTATTTGTTGTAATGGAATTTGCTGAAATTACTTTATTTTACGCCACTTTGGCAACTATAAAACTACTACTAATAAATCACATTAGTGCCTTTTAGTGCTTGTGAAACCTAAATTCATAAATAGTTAATTAAAATGCCAGAGGATAAATATTTTAGGTATATTGTTCAGTGTGTTTATATACATAAAAACTTCTGTTGACTTTCTGGTTCTTTTTTTTTTTTTTTGCTTGTCATCTCTTATTTCCTCTACCTCTTGGAAATGTAATAATCTCGTTTAATTCAAAATTGTTTTCCTTTGGTTTCAGTGTGTTTATAATTGCCAATCTTCTCCATGATCTGTTTTGTCAATAGGAAATTATTGTGCCCAGTTAGAGCAATCTCCTTTTCTGAATCTTTTCACCCAACCATGAAATATTATAAAAATCATGTAAACTTGGGGTCTCACCTTTGGGATTGTGTGGTTCGTAACATACCACTGGTAAAGTATAAGCATTTTAAAGATTCATGCATGAAATGTTTTATTGCTTTTTTTTCTAGGGCTAGTTACTTGATTGTGTCCAAATCTTACGTGATTTTCAGAAGTTAGGTATCATTACAAAGATAAGTCTTTCTCCAGGTTCATAATTTTTTTTTTTAGATTTATTTTATTTATTTAATTGAAGGAGTTAGAGAGCTAGAGAGAGAAGTTTTCCATCTGCTGGTTCACTTGTCCAGTGGCTGCAAGGGTGAAGTAAGGAAGCAGGTGCAGGGATCAAAGTACTTGGGCTATCCTCTGCTGCTGTCCTAGGCCATTAACAGGGAGCTGGACTGAAGGTGGAGCAGCTGGGACTGGAACTGGTTCATGCCAACATGGCATAGGGTGATTTAACCCATCACACCACAACACTGTCCCCAAACTCATAAATCTTAAGGCTGTCTCCATTTGAGCTTTCAAATGTATGGAATATGTAATAAAATAGTTTCTTTTAGAAAGTTAATAATATAATTTTATCTGAATCTTTTGCTGACTTTGTATCTCTCAGCTGCTGGAAGACTTTGGAGTTTGTGTACACATGTGTATGTTTAAAAATCTTTCTAAGCTGGACCCAGTGCTGTAGCCTAGTGGCTAAGTCCTCACCTTGAATGTGCTGGGATCCCATATGGGCGCCAGTTCATATCCCAGCTACTCCACTTCCCATCCATCTCCCTGATTGTGACCTGGGAAAGCAATAGAGGATGGCCCAAAGCCTTGGGACCCAGCACTATAAAGGGGACCCGGAGGAGGCTCCTGGCTCCTGGCTCCTAGCTTTGGATTGGCTCAGCTCCAGCCACTGCAGCCACTTGGGAGTAAACCAGCAGACTAAAGATCTTTCTGTCTCTCCTTCTCTGTGTGTGTCTGCCTTTCCGATCAAAATAAATAAAACCTTAAAATCTTTCCAAGATGAAAGAGAGAAATGTGTTCCAAAACTTTATGGTAATTAGACTGTTCATCAAGGTAAGGCTTGGAAGATACTAATTATTCAGTGGCTGTTGGATCATTAGCGTGCACAATTTTAAAGTCATTTTAAGCAGTAGCAACCTGTTAAAGTGTGAATACCAGTATGGTTAACCGTTTGGGTTAACCATTTTTTGAAAGATTTATTTTTATTGGAAAAGCAGATCAGACTTATGGAGAGGAGAAACAGAAAGATCTTCCTTCCACTGGTTCACTCCCCAGTTGGCTACAGTGGCCGGAGCTGAGCTGATTTAAAGCCAAGAGCTTCTTCCTAATCTCCCACAGAGGTACAGGGTCTCAAGGCTTTGGGCCATCTGCTCCTGCTTTCCTAAGCCATAAGCAGGGAGCTGGATGGGAAGTTGAGCAGCCAGGGCACAAACTGGCATCCATGTGGAATACTGGCACTGGCAAGGTGAGGATTTAACCACTAGGCTATCAGGAGACTAGGGGAATTTCTAGCCTCTAAACCCCTTGCCTCTCTTCTCAGTAAAATAGACATATACATAAAAATTTGTGTATATTTTAAAAAATTTATTTAAGTTGAGAAGCAGAGGGATACACAGAGAGATGTCCTATCTGCTGGTTCATTTCCCCAAATGCCTGTAAGAGCCAGAGTGGGGTCAGGTTAAAAGGCAGGAAGCTGGAATTATATATATATATATGATTCATTCTATATATATTATATATTAGATTCATTGATTTTTATTGGAAAGCCATATCTTCCATCTGTTAGTTCACTCCCCAAGTGACCACAATGGCCAGAGCTGAGCCATTCCGAAACTAGGAGCCAGGAGTCTCCTCTGGGTCTCCCATGTAGGTGCTGGGTCCCAAGGCTTTGGGCCGTCCTCTATTGCTTTCCCAGGCCACAAACAGGGAGATGGATGGGAAGTGGAGCAGCCGGGATATGAACTGGCGCCCATATGGGATCCCAGTGCATGCAAGGTGAGGACTTAGCCACTAGGCTACAGCACTGGGCCCAGAAACCTGGAATTCTATCCATGTCTTCTGTGTGGGTGGCAGAGACTCAAGTGCTTGAACTGTTATCCTTTGCTGCCGAAAGTACAGAAGAAACTAGAATCTGGAGTGAAGCCAGGACTTGAATACAGGCCCTTAGGGGAGTAAACCAGAAGATGGAAGATTCTCTCTGTGACTCTGCCAGAACACCAGCACCGCCGCCGCTGTGCAGCCAACTCAGGCTTAGTGGGTTTTTTCACATGTATTGGATCAGCTCCTTACTGTAAGTTCTGGAAGTAGAATCTCTGAGTCAATTCTGTAAATAGCGCCAAATTGCTCTCCAAAAAGACCACCTCTGTCTCCTTCCTGCCAGGAGACCACGTACAAAGCAGAAAGGGGCACGGGCCACCACACCCTCCATGGCGCACTGTTGACAGCCCACCCTTCTTGCCGGTTTCATATTTACTTCCATTTGTTTCATTTGTAGCAAGGTTGGATGTTGTTTTCCATAGATTTATTGGTCACTTCATTTCTTCCTTGTGACTTGCAAAAGAAGTAGATACACTAAGGTATCTACTATCAATATTTGAATTATCCAAAGCTGATTTTTGTCTTACATACCACAGATAGCTTTCTCTCATATTTACTCTTTTTAGTATAGGGTTTTGTTGTTTTTTTTTTTCCAGTACAGAAATGTTAAACATTTTATAGTCTGTTTAATCATCTTCAGAACCTGCTATCAAGACATGCTGAGGGAGAACGCCTAACCAATGATTACAAGCTTCATTTATATATTCTTTATTATAGAACATTTATTTTTATTTGAAAGGCAGAGTTACAGAGAGAAAGAAAGACAGAGATCATCAATCTGCTGGCTCACTCCCCAGATGGCCGCGATGACTGGTGCTGGGCTGGTATGAGGTTGAGCCCAGAACCTATTCCAGATCTCCCACGGGGGTGCAGGGACCCGCATACTTTGACTGTCCTTGCTACATTCCCAGGCGCATTGACAGGGAGCTGGCTCAGAAGCAAGGCAGCCAGGACTCAAGCCAGTGCCCGTATGGGATTCTGGCACTGCAGACAGAGGCTTAGCTTGCTATGCTGTGGTGCTGGCCCCGTTTATATATTCCTTTAGAATATTTTATGGTGCTGTTTTTCTATTTTATATATGAAGCAAAACGGGAATTTTAATTTTTCTCTAATGATAACCATAATTAATATTTATTGACGTAAAAATTGGGGTTGTCCTCCAATTTTCCCAAATAACCTAATCCTTCCCACTATCTCCCTCTTTTCCCCATTGATATGAAAATCCAAGTATACTGTATTATTTAATTATTACGCATTTCAGTTAGGTCCCTCCATTTTTTTCATAGAATGAGTACGAATTAAGAATGTTGCAATCTCTTTTGAAATATGTTTCATTGTTTAATTCTTTTTTTTAAGATTTATTTATTTTTATTGGAAAGGAAGATTTACAGAAAGAATGAGATATATAGAGAAAGATCTTCCATCTGCTAGTTCACTCCGTAAGTGGTCTCAACAGCTGGGACTGAGCTGATCCGAAGCCAGGAGCTTCTTCCGGGTCTCCCATGCAGGTACAGGGTTCCAAGGCTTTAGGCCATCCTCTACCACTGTTTTCCCAGGCCATAAGCAGAGAGCTGGAAGGGAAGTGGAGCAGCTGGGACATGAACCAGTGCCCATACGGGATCCTGGCATGTACAAGGTGGAGATTTAGTTGTTAGGCTATCACACCAGGCCCAATTCTCTGCTATTTTTTATTTGAGAGGCAGAAAGACAAACAGAAAGAACACACATCTGCTGATTCACTCTCCAGATGTCTGCCACAGCTGGGACGAGGCCACGCTGAAGGGGGTGGGGAGGAGGAGAACCTGACAGCAAGAAGGTAACTGAGCTGCATTTGCAGGAAGTGGAGTGGAGAATTAAAGCCCGGTCATAGGGAGCCATCATCCTAACTGCTGGACTAATCGCCTGCCCTGTGTTTGGTGTTTCAAATTCAGTTTGCCTGGAGAAGAACTGATTTGTCTTTTTGTCTTACCTACTGTTTATTTTCATGGGGTATGTAAGAATTTAATTTTAAAAAAGGAATTTAAGTTTGAAATTTGAGCTCTAGTTACACATGAAATGCTTTTTTAAAAAAGATTTCTCCCCCTTTTGTTTTAATCTTAGGAAATAACTTGAGGGGCCCGGCAGTGTGGTCTAGCGGCTAGTCCTCGCCTTGAACGCGCCGGGATCCCATATGAGTGCCAGTTCTAGTCCTGGCAGCTCCACTTCCCATCCAGCTCCCTGCTTGTGGCCTGGGAAAGCAGTGGAGGACAGCCCAATGCTTTGGGATCCTGCACCTGTGTGGGAGACCCGGAGGAAGTTCCTGGCTCCTGGCTTCAGATTGACACAGCACCGGTTGTTGCGCTCACTTGGGGAGTGAACCATTGGACGGAAGATCTTCCTCGCTATCTCTCCTCCTTTCTGTATATCTGACTTTGTAATAAAAATAAATAAATCTTAAAAAACAAAAGGAGATAACTTGAGGAAGAGGGGAGGGGTTTTTAGTTCTCACTAGATGGGGTGACAGGCAGGACTCTCCCAGTACTGATGATTCCAGCTGTTGGTAGATGACTGGTCAGAAAGAGCTCCAGAGCCTGACCTGCGAAGACTTTTTTTTTTAAGTTTTTAAAACTTACTTATTTGAAAAGAGCAAAAGAGAAGGATTGAGATTGAGGCTTTTTACCCTCTGGTTCACTTCTTAAATGCCTCCCAAACAGCCAGCGGCTGGGCCAAGCAGACACCAGGAGCCAGGAACTCCATCCTGATCTCCTGCCTGACTGGCAGGGTCCCACATATCTGAGCCATCATCTGCTGCTTAGCAGGGAGCTAGAAAGAAAGTAGAGGAGCCAGAACTGGAACCAGTAACTCTTAACAAAGGGATGTGGGTGGCCCAAGAGGTGGTTTAACCATTATACTACAATGTGTGCTCCTTGTTTCAACTTATTGACTATAAATTATTCTTCGATAAAATTCAGGATGATTCTATAAAGGGAAATTTTCCTTTTTTCCAAATTACAATCTCTATTGCCCATTTTAGAATATTTAAAATGTATCCCAAAAGATCTAAATTTAAGGGCATATACGAAAGTCTCTGCTCCAACAAGGCTGTTTTTTTTTTTTTTTTTTGAAAGTCAGATATACAGAGAGGAGGAGATACAGAGAGGAAGATCTTCTGTCTGCTGATTCACTCCCCAAAAGTGATTGCAATGGCTTGTTTTGAGCCAATCTGAAGCAAGAAGCCAGAAGCCTCCTCCAGATCTCCCATTGCAGGCACAGGGTTCAAGGTTTTGGGCCCTCCTCCAACTGCTTTCTCAAGTCACAAGCAGAGAGCTGGATGAGAAGTGGAGCATTTGGGACTTGAACCAGCTCCCATATGGGATCCCAGCACATGCAAGGTGAGGATTTAGCCACTAGGCTACTGCGCTTGGCCCAATGTTGATTCTTTTGCTTTAAAATTCATTATATTCGGGGCCGGCAGCGTGGCCTAGCGGCGAAAGTCCTCGCCTTGGGGGCCCCGGGATCCCATATGGGCGCAGGTTCTGGTCCTGGCGGCTCCACTTCCCATCCAGCTCCCTGCTTGTGGCCTGGGAAGGCAGTTGAGGACGGCCCAATGCATTGGGACACTGCGCCCGCGTGGGAGACCTGGAGGAGGTTCCTGGGTCCCGGCATCGGATTGGCGCACACTGGCCCGTTGCGGCTCACTTGGGGAGTGAATCATCGGGCGGAGGATCTTCCTCTCTGTCTCTCCTCCTCTGTGTATGTCTGGCTGTAATGAAATCAATAAATCTTTTTTAAAAAAATTCATTATATTCCACAGAAGTTTGTTGTGTTAGATTGAGAAACAGGTGGGAATTTTTTAATTTGTTTTTGTTTGACCGAGGTTTTCACTGTGATGTCATTTGTTGTCTCAGAAGAATTTGACCGATATTTTATTCTGTGGGGAAAAAAAAGGCTAAATTTAGCCACCTTATGTTGCTGTTCCTCCGTTGTGAGGAAAGGCTTGACTCCTATCATGAGATGTTAGTTCTGTGCTCTGTTTTTTTGGTGCCTTGTGAAGATTGAATCTGTATATCTTCTTTGAGAGATAAAGGATTTGACGTGATTATTGCAAGCATGAAAGTTGTCCTCTAAATAAAATTGTGTATCCTGGGAAAAAGCTGGAGTAAGGCCACACTAGAATGATTTTAGTTGTGCAATCCCTGATTGGACCCAGTTTGTTCTGCATATCATATAGGTTCATAAAGACAATCCACTTTTAGCAGCAGTGACTAAATGTCCCTGTTTCATCAGAAATCGCTTTCACGTTGTCAAGACCTCACAAAAACAAAAACCTCCTGTTAGTCTGATGTTGACTTTAAAAAAATTTGCCCCAAATACTGATTGGAATGTATGGATTTGTTCTTTACCCATAATATTTTATGGTCCGGTAATGTCCCTTTGTCTCAATAGAAGTAAAGAGCAGCACATAAAGATAAGAACTTGAAAGTATAGCGTAGGTACAGTGAAAGTGGCTACCTAAACTTTATTTCGTATTTCGATGCCAGAATCTAAGTTCCCCAGGGCAGAGTCTGTTTTGTTCAGTGCTGTGTTCTCCGTGCCTGGGACGACAGAGCCTGTGTGTTTTAGGAAGGTGCTTCAAAAAGCTTGTAGAACAGTGGAATAAAAAGATCGGTGCATTCTCCAGAAGCTTTCTGAAGTGCCCTTGCTGGCGCTTCCCAAGCACTTGTGAAGTAAACATTGTCTGGAGGTCTGAGCCAGCCCCTCTGGCCTGTGCCGCCCTCCTGGACTGTACCTGCTGCCGGGGGTTGCCATCTCCTTGATTCTGTTCATTCCCCTTTAACCTCAAAGTTTGTTTCCAGAGGCCATAACCCTCAGAAGGACCGGATGTAGGCCCTCTCCTACGGAAGAAAGAAAAGAGGAGGAAAGCCAATAGTACTGTTCCTTTTGGATCTCAGCTACAGGTAGAAGACATGTGGCTTACTAGGCAAACATTGGCTTTCCCCCTATTTAAAAATTTACAACAGGGACTGGCACTGTGACATAGTAGGTAAAGCCACCGGTTCGCTCCCCAAATGGCCGAAACAGCCATAACTGGGCCAGGCTGAAGCCAGGAGCTTCTTTCCAGTTTCCCACATGGGTGCAAGGGCCCAAGCACTTGGGCCATCTGCTGCTTTCCCAGATGTGTTAGCAGGGAGCCGGATCAGAATTGAGGCAAACCGAGACTCCAACCAGCACCCATACAGGCTGCTGGAAATGCAGACAGCAGCTTTATCCACTAGACCACAGAGCTGGCCCTTATTCTTCTAAAATGACCTTGAAGCTTTGACAGGTTTTTTTTCCCATGAATATTCAGTTTTCGCTTTGTAGCTGAAGCTAGCTGGGCATGCATACACAGTAAGTATCCAAATACAAGTTAATTCAGCAGCTTGTTGCATTCCGCTAGGGGGTTATTAAAGCTTTGAAAATATGATTCCTAATCTGTATGTCTGTGGGTTTATCTATTCCAAGTCTTGCTGGTAAACCTGCACTGATAGTAATAGCAGAGATTAGTCCTTCTGAATGTTTCATAAAACAAATTGTTCTTATAGCCTGATTGAGCTAGAAAATTACTGGCACAGTACATTGTTGGTAATTGTTTATACAGACATTGGGACATATCTACATAGGGGACCTCAGCCACAGCAGAATTTGTTGATTTGGGAAAATTATATTCTTATTCTAAATTATTCTCTCTCTTCTTTCTCTTTCCCATTCTTATTTCATCCTCCTTTCCTGGTCTGTCCTCTCACTCCTTCCATTTCTTCCTTGTCTTTCTTTTTCATTCTCATTTTTCATTTTGCTACAGAAAGACTTATTCTGTAGGTCCATGTATAGATAAAATAGACTTCTATAGCAGTCCACCTGCTGAGGAAAGGGAAAGGAAGTTAAGGGAGTATTTTTTTGGGGGGTGGTGAGGGACAGAAACTAGCTCAGATAAGAGAAATATCTTGATATTGTGGAAGATCTGATTGGCAGAAACAGAGAGAACCTTGAAGAATTATTTGAAGAATGGGCTGTGTGGTTTAGCTTTTTTTTTTAAATTTTTTAAATTGGAAAGACAAATTTACAGAGAGAAGGAAATATATAGAGAATGATCTTACATCCACTGGTTGATTCCCCAAGGGCCACAACCGTTGGAGCTGATCTGATCTGAAGCCAGGAGTCTCCTCTGGGTCTTCCGCACATAGGCAGGGTCCCAAGGCTTTGGGCCATTCTTTTTTACTTTCCTAGGCCACAAACAGGGAGCTAGATGAGACGTGGAACAACCAGGATATGAACCGGCACCCATATGGGTTGCCAGGATGTATAAGGCAAGAATTTAGCCACTGGACCACTGTTCCAGGCCTGTGATTTAGCTTTGAGACCGTGCCTTGGGCTTGGTTGGGACTGCTTCAGTGCCTGCTAACCATGTCGGGCTACGAGCTAGTGCAGCAGTGCACTACTCCTGGCTCCCCTCTGCTTTCCACCACTCACGGCCGCTTTCCATACCAAAAAATCAGCCATGAAGTTCAGCACACCCAATATCCGGACTGAAGCCATTAGAATAGGAAAAAATTCTTTTTTTTAAGATTTATTTTATTTTTATTGCAAAGTCAGATATACAGAGAAGAGCAGAGACAAAGGGGAAGATCTTCTGCCTGTTGATTTACTCCCCAAGCAGCTGCAGTGGCCGGAACTGAGCCAATCCAAAGCCAGGAGCTCTTCCAGGTCTCCCATGCAGGTGCAGGATCCCTAGGCTTTGGGCCATCTTTGACTGCTTTCCCAGGCCACAGTCAGGGAGCTGGATGGGAAGCGGGGCCGCCGGGATTAAAACCAGTAACCACATGGGATCCCAGCATTTACCGCACTGGGTCCGGAAAGATTGCTTTTTTTTCTTTTTTGAAGGGCAGAGTAAGGGAGAGGGAGCGAGAGCTCTTCATCCACTGGCTCACTCCCCACATGGCTTCCAAAGCCAGTAGTGAATCAGGCTGCAGCTGTGAGGGCAGAGCTAAGAATTCTATCCTGGTCTCCCAGATGGATGGCTTGCGCCATATTCCATTGCCTACATGAATGCATGAGCCTGGAGCTGGACTGCAAACACGGCAGCTGAGGCTGAGCACAACACCCTGATAGGGAATGCCAGCGTTGCAAGAGGCAGCTTAGTCCCCTGCACCATCATGCTGATCCCTGAAAGGTACTTTCAAGTTCCACTGTGGGAGCTGGAGCACCATGACATAATAGATTAAGTCTCTGCCTTAGTGTCAGCGTGGGTGCTGATTCACGTCCTGGCTGCTCCACTTCTCATGCAGCAACTTACTAATGTGCCCAGGAAAGCAGTAAGAAGATGGCTCAAGCTTTCGCGCTCCTGGCAAGGGCTCCATACGGCGTTGTCTTTGATTCCCGGCGTAACTTTACAGGGAAGCTGTCACAGTGTCTGGAGCCCTTGATGTCCTGCAGATGGAGGAGGAGGATGTCCTCAAGTTCCTGGCTGCAGGAACCCACCTGGGAGGCACCAAACTCGACTTCCAGATGGAGCAGTACATCTACAAAAGGAAAAGCTATGGCATCTATGTCATTCACCTCAAGAGGACCTGGGAGAAGCTCCTGCTGGCAATGCGAGTCATCGTGGCCATCGAGAACCCTGCAGATGTCAGCGTGATCTCCTCCCGGAACACTGGCCAGAGGGCTGTGATGAAGTTGGCTGCTGCCACTGGAGCTACTCCCATCGCTGGCTGCTTCACTCCTGGCACCTTCACTAATCAGATCCAGGCCACCTTCCGAGAGCCGTGGCCGACCACCAGCCCCTCACAGTGGCATCGTACGTGAACCTGCCCACCATCACTCTGTGCAACGTGGACTCTACTCTGCGCTACGTGGACATTGCCATTCCGTGCAGCAACAAGGAAGCCCACTCCATGGGTTTGATGTGGTGGATGCTGGCCCGGAAGGTTCTGCGCATGCGTAGGACCATCTCCCATGAACACCCATGGGAGGTCGTGCCTGATCTCTACCTCTACTGTGATCCTGAAGAGACTGAAAAAGAAGAACAGGCTATGGCTGAAAAGCTATGACCAAGGAGGAGTTCCAGGGTGAATGGACCGCCCCGCTCCTGAGTTCACGGCTATCCAGCCCGAGGTTGCAGACTGGTCCGAGGGTGTGCAGGTGCCTTCTGTGCCCATCCAGCAGGGCCCCACTGAAGACTGGAGCACCTAGCCTGCCACTGAAGAGTGGTCTGCAGCCCCCACGGCTCAGGCCACTGAATGGGTAGGAACAACCACTGAGTGGTCTTAAATGATTTGCAGTCTTTGAAGCAGACGTGGAGTGAAGTTGATGGAAAATAAACAAACACCGGTTTCTTTAAAAAAAAAAAAAAAAAGAAAAGTAAAGAAAAAGGAAGAAGAAGATGGCTCAAATCCCTGGGCTCCTGACTCATGAAGGAGACCTGGAAGAAACTCCAAGCTTCCTCTGTTTTTGAACTTGCACAGCTGTGGCCATCACAGACAACCATCTGGAGAATGAACCAGTAGATGGAAGATCTCTCAGTCTCTCCTCTCTCTATACATGTGTCTTTCAAATAAAAATAAGTCTTTTTTTTTAAATAAAGTTTCGTTTTTGTATTGTCTAAGGATCAGTGTTAATGTGCCAGAAACAGAAGTGTAGACAATGAAAACTTACCCAGTGGCCCAGTGTGAAGGTTCAGTGGCTACATCCTCGCCTTGCATCCGCTGGCATCCCATATGGATGCTGATTTGTGTCCTTGTTGCTCCACTGCCCGTCCAGCTCCCTGCCTGTGACCTGGGAAAGCAGAGAAGGACGGCCCAAAGCCTTGGGATCTGGCATCGAGTGGGAGGTCCAGAAGAAGCCCCTGGCGCCTGGCTTCAGATTGTTTGAGCTCCAGTGGTGGCATCCACTTGGGAATATTAATCAGTGGACAGAAAATCTTTGTATCTCCTTCTCTCTGTAAATCTGCCTTTCCAATAAGGATAAAGTAAACCTAAAAAAAAAAAAAAAAAGGTGGAAATGGTTGTGATGGAATTCACTGATATCACTTTCATGACATTTCTGTAAGTTCAGGGTGTTAGGAAAATCTTCCATTGCTCTCTTTTTTAAGATTTATTTATTTTTATTGGAAAGTCAGATATACAGAGAGGGGAAGAGACAGAGAGGAAAATCTTCCATCTCTTGATTCACTCCCCAAGCAGCTGCAATGGCTGGAGCTGAGCTGATCTGAAGCCACGAGCCAGGAGCTTCTTCCAGGTCTCCCACGCAGGTGCAGGGTCCCAAGGCTTTGGGCCGTCCTCGACTGCTTTCCCAGGCCACAGTCAGGGAGTTGGATGGGAAGTGGGGCTGCCAGGATTAGAACCAGCACCCATATGGGATCCTGGTGCATGCAAAGTGAGGACTTTAGCTGCTAGGCTACCACGCCTGGCCCCGTTTTCTCTTTAAATATAGACTCACAATATTTGTATCCATTATTGCCTTGCCCCCTCTCTGGAATTTATAACGCCCTTGTTTATTTTTTTAAGATTTATTTATTTGAAAGGCATAATTACAGAAAGAAAAAGAGAGACAAAGAGAGAGATCTTCCATCTGCTACTTCAGTCCCCAAATGGCCACAACAGCTAGAGCTGGGCCAGTCCAAGGCCAGGAGCCTGGAGCCTTTTCTGGGTCTCCCATATGAGTTTAAGGGCCCTAGAAGTTGAGCCAGTCTCCACTGCTTTCTTTGGGGCATAAGCAGGGAGCGGAACAGAAGTAGAGCAGCTGGCACACAAACTAGTGCTCGTATGGGGTGTCAGCCCGGCAGGCGGAGGTTTAACTTACTATGTCATAGCACCAACCCTGAGAGCGCCCTGTTGATGAAGTTTACTAGACAGTATACAGTTCTGCATCTCCCACTCCCTGTCCCAGGGCCCTCTCTCAGTTCAATATGCTTGTATTGGCACTTGCTCTCGTTTTCTTTACAGCAGCAGCTGCTAATTAGTGACAGCTTTTGAGCAAGCAGCTTGGCGTATTTGGCAGGGAAGGGGACACCCTTAGCAAGTCAAGGCTGTATTTTCATTTGCTAAATTTACTCTGGAAATACATGTTGAACAAAAAATAGTCCATAGCCAAGATAGCTGTAACTCCTGAACCATCTTCCTGAGTTGGCACCCTGTCCTTCAGCTGAAGAACTGTTAGGGTATTGAAAACAAGCAGGCCTGGTGGCCATTAGTCCTGAGTCATCCTGCCCACTTAATCTTCACACTGGATGGCAAACCTCATTGTCTTGTTTTGGCACAGTAATAAATCTTCCAGGATTGCATTTAGTGGCACACATGATGACCGAAGGAGTAGATTGTTGATCAACTTGGTGCTTTCCATGTATACTCAGCTTCTTAAAAGAAAGAAACATTGGCCAGCCCTAGCAAGCTAATCCTCCACCTGCAGGGTCAGCATCCCATATGGGCACTGATCTAAGTCCCTGCTCCACTTCCCATCCAGGTCCAAGCCCGTGACCTGCAAAAGCAGCAGAGGCTGGCCCAATGCTTGGGTCCCTGCATCCAACTAGCAGGCCTGGAAGAACCTCCTGGCTTCGTTCTGACCTAGCTCTTGCTGTTGTAGCCATTTGGGGAGTGAACCAGCAGATGTAAGATCTGTGAGTGTGTATCTTTCCCTTTGTCTTTCTAACTTTGACTTTTAAATAAAAATAAGTACTTTTAAAAAAAAAGTTTAGTTTGCACAGAGAAGGTTGGTTTGCAGGGTGTGGGGGTTCAGCTAATGCTGGCATTGTTGTATCTCATGGAAGTCTTGTCTTTGAAATTGCTGCAATGAGATGTTAGCACTGTTTTACAAACTTGTCCTGCTGTGTATGGATGGTACGACTAGCAATTTTATTTTCCGTGATTAGCACCGATGATGACTCAAAACCTCCGTCACAGTTTCTATAAAGTGTGATTCACTGCCATTATTCCCGTAATAAGGACTCAACTTAATGACCGCCATGATGTTAAAAATAGCATCTTGAAGGAAATAACTGACCCTCCAGCCATTTCCCCCACCTTAGATTCTTTTGGTCACATGGAATTCTACCAAATCATATTTAGTATAAATAATTGATACGATCAACCATGTTAAGAACACCCAAGTGAATGGGACACAATTCTTGTCCCTGCTCGTACTCTGTTAACTAGGCACCAGGTAGCTCAGACTTGCCCTAGTTCTTCTGCCTAAAGAGGAAATACTAATCCTGGAGAGGCAGAGCACTCCAGCTTTAGAGATGGTCGAAGGTGTTGCAGGGGTGGGTGTCTGGCACACGCGCAGGGTAAGACACTGCTTTGGACATCCACCTCCCACATTGGAGTGCCTGAGTTCAAGTACCTACTTGGCTTCTGATTCTGGTTCCTGCTAATGTGCACGCTGAAGAGTAGCAGATGACGACTCAAGTAGTCAACTCCCTGCCACCAATGTGGGGGACTTGGGGTGAGGTTAGGGCTGCTGACTTCAGCCTAGACTAGTCCTAGTGATTGTCAGTATCTGGGGAGTGAATTGGTGGATAGGATCTCTCTCTCTCTCTCTGTCTCTCTCTCTCTCTCTCACTCTCATACACACACACACACACACACACACAGTCTTTCTTTTCTCTTTAAAAATATTTATTTAGTTTTTTTCTGAGAGACAAATTTACTGAGAGAGAAGCAGAGAGAGCTCAGCAGGAAAGAAAGGCCTTCAGGTGGCCAGTTCCGCCCACCGATCAGCTGCTACCAGTGTGACAGGAACTTAGGCATCCTCGCTTGGAGTCCAGGTTGCACATATGTTCAGCTAGTCACTGGATGTCAGTGGACTCACATCCCTTTGAATACATCCAAACAGAACCCAGGCTTTTCTTCTCTGTGTAGTCATCATATTTACCCGTGAGATACTAGAAGCATTCCCGTAAATGTCAAGACCAAGGAAAGGTGCCTGTGACGTCACCATTATCTGCAACTAATTGGAGAGATCTACTGAATGTGTTGCCTTACAGGAAAGCAGTTATTGAGAGCTGAAAAGTGGAGAATCCCAGAGATCCATGTGGTAAAACAAAACCAATCAAATAATTCAGCAAGGTTGCCCATTACTAAATTAATGATGCACTAAGACAATAGCATTGCTTTAAGCCATTATTCCTTCATTCTATTAAAAAATTTTTGAGGGCCTGTAAAAAAAAGTTCATATAATTTTTATCTGAGAGACAAATTTACTGAGAGAGAAACAGAGAGATCTTCCATTCACTACTTTGTTCTCCAAATTGCCACAATTGCTGTAGCTGAGTTGATTTGAAGCCAGGAGCCAGGAACTTCTTCCAGGTCTCCCACATGGATGCAGGGGCCATGGACTTGAGCCATCCTCCACTGCTATCTCAGGCCACAGACAGGGAGCCGAATCAGAAGTAGAGCAGCTAGAACTCAAACCAGTGACCATATGGGATGTTAGCACTGTAGACCAAGCATTAGTTGCAAAGTCACTGTGCTGGCCCTACACTCTGCCTTTCAAATAAATGAAAATTAGTGAACAACAACAAAAGCCTGTATTGTATTTATTCTGTTTCTAGTTAATGTACTGGAGATTGTATGAGGCAACTTTCTTTCATGAGACTATGGTATTACCAAGTGTCCTTGTCTCAGGTTTCCCCAAACATGTTGCACAACACCGTGAAACTCAGGAGTCCAGAGCATCTCCTTTAATGCCGTAGCTTCAGGAGCCAGGAAGCTCTCTTGACACAAAAATAATATTCACTGTATACCAAAAAGCACGTAAGCATAGTTATTTCTACATTTTTTTCAAAGTACAAGTCACAGGAATTCAACATTTTATATCTATCTGCATCAGCATTGGGCTAAGTTCATGTTTAATTAGTGGTCTAGTATGAATATTAACTAGATGACAGCTGACTTTAGCATCTTTTACTTTCCTATATTACCCCCAGAACATTGCACAAATTGTTCTTTTATTTGATGATAGTGTCCCTTTGTGGGAAATATTTCCTGCTTTTGCAAAGCCTAAGTTTAGGATCGTCCATTATGAACATAGATGAGGGCTGGTAACGTGGAAGCACAGTGAAGAATTTGGGAGCAAACCTAACAAAGATGACGACTCTGCTTCTAATAAGAAATGCCACAGTGCTAATTCTGACCACTACTGGTCAGGATCTAGGTTTTGGCCTCATTGGAAAGTTACCTTATCCTGGGCAGTTCTCCATCTAGTCCCTTTACATTCTAAAGCTTTTAGATAATTCCTGATTGATGTAGAAGAATGGAGGTGAACCCCCAAGCACCTTCCATGGCTTCCTTCAGTGGTTTTGGAATGATGATAAACCTTAGGAAAGGAAGTCTCATTTAAAACTTTTTAAAATTGTCAAACCATCTCTTTGTGTCTGTTGGTTGCATTTTGTGATAACTCACCTTATATATGATTTTTATCGTAAATAATTTGAACCAGTAGGTGTTATTTTCAAGAAAAGCTCATTTTTCTAGGTGAAGATTGTTTAAATTTTTTATTTATTTGAAAGCCAGAGAGAGAAGCAAATATTACATTTATTGGTTCACTCCCCAAATGCTCAGAGCCAGGGACTGGGAGTTTAATCCACATCTCTCATGTGCATGACAGGAAGCTCAGCACTTGAGTAATCACTTACTGCCTCCCAGGGTTTGCATTAGCAGGAAGCTGGAGCCAGTAGCCAGAGCTGAGTACTGAACCCACAGGCACTGTGACTTGGGACCATGGGTGTTTGAAAGGATCATTACCTGACAAGACAAAGGCCTTTAGTAAGTGTGAGGCTACAGAAGTCATCTTCTAAATGGTAATCCCAGCTCCATCAGCTGTTACTGTGGAGTTTTTAAGTAGATTTCCACATCTGTAGCCTAGGGGTAGCAGTAGTTGTTGCTGTAGCGGTAGTGGTGGTGGTAGTAGCTGTTGAGGGCTTCAATGAGGGTATGTATTAACATACAGCGCATAATAGGGCAGAAGTTCCTGTTCCTTCCATATTTACTTCTGCTACTGTTACTGTTATTCTGCTGTTGCCTACACTTGCTTTTCCTACTTTCCTTCAGGAATTCCTTTCCTGTTCTTTCAGATTTGGCAGTGAAACCTGGAAAGGCTTGGGAATTAAATTTACTTTGTGTTCAGTGTAAACAACCATGGGTAGTTTAATTTAGCACAAATAGCAAATTTGTTGCTCCATGAATCCCAAGCTGTCTCCATCTCAAACAGGGTGTTATCAGAGTGGGGTTAAAAGCTCTCCACCATCAAAGCCCAGAATCTTTACAAAAAGAGCTTGTCTCACCAAAGCCTCCCGTTTCTGTTGCCACCACAGTCTAAGACTGCCGCGATGGAAACCACACCAAGCCCTCCGGCCTGCTGGAGATGCCCGTCAGAAACTAGATTCAGTTGGAAAAAAAAGGTTTTTAAATCTTCACTTTTCTTCCTTCCTTCTGTACTAGTTGTTAAAAAATGACCTAATTTTTCTGCCTCTAGGAAAATTGAATGTATAGTTTCATTTATTTTGATGCTCTTTTTTTTGATTTATTACTTAGGGCTAGCCTTTTTGCTCAGTGGATTGAGCTGTAACCCACAATGGGGAGGGTTTGGGCAGGGGTGGGAGAACCCAAGTATCTATGTAACTGTGTCACATAATACAATGTAATTAATGAAGTTAAATAAAACCCCCCCCCCAAAAAAAAACCCACAATGCCAGAATACCAAATAAGTGCCAGTTTGAGTCCTCACTTCTCTACTTCTGATCGAGCTCCCTGCTAATGTGCCTGGGAAAGAAGTGGAAGATGGGCGACAGCACAATGGCTCAACTGGCTACTCCTCTACATGCAAGCAGTGGCATCCCATATAGGTACCGGTTCGTGTCCCATTTGCTCCACTGCCCATTCAGCTCCCTTATTGTGACCTGGAAAAGCAGTGGTGGAAGATGCCCTAAAGCCTTGGGACCCAGCACCTGCAAGGGGAACCCCCAGGGAGCTCCTAGCTCCTGGCCCCTAGTTTAGGATTGGCTCAGGACTGGCCACTGTGGGAGTGAACCAGTGGATGGAAGGATCCCCCCGCCCCCCGCCCATCAACAGACAGAAGATCTGAGCAGATCCTCTAAACCAGGAGCTAGGAGCTTCTTCCAGGTCTTCCATGCAGTACAGGGTCCCAAGGCTTTGGCCCATTCTGCACTGCTTTCCCAGGCCACAAGCAGGGAGCTGGAAGGGAAGTGGAGCAGCTGAGACACAAACTGGCGCCCATAAGGGATCCCAGTGCATGAAAGGCAAGGACTTTAGCTACTAGGCTGCCTTGCTGGGCCCCTGTGTCTCTCCTTCTCTCTGTAAATCTGCCTTTTCAATAAAAATGAATAAATCTCAAAAAAACAAAAGTGGAAGATGGTCGAAGCCCTTGAGCCCCTGCCCCCTATGTGAGAAACCCAGAGGAAGTTTCAAGCTGGTGGCTTCAGCTAGCCTAGTCACAGCTGTTGTGGCCATTTGGGGAGTAAAGCAGCAAGTATTGTATTGATCTTCCTCCCCCTTCCCTTTCTACATAACTTTGGCTTTCAAATGAATAAATATCATTCATTTTTTTTTTTGTTTTAATGGAAAGGCAGCTTGACAGAAAATATCTTCTATTACTGGTTCACTGTTCCGAACGCCCACAGCCGTATGCCTTTGCCACTCGGAAGCCAGCAGCCCAGAATTCTGTCCAAACCTCCGAGATAGGTGGCAGGAACCTATTGACTGGACCGTCACCTACTGCCTGCCAAGATACATTATTAGCCAGAAGCTAGAAGTGAAGCAGCAGGACTTACACTGGGACATTGTTGTGTGATGCATACACCCCCAGTGGCAGCTTAACACAGTGTGCCAAAATGATGGCCCCAACTCTGTTAGTTTAAAACTGTCGGTGCAAGAATGCAGTACTGTTTTGAGAGGATGGTAGGGAGTCATCGGTGTTATTCATTGTCTGTTCAGGGTTCCTCCCTCACCTGAACCTAACCCAACAATTTAAATATTTTTATTTTCTGTCTTCTTCCTCTTTGGTGATTAGCTGTGTCTTTTCTTTGTATCTACATCATTGTATTCATTGTAGATGTACTTCTGCTGGGTGACTGCTTTGAAGCCTGCCAGTACCTTGTGTGTTGGACCATGCCTGAATTGACAATTAGAATGGAAAACCAGAAATGTTTACCATATCCGTGTTGCATTTGTTACCCCCCAAATTGTAACCTAATTTTTTAAAGATTTACTTATTTTAATGGAAAGTCAGATTTACAGGAGGAGAGTCAAAAAAATTTTCCACCCGCTGGTTCACTCCCCAAGTGGCTGCAGCAGCCGGAGCTGAGCAGATCCAAAACCAGGAGCCAGGAGCTTCTTCTGGGTCTCCGACATGGGTGCAGGCTCCCAAGGCTTTGGGCCATCCTCTACTGCTTTCGCAGGGCACAAGCAGGAAGCTGGATGGAAGTGGTGCTGCTGAGACATAAACTGGCACCCATGTGGAATCCTGGTGCATGCAAGACAAGGATTTAGCCACTGTGCCATCGGACCAGACCCAAAATAAATTAATCTTTGAAGGAGGGTCCAGCGTAGTGGCCTAGCGGTTAAAGTCCTCACCTTGTATGCGCCAAGATCTCATAGGAGTGCTGGTTCTAATCCCAGTGACCCTGCTTCCCATCCAGCTCCCTGCCTGTGGCCTGCAAAAGCACTGGAGGATGGGCCAAAAATTGAGACCTTGCACCTGCTTGGGAGACCTGGAAAAAGCTCCGGGCTCCTGGCTTGGGATCAGTTCAGCTCGGTCGTTGCGGACGCTTGGGCTATGAATCATCGGACGGAAAATCTTCCTCTCTGTCTCTCCTCCTCTCTGTATATCTCACTTCCCAATAAAAAATAAGTAAAACAAATCTTTTTAAAAGGCGTCATGTAGCTTCCATGCTGCCCTTGTCCTCTTCCTATGTTCTCTCCTGTTACCCTGGTGGTTCCTGACAGTCCCACCGCAGCTTGCACAGTGGAGTTCGCATGATCTTGTTGCCTTCAGTTTCATCGAGCGAGCCCCATGGATGGCGTGGATGCTCTGTGTCTCGCATTTGCTTTGATTTTTTTTTTTTTTTTGGAGCGTTGCTGGAAGCCAAACTATTGCACACTAACTGCAGAAGCAGGAGGGGAAGTTGGCAAGAATTCACTGCTTTCTGTTTGGTCTGTCGGGAGCAGCTGACCTTTCGGAAGGAAGTCGCTGCTGTTGGCTTCTTCCTGTAGCAGTGCAGTGTGTGAGAGAAGCCACAGGCAGAAGGCTTCTGCCGTGACCCTGGCCCACGGCTTAGGGCAGAGCTATCAGTTACGCGCGGGGAGGCTTACCGCTGCATCTGTTGTGTGCTGCGGCAACGGGAACACATGTTCAAGTTCACACTGCACAGCAGCATGGAGATGTCCTCATAGATACGTAGTGAGAACTAATCTGTATCTAGAGAAACACGGTTTATTTTAGCAAAAGTAGTTGCGTTACATTGCAAAGTGCTGGTGTTTGGTGCCATCATGAGTGTGGAGTTACCTTGTGTATAAATTTAATCCATCTAAATGTTAGAAGTCCTGCTAGTTTTTTTTTTTTTTTTTTAAGATTTACTTCTCTTTATTGGAAAGTCAGATATACAGAGAGGGGAAGAGACAGAGAGGAAAATCTTCCATCTCTTGATTCACTCCCCAAGTGAGCCGCAACAGCCGATAGTGCGCCGATCCGAAGCCAGGAACCAGGAACCTCTTCCAGGTCTCCCACGTGGTTGCAGGGTCCCAAAGCTTTGGGCCATCCTCTGCTGCTTTGCTGGGCCACAAGCAGGGAGCTGGATGGGAAGTGGAGCTGCCGGGATTAGAACCGGTGCCCATGTGGGATCCCGGGGTGTTCAAGCCGAGGACTTTAGCCGCTAGGCCACGCCGCCGAGCCCCCTGCTAGTTTTTTTGGCTGGGTGGCCCTGACAGGACATTTTGACTTTCTAGGATAAGAGCTTTTTTTTTTTATGTCATTTCTTCTCAGTTTCTTGACACACCTGTTGCCTTATTGGCCCCACCTTTTCTTATTTACTGTTTTATTCATCTTCATCTTATTTTAAAGAGTGACAAAGAAAGAGTCAGAGAAATAGATCTTCATCCACTGCATCACTCATTGAGCACCTGCAACAGCCAAGGCTGGGCCAGACCCAAACCAGAAGGCTCCATGATCTCAGCCCGGTTCCACATGGATGGCAGAGTGTGTGGCAGGGACCCAAGTCCTTGAGTCATCATCTGCCGACTTGGCAAGTTGCACACCAGCAGGAAAGCAGGAAGCTTGACTAGAAGCTGAGGAGTCAAGACTTGATCCAGGTGGCCATCCCAAGTAGTGACTTAACTGCCATGTGACATGTCTGCCCCCAGATCTGCCTTTTCTACAGGATGTGTGTTCCTTAACTGCAGGTAGCATCACACCTGGAATGGCGTTATCTGCAGGGAGCCGGAGGTGTGCCTCAGAAGCAGAATACCACCTGGTTGGCCAGCAAAGGAGGAGACTTTCTCTCTTTGAACATATTTCTTGTATTCTACAATATAAACCAAAACATTTGGGTTCTTTATTCATTCCTTTATTTTTGGAAAGACTTACATATCAGTACTTGCGTATAAGCAAACAAACTAGATGATAATTCCTGGTAAATGAAGAGGACACAGTTACCTAGAAAAGAGGCAGAATACCATCTTCTACATTGAGTTTGTGCCCAAAGAACAAGTATGTTTTCTCAGTGTATGGCTGCTGATATTCCCAGAGTCGCTGTTGATGGCAGAGATGGTTGGGAAGGGGCTAGTGCTCAGGCACTAGGAGCCGTGGAGAGCAGTGCAGGGAGTGTGAGCTCACGACTTCCCTGGCAAGATGGCCGGAAGTGCTCTTCCCTGTCGCTGGCAGCTCTTCTGAGCCGACCAACCTTCCTGAGGCTGAAGAGTTCAAGAGGGCTGCAAACCAGCTTTGGTTTTAGATACAGATTCTTCTTGAAAATTTATTTTTATTTATTTTAAAGGCAGAGTTACAGAGAGAGAGAAAGAGAGGTCTTCCATCCGCTGTTTCACTCTTCGAGTGTGGCAATGGCCAGGACTGGGCCAGGTCAGAGTCAGAAGCCAGAAGTCAGGAGCTTCATCTAGGTCTCCCCATGTGGGTGTGGCGCCCAAGAACTTGGGCCATTTTCTCAACTTCCCCTGTAACTCTCCCATATACATAAATAAATCTTTAAAGAAATTTCTTGAGAAGTATTTCAGAGGAAAAGGCCACAATGTCTGCAGCTGACTTGCACAGGACAGAGTGACAGCAGCGGTGGCAGCAAGAGTGCTTGCGCAAACACAGCCACTGCCGGCAGTTGGTCAGTCTAGGTGAGCTGTTGTTCATCACTCCATTCTTCCAACTTTTCAGAACACTGTTGCTTTTTTCCAATATCAAATTTAAAATAAAAAAAAAAAACCTTCAAAACAGAACAAAACAATAAAAGAACAGTCAAATGTTAGGGTCCTGGCGGCGTGGCCTAGCGGCTGAAGTCCTTGCCTTGAACGCATCAGGATCCCAGCAGCTCCACTTCCCAACCAGCTCCCTGCTTGTGGCCTGGGAAAGCAGTCCAGGATGGCCCAAAACCTTGGGACTCTGCACCTGTGTGGGAGACCTGGAAGAAGTTTCTGGATCCTGGCTTGGGATCGTCAGCCATTGCGCTCACTTGGGGAGTGAATCATTGGATGG
Source organism: Ochotona princeps (assembly GCF_030435755.1). Classification (NCBI taxonomy): domain Eukaryota; kingdom Metazoa; phylum Chordata; class Mammalia; order Lagomorpha; family Ochotonidae; genus Ochotona; species Ochotona princeps. Next base: position 16,144,182 of record NC_080848.1, read on the forward strand.
AAGATCTTTCTGTCTCTCCTCTCTGTATATCCGACTTTGTAATAAAAATAGATAAATTTTTAAAAATGTTAGAAGGGAGCTGGATGAGAAGTGGAGCAGCTGGAACTCAAACTGCTACCCACAGGGGTTTAGTACTGCAGGTGGTGGCTTTACCTGCTGTATGTCAGCACCAGACCCCTAGAATTTGATTTCTTTCAAAATTTTTGCAATTCAGGACTGGTGTTAGCCAGGTTCCTGGACACAGTGAGATATCCTAGTGGCTAAGTCCTCACCTTGCATGTGCCAGTTCGTATCTCAACTACTCCACTTCCCTTCCAGCTCCCTGCTTGTGGCCTAGGAAAGCAGTAGAGGACAGCCCAAAGCTTTGGGACCCTGCACCTGCGTGGGAGACCTGAAAGAAACTCCTGGCTCCTGACTTTGGATTGGCTCAGCTCTGGCCATTGTGGCTGCTTGGAGAGTAAACCAGATGACAGATCTTTCTGTCTCCTCTTCTCTCTGTAAATCTGACCTTCCAATAAAATAATGAATCTTTTTAAAAATTTTGCAATTCTGAATTGTTACTGTTTCATGTCTCACTTAAATATAAAACAATGTTATAATGTGGATACTGTCATTTTAGGAAAAACTTATCCCTTTTGCCTGTCCCTTTAAACAGGATTCCTGTGGAGTAGTTAGTATCAGATGTCTTGATTGTTAATTTCATATTTGAAGTTTTACTTTTTTAAAATTTATTTTATTAGAAAGGCAGATTTACAGAGAGAAGGAGAAACAGTGAGAAAGGTCCTCTGTCCGCTGGTTCACTCCCCAAGTGGCCACACATGGCCGGAGCTAAGCCTATCCTAAGCCAGGAGCCAGGAGTCTCTTCCTGGTCTCCCACACAGGTGCAGGGTCCCAAGGCTTTGGACCGTCCTTAACTGCTTTCCCAGGCCACAAGCAGGGAGCTGGATGGGAAGTGGGGCAGCAGAGACACAAACTGGCACCCACATAGGATTGCAGCACATGCAAGGTGAGGATTTAGCCGCCCGGCTATCCTGTTGGGCCCTGAAGTTTTACATTTTATACAAATTATGTTTAAAAAATAAAAAATGTGCTAAAATCCCTTCACCTAAATATAGCAATTGGCATGTGTCATCTAGCATACTGTTGTATATGCATTTGAAAGTGAAAGAGTTTGACATTTTCATTTAGCATTTTTATTTTTACTTAAAAAGTATGTCTGCCTCATCTTTATTGTGCAACAGAACCTTTATATTTTGTTTCAATGGTTGCCACATATTCCATCAGATTCATAAGTTCTGGCTTAACACCCACCACCGCCACCACCATCCGGAGGGCATTTCTGGTTCCCCTGATTGGCTGTTACTCTATCTCTCTAATGTTGGTTCTGGGAGTTGACTAAGTGCAAGACAGTCTTCAAAGCAAATTTTGCTAGTTGGGAACTTAATACTGAAATTCTCAATGGTGAGAGGAAGGCTGTGAACTTTAATGAGGAAAATATTGGGAACATGTTTCTTGTTTTTCCATAACGCAGATGGTCATTATTTGTGGGCTACCGCAAATGTTTCTAGTTATCTAGAAAATGTTGTTGTAAGTTCTCCCCCAGCGGGCTGCTCACGTTGCCTGCTAGTTTGGAGCCCAGAGAGCATGGCAGTGCCCTTGCAGGGTGACCTTAAGCTACTCGCTCGTTTTCGACACAGAGCCTGCAAAGTCCAGAGTTTGTGTCCTGCCAAGGACAGTTTCCTGATGAGTCAAATCTCTGCCCTACTTGTTTGACTGTTTTATTTTGTTTTGTTTTGTCATGGAGGTTTTTTTAACTTTAATTTTGATATTGGAAAAAAGCAACAGTGTTCTGAAAAGTTGGAAGAATGGAGTGATGAACAGTTCACCTAGACTGACCAACTGCCGGCAGTGGCTGTGTTTGCTCAAGCACTCTCGCTGCCACTGCTGCTGTCACTCTGTCCTGTGCAAGTCAGCTGCAGACATTGTGGCCTTTTCCTCTGAAATACTTCTCAAGAAATTTCTTTAAAGATTTATTTATGTATATGGGAGAGTTACAGGGGAAGTTGAGAGATTTTTGGCCATCCTCTGGTTCACTCCCTAGATGCCCTTTAGCCAGAGCTGTGCCAATCAGCCAGGAGCCAGGAGCTTCTTCTGAGATTCCCCACATGGATGTGGGGGTGCAAGTACTTGGGCCATTCTCCACTGCTTTCCCAGGCACATTAGCAGGGAGATGGATTGGAAATGAAACAGTTGGGACTGGAATCAGCACCCGTATGGGATGCTGGCATTGTAGAGGATTTCGGAGTTGCAGGGAACAGCTTAACCCTTTGCACCATAATGCCTCCGCTAAGATTTTCTTATTCGTCCTGGTAATGCCCTTTAGCGCTCTGCTATTGTAGTAGGTGATTATTCTCCCTGTAGTTGCCATGTCTCTTCTGTCACCTTTGGTCTAGAGAATTGTACCTTTTTCTTATTATTGTTGTTTTCCGTTTTACAATTTTGCAGGCATAGGGCTTTATCCCCATGCTCCGTCTCCTTCTGTCTTCCCCATTTCCCCCCGTGTTTTGTAGTAAAATAGTCTATGAGGTGTAGTCTTGACTCCCAACTTTCTGCTCTTCACATGGGTCATGACACTTTTGGTGTAGGCAGTGGTAGAAAGCTTAATATTTTGTTGCCTAGGTATATTTAGAAGTTTCATTGGGAGCCTACCATTATTTCATTGAGAGATGCATTCGGTCAGTTTTCTTTGATTCCTGGTATTCTGGTCTCCATTACATCCTTCATTTGTGAGATCACAAGTGTGTGTTTCTTTACCTTTATTTTTTGTTTTATATTTTCACTGAAGGTTGTTTTATATTAGAGTTAACATATGATAACTGTCCTTTTGAGATTGGCTCATTTCATTGAACATAATGGTCTCCAATTGGGACCATACCCCAGTGAGAATGGCCTACATACAGAAAACTGCCAACAACACCCGTTGATGGGGATGTGGGGAAAAGGGTACCCTACTCCACTGCTGGTGGGACTGTGAACTACTGCAGCCACTATTGAAGCTGGTTTGGAGAATACTCAGGCAACTGAAAATTCACCTGCTATATGACCCAACAGTTTCACTTCTGGGAATATATGTACATGAGAAAGCCACCTGATATATACACATGAGAAAGCAACGTGAACCCCTGTATTCATTGCAGCACAGTCAGCAATTGCAAAAACATGGAAACAAGCTGGGTGTCCATTGAAGGAGGACTGGATAAAGAAATTGTGTTGTATCTACTCTGTGGAATACTACTCAGCTATTGAAAGGAATGAAATTTTATCACTTTCACCTTTTTTTAAATTGTTATTTTTCTGTTCACGAGAGCCCTACAATTTGAATCTGATATTCTCTTTGGCACATTACAACCTGGAGGCACAAATATTGCAAGGATTTGATCACTGCTTTAAGGTGTGGTCCATCAGACTTCTTCACTGAAATGTATCTCTTCCCATTGGTGAAATACAGTATGTGCAATCATGCTGTGACTTGCCTGACTGTCCTGTGTCCCACACCTATCATCATGAGCTGTGATGATCCTTGTCTGAATGTAATGTGTATTGGAGGTGAGAGTTTTAAATGTATGACAACCAGTGAAGGTAGCTTTATTTTTCTACTTAGCAGATCTTCCTCCCCTCTCCTTTTTTCCCTTCCCCCTTTTCCCCAAGGTAGTATGTCACAATTTAACTATGAGTAAAGATTTATGAATGATTTTCTTCCAGGAATGTTATCACTGTGTTACCTGGGAAAATTTTTCCCCCTGTGTTTCATTGTGGGCCAAGTGATTTTATTGTTCCATTCCCATCTGTTTAGTAATGAGTTTTTAAGAAAGAGAATTGTCTTCCTGATTGCTTTAAATAGTATTTAAACTGTTTGCATATATAGAGCTGATGGTTCTATTATTGACCTACTTCTAGATGTGATTATTTTAACTTCCGTATTTGACATTAAGTAAGTCTTAATATGAGAAAAGTCTTAAGCCCTTATTATTGCCATTTAATATTTCTCTGCTTCTCAAAGTCCCCTCTACTTGGAAGCCAGTACCACTTAATACATGTAGTAATGCTGGTGTTGATGGTGAAGCAGTAACTGTCACCTGGGAGCTTGCTCTTAAATCCTGTCCAAAGTCCTTGATCATTAACTGGTGTTGAAGTGTTCAAATGTTTAATCTTGGCTCTCTGCCTTAGACGTTTCAGATCAGAAGAAGCATTTATACAGCTTCTGTTTCATCTTCTAGCTGACTCCAGACTTCGCCAAGATCAGAGCCTCTTGAGATGAGTTTTGTATTTCTGAGTCTTACTTTTTTCTTCAAATTATGAAATATAACAAGTATACAGCCCATCAGGGGACACACAATAAGCTGTGTGCATGGGACCAGGACCCAGGTGTGGGATGCAGTGTTGAGGGTGGACTCAGCCCAGGCTGTGTCCATTAGGGGGATCCATGGGGAATTAGGGACCAGTATTTTACTTCTCTCTATATAATATGTTTACCAGAGTTGTACAATCATTGCCACTAATTCCAGAACATTTGCACCACCTTTCCCAAAAAATCTGTGCCTATTTGTAACCCCCTGGTTTCCCTCCCCGACTCTTGGTTACCACTGGTCAATTTTTTGTCCCTGGATTTGCCCGCTCCGAATAACTCATATAAATGAAATTGACAATATAGTGGCCTTTTTTGTCTGTTTTCTTTTGCCTTGTGTAGTATTTTTTTTAATGTTTGTTTATCTATTTTGAAAGTTTAGTTACAAAGAGGGAGAGAAAGAGAGATATATCCACTGTTGATTCCCTCCCCTGCTGGCCAAAATGACCACCTCAGGGCCAGACAGAAGCCAGGAACCAAGAGCTTCATCCGAGTCTCCAGTGTGGGTAGCAGGGATCCAAACACTTGGACTATCATTCACTGCTTTCCCCACCCATCATGAGGGAGCTGGATTGGAAGTGGAACCAGCACCCATGTTGGAATCCAGTGTCTCAAGAGGCAGCTTTATCCACAACGCCACAGTGCCAGCCTCAGCATAGTATTTTTGAGGATTACTGTGTTTCAGCATGTACCAGGCCTTTATTTTCTTTTAATTTTATTTACTTAAGAAACAGAGAAAATCTCCTATCTGCAATTTCAGTCCCCCAGATGCTCATAATATCTGGGACTGGGCCAGGATGAAGCCAGTATCCCTTGAACTCAAGCCAGGTGTTCCACTTGGGTGACAGGGAACCAACTTGCTACCTCCAGGGATCCATAAAAGCAGGAAGCTTGGATTTAGAGGGGAGCTGGCGCTGAGCCCGAACAGGCATCCCAAGCGGCCTCTTAGCTGCTATGTCAAACGCTCACCCTGATTTCTTTCTGGTGTTGGGGTAATACGACATTCTATCTGTCCACTCCTCTCGATATTCACTAATCCATTGCATACACTTGTGTTGTTTGCACTTTTTGACTATTCCAAGTTGTGCTGCTGTGAACATTTTTGGACAAGTTATTGAGTAGATAGATGTTTTCAGTCCTTGCAGGCACATTGCTAAGAATGGAACTACCAGACCCTCTGGTCACTCTGGGTCAGCCTCTTATGAAACTACCCATTTGTTTTCCAAACCATCACATGGTTGGCCAGTGCTGTTTAATCTTACCAAAAGTTCAATCTCCTCATCTGTTAAAGGGGGAGATGATTACTATTCTGTGAAGACTGAGTGAATAGATTCATAAGAGTACTCATTGCATGGCCCGGCGGCATGGCCTAGCGGCTAAAGTCCTCGCCTTGAAAGCCCCGGGATCCCATATGGGCAACCGGTTCTAATCCCGGCAGCTCCACTTCCCATCCAGCTCCCTGCTTGTGGCCTGGGAAAGCAGTTGAGGACGGCCCAATGCATTGGGACACTGCACCCGCGTGGGAGACCCGGAAGAGGTTCCAGGTTCCCGGCTTCGGATCGGCGCGCATCGGCCCATTGCAGCTCACTTGGGGAGTGAATCATCGGATGGAAGATCTTCCTCTCTGTCTCTCCTCCTCTGTGTATATCTGGCTGTAATAAAATGAATAAATCTTTAAAAAAAAAAAGAGTACTCATTGCAGATAATATAGTGATCGTTAGCTCTTCAGTCTGGGTGCTGGGTAATAACACCACCACTTTTCTTTAATTTTATTTTTGATGATGTTTACATAGTTGATTAAGGTGGGAAGGGTTCGGTATCAAGGGAAAACGGATGAGACCTTTGTGTCCACATTTTCTTTTCTTTCTTCCTGTATTTGGGTGAGAGAGACCAGGGGAGAAACCACACGCAGCCTCCCAATTGCATCGGTACCTGGGGGTGGCTAATAGCCACCTGATGTCGTCCCACAGTCCCCAATGTGGAGCACACCTCAAAGCTTCTGCCCAAGTGGTTTAAATAGTTCTGAAATGCTGTTAATCTTGCAGATGCAAGGATGAGGCTATCCTTTCAAGGTCCACCTCTGAATCTCCATTTGTTCAGACATTTGCTGTCATGCTTCCCTGGGGTAGTTGATCAATTTGTTCTGCCCTCCTCCTTCCTCTGCTATGGTACCAGGTGTCCTCTGCAGGCTCCAATGGTCTGACATATGCTCCATGTGCCTCTGGGTTTGCTGTCCACTGCTTCATCAAAGCCACTGAGGAGGTCCAGCTTTGACAGACTACAGGTGCTGCCACTCTCTCCATAGCTGGAGTTGAGTCCAGCAGTTTAGTTGGGGGGACCCTCAAAGAAATCTCATCTGAGGTGATTTCAGACCTATCTCTTGTGTGTATGCCCACCTGTACAGGGTCCAATTCATTCTTTCACCCACATCAGCCTACATCCATACTGGTAATTATAATTGCTAGGTCAGATCTATCTCCAGCCCCATTTCTTACGAAAACTAATGGGTTCAGCCCTGCCCTCCACACAGTCAGCCTTCATGTACACCATTGGGAGCTACAACCCAGTCAGAGTGACCCCCCAATAATTCCTGCTAGGCTGGGCTCCAGCTCTGGTTCATATGCCTACCAGCATGTGCAGTGGGCTGGTCCAGTCTGACTCACCTCCCATTCAGCTCTCATGTGCATAATTGGGCTTTGAAGCCTAACTCATCCCAACTGACTCCACCCTCCAGCCCACACTCATGCCAGTGGGTGCCTGTCTAGCCAGGCACGCCCCCAGTCCTGGTTCTCATGCTTGCCTGTGGGAGTTGCAGCCCATCAGAGGGATGCCCACAGTTTCCCTACTGGGCCCACTCCTAGACCTTACTCATGCACTCTCCAGGTGGTTCTGCAGTCTAGTTCACCAGGACATGCCCCCTGTCCCAGCACTTGTCAGCTGATGCTGCAGCAAAGCTCAGCCAGCCTGCCTGTACTCAGGCTCATGTCTGTACCAGTGAATACAGTCAGTTAGCCCAGACTAACTCTCCCCCAATCCAGTTCACATGTAGGCCAACAGATAACACCACAATTTTAAATGTTATTTTAATTCATTGTTTTACCTTATTGTAGCCAATCGAGCTATCACACCAGGCCCCAATCTTCTTCATTTTTTTTAAAGACTCATTTATTTATTTAAAAGGCAGAATTAGAGACAAAGATCTTTCATCCACTTTTTAACTCTGCAAATGGCCACAATGGCCAGAGCTGGGCCAGTCCGAAACCAGAAGCCAGGAGCTCCTTCTGGGTCTACTGTATGCATGCAGAGGCACAAGGACTTGGGCCATATTCACCGCTATCTCAGGCACATGAGTACAGCACTAGATCAGGAGTGGAACACCCGGGCCTGGCGCTATAGCCTAGTGGCTAAAACCGCTCCTTGCATCCACTGGGATCCCATATGAGCACCAGGTCATGTCCCAACTACTCCATTTCCAATCCAGCTCCCTGCCTATGGCCTGGGAAAGCAGTAGAAGGTGGCCCAAAGCCTTGGGGCCCTGCACCCACGTGGGAGACCCGGAAGAGGCCCCTGGCTTCGGATCTCAGCTCTAGTCATTGCAGCCACTAGGGGAGTGAACCAGCAGATGGAAAATCTTTCTGTCTCTCCTTCTTTCTGTAAATCTGACCTTCCAATAAAAATAAATGAATCTTTAAAAAAAATTGAAGAGGAGAAGAAGGGAGTTCAAGGCAAAAAGTATGCATCAGAACAGAGAGCTCTTAATGAGCCAGGTGGTCTTCGTGGTTTATTTATTTTTATTTTTAATTTTACGTGAAAGAGTTACAGAGAGAGGGAGAGAAAGAGACCTTCTATCCACTAGTGCACTCACCAAAATGGCCACAATGGCCAGAACTAGACCAATCCGAAGCCAGGAGCCAGGTTTCCCATGTAAGTGCGGGGACCCAAGGCCTTGGGCCAGCCTCTGCTGCTTTCCCAGGTGCATCAGCAGAAAGCAAGATTGGAAGTGGAACAGCCAAGACTAGAACCACCAGTACCTGTATGGGATGCAGGTGCTGCAGGTGGACGATTAGCCTGACTTCACAGGCGATCATACTGGCCCACAGGTGTTGATGTAAGAGCCTGATCTTGCAGCAACTCCCTAGCAAACCAAGTGGTTAAATCGTCAGAACTCTAACTGGGTGAACCCAGTATGATCTCTAGAATGTTATTTCTGCTTTAAAGATCCTGGGATGGGAGGGAGACATTGTAAAATGCTTTAAATTACGGACACGAATCCAGTGAAGCAAACCTCCATGTAAATTTTACCGCCGAGCTCCCACCCCAAGCAAAAATTCCTCTACTCAGTTGGCAGATTGACACTGGAAGGTTCCAAGGCCTGACACCATATTCCCCTCTAGTTTGGTTAAGGCAAGCCCTGGGCCACTGTATTCTGAAAGTCTTCATAGAGAGTAGCTTGTTTTGTGTGTGTGTATATGTGTGTGTGTGTGTGTGTGTTTTGTTTGGGTAAAAGTTTACATTTTACTCTTTAAAGATAGGTATTATTGGAACAGAACTATCCCCATATCCTACCTCCTTCAGTTATTTATTGAGGTGGTAGACATTCATTTTGGTGGCTTTCAGTAAACCTGTGACATTATAAGGGGTTAACGTTGTGACTTGCTAACAGGTGCCTAAGGGCCGCTGTGTGTAGGACTGCGGGAGGTGAGGGCCAAGCAGACACTCTGTGCTCTCTCGAGGTGCAGGCTTTGTGCTCGGGCTGCCGCACGCGGGGTCTGGCGTGCCTGTGAAGACAGCAGGTACGCAGAGCTCAGCTAGTTCTCATCTTTGGCCTAAAAATAAGACTGTACTTCCAGTTCCCAGGCTTCGAGAAACCCCTGTGATGATTTACCAGAGATACAAACCACTTCCCTTGTCAGACATCGCACAGTGAAGCTGGAGCTGCCTGTTGGTCCGCCGAAGAGAGTGAACTTTGGGGACGGGGTGGGGGCAGGTGCTGTTGACAGTGCAGAGTCACACTGGATGGTGGATTGATGTGGGGGAGGGGGGCAGCAATCAGCTTACGTGGAGCGTGGACCTCATCCAGGAGCAGGGCAAAGAATGTGTGAAAAACAGTGCTTAGATTTTAGGTTTTGTTCCTGAAGATTGAAACATGATTTTTTTTTCCTAAATAATTTTAAATTATTACTTGATAATTTTGGTAAGTCATCTCAAGACCCATGTGTATGTAATTCTTGTTTTAAAAGCAAAATAGGGCCCGGCGGCGTGGCCTAGCGGCTAAAGTCCTTGCCTTGAAAGCCCCGGGATCCCATATGGGCGCCGGTTCTAATCCCGGCAGCTCCACTTCCCATCCAGCTCCCTGCTTGTGGCCTGGGAAAGCAGTTGAGGACGGCCCAATGCATTGGGACACTGCACCCGCGTGGGAGACCCAGAAGAGGTTCCAGGTTCCCGGCATCGGATCGGTGCGCATCGGCCCATTGCAGCTCACTTGGGGAGTGAATCATCGGACGGAAGATCTTCCTCTCTGTCTCTCCTCTGTGTATATCTGGCTGTAATAAAATGAATAAATCTTTAAAAAAAAAAAAAAAGCAAAATAAAAATAATTCCATACTATTGTGTACTTCTTTAACAAGCGGTGAGCAAAATCTCCTTTCTTGCTGTAGCTGAGCCCCTTTACACAGTGAAAGTGTATCATGTCTGTCAAAATAAAGCAATTATCTCCTTGTGTTTGTAGCTATTATACCCCCGTAAAGGCATACTGTTTTAGAAAATAATTATAGCACGTTCAATTTAAAATCATAAAAGAATTGCGATAGGTTCTGAGAACTCAGCATTCGACTGTGATAAAAATTAAGGTAACGCTTAAGACAGCATAAATAGTATGACATTTATAGAGTGTAACCCTATATGTGTGGCAGGAAGAGAAGGGCTGGTGGCAGAGATCTTCCATTTGCTGGTCCATGATAGGCAGCGCTGGGCCTGGCTGAAGCTAGGAGCCGAGGACTTAACCTGCATCTCCACATGTGGATGGCAGGAGGCTGGAGTTGGAAGTGGAGCTCGGACTGTCACCCCAGGCATCCGGCTGTGGGATGCAGGCATCTCAGCCAGTAGGAACGACTGATCTGTCGATTCACTGAACAGATATTTGCACAGGTAAACCACAGCCACAGGCATCTAGGACACGGTAGTAAATAATACGCTGCCATCTTCCACTACAGTGAATTTAATACAGAGCTAGACAAAATGAATAAAAACTGAATGGAGGGCCCGGTGCCGTGGCCTAGTAGCTAAAGTCCTCGCCTTGAACGTACCAGGATCCCATATGGGCTCCAGTTCTAATCCTAGCGGCCCCACTTCCCATCCACCTCCCTGCTTGTGGCCTGGGAAGGCAGTTGAGGACTGCCCAAAGCCTTGGGACCCTGCACCCACGAGGGAGACCTGGAGGAGGTTCCTGGGTTCCCGGCTTCAGATCGGCACAGTACCAGCCATTGTGGTCACTTGGGGAGTGAATCATCGGATGGAACTTCTTTCTCTCTGTCTCTCCTCCTCTCTGTATATCTGACTTTGCAATAAAAATAAATAAATCGTTTTTAAAAAACTGAATGGAGGGCCCTGCACCGTGGCCTAGTAGCTAAAGTCCTCACCTTGAACGTGCCAGGATCCCATATGGGCGCTGGTTCTAATCCCAGCAGCTCCACTTCCCTTCCAGCTCCCTGCTTGTGGCCTGGGAAAGCAGTCGAGGACGGCCCAATGCATTGGGACCCTGCACCCGCGTGGGAGACCCAGAGGAGGTTCCTGGTTCCCAGCTTCGGATCGGCATAGCACCGGCCCGTTGCGGCTCACTTGGGGAGTGAATCATCGGACGGAAGATCTTCCGCTCTGTCTCTTCTCCTCTCTGTATATCTGACTTTGTAATAAAATAAATAAATAAATCTTTAAAAAAATAATAATAAAAAAAAACTGAATGGAAAAGTTACACAAACTGTGGTATAGATTGTTAAAGAGCCAACACACCATTCTTATCACAGACTTTTCCAAATTATAAAATTGTCATTGATTGGTTAAACAAATTATTTCATTATCACACCTTGGTATATTATACTGGTTCTTATATTATCTTAGTCTGTGATAACATTGAAAAAGCCTGGCAGCGTGGCCTGGTGGCTAAGGTCCTCGCCTTGATCCCATGTGGCTGCTGGTTCTAATCCCGGCAGGTCCACTTCCTCTCTATCTCTCCTCCTCTCAGTATATCTGACTTTGTAATAAAAATAAAATAAATCTTAAAAAAAAAAAAAAGCCTGGTAAGTCAACTAAAATGTTTGTACTTATCGATTTATATACCAAGAAAAAAAAAAAGGTTGCAATGCTTTGGTAAGTGTTTAGTCCAGCAGTTAGATGTTTTCATCTAGTGGGGAAGTGGAGGGGAACTGGGGTGGGAGGAGATGAAATCGCTGAGCCCATGGAACTGTATCATAAAATAAATAAAATTTTTTTAAAGATTTATTCATTTTATTACAGCCAGATATACACAGAGGAGGAGAGACAGAGAGGAAGATCTTCCGTCCGATGATTCACTCCCCAAGTGAGCCGCAACGGGCTGATGCGCGCCGATCCGAAGCCGGGAACCTGGAACCTCTTCTGGGTTTCCCACGCGGGTGCAGTGTCCCAATGCATTGGGCCATCCTCAACTGCTTTCCCAGGCCACAAGCAGGGAGCTGGATGGGAAGTGGAGCTGCCGGGATTAGAACCGGCGCCCATATGGGATCCTGGGGCTTTCAAGGCAAGGACTTTAGCTACTAGGCCACGCCGCCGGGCCCAAAATAAATAAATTTTTAAAAAGATGTCTTGATTTCATACTGAAGTGCCTGGCTTTGATGCCCCACTCTAGGTTCTGATTCGAGCTTCTGCAGATGCAAAGCTTTCATGGCACTGGTCATGGCTCAGGAAAGTGGGTGTTTGTCATCCATGCCCGAAAAGCACATTTCTGGTCCCCAGTTTCAGCCTCAGTCCAACCCTGGCCGTGTGGGCATCAGCTGATAGGAGTGTTCCCTGTCATTCAGCCGCTCGTATAAGTAAATCTTTTTTTTTTTTAGAAAGAGTAAAGTGAAGAAAGAAAGAAGGAAAGAAAGAGAGAGGGAGGGAGGGAGGGAAGGAAGGAAGGAAGGAAGGAAGGAAGGAAGGAAGGAAGGAAGGAAGGAAGGAAGGAAGGAAGGAAGGAAAGAGGAAAAAGAAAGAAAGAAAGAGAAGTGGAGCCACCAGGACTTGAAGTGGCGCTCCTACGTGGAATGCAGGTGTAGTAAGGAGCAATTTAGCCCACCACAACTCAACATCGGCTGCCGTCACTTTTTAAAGTGCCAGACGCCAAGCGAGGCCTGAGACAAAGAGAGTGGGGAGCTCAACAGTCCTTGTGTGGTGCCTCGTGAGTTCATGTTAGAGACAAGGCAGTCGGCAAATGCACAGTACATGCCAGCAAGTGATAACAGCAAGAAAGAGGAGAGTGGCCAGAATACCGTGTATTTGGGGGAATGGGGACGGAGTCTCTGGGGGAATTTTCCCACAGCTTTTCTTCTTCCGTCTCTTGGGACAGATCAGGTAATGAATGCAGATGCGAAAGAATTTTTGTATCTGTGGGTGCCATTCACCTATTTGTTAAGAGAACTCTGACAAGGTCCTGCTTCTTTCTTATTCTTTGGACTCTCCTCCTCATTCCTGTCTTCGTCTTCTTCAGATGTAAAGGCCTATGCACCTTCATCCATTCATCCCTGTATCCTTCCTCCAAAATTATAATTGGGCATCTGTTATGATTTTGAGATAAAAAAAAATGTACAATCAGATGTCTTCCAGCTGCTTGATTATAAAATGGGATTGCCTCTAGAGAGAACACTTTGGTCTGAGTCTTTTCAAAGCTATTGAAATTTGATGTGTTGGTTGATCTTAAGTGATCCTGGCCCTTATGCCTAAAAGCCCTAAATAAAACTGTGCACTGCTCAAGTGTTCTATAGCATTGCACAAGTCTAAACTGGGTAACTGGCAGCCACCCCACATTCACTGCTGGCTGACTTGCCCCATAAATAGCTCAGTGTTACAGGATCAGACAACTACAACAGAGCAAAGAAAGAATTTCTGTTTCCTAACAGCCACATGCCAGTCTCTGGTCACCAACACAATTCAGGTCCAATTCCCTGCATCCTAACTTGTAGCATGCCTCTTAGAAGAATAGTGCAGATCAGCCAGCAGATAACTTTGGAAGGAATTCAAGATAGCCCTGCCTTGTACCAAACTTCACATTACGGAAAGCAATGTTAGAACAAGATTCAGTGTTAGTTCTCTCAGTTCCATATAATAACATTGCTGCTACACTCTGGTTAACCCAGAGCCTCTGCTGACTGAATTACAAACCGTCAGAGTCAGGCCTCCTGGTAGTTTTATAAACCTGTTTGAAATCAAGTGCAAATTTCAGAAACCTATCTACCACTGGACTAGAACAGCCCTTGTTTCTAATAGTTGGTCTATATTATTTGCCCGAAAGATAACAGAATATCACATCACAGATTACTTCAAAGTAACTCAGAAGAAGGCCCTTGGGAGTGTTTTTCTGATTGTCTCACTGTGAGCAAAGTGCTGCTAGTTGGGCGCCTGACGGGAATCGCTGTGGGTCTGTCCATGCTTTAGGGGGTCTCTGCTTTTCCTTCAGGGAGCTCCTTCCCTAAATGGCACTGTGTTTTCTATTCTCTTAAAGCCACTATGCCAAATAAACAATATGTGATTTTTTTTTTTACAAGCCCTCTGATAGTTGTGTAACTACTATTGAAAGACATCTCACCCTTGCCGGTGGTTTTGAACACAAGTGAAGACCATGGCTGTGATATCAAATCACCAGTGGTTTCTTCCCTGATTCAGTTTTGTTCTTTGGCTTACAGGACCTCCATCTGTTCTAGGATCAGAACTTCTAGGCCCTATTGTGTACCATTCCACAGCCACCCTAATTACCTGTGTTTTTGACAATATTTTAAAGCTAAAATTCAGTTCAACAGTACTGACCTTGTGTCTGTTAAAGGGCTACAAGTATTTGCCTTTGTAACCTATGTGATCGTTTACTCTAATAGGCTTACAATTAGCAGCATTTCAGAACCTCCCAACTACTGCCTTTCCCAGCAGGTTGTAAGCAATGGCGGTGTGGATACAAGCCCAACAGCTACAAGGAGATGCCCTTCACCAGATGCAAGCGCTGTACGGCCAGCACTTCCCCATTGAGGTGCGCCATTACCTGTCCCAGTGGATCGAAAGCCAGGCCTGGTAAGTGCACAGTGTTACTGAAGAAAAGCACTGTGATGGAAAGTGTACAAGATGTGCTGTAAAAAATGCTTGTAATGTGATTCATGAAAATATATTTAACCCCATCTTAGATTTAGATATCTGGATTAGCTCTTGGGGTTTGTAAAATAAGATTTGCTCCTTTCGATGGTATAGGCCAACTAAAAGCATTAGGCTGCTGCTACTGAGAGCGAGCACCCAGCACTACGTGGTGAGTGCCTCTCAGGGGCTGAGCTAGTCCCTAAGTGGCAGAAGTTTTTATGGAAAAAAAAAGAAAGAAAGAAAGTCCTTATCCCTACAAAATTTAACATTTAAGAGAGCAGATAAGGAATGACTCTGGATATAATTTAATTTAAATTTATATTGTTCAACATAAAATATTTTACATTTATGTTAATAATTCACATCTAATATACATAAGGCAGTAGTCTAACAGTGAAGACATTAGTGTTTTTAAATTAGCATGTATTTTATGTAGACACAAAATTACTATAAGAAAATACATCAAGAATATTAGCAATTACATTTCAGTGGTAGATGTGACAAGAATTTTAGTTTTTATTTTCCAAATGACTGGTAATTTGGAGTGTGTTGGGGGGCAGTAAAAATCTTGTAGAGGAGCCAGTGTGATAGCACAAAAAGCTAATCCTCTGCCCTGTGGTGCCAGGATCCTGTGTGGGCACCAGTTCTTATCCCAGTTTCTCCAATTCCAATCCCAAATCCTTGCGACCCTGCACCCTTGTGGGAGCCTGAAAGAAGCTCCAGCTCCTGGCTTCAGATCAGTTGAGCTCCGGCCATTGCTGCCATTTAGGGAATGAATCAACAGATGAAAGACCTTTTCTCTGTCTTTCCTTCTCTCTGTAAAATCTGCCTTTCAAATAGAATTAGTACAATGCAGTTGACTGGAAACTCAGGTTTTTAGAATTTTTTAAAATTTGTTTTAAGGCCCGGGGTGGTGGCCTAGTGGCTAAAGTCCTCGCCTCGCATGCGTCAGGATCCCATATGGGCACCAGTTCTAATCGCAGCAGCCCCGCTTCCCATCCAGCTCCCTGCTTGTGGCCTGGGAAAGCAGTTGAGGACAACCCAGGGCCTTGGGGCTCTGCACCCACATGGGAGACCCAAAAGAAGCTCCTGGCTCCTGGCTTCAGATCAGCTCAGTTCCAGCCGTTGCAGTCAGTTGGGGAGTGAATCACCAGATGAAAGATCTTCCTCTCTGTCTCTCCTCCTATCTATAATCTGACTTTGCAATAAAAATAAATAAATCTCATTAAAAATTTCGTTTTCGATAAAGACAGAGAACACATTGTCCATCTGTTGGTTCACTCCCTGAGTGCTGGAGTTGAGCCAGGCTAAAGCCAAGATCCAGGAACTCAATCCAGCTGTCCCGCATAGGTGGCAGGAACCCAGCTACTTGAACTATGACCTGTGGACACCCAGGGTGTTCATTACCTGGAAGCTGGGTCAGAAGCAAACTAGGCCTTGAACCCAGGCCCTCCAGTGCGGGCTGCAGGTGAAACAGGACTGTCATTCCCTGTACATCATGTCTGCCCCGACATAGCTCTTTGATGGTAAACAATGTTTCATACCCGGAAGCAGGTTGTACTCTGTTTTGATCAGAGCCTAGGAGTTTGTTGGTTGGTTATAATCTGACATACTTCTTAGATTCTTCAGGCTTTCACTGTTGAGGCCCAGGGTCTGACAGTCCCTGGGAAGCCGTCATTGATGCTGCTGTTTCACTGTAACCTGTTGGAGATGTTGCTTGGAACAATTGCAATTTCAGTCGCATGTTGGTAGTAGATTTTTATTCAGAAGGTAGAGAGCATCGAAGGGAAGCAATTTTCTAGGCAATTAAAAATCTCTCAGCTTCATGTAATTAAGTAAGAAAAACACAAGCTAAATATGAGAATGTCAAGTGCACCTTGTTTAGTGCTTTTCCGTTCCCTTTCAATTTTCTTTTCTGTTTAAATGATTTGAAGGATTTAGTACCCCCCCAAAAAACACTCAGTGAGAAGTTTCTGTTGATTTAAAATTTAAGGTTTAAAAATAATTTAATAAGGTTTTCATGAAGTCTTTTTCTGTTGTTTTTAAAAGATTTATTTTATTGTTTTAAATCATTTATTTGATTATTCATTTTTATTGGAAAGCCAGACATACAGAGAGGAGGAGAGACAGAGAGGAAGATCTTTTGTCCTCTGGTTCACTCCCCAAGTGGCTGTAAGGGCCGGAGCTGAGCCGATCCGAAGTCAGGAGCCAGGAGCTTCTTTTGGGTCTCCCATGTTGGCGCAGGGTCCCAAGGCCTTGGGTCATCCTGTTCTGCTCTCCCAGGCCACAAGCAGAGAGCTGAATGGGAAGTGGAGCCTCCAGGAAACAAACCTGGTGCCTATATAGAATTGTGACTGTTGGGCCTGGCAGCGTGGCCTAGTGGCTAAGGTCCTCGCCTTGAATGCGCCAGGATCCCATATGGTCGCTGGTTCTAATCCCGGCAGCTCCACTTCCTCTCTATCTCTCCTCCTCTCTGTATATCTGACTTTGTAATAAAAATTAAAAAAAAAAAAAAAAAGAATTGTGACTGCTTGCAAGGCAAGGATGTAGCCACTAAGCCATGGCGTCAGGCCCAAATCATCAGTTTGGAAACTGTCTTTTCAACTACTTTTTTTTTTTTTCACCCAAGAATTAAGGTTTCAAGTAAGCAACCAGTACTTCTTTGAGTTTTTCTAGTGGACTGGATCTCTCAAGAGAAAGTTCCCCAGCAGGGAACATTGCTGATTGAAACAGCCCTACAGGGCTGCCCCCTCTCTCCTTCCAGGCTCTTCTTTAGTATATAGAGCATGTGTATTTACAATGTGGCTCAATTTTATCAATGTCTCCAGAGGTAGATCTGAGTATACTGGAAGAGTCTGATGCTTACATCCCTGGACGTCTGTCTATGCTAACTGATCTCAAGAGGCCAGAATTACAGCACCTTTGAGCCCCCACTATGTCTCTGCCCCAGGCTCGATTGGCACCAGTTGAATGTTATTTCAGTCTGACAGCTGTAGGGTTTCTTCAGATTGCCTGCTCTCCCATAGCAGTTGGTGCCTAGATTACAGAAAGAAAGAGAGGGAAGACCACTCACCTGTGGGCAGTTAAGCACCTCTGAACTAATAGAGCAATAGGTTTCTTTTGTTCACGGGTAAAGTCAGCAAGGCCTGGTAGGTTGCAGTCTCCCATTGGTGAGGCACCTTCTGCCACGGTCTCATTGCCAAGCTCCTTCGACATAGCAGTAGCTGTTGGTTGACCTGTCTCTACTCCAGAAACACTGTATGTTACAATGAGCGACACAGGCATTGAGCTCACTGAGTCTGGAAAGGACGTGTAGCACAGCCTTAACCTTGTGCCCTCCTTTATGTCCTTGTGGGATAACTATAAATAGGAGATTATCAGAGTTCCTATTTCCTTCAACATGCACAAAGCGCTTTGCCTTTCCCTTCATTTCTCAGAGCAGATAACGTGAGCTGCAAAGCCGGCAGCAGCAAGAAGGAGAAAGGGCAGCATGTTGTGAACCCAGCGTGCAGTCAAGCTCAGAAAGGCTGCATCTGGTCACTTGTTTCTGAAAATCTGGGGGGCTTGTTTCTGAAAATCTGCAGGAGCAAAAAGAAGAAATCACTTCAGTCAAAGAACACTTGTGTGATATGTTGAGGCTGCATTTGTACAGGCTCATGTGCATGTATGTGTACAGATCATGTAATTTTTTTCCCCTAGGGACTCAATAGATCTTGATAATCCACAGGAGAACATTAAGGCCACCCAGCTCCTGGAGGGCCTGGTGCAGGAGCTGCAGAAGAAGGCCGAGCACCAGGTGGGGGAAGATGGCTTTCTCCTGAAGATCAAGCTGGGCCACTATGCCACCCAGCTACAGGTGGGTGTGAACTCCGGGCGGCACTCACCTCTTCTCCACACCATGGCCGCCCCTCACCCCCGAACAGAGTTGTTTAATCACTTGCCAGAGAGACTTGGCTTCTCTTCTCCCACCCAGGCCCTTTAAGGTTCCATGTGCTAGGTTCTGTAAAAAACACTCAGTTCTAATTGGTTCTGTGTGACCTTGTTTAAAAACAAAAATTCTTACTTGAAAATTATTTGAAATTTACATAAAATTTTCAAAAATGATACCAGGACCTATACATAAGCCCAAATTGACCCATTAACATTTGATCCTATTCTTTTTTTCCACCTGCATTGGCATGATTTTTTAGTCATTGGATAGTAAGTTGTATATATTGTATCCCTTTACTCATTAATATTTCCTTGGGCATCTTCTAAAAAATATAGGTTATATTGATTATAACCCCATTAGCAACTTCAGGAAACTTGACGTTGATATAAAACCTTAAGTAATCTTACGTCTATACTTCCATTGTGTCAGCTGGC
This sequence comes from Ochotona princeps, assembly GCF_030435755.1. Taxonomy (NCBI): domain Eukaryota; kingdom Metazoa; phylum Chordata; class Mammalia; order Lagomorpha; family Ochotonidae; genus Ochotona; species Ochotona princeps. Next base: position 16,163,302 of record NC_080848.1, read on the forward strand.
CAAAATGCAGTCCAAGATCACGTATACAGGTACTGCAAAAAGCTCATGGAAAAATGGAATTAAAAGATAGTTTAGAGGGCCAACGTTGTATAATAGCAAGTAAAGGCACTGCCTGTGATGCTGGCATTCCAAATGGGTGCTATTCTAAGTCCCAGCTTCTCCACTTCAGACGCAAGTCCCTGATAATGCGCCTGTGAAAGCAGGGCCCCTGCATCCATATGGGAGACCCAGATGCAGCTCCTGGTTACTGGTTTCAGCCTGTGGCTGTTCTAGCCGTTGGGAGAATGAGCCAGTGGATGAAAGAACTCTTTCTCCCCATGCTTATAATTCTTGACTTTCAAATAAAGAAACAAACTTTTTTTTAAGGTTCGTATATTTTTATTGGAAAGGCAGATCCACAGAGAGAAGGAGAGACAGAAAGATCTTCCATCTGCTGGTCCACTCCCCAAGTGGCCACAATGGCCAGACTGAGCCGATCTGAAGCCAGGAGCCAGGATCTTCCTCTGGGTCTCCCATGCGGGTGCAGGGTCCCAAGGCTTTGGGCCATCCTTTACTTTCCTCCCAGGCCACAAGCAGGGAGCCAGAAGGGAGGTGAAGCAGCTGGGACATGAATCCGCACCCATATGGGATCCTGGCATATGCAAGGCAAGGATCTGGCCATCAGGCTATCATGCCAGGCCCGAAACAAACATTTTAAAAAAATAACAAAAAAGGTGTTTATTTTGGTGAAAAAAAAAATTGAAATCGATTTAGTTTTTTCAGAATATACGTTTTCCACAAACATTTCAAAATACCCTCTTCCTGAATTGAGTTGTTCTTATCTCTTTCATCTCCTTTAATCCCGAACTACTTTGCAATCCTTTCATTACTTCAGCATTTCAAAATAAGTCACCTACCCCTTTCCTGTTTACAGATAAAGCGTTCTTTGTGTGGGGTTTATCTCATGTTTTCCCGTAATGAGATTCACATTGCCCCTCTCTGGTCAGGACTCTAAATGAGTGTCCTCTAAATGAATGTACCCTCCCCAAGTGTGTGTCGCATTCAGACACACAGTGCCTCCCCTCCCCCCACCAATGATGCTGACTCTTACTGCTCAGGCCCAGCGGTGGTGTTTCTGCTGTGCTGTGTCCTTTAAAAAAAGAAAAACTTACCTGGTCTCCTTCCAAGAATATTGTACGTCAGACAACTTAAGACGCAACAAACAAAGCAATTCTTTTTCCCTGTGATTGGATTTTTTCCGCTGCACTTTCTTGTTTCCGCCTGTGTGAAAGGGCGTTTCCTAGGATCCTGGCGGTGGTGCATCGCCTGGAGTCCTCTCGGCCAGGAGAACCCTAAGGCAGGATTAGGTCCTGGAGTGGGCCGTGGGACTAGGTGATGTCTGCTCTTGGATTCTTCCAGAACACGTACGACCGCTGCCCCATGGAGCTGGTACGCTGCATCCGGCACATTCTGTACAACGAGCAGAGGCTGGTCCGGGAGGCCAACAACGTGAGTGTCCCCGCGGGGGCGGGGAGAGGAGAGGGAGGTCCTTTCAGCCCCTCCTGTCTCTGTTGTGTCGTGGTTTTGTCAGGGTGACTCAGTGGATGTCTCTCAGTATATTTTTGAAGACATGTACTCTTAACTGATGTATCTGCCCTTGACGAAATTACAACCCTAAAACCACATAATTAAGTACCAAATATTTTAATCCTAACCTCAATGTTTTGGTTTGTTGTTTAATAAACATGTTTTCTTTAAATAAATCCTCCAGTAGGAAATGGAGAATTCATTGCCTTTACTTAGAAGAAGGATGTGTAAATAGTTACGTGTTGAATTTATGTATACAGCTCACCAATATTCCCTTATTGGAAACATTAGTATTTCCATATCACAGTTCCCAAAAGGACTTTAAAGTCTCAAAATTTGGTGTCTCTTTTGGCTTGTTTCTCTCTCCATTCCACCCAGGCCTTACTAAGTTTGCTTCATATCATCATCATCTCCATCTTCACAGATTTTCTCTAGAACATTCATTAACCCTTCACTAGGATCTGCTTCCGCATCGTAGGAGGCCTTTTCTTTCTCTCTGCATTCTTTTTCAGCCTGAGTCAGATACTCCCACTGTGTGTTTTCCTTTTTTCTATATAGTAAGAACTGTATCCATCTTTGGCTTTTTCTCAACTGCCTTCCACAGAGATGGGTTTCAACAGATTGTTCTCAATCATGACATAACTCTTGCCATTTAGTTCAAAGGACCTTTTGTGAAATGCACTCGCATGTTCTCTGTGGGAACTTGGTGAACTCCAGTTAGCGTGATGTGGATCTTCACAGGCTTGTCTCACTGATCTCATCTGTAATTGCTGGTTTTCACTGGATGTCCTGCTGCGATGGGAGCAGCCACAGCAGCTGGCTAGTCATGGTTAAGGAGTTCTGCTCTTCTGTGATTACTTTTGTATCTTGTTCTTGATTTCGGTCTTAATTTTGGATTTTTCTGCTGTAAAGGCATCACGTAGTCTTTTCCAAGTAGCCTTTTCAGAGCAATACCTTTACCTCCTCTAGATCTTCCTGTAATTCTTCCCAAGCTGAAGTCATGGTTGGACTGAATCAGGCAGCCAGGCAGGAGAGAGAGTAGGAAACACCACACCTAGTACGTTCAGCCTGGGCCAACCCCACCACCCAACCCAGAACCAGATCGCAACCCACCTGTCTGTCCCACAACATCTTAGTAAAGGCATGCTTGTTGTATTCATTAAATTACTTAGGAAAGACTTCAACTTAGCCCCCACAAACCCAGTGTTTAAAGTCATGGATTGGGCCAGGTCATTTAAGTGACTGGATACCCACAGATCTTATGTATAGTCCCTGTTCCCATGACTTGCTATGGCAGTCCTCAGGATACATCTTCTATGTGCAAACAAACTGTCCCATCTCCAGGATATCTTGAGTGAGGATCCATTGTGATACAGCACATTGATCTGCTGATTGCAACACCAGCATCCCACATTGAAGTCCTGACTGTTCTACTTCCAAACCAGCTTCCTATTAATGTGCCTGGGAAGGCAGCTAATAATGGCCCAAGTGTTGGGAGTCATGCTACCCATGTAGGAGGCTGCTCCTGGCTTCTACCTGGACCAGCCTTGGCTGTCTGGACCATACGGTCTGTGAACCAACAGATGGAAGATCTCTGTCTTTCCTCTGCATTTGAAATAAATAAATAGAGGTTGGCACCCTGGCATTAATAGGCTAAGCCTCTACTGATGTGGTGTCGGCATCCCATAAGGGCACCAGTTGGATTCCCAGCTGCTCTACTTCTGATTCAGCTCCCTGTTAATGTGCCCGGGAAATCAGTGGAAGGTGGCCCACTGCTTCACATGGGGTAGCCAGATGAAGCCCAAGGTCCTAGCTTGGGACTGGCCCAGCTCTGGCCTTTGCAGCCAGTGCAGAATAAAGCAGTGGATGGGTGATCTCTCTCTCTCTCTCTCTCTCTCTTTCTCTCTCTCTCTCTCCTCTCTCTGTAACTCTGCCTTGCAAATAAAAATAAATTTTTTTAATGATAAACTTTTTTTAAAGAAAAAGAATCCCTTGGATGAGGACACAGTGTGTGTCCAGGCAGCCGTGTTGCCCACGCTCTCCTCAGTGTTAGCACAGTCACTTGGCGTTGTGTCAGTGAGTTGATGTGGAGTGAGGAGTCGTTATTATCACTAGGAAAACCCGGATGACATCAAGGCTGTGCTCAACTTTAGTCTCACTGAAAGGAATCAGATGGACCCCTTTTGGGAATACTCTAGTGGAGGCCAGATCTGAATTAGAAGTTTCTAGTGTACTCTACAAAGGTACCTTATGTCCCTGCTGGTCCCAGTTCACACAGATGACATTTGCGACTTGTACCCTGGTGAGGCCTTAGGCCAGTTGTAGGGACCAGCTTTTCTTGGGGGTGTCTGCCTCGGCTTCCTCCTATCCCACTGGCCTGCACTTTGTCTGGGTCTGTCTATAGGGTAGTTCTCCAGCTGGAAGTCTTGCTGACGCCATGTCCCAGAAGCACCTGCAAATCAACCAGACATTTGAGGAGCTGCGGCTGGTCACACAGGACACGGAGAACGAGCTGAAGAAACTGCAGCAGACTCAGGAGTACTTCATCATCCAGTACCAAGAGAGCCTGAGGATCCAAGGTGGGCCCAGTGCCTTTCCCCAGGGAGGAAGGGAGTTGGGTGGCTTTCAGGCTGCTCTCCAGCCCAAGGTGTCCGAATCTGTCTGAGCACCAGGCGATAACTGGCACCAGTGTTAGTGCCGGAGGGAAGAGGCTTCAGAAAAGCCAAGTGGGGGGGTCTCACGCAGAATCCCTCACACCTGGGTAGCCCCCAGACTGCAGGGGAGGACACCTCCTCTTTTAGGAAGAAGTTTGCCATCTAGGGAAAGAGTACCATAATACTTTTACGTGTAATAGGCAACTTTCCCTAGAATGATCAGTGAAATAAATAATTACATGCTAAGAAAGCTTTCCAAGCAATGAGAGGTCAAGAATCAAGGGGCTGAACACTTCTGATGTTCCATGCCAAGTGGTGCTTCTGAGGGGCCTTCTGCACCTCTGGGGGTCCTTGTACCAGGAGACAAAGCATAAAGGTCTAGTGTTAAGTCCTGCTTGTCACTGCAGAGCCCACCAGCGCCCCCTCTTGACCCTAAGGAAATTAGACACCCTGAGACTAGGCAGTGTCCTCTCTTGCTTGCCAGCCCAGCTGAGAAACTCAGGGAGGTCCTGGCCCAGCATGTCAGCCCATACAGATACTAACATATGTACTGCACAGATACTCCTGCAGCATGTGTGTGCAAACTCCATTTTAAACTATGTGGGCGGTAATTATAAATGTAGTTCCTGTGCCAAAAGATCATAGAGTTTAAAAAAAGGGAGGGCTGACACAGTAGCGTAATGGCTAAAGTCCTCGCCTTGCATGTGCTGGGATCCCTTATGGGCGTTGATTCGAGTCCCAGCAGCCACATGTCCCTTCTAGCTCCCTACTTGTGGTCTGGGAAAGTAGTCAAACATGGCCCAAAAAGCCTTGGGACCATGTACCCACATGAGAGACCAGGAAGAGGTTCCTGGATTCAGATCACATCAACTCTGGCCGTTGTGGCCACTTGGAGAGTAATCCATGGATGGAAGATCTTCCTCTCTGGATTTCTGACTTTTAAATAAAAATAAATAAATCTCTTTTTTAATGATGTATTTAGTTAATTGAAAGGCAGACAAAGCTGTAGTCCGTCTGCTGATTCACTCCCTAAGTGGCTGTAGTAGCTGGAGCCAGGAGTTCCATCCAGGGCATCCACATGGGTGTCAGGGGCCCAAGCACAGGGGCATTCACATGCTGCCTTTCCAGTCATACTAGCAGAGGATGGATTATAAAAGAAACAGTGCTCACTATGAGATGGGGACACTATAAGCTGCAACACAACAGATACAGAGGACCCCAGGCCTCTGGTCACATTGTAAGACCTGTCTGTCCCGAAAGAGTCCTACAAATCAAGCAACTGTCTATCCCATAAGAGTCCTACAAATCAAGCAACTGTCTATCCCGTAAGAGTCCTACAAATCAAGCAACAGCTGGCAAGAGGATGCCAGAACATCCTCCTCCTGGCCAGCTCCATCCCACACGGCCTGCAGAGCCAGCAGAGTTCAGGATGCTAATTCTGCCCAGGTCCTTTGACTATGAACAGGATTTGTGATCCTGAATTCGGGTTTAGGACCTGTCCTGGGGATGGGTTAAGACTGGAGCCACATCTGAATTTGTTCCCACAGTGCCACGTCTGCTCAGCCTCATCTATCTGCCTCCCCCATCCTAGGCAGACCGTGGGCCTGTTGGCGCAAGGGAATGCTCAGCTCCCTCAGTGAAGCCAGCCCTTGTCTCAGGTCTCCCAGACCTCCTTCCAGAAAATTGTACAATTTCCAGGAGACAGCCAAGTGGGTCACTGGCAAGGGGAGGCCAGGCCCGGGGGCTGGAACTAAAAGCCCATCCTGTAAGCGGGCAGGTTTCCGTATAGCCGGCCCAGTCCCTTGGTCCAGACCCTGCCTGGGGAGCACTCAGCCTGCATGGTACCCTGCCCAGGATGTGGGCAGATTTGTAAGTTGTAATTCTGGGCAGTTGTTGGTTGCCTGGAGTGGCTTTCATGGGTCCAGTTGTGTGTTCCCTGAGGCAGGAACAAGGTCAGGGTGACATGGCCCTTAGAGGCTAATCAAAAGCTCCAGCAAGATGGGCTCAAGCTGGGAAGGTTCTGGGGGGAAGGCGTGACCTGGATCAGGGCTATGGCTGTCTGTGGGGAAGGGGATGCAGGGGTTTGCCTGGGCACATGCTCACTTCTAAGCCAGGTTAGTGACAAGTTAGTGCCACACAGGTGTTCCTCATGCTCCACTTTGTCCTTTCCTTGGTCTAAAGGTTTTTGTCACAGCTGTTCTGAGCAGGGTGTTGAGGCCTCATTCAGACCGGGTCCCCATGTGGGTGAGGGTCCTCCAGGGAGTGTGAGGACAGCAGTGCCCTTCGCAGGGACATCCTGCTGCTCCCGGCAGGCCCAGGTGTCTCTCCCTTGTGGTCTTTGCTGGTTGGTGGGCTGGGCTCATGGGGACCCCAAACAGACAGGGGTGACTCCTGGCAGGGCACATGCCTCACCCGAGACTGGTCCAAGCCAGAGTCCTTCTGACGAGGGCTCAGCAGACAGAGCCACAGGTAGGGGTCCCTCAGCCCTGCTCTGCACTCAGAGCCCACAACCCACCCCTGGAGGAGGACACGGTCAGGAGCCTGGAGAGTGAGAGTGGGACCACCTTTGAGGGAGCCCATTCGTCACTGGCACCCAGGCTGGCAGGACTCCTGATCTGCCACGGGTCACCTCCAAGGGGTGGCCCAAGCCAGCTGAGTGCAGTCTTGGGGCTCGGTACCAGGCTGCAGGAGGTGACAGTCATGGGTGTCGTGTCCCCTCTGCAGCTCAGTTTACTCAGCTGGCCCAGCTGAACCCCCAGGAGCGACTGAGCAGGGAAACGGCCCTGCAGCAGAAGCAGGTGTCCCTGGAGGCCTGGCTGCAGCGCGAGGCCCAGACCCTGCAGCAGTACCGCGTGGTGAGTGGCTCTGTGTCCTGGTCCCAGGGTGGAACATCCTGGTGGGGGCTGTTGGAACCAGCCAGGGGGGCAAGGCCAGGATGAGAGCATGGGCCCGGAGAGCCAGAGGCTAGATCCTTCTCCCTGGGATGCCCCAGGTCAGAGCAGGTGGGGAGGAGGAGGTGTCGGGCCTTGTGTGTCTGGGCATCCTGCAGGCTGGCCTGGGGGCCCAGCAGGGCTGCTGTCCACCATCCCGCAGGAGCTGGCTGAGAAGCATCAGAAGACCCTGCAGCTGCTGCGGAAGCAGCAGACCATCATTCTGGACGATGAGCTGATCCAGTGGAAGCGGCGGCAGCAGCTGGCCGGCAATGGTGGGCCCCCCGAGGGCAGCCTGGACGTGCTGCAGTCCTGGTGAGGCCAGGGTGCAGGCTGGGCTGGTGGAAGGGGCAGGCCCCTCTGCCCACTGAGTCAGCCTGTGTGGCAGGCCCCTCTATTGGGGACAAGTTGCATCTCAGCAGGGTCCATTTGTGACACAGACATTAGTCTCACAGTCCTTGCCAGCTCCCCTGGCGAGGGTGTCATGTCCTGAGGGGGAACTGGCCAGGTGTGCAGAGCTCTGGGCTGCCTGGGCCCGGTTAAGGCCACTCCTGTGCTTCTGGTAGGCAGTCAGCCTGCTCTGAGGCAGGAAAAGGAGGGGTGGTTACAGCACAGACTCTCCTGGGGGTGTGGAGCTGTATAATGGCACAGAGTCTCCCCCAACGGGAGTCCTCCAACTCCGGTCTGGGAAGTGGGGGAGCCACAGCATACCTGTGATCCTGGGCTGCCCCCAGGTGTGAGAAGCTGGCCGAGATCATCTGGCAGAACCGGCAGCAGATCCGCCGAGCCGAGCACCTGTGCCAGCAGCTGCCCATCCCCGGCCCTGTGGAGGAGATGTTGGCCGAGGTCAATGCTACCATCACAGACATCATCTCAGCCCTGGTGACCAGGTGACCGCTGTCCCTTGGCCATGCCCCGTGGGCAGGGTGGCTCCCCACCTGGGAGGCAGGGATGCTGGGCAGCCTGGGTGTCCATTCCAGTCCTGGCTCGCCCTGCCTCACATCCCTCCCCATCCTGTCAGCTGTGACTGTGGCTTCTCTGCCCCATTTCTATGGCAGACACCACAAGCGGTGTCCTCAGGGCCTGCTCCCCTCCTGCCCTTTTCCCAACCCCTTCCCTGGGAGCTGGAACTGGGCAGTATGCCCTTCTTTCATCTGCTGAGCCCCAGTGGAGGGAGGGAGGAGCCCCGCCCTGCCCCAGAGAGGCCTCTCCCTGGAGTGTGTCTCACAGCTTGTGGGCTCCCCGTGTCCCCCACAGCACCTTCATCATTGAGAAGCAGCCCCCTCAGGTCCTGAAGACCCAGACCAAGTTTGCAGCCACCGTGCGCCTGCTGGTGGGCGGGAAGCTGAACGTGCACATGAACCCCCCGCAGGTGAAGGCCACCATCATCAGTGAGCAGCAGGCCAAGTCCCTGCTCAAGAACGAGAACACCCGCAAGTAAATGTCCCCCCTGCCTCTTGCTCCTTGCTGCTTTCCTGTGTGCTTGCGATGGGAAGAACGTACTGCTGCCTCCTGGGTCAGCTCCCCGTGGTCCCTTCTGGCCTCTTCTTCACTAGAGAAGGAACAGCACAGGGATGTTCTGCCATGAAGATGCTACGCTTTGTTTCTCATTAGCAGGGATGCGCTCAAGACAACTCCTGTGTGTTGCACAGCTAACGTTTCCGCTCCATCACCTCGTTTGTAGCAGCCTTCTTTTACTTCCTCTGCCCCAAATCTGTCCGGTCCCCACCGGGTGCCGAGTCGCAGTGTGTGACCTGGAGCCGCCTCTCTGTGCTTGCAGCGAGTACAGCGGCGAGATCCTCAACAACTGCTGTGTCATGGAATACCACCAAGCCACAGGCACCCTCAGTGCCCACTTCAGGAACATGGTGAGGCCGGGGAGACAGGCCAGCAGGGATTTTTCCTGACTGGTGGGTGATGAGGGGTGGGCGTCTTTGTCATCTTGCTCCTTCCTGTCTGCAGTCCCTGAAGCGCATCAAGAGGTCTGACCGTCGTGGAGCAGAGTCTGTTACCGAAGAAAAATTTACCATCCTGTTCGAATCACAGTTCAGTGTTGGTGGAAATGAACTGGTTTTTCAAGTCAAGGTGAGGAGCTGGCTCGGCTACCACTCTGGCTTGGTCCTACAAAAGGATTGTTTAGATCCCTGCATGTCTTCTGTCACCACTGATGCACAGAGAACTGGGAGCCCTCCCTGAGACTGTCTTAGGACATGAACACACAATCTCTGTGCAGCAGCTGGTGGACAGGTAAACTGAGTCAAGGCACCAGCACTCAGGGAGTTTGATAAGTGGTTTGTCAATACTAAATGTTTGTTACTTGTTTTCCAAAAGTGTTTGTGCTTTTCCTCTTGTTCCCCATGTACCTTTGACAGACTCATGCCATCCTTCAGGAATGCCTAATTTTTATAAAACGTTTTTATTTGAAAGTCAGAGTCAACAGAAAGAGAGAGGGAGAGAAAGATCTTCCATCCACTGTTTCACTCCCCAAATAGCCACAATAGCTGATGCTGGAGCCAGACAAAAGCAGGAGCCGGGAACTGCATCCAGGCCTGCCGTATGGGTGCAGCGGCCCATGTACTTGAGCCGTCTTCCACTGCCTTCCCAAGTGCCTTAGCAGGGAGTTGGATTGCACGTGAAGCAGCCAGGTCTTCAGTCAGTGCACCTATGGAGTGCCAGGATTGCAGGTAGTAACTATACTCATTGTGACACAGCACTGGTCCCACTATGCCGCTTTTTCTTTTTAAAAATTTATTTGCTTTCATTGGAAAGTCAGATATACGACAGGAGGAGATAAAGAGAAGGAAGATCTTTTGTCCGCTGGTTCACTCCCCAGAGTGAGCCAATCCAAAGCTAGAAGCCGGGAGCTTCTTTTGCATCTCCCACACAGGTGCAGGGTCCCAAGGCTTTGGCCTGTCCTCAACTGCCTTCTCAGGCTACAAGCAGGGAGCTGGATAGGAAGCGGGGCCTCTGGGACACAAACCAGCACCCATAGGGGATCCCGGCACATGCAATGCAAGGACTTTAGATACTAGGCTACCGTGCTGGGCCCACACAATGCCACTTTTTTTTTTTTTAAGATTTATTTTATTTTCATTGGAAAGTCAGATATACAGAAAGGAGGAGAGACAGAAAGGAAGATCTTCCATCTGCTGATTCACTCCCCAAGTGGCCACAGTGGCCGGCGCTGAGCCTATCAGGAGGCAGGAGCCTCCTCTGGGTCTCCCATGTGGGTACAGGATCCTAAAGCCTCAGGCTGTCCTCAACTGCTCTCCCAGGCCACAGCAGGGAGCAGGATGGGAAACAGGGCCATCGGGACGCAATGTGGTGCCTAAATGGGATCCCGGCACATGCATGGTGAAGACTTTAGCCACTAGGCCACGTGCTGAACCCACAATGTCACTTTTTAAAAGAGGATTTATTTATTTTTATTAGAGAGAGGGACTTACAGGGAGACAAGACAGATTTTCCATCCACTAATTCACTCCCCAAGTGGCCGCAATGGCCAGAGCTTAACCATACAAAGCCAGGAGCCAGGAGCTTCTCCTGAGTCTCCCATACAGATATAGGGTCCTGAGGCTTTGGACCATCCTCCACTGTGTTCCCAGGCCATAAGCAGGGAGCTGGATGGGAAGCAAAGCAGCTGGAACACAAACCAGTGCCATATAGGATACTGATGCTTGCATGTAAGGAATTAACTAGTTAAACCATTGCACCAGCTACCACAGTACCATTTTTAAAATAACATGTCTATGACTGATAGCATAGAATGTCAGATTAGGGGCCAGCACTGTGGTATAGCATGTAAAGCTGCCACCTGCACTGCCAGCATCCCATATGGGTGCCAGTTCAAGAACCAACCATTCCATTTTGATCCAGCTCCCTGCCAACATACCTGAGAAAACAGCAGAAAATACCCCAAGTATTGGGCCTCTATACCCCAAGGGGCAATTAGGAAGAAGCTCCAGACTCATGGCTTTGGCCTAGTTCAGTTCCAGTTGTGACCATTTAGAGAGTGAACCAACTGATGAAAGATTTCTCTTTCTCTCTGTTTGTTCCTCTAGGTTTGACTTTGGCTTTCACATAAATAAATCTTTTGGGATGGGGGAGATTATTCCTAGAACTGCTCAGATTCTACGTGTGAAGAACACATTTCCTGAAACAGGAGAAAGTTGCAGCAGGAGGGGACGGGGGAGGAACTTGGGGTTGTGGCACTCAGCCCTCTCCTGTGTCCTTTTAGACCCTGTCGCTCCCTGTGGTGGTGATTGTGCACGGCAGCCAGGACAACAACGCGACAGCCACCGTTCTTTGGGACAATGCTTTCGCGGAGCCTGTGAGTGGGTTTTGGGGGCCTGTGGGTTTCCAGGTCTTCATTCCAGTCTCTTTGGTTCTCTTCATTTTCCCCCTTCCCAAAAAAAAATCAGAGGAAAACAAATGCTTTTTTCCCTAACAGAGTAGAAGGGTTGTGGGAAACATACAGGCTTGGGTTCAGGCCACTGTTTACTCTCCCTGTGACTGTGGGACAGGTGCCTGGCCTCTCTGGGCCTGAGTTGCCAACCAGTGATGTGCAGTTGTAGTGTCAGGAAGATTGTGTTTACTGACACAGGGAGTTGTTATTTGCTGAGGCAGTTCTCAGCAAAGAGCTCCCAGAATCCTTGGGTGAAATCTGAATGGGGTATGGACTTCTTATTCCTTCTGGAAGCTTCAACTCTTACAAGGCAGTTCCTTCATATCATCTTCCTTCCATGAAATGATGACAGCCAGTGTTCTCTCCAGATTTCTGAGCCTGCGATTCATTGCAGGTCTCTCAAGAAAATGAGAAGCTTTGTCTAGTGGACAAAGGGAGTTTGCTGGATCTGTGTACCTGAAAGCCGCTGATGTGCTGCTTGACAAACATTTCCAGAATGTTCCAGTAGGGAGAGGTTTGCATGTTGCATACTTGCAATAGAGATTAGTCCAGAAAAGCAGGATAAGGGGTTTGTGTTCAGGACATAAACGTGTGTCCTTCTCTCCTAGCTGCTGGGAGGTCTTAGCCTTCCCAGCAGCACTATTGAGAAAACAGTATTTTTATTGCAAAGGCAGGTTTTTAATGAGGTTCTACCAGTCTCCAACTTCAGACTATTTTATTTTTTTTGCAGATTTTATTTATTTTTATTGGAAAGGAAGATTTACAGAGAGAAGGAAAGAAAGATCCTCCATTCGTTAATTCACTCCCCAGGTAGCACCAAAGACTGGAGCTGAGTCGAGCCAAAGCCAGGAGACTCCTCCACGTCTCTCATGTGGGTGCAGTATCCCAAGGGTCTGGGCCAGCCTTCACTGCTTTTCCAGACCACAAGCAGGGAGCTAGATGGGATGTGAGGTAGCTGATACATGAACCAGAGCCCATATGGGGTTCTGGTGGGTGCAAGGCAAGGATTTAGCCACTAGGCCATTGCGCAAGGCCCCAGACTCAAAAGATCTGCCTGCATCTGTCCCTATAAGCTTCCCATGTAAGACTGTTCCACTTTCCTCATATCCTTCTCTATCAGCAGATCTTATCCCCTCATCACCGGGAGAACTAAAGTGTCCTCTTGAGTAAATAAGCGTTTTTCACATTTTAAATTTTGCTAAAGACTAGTGGTGTACATCTTATGCTAGTTTTTGAAGATTTATTTATTTTCTTTGGAAAAACTTATATACAGAGAAGGAAATTCAGAAAGAAAAATCCTCCATCCTCTCACTCCTCAAGGGCCCACAACGACCAGAACTGAGCCAATCTGAAGCCAGGAGCCAGGAGTTTCTTCTAGGCCTCCCCACATGCAAGTACAAGGTCCCAAGGCTTTGGCCCCTACTCTGCTGTTTTCCCAGGCCACAAGCAGGGAGCTAGAAGGAAAGTGGAGTAGCCGGGACACTAACCAGCACCCATATGGGATCCCAGGTGTGCGAGGCGAGGATTTAGCCCACTAGGCTATTGTGCTGGGCCCCATATTATGCTACTTCAAAATAAATGAATTCTTGGGGGGGTTTCTTGTTCGACTGTGTGTGTGTGAGAGAGAGAGAGTTAACATGAGTGCCTTGATGCGTTGTTGTGGCTCCTCAAGATTAGAGGCTGTTATGTCCTCATCCAGGGTCTGGTGAAATAGGTTTTACTGTCCTCATAATGCAGAGCAGTTAGCAACTGTACAGTGACAGGCATGGTGTCTTTGCCTTTTTAACTGACTCCTAATAGTAGTTGCAGGTATTTATTGGGTGGATGTCCCCAGGTGGGTGTCTGGTGCAGTGCTCAAATCAGGGATGTTAGCATGTGCGTCCCCTCAGACGCTTATCACCTCTTTGTGGTGAGAAAACCAAGAATCCTCTCTTCTAGCTATCTTTGAAGCACATGATATAGACTTGCCAGCCATGCCCACCACAGCCCACGGCAGGATCCCAGGGCTTCACTCTCCTCACTGCCTGCCTTCCCACCCTGTCCCCTGCCTGGGAAGGGACAGAATTCTCTTACCTAGTGACCCAGGCCCTCTCACATGCAGCATCGGGTAAAGGGGGTTCAGAACACGTGACTTTTATGCCACCATATATGGGGGCCAGTGATGGTCTATAATTGCCACCAGGCAGGACAGTCTTCGAAAAGTTCATGGGAAATGCGTGTCATGAAACAACCATGCATAGATTTCACCATTCTTGGCACCAAAGCAAACATCCTCTCGTTCCATTCGCACAGGTTGTATGGCATCCATTCATATTTTTCACCTCATACGAGAAACTAGATTCAGGTGGCCCTGAGGAGTAGATCTGGCCCCCGATGGGCAGGAGTAGGAGCTGACGTTGCTGTACATACATCACATGCTTCTTAAATTTTATATCGCATGAAGGAATTACCTGTTCAAGCAGTTATGAAGCAATTAACATGAAGTGCTGAGGCTAGGCTGAATGAGACTTTCTTTTTAAAGCCCTTTATTAAAAATCCCAACCTATCTCTTCATACCATTTGCTGCACTTTGAGCCCAAGGTCTGGGTGAGAGGTGCCAAGGCAGGTATTACAGCTGTGCACATGCCTCTATAGGGACTCCCTCCCCCAACCCTCACTCTTTCTACCTTTCTTTTTACCTAGAGAAACAGTCTTTCAGCCTTCCTGATTCCCAGTAAGTTCACAGTAAAAGCCAAACTTTGATTAGGCTTTGTTGTCCTGCTCTCCAGGCCCTGGGCTGGGCTGCAGATTCAGCATCTCTTTTTGCAAAGTAGCTCCCACCGGAGGAGGCCACTTTGTGGCAATGCAAGAAAGTAACCTAGAACACTCTCGGTCTCACAGCCTGCTCACCCCCAGGTCTGACTGCCCTCAGGCCTGGCAAGGCACCTGTTTATGATTGCTCCCAGCCATCACCGTCTTTCTTTGGCAGCTTAAAGGCAATAAATCACACAACTGTTTGCTCACACGGTTTTGGCCTCTCCTTCCTCCCAGGGCAGGGTGCCATTCGCTGTGCCCGACAAAGTACTGTGGCCGCAGCTGTGCGAGGCCCTCAACATGAAGTTCAAGGCTGAGGTACAGAGCAACCGGGGCCTGACCAAGGAGAACCTGGTGTTCCTGGCGCAGAAGCTCTTCAACAGCAGCAGCAGCCACCTGGAGGACTACAGCAGCATGTCCGTGTCCTGGTCCCAGTTCAACAGGGTGAGGCCCAGGCCACCAGCTGCCGTTAGGTCAACCAATCCAAACCAGACATGCACAGAACCTGCTACGCCACCCCTACCCCACCCAGATGTGCTCTTGGTGTTTCTGATAAAATGGACCCAAACTAACAGAAGTTCCTGAGTAGATGCACACCTTGGGAGTTCCCCGGGTCCCTGTAGGAGATTGCATCTTTGCATACTTGGGCTTTGTGAAAGACGCAGCAAAGCAAATACCAACACAGTTCTTGATGAGCAAAGCCAGCATGGTCAGAGTCCTTGGCTCTGTTCCATTCGCTCGCGATGTTCCCTGATATGTCGTGCCCGGTCAGGCTCCTGTAGCATCCCTAGCCCACGAAGGGGCTGCTGATGAAGGAGAGCTTTTCCCTTAGCACCAGGTAGTTCCAGTGTCACCTGACAGGTCGATCAAATCTGCCTTTAGTTCTGCTTCTTTTTTTTAACCCATCATCACCACCAGGATTTTTTTTGTTTGTTTGTTTTGCTATTTTTACAGCATTAGCCCTGAATTCAGAAGTGTCCAACATCTGTGCTTACAGGCTTGCTGGCGGACAGGCTGGTACTCAGAGGATGTTGGGGCAGGGAGACAGGAGGGCTGGCTGGCTGTCCTTGCTGTGGCCAGCGACGCTTGTGCCTCAAAATGGAATTAGCTAAAAGCATTTTATTGAAATCTGTTGGGAACCTCTGCACAATCTCACGGCATGCGCTGAATGTATTCAGCTGGGTATCTTGTTCAAATGAGTCAACAGGTCTGAGTCGGGGCCTGAAGCTGTACATTTCTCAGGTGCTCCTGGGGACCCCAGGGTTGCCAGAGGGTCAGGATTAGTCAGTGCCAATCAGATGGGGGCCACCACATAGTGCCAGTGCTGGCAGGGAGGCTGTGCTGTTTCTCCCCGTCCCTCCCCCTCCTCTTCTGCACTCTGTTTCCTGGCTGTAGGGCCTTTGTACAAGTCGGGCAGGTCCATTTGCATGCTTCCAGTGTCCCATGTTTGTACCCTGTTTAGTTTTCTCAGTTAAAGTGTGTGCACCCACAGGCCAGGTTTCCACTGCTCCTCTTGCCTCCTTGTGTTCATTATTGGCTCTCCACCCAGGAGAACTTGCCAGGACGGAATTACACCTTCTGGCAGTGGTTTGACGGAGTGATGGAAGTGCTAAAAAAGCATCTCAAGCCTCACTGGAATGATGGGTGAGCATCATCATTTTTTTTTTAATTTTTAAATAATGATTACATGGTTGATCAGGATGGGAATGATCGAGGAGAATCATCATTTCTTAAATCAGCGGTAGAGTCAGTCTCCTTCCTGGCCCTCACCTGTCACCCTCTGCTTCCGCTCCCATGGCCTTTGTGATCCAGGGCAATTTTGGGCTTCGTAAACAAGCAGCAGGCCCATGACCTGCTCATCAACAAGCCTGACGGGACCTTCCTCCTGAGGTTCAGTGACTCAGAAATCGGCGGCATCACCATCGCCTGGAAGTTCGATTCCCGTGAGTGCCTGTCCCTTTTTCATAGAGCTGCGTTTTGCTTTCATGTCCAGAGTCAACTGTTCTTATTGCAAAACTGGTACTTGGTTATGCACACCTGTTGTTTTGGGGGAGCCAATATTAGTGACGGGAAACATGCCAGGACATGCGACAGCTGCCTGTCAAACATGTTGCAGGAGGCGCGATGGCTAATTTTGGGATTCAGGAGCATTTGATCAGGACATGGGTTCCTGCAGCGCAGGGTGGTCTGTGCAAGACCCCAGCTGCTCACCCGCTGGAACATGGGCCTCATTTTTATGCAACCCGGAACTTACTGTGGCAGAGAAATCCTCCGGGAGTTTGAGTCTCACAAGGACACACCATGGGAATCTCACCATGCCCTCCTCAGCATAAAGGTGTTGCTCTTGACTGTTTGCGTCCAGGAAGGGGAGCGGAGCATGGCCTGCTGGCTCATCTTTCATGATGGAAGTGCCAACATCACTTCCCCTGCCTGTGTGAGCTTGTAGCCCAGCTCGCTGATAGGCAGGGACTGGGTGGGGGAGGGGGCCTAAGAATGGCTTCTCCCTGAGCAGAATAGCATGTGGACTTGAAATGGCCCAAGAGCTTTGGCTCTTGAAGGAAGCTCGTCTGTTACCTACTTACTGACCAGTGATTTCAAAATGACCACCTGTGGTTGTTTTAAAAATGGAGCTTTGTTGGGGGCCATCTCAGTGGGAAGCTCAAATTTGTAGCAAGTTTCGGTTTTAAGATTTCCTGTTCAGAAACCACGTGTAGAACGTGACTGTTGTGTGTTTTGGTCTAGAGGAAAGAATGTTTTGGAATCTGATGCCGTTTACCACCAGAGATTTCTCCATCCGGTCCCTGGCTGACCGACTGGGAGACTTGAGTTACCTTATATATGTGTTTCCTGATCGACCAAAAGATGAAGTGTACTCCAAGTATTACACACCGGTTCCTTGCGAGCCTGCCACTGGTAACGATGTTTGCATTCTGATTTGATTGTGTGTGTGTGTGTTTCTCATACATGAAAGCCTGCCCACTAGCCTTCAGTTCCTGCTGTGTGAGCATTTTCCAGGGCAGGTGTCAATGCCAGGCCGTGTTCTTCATTTCAGGAAAAACGCATCTGCCACCAATCCCAAATACCACATTCCAAGGCACAGATCACTTTTAATACAAGCTTTATTGCCTGCTGAATCTGAAGGTGTTAGGTGTTTCTTGTAAAATTGTCAGAAAACACATGAAAGCACAGGCAAGAAAGAAGACATGGCCCACGGTCTTTCATCTGGAGGCTTGGCTCCATGCACGAGCTAGCGGCTGGCACTCGACGCTCTGCAGTGTGCCTCCTCCCTGCAGTCCACCAGTGGGCGCACAGCAGTGCTTCCTCTGTGGAGACCGTATGCCAGCCAGTGGCAGGGAGAAAGCAGTCAGGGTAGCAGGTGCTCGCTTAGCCACGGGCGCTATGAGGAGAACAAAGCCAGGTGAAGGAAGAGAAGGGCCAGCGGGCATTTCTTGAAGGGAAACTGGAGTAGACCCTAGTACAGGAAGGAAGCTGGCCATGCACAGACCCGGGCATGGAGAGAAGGCTGGCCCCGCACAGACCCGGGCACGGGAAGGAGGCTGACCAAGCACAGACCTGGAGAAGACATTCCGGCCAAGAGCAAAGGCAGAAACTGCAGGGCTGGGGGTGGGGGAGTAGAGTGAGCAACTGCATGAGCACCTGGGAGGTCACAGCCAGTGAAGCCAGGAAGAGAGTGAGGGGTCAGAGCAGGTCACCTCAGATCTTGGAGTCCAAGGTGAAAAATGTAAGTTTGGGTCACCAAGAATCTTTTGTGACTTGGTCTCTCTCTTTTTTTCTTTTTTTTTTTTTTTTTTTTTGAAAAGGTAGATCAGATTTACAGAAAGAAAGACAGAAAGATCTTCCATCCGCTGGTTCACTCCCCAAATGGTCACAACAGCCAGAGCTGAGCTGATCTGAAGTCAGGAGACAGAAGCTTCTTCCAGGTCTCCCATGCAGGTGCAGGGTCCCAAGGCTTTGGGCCGTCCTCCACTGCTTTCTCAGGCCACAAGCTGGATGGGAAACAGAACAGCCAGGACACGAACCAGTGCCTGTTTGGGATCCTGGCGCTTTTAAGGGAAGGATCAGCCAATTAAGCCATCAGACCAGGCCCTCTGTCATTTCTTCTTACACTAAGATGATAGTCGCATTCATAAGTGGAGAAATAAGCCCAACTACATAAAGATTTATGTGATAGTTTAGGTTACCCATCCACTGCCTCTTTTTATTAGCACAGCCAATTCAGCCTGTAGAATCCCATTGCCATAGCCTTTGGGTTTTGTCTTCTCTGCTACAAACTAAGCACAGAGGGTGTGCAATATCCAGGCAAGGTAGTTCCCACCGCCAAGCCAGGAGTGCCAAGTCGGGATGACAGGTGCCCACGCCCATGGGGACTGACTCTGTCAGGCTCTGTGCTCTTCACCCTGTTGGTGCCAGGTGGTCTCCTTCCCTGGCTGGGACCACCACTCCCCACCCCCATCCGGTGCCCAGGAAGCAAAGCTCCAGCCACACACCCTCAGCACATGCTCACACTCTTACTGTCAGCTTGGCAACTGTGGAGGACCCACTCATGCCAGCCTTGCCCCTGGTCTTTCATGGCACAGGGGACTCTGTGAAGCAACATGCCCAACAACAGCATTCTGAGGCAGGCAACACAGGCAGCCCTCCCTGCGATATGTGGACACCTTCACATAAAGGAGCAGACAGACCCTGGGAAGAACCATGTCCCTGCTCCCTGAGGCTCTCCCCTCTGACTAGACACTGCTAAAGGAGATTTGTATTGGAGTCTGTGTTTCCTGTGGCTTAAGGAACTTACTAGAACATCCAAGCCATCCTCCAGATGCCTGGGATACCCCAAGTCTTCCCCACAGATTGAAACATCACTTGTCTGTGTCAGTGTAAAGGTAGATAGAAGTACAGGTACCCAGGCGCGCGCCTGTGGTAGCTGTGTTGTATCCCATAAAAAGTGGATTCTGAGGGGAGATTGCATCTTTGCCCTTATCCCTGCAGCCAAGGCCGTGGACGGGTACGTGAAGCCACAGATCAAGCAAGTGGTCCCTGAGTAAGTGTCCAGCGTCCCCTTGGAACCTCCTCACACCCTCCCGTTCCGTCACCCCGACCTAGCCTTTCTCTTTGCTCACAGACCTGGCTAAGCCTTCGGAGGGGGTAAAGCTGGCCCCAGGCCTTGTACCACAGCCCAGTGGGCCCTGTATCCTGCCTCACCCAGAGAAGGAGGCCATTCGCCCCAGGCCCCTCCTCCGGTTGAGCAGCTGGCAGCCTCCCTGGCAGCTGAGCTCTGCCCTGCTTCTCTTGCAGGTTTGTGAATGCATCTGGAGAGGCAGGGGCCAACGCCACCTACATGGACCAGGCCCCCTCCCCGGCTGTGTGTCCCCAGACACATTACAACATGTACCCCCAGAAGTAAGTTGGGTTTTCATGGGAGCTGTGGGGAAGGAGTAATTATGGATGGGGCCTTAGTCTGTAGTTCAGAGGGCTAGTGGGCATGGGAGTCTGGCCGAGGCCTGAGCCCTAGGCAGGAGTGATACAACAAGAAGTGTGAGTGGTGTGGGATGCAGGGCAAGTAGACCCATCTGTATTCCTAGTGAGACTGTCTTCCCCTGATAAGGACCACATTGGGGCAGGTCTGTCTGCAGAGACTTCGCTCCCCCGAGTCAGGTCAGAAGGAGGTTTTAGGGCAGAGGCTACTGCCTGGTGAGGCCTGGGTCTCCTGGCATCCTTTGCTTTCCCTTCCCAGCCCGGACTCCGTCCTTGACACTGATGGCGACTTTGACCTGGAAGACACAATGGATGTGGCACGCCGAGTAGAGGAACTGCTGGGCCGCCCCATGGACAGCCAGTGGATTCCTCACGCACAGTCGTGACCCAGCCCAGCTCTGTGGTCAGCAGCTCCGTGGTCTTTGCCGGAGGAGCTCCTATCGTGGATGCGTGACTTCCATGAACCGCTTCTCTTTGGAAACAATGCTCATAATGTGAAGTGTCCGTCCTCGCTTGTGACTTCGTGTTTCTGTGCACGTGGCACCAGTGGTGGGCGTGTGAGTGCGTGTGTGCGTGTGCACGTGTGCACGTTGCCGTGTGCTTCTGCTCCATGCCGCCAGCCCAGGGGCTGTGCTTGTTCCTGCCCCTCGCAGAGGAAGGCGGTCTCAGCCATGGGTCTTAAAGGTGGCGGAGCTCCAACCAGGGCCACAACTGGAGAGGGCCCCTCTTCTCCGCCGGGCCTCCACCACTGTCCGCCAAGCTCCTGCTGCCTCACCAAGGCTGGAGGCAGCATGGGGAAGGGGGCCTGGCGGCGGCTTTTTGCTTAGCCACCTGATGTCCTGTCTTGGTCCTTTCTCCTCCTGCCCCCTGCCTCCCTCTCTGTCTCTGGAAAGCCATGCAGTTCCTGTGTGTGTCCACACAAAGGAAATGGAGGAAAGCAAGTCGCGTGACAGAGCCGACGCTGGGAGGTCCACACACACACACACACACGCACAGAGGAAACGGAAGAAAGCAAGTCGTGTGACACAGCCGATGCTGGGAGGTCTTCAGTGTCATGGCCAGGGTGGTCGGCATGGCCCTGACCCCCAGGTGCTGAGTCCCAGGGCAGCGGCCCTTCTGCTCAGTCTGTCCTTCCGTATCTTCCTTAAGGCTTAGTCACAGTGGCTCTGGGGCAATGTTGAATGGCATTTTTTTAAATTGTTTTGTTCTGTTTTGTTTTGTTTCTAAATTGGGTCTTTTTGGTTCCCCCTTCCCACCAAGTTGGACAGCAGGGTTCTTCCTTCCTGTGACAGGCTGGAGGAGCAGGCTGGGAGCAAGGCCTGACCAGGACCCACCTGTGGAGCAAGTACTCCCGCTGCTGCAGGCCACTGGGTACCAGGTGGAGGGAACCTGGGGGAAGTACAGTCAGCAGATCTGCTTGGAAGTTTAGTGAACTATTAAAACCAAATCAAAAAAGAAAAGAAAGGAAAAAAAACACCCTTAGCAGCATCTTGTCCTGTGGTCTCCTCCAAAGCATGGCGCCAGAGGGCAGGACTGGATAGATGGGCAGTGGGGCGGGAGGAGCAGGTGCAACTTTCGGTTGAGGCCTAAAAGGTCCCCTGGGGCACCTTCTCCAGATGAGCCTGAGCACCCCTAGAGAGGATGTCCCTAAAAGCCTTATTTTTATACATGTGAGTAAATAAACAGATATTTTTTTTTTTACAAAAGTAACTTCTGAATTTATCAGTGTTTTGCTGTTAAAGGAAAATATTCCTCTGTAGGAAACTATTTATTGGAAGATGACTTTTTTAAAGCTGCTGTTTGCCCGGGCTTGGGTTCATACACTGAGTTATTTTTCTACGTCAGGCAGTGGAGTCTCTGCCCACTTCCCGAGGAGCAGACTGTCTCCTCTTCAGGTGGCATCTTGGCCTGGGGAGGCTGGTCGGCCCCTTCGCTGCCACAGCATCCAGCTGACTTCACCAGCTGCCCTGGCTAGGACACGGAGCCCAGTGGTACTTTGCTGTGTCGGAAGTGGGCGCCGCCCCAGGGCCCTTGGAGGGCAGAGCAGCCCAGCAGCCCTGAGCGGCTCAGAGCTCACTTGGCAGTTAGCACTGGGGTCTAGGAGGAGGACGGGGGGGGGGGGGGTTTGTTCACACCAGGGGCCAAGCCGCCCTTGTTCTTAGGAGGCTGCGCTGAGAGGTGGGAGAGAGTTTTGACTGAAAGTTGCGCTCATTCTCTGCGTTCTGTTTTCTCTCTTCGCCCTGCTCCTGCAACCACAACAAGAGGTGGTGCCAGGCTCATTGCCGCTCCCACACCCCTCTACCCCCACCACACACACAGAGTCCTCCGATGCGCCAGCTCCCTGCGTGTGGCGTGTGCAGGTTTTGTAGGGGATTGGGGGGAGACCACATAAGCATAACTTAAAATGAAAGTTATACTTTTTTATAATTTTTTCTTTCTAAAACTTTGTGAAATGATCTCAGATTCATATTTTAGCGTGGGAGGCAGAGTATATAGCCACCAAAAAAAGTATTGTGTACAATTTGGGGCAGTCACAGAATTGTGTATTTCATGTTACAATAAAGGCTTCATCTGAAGAGATAGGTTTGAGTCTTATTTTTTTCCCCATCATGTGGCAAAGGAGGATGATCATAAGTCTCAGTGTGACTCTGAGAAGCAGACGTGGAACACAGCTGGCCCACAGACCCTACAAGCCCACAAGGTCACTCATTCTGTCCCTGCCAAGGCAACCATCAGGGTTACCAAAAGACAGCCTATAGCAGGTGAATTGTGACATTGACAGTTCTGTATGATCCACAGGTGAGGTCGTGAACATCCAGTGGCCCTTGGTGGACAGACAGATATTCCTTATTTTTCTGCCCATGTAATGTTATAAAACAGCACAACAGGTTCCCTCCTGGCCTTCCCATGCACTCTTGTGAGAAAGCTCATGTTGTGTAGGCAGGCACCATTGCAGTGCCAAAGATTACGCTAAGAATGCTTGCATCCTAGGGCCAGAGCATTGGCTCAACTGGTTAATCCGCCACCTGCAAGCACCAGCATTCCAGAAGGGATCTCATGTCTCAGTTGCTCCACTTCCCATCCAGCTTGTTTCCTGGGAAAGCAAGCAGTGGAGAATGGCCCAAAGTCTTGGGATCCTGTACCCATATGAGAGATCCAGAAGAAATTCCTGGCTCTTAGCTTCAGATCTGCTTAGCTCCAACCACTGCAGCCTTTTGTGGGATGGAAGATAGCTCTCTCTCTGTAACTCTGTCTTTCCAATGAAAATAAATGAATCTCAAAGAAAAAAGTTTGTTGTCTGTATTGGAGGGCTGAAGTTTGAGCCCTGACTGCACCTTCAGTTCCAGCTTCCTGCTGAGGCACACCCTGGGAGGCAGCAGTTGATGGCTTGTGCCCTCAAGTCCTTGTCACTCACACGGGAGACCCAAATGGAGTTCCCGGTTTCCACCTTCAGCCCTGCCCATCCCCCATCCATACAGCTATATGGGGGATGAACGAACAGATGGAAGATGTCTCTCTTTGCCTTTCAGTCAAGTAAATCCTGTTGGAAGATATTTCATCTGCTTCATGGCCTCCAAATGGCCACCATGGACAGAGATGAGCTGATTCAAAGCCAGGAGCCAGGAGTTTCTTCCAGGTCTCCCAAGCAAGTGCAGGGTCCCAGGACTTTAGGCCATCCTCCAGCTGCTTTCGCAGGGCCTAAGCAGGGAGCTGGATGGGAAGTGGAACAACCAGGATATGAGCAGGCATCTTTATGGGATACCGGTGCTTACAGGTAGAGAATTAGCTTGTTGAGCCATTGTGCTGGCTCCTCTATCAAGTAAATAAAACAGGAGCAGGTGTTGTGTAGCATGTTTGACTGTGTAGGTGGAATTCCCAGCTCTGCTTCCCATCCAGCTTCCTGCTAGTGTGCAACTGGGGAAGTCCTTGGGTCCCTGCCGCCCATATGGAAGACCCAGCTTGAATTCTGAGCTCTTAGCTCCAGCCTGACCCAGTCCTGGCTGTTGTAGGAATTTGAGCCATTGAGTAGGTACATGGAAAGTGTCTTGGGCCCAGCAGTGTGGCCTAGTGGCTAAAGTCCTCACGTTAAATGCGCCAGTATCCCAAACGGGTGCCGGTTCTAATACCAGCAGGTCCACTTCCCATCCAGCTCCTTGCTGTGGCCTGGGAAAGCAGTCGAGGACGACCCAAAGCCTTGGGACCCTGCACCCACATGGGAGACCCGGAAGAGGTTCCTGGTTCCTGGCTTCAGATCGGAATAGCACTAGCCATTGCACTCACTTGGGGAGTGAATCATCGGACAGAAGATCTTCCTCTCTGTCTCTCCTCCTCTCTGTATATCTGACTTCGTAATAAAAATAAATAAATCTTAAAAAAAAAAAAGATAGGCTAGTGGATTTATATGTAAATATACGAAGAATGTTAGGGCCTGGCACGATAGCCTAGCGGATAAAGTCCTTGCTTTGCATGCACCAGAATCCTATGTGGGCGCTGGTTTGTATCCCAGCTGCTCCACTTCCCTTCCAGTTCCCTGCTTGTGGCCTGGGAAAGCAGTGAAGGATGACCCAAAGCCTTGGGACCCTACACCCACCTAGAGGACCTGGAAGAAGCTCCTGGCCTTGGATCAGCTCAGCTCCAGCCATTGCAGCCACTTGGGGAGTGAAACAGCAGATGGAAGCTCTTTCTCTTGGTCTCTCCTCTCTGTAAATCTGACTTTCCAATGTAAATAAATAAATAAATCTTAAAAAAAAAAAAAGTTTATTATCAGTCAGCATTTTAGCACAAGAGAAGCTGCTGCCGACAATACCAGTATCCCATTTGCACACCAGTTCAAGTCTTGGCTGCTCCACTTCTGATCCAGCTTCCTGCTAATGCGCCTGGGAAAGCAGCAGAAGAGGGCACCAGCCACCCATGTGGGAGACCCACATGGAGTTGCTGGTTCCTTGGAGAGTGAGTCAGCAGATAGGAGGGTTCTGTCTGTTTTCTTCCCTCTCAAGTTTAAAAAGCAGCAGCAGCAGTGGGGAAAAGAAGACAGTGTCCCAGCCAGACAGCAGGCATGATGAGAGGGGACTTCATGAGCACAAGTTGCCTCCCCAAGGGTAGGAGCCTAACTTAAGGAGGTGCTCTGCTCTCTGCTGCAAAGCCACCTGCTTCTCCAAAGAAAGCAACTAGACTAACACAAATGTCCCCTGGTAGTGGAAAGGATTGACTAGGCTCTTGTCTTTGCGTAAGGAATTCAGGCAGATGAGGGGTCGCATGGGAGTGAGGCTGAATGGGGCAGAGCATCTGTCAGAGTGGATAGGTGCCCCTCAAGGTGCTCTGTCCTTGAGGCTGGAGAAGTCAGGGGATGTGGGCTAGTGAGGAGAACACAGCTGGCAGGCCAGGCAGGCAGCTGGGGAGAAGCTGAGAGCTGAGCAAGCAGCCTGTACTCAGACTGGGACTTGTAAGGGAAAGGGCGCCACTCCTCCCCACCCTTTCTCCTTTCCCACCTCCCAGTTCCCAAGGACAGAGTGTCAGTTAGGTAGCATTCCTTTCCAGGTCTCCCTACCCCAATGCTCTCAGGCTGCGCAGAGGAGATGCCCCTAGGAGGGCCTTTCCTGGGGAACGGAGGCAGTGGCCTCAGGCTGGGTAAGCCATCTGGTGCTGAGCATAGAGGATTCCCCTAGTGGGCAAGGCTCGGCCCACCTGTAAAGCTGTGGGGGCCACAGCAGAACTGTGGACTGTGGAATGTTGCTCCAAGGTATGCTTCTAGAGTTTTCTGTTCTGCAGAAGGTTTGTGTTGCTGTAACCCTTCACACACACATACACACAAACTGACGGACCCAGACACCTGGGTTACCACACACTGCTTCTGAGGCTGTCTTGCTACAGAAGCCACTTCAGGGCACTCTGTCCACACTCAGCTTCTCCCGCACCTGTGTCAGTTTGAGAGCCTGGCCTCAACTCCCAGATCTACCAGCCTGAACCAGCACCCAGCCCTTGGGTGATCTGCCGCTTTAAGAGCACCCCCCACCTCAGCTCCTCCCCTAAGTTTGGAGGCCGGATTTCCCCCAACTCGGACCAGCCCTTTAAAGCCCCGGCTCCATCTTCCCGGCCTGTGTCCTGATTCCAGAGGCACTGTGCAGGGGGTCCCTGGGAACTGACAGTGGGCAGAAGTGGACTGTGACAGGTGCATACGGGCACAGAGCTGCCGTCCAGGGCTCAGGAGGAACAAACAGCTGGAACAGACTGGGTGGACGCTGAGAGAATGCAAACTCACTGGCAGCGGCCACTTTGTGCCAGGCCTGTGCTGAGCCATTTCTGTTTCTTCTGGGAGACAAATTGAGATTCCTGTTTTACAGATCAGGACTAGCCTGACTGCCCGGGGCCATGCAGCCAGCAAGCGGCAGAGGCAGGATCTGAACTCAGGTCGGTTCCAGAGCCTCTCCCTAGGGTCACCTGCCCAACAGGGTCCTGGTTTTGTCCTATCAACTTTTCTTCTCTAGGGCTTTCTGGTGCGCAGCACGGGGGAGAGGGGAGGGGACGTGGACAGCCCCTCCCTCCTCGCTTAGGTTTCCCTATTTCCTCCTGTTCCCCCCCACACACCCCAGGAGCTGCTTGGAGATGCTGCTGTGGCTGCTGCTGCCCCTGTCCCTCCTCCTCCTGCTCCTCCTGCTACTGCCTCCTGCCACACTGGTGCAGCGGGGCTCCCAGAAGTCCAGCCTGTCCTGGCTTGCTGACCTCCAGTACCGAGTGGCCCGCAGCGGCCTGGGCTGGGCAGCGGCCTGGCACCAGCGGAGACTAGAACAGAGCACATTGCACGTGAGCCAGAGCCAGCAGCAGGCTCTCACCTGGTGTCTGCAGGGTGTCCAGGGTCCCCGCTGGCCCTTCCCAGGGAGCACAGGTGTGTTTCCAGGGCTCGGGAAAGTCACCTGAAAGGAAACCAAAAGTTCATGGGAAAGTTAGCTTCTAGAGCTGAAGAGCCTCTTCCCCTAACCCCGCTGCCAACCTGAGCACCCTGACCTATAGCCTGTGCCAAGCCCCAGGCCCACACCTAGCTCACAGGGTCAGGTTCACCTCTTCTTTTCCTTGTCCCCTGGGTTCCTCCCACAAGGGATCTCCCTTTCTCACGTGGAACTCTTGGCAAATGGAAGATTGCCAGAGTAGTTCCTGGGGTCTTGGTGGTTGCAGATGTGAACACCTTCCGGAATCACCTCCCTCTGACTCAGGCCAACCAGGCCCAGGAAGAAGAACATGGAGGGCAGCTCCTGTCCCCTCCCCCAAAGCAGTGTTGTGGTGGGATCTCGCTGCAGGTAAACAGGGGCAGCCACTGGAACCCCTACCTGTAGCCAAGCCCTCCCATGGGGTGGACAAAGAACCCCAAAGCCAGGGCTCTTGAGAGCTAGCCCCACAGCCTCCCCTCTCTCCCCCAGGCTACCTTGCTGGGTCTCAGGGCACTGGACAAGGCCTACCCCGGTGTACTGGCTCCAGGAAGCACAGCCTGCGTGACCCCCATGTCCCCTTGGCCCAGTACCCTCCCATGGCCAGGCCATGCCCTGGGCCTGCCTAGCACCCCTGCAACCAAGGACTCCCAAGCTTTGCTGTTGGAGGCACTAAGGTCCCCAGAGCTGAGAGTGCTGGAGGCCAGCACAGCCACTGAACTCCTGGACGTCTTCCTGGACTTGGAGGCAGACGGCACAGAGCTGGCGGCCGCCCTTGCAGCCGGGAACCCAGGCATTGCTCTCCCAGGAAGGGCAGCGGCGCTGCGTGAGGCCCTGGAGCAAGGACCCCAGGGCCTGGCCCGGCGGCTGTGGCCACAGCTGCAGGTGGTTGTGACGCTGGACGCAGGAGGCCAAGCTGAGGCTGCGGCCGCCCTTGGGGCCTTATGGTGCCAGGGGCTCAACTTCTTCTCTCCTGCTTACGTGGGCTCTGGAGGTCAGCAGGCTGCTGGGGAGGGGTGGGGCAGGATGGGGACAGAGGCCTAGGGGCAGCCAGTGGTGGGTTACTTAAACCTCTCTCGACACCCTCCATTCCACAAATGGAGAACCTGACACTCCTAGAACTCCCAGCAGCACACACTGGGCCTCCCTCCCAGCAGAACCTAGGGCTCTGGCCTAGAAGGGTGGAGAGGATCAGACACCCAGAGGCTGGGCACCTGGGCTAGGTACTCCAGTGGAAAGCAAATAATCGCTGTGGGATGACCAATTGGTTGCTTGGCTTTCCACAGGGGTGCTGGGCCTCAACCTCTGGCCAGAGCAGTCCCCAGGCCTCTACCTCCTGCCCCCTGGGGCCCCCTTCATTGAGCTGCTCCCAGTCCCAGAGGGAGTCCAGGAGGAGGCTGGCCAAACCATCTTCCTGGCTGAGGCTCAGAAGGGCAAAGAGTATGAGCTGGTACTGACTGACCACACCAGCCTCATCAGGTGACCACCTGCCCATCTGCTGCCTCCATGGGAGCCAAGGATGTCAGCACCCCCTGCCCTGACTCCCCCCCTCCACCCACAGATGTCGCCGGGGTGATGTGGTGCATGTGGCTGGGGCCTACAACCAGTGTCCAGTCGTCAGGTTCACGGGCAGGTAAGGGACACCCCTGGGGAGTGGAGTGGCTGCCCCTGTGCCCTGGTTCCACTGCCTCCGCCTTCCTCCGCCCAGGCTGGGCCAGGCCCTGAGCGTGCGAGGGGAAGATACCAGCGAACATGTCTTCTCGGAGGCCCTGGCCCGGGCGGTGGGGCAATGGCCAGGGGCCAAACTTGTGGAGCACGGTTGTGTGGAGAGCAGCATTCTGGGTATGTGTCTCTACGGGCTTCTGCTCTCATTCTCTGGTTAGCGCCCCCCCACCCCCCCACACCCTGTGGGAGAGGAGACCCTGCCTCATTGGCAGCCACTGACCTGATGAAAGTCCTTCTTGGTGTCTAACTCACATCCTTTGCTGCTGCAGTGTCTGCCTGTCTTCTCTTCAAAGCTCTGTGGTACTTGGGATTGTACTATAGGTTCCCCTTCATGCAGTCTACACCCTACCAAGAAACTTTCTCTTCCCCATAAACTTCAGGGTGGGAAAAAGCAAGATGGGACAGGGGATCCTTAGCCCTGGAAGGTGCCCTGCTTACAGGAAGTGTGGATGGTGGGGTATTGTCCACAGACTCCTGCGAGGGCTCTGCTCCCCACTATGAGATCTTTGTGGAGCTCAGGGGACTGAGGAACCTGTCGGAGGAGAATCGGGACAAGGTAATGGGGCCACTAAAAGGGAAGGCGGGGCCTTGCGGAGGGGAGGGCGGGGCCTTGCGGAGGGACGGGACATGAGGGGCTGGGCCTGCAAATTAGGAGGGGCCAGGCTCAGGGGTGGGACTGTGAGGGGCGGGACCTTGAAGAGAGGGCGGGGCCGTGCAAGGGATGGGCCTGTGAGGGGGGGCCTTGCCGGGAGAGGGCGGGGCCGTGTGCAGGGATGGGTCTGTGAGGGGCGGGACCTTGAAGAGAGGGCGGGGCCGTGCAAGGGATGGGCCTGTGAGGGGGCGGGGCCTGTGACAATGGGTGGGGCTGCGAGGAGGGACGGGGCCCCGCTAGGGGAGAGCCGGCCTCTAAGAGATTTTTATGGCACTCACAGCCCCGGCTCACATGAACTCCTCTGTTCACAGCTCGATCACTGCCTTCAGGAAGTCTCCCCCCACTACAAGTCCCTGCGGTTCCGGGGCAGCGTGGGGCCTGCCCGAGTCCACCTGGTGGGAGCTGGGACCTTCAAAGCCCTCCGAGCAGCCCTTGGGGCCTGTCCCTCATCCCCTTACCCCCCAGAGATGCCCAGGGTCCTTAGGCACAAGCACCTGGCCCAGTTCCTGCAAAGGAGGGTGGTGTCCTGAGCCAGGGCCTGCCCCCTGCCAGGCTCTCCGCCTCTCCCCAGTGGGGGTCTCTCAGCATGGGGTTCCTTGGCCAGTGCTGGAGGCAGGAAGAGCAGACCCCAGTCCATGGCCACTGGAGACCCCTGGGGGGAGCTCCCTTTGTCTACCAGCCTAGGGAGTGTTCTCGGACCTGTGCTCTGGATGGGCTGGGTGGACTCCAGAGGAACCCTCAGCTGACAAGGGAGATGGGCAAGGAAGAAAACCATTACTGACCCTGGCTGTTCCGCGTGGCCCCTCCTGCCTCGGCCATAGCCTTCTCCCTAAAGCACCCGGTGCAACAGCTACACCCCTCCCTCCCCACCTCCTGTTGTCTCCCAAATAAACCTCTGGCCCCCAGAGTCCAGAGTCTGAGTCCGCAGGGGACCCCCTTTCACTACCCGTCTGCCACAGCCTGGTTCCCCTCCCCCTGGGCTCAGTCATTCTCCTGGGAACCCTCAGCCTCTTTCTTCCCATCCTCCCCCTCCCCACCCCCAGCTAGACGCTGAAGCCTAGGGCTGTATACACATGGGAGGGGCCCCAGAGACTCCTGCCATAGCCTAGGTCACCCTGCCTGGGTCACCCAACTCATGGAGTGGCCCTCCTGCCTGCCCAGCCCCAGCAGACCTGACAGTGGAGCTGCACTTCCCTCCTGCCTCCCACGCTGCTCCCTGCCCAGCCCAGCAGCAGCAGCAGCAGCCTGCAGGTGCAGGCAGAGAATGCACCAGGCCTGTCTCCTGGGCTTCTCCCTGTCTCTCCACCCTCTGTCCTCACAGCCAGGCCCCTGCCACTGTCCTCTACCCCCACCCCTCTCACGATTCCTTCCTGTTAAAGTCCTCCCTCTGCGGCAGCTACCAGGCCCCCACCTCCAAGGGCAATCAGCACAGCCTTGGGCCCCTTGTCTAGCCACCTCTCTCCCCATGGGTGGAGGGAGCGTCCCCTGTGAGGCCCTCGCACCCCCCCCCATGCCGCCCACATGAGCTAAGCCAGGCCTTGGCCACACCATCACGGCTGTGGGCACCTTCTCCTCCACACCTGCTTCTCAGGACAGGCACGGCCAGCAGGAGGGTTCCACTCCGCTCCGCTCTGCTCCTGTCAGTCAGTCACTGTCATGTTCTCCAAATTAAGCTATCCTCAGGAGCCCCCGCCTGCACTTGTGAGCTCTCAGGGAACTGGGCCATGTCCCACGCATCCACGGTTCCTGCGCCCACACAGGGCCTGGCACACAGCAGGAGTGCAATAAATAGTTCCTGGGGGCCAGTTGAGATGGCTGGTGCTGGGCAGCCTGCCTCTTCTACCAGAGGGCCTGTGTTTGTGTCCCTACTCTGCTCCCCCTAAGTCCCGCTCACTGTGGCTGGTGCTCCGACCCTGCCCATGTGGGATACCTGGGTATGCTGTAATACCTGGCTGCTGGCTTTGGTCTGTCCCAGTCTTGGCTGTTGTCAGCACTTGGGGTATGAACCAGTGAATGGGAAATCTTTGCCTCTCTGTATTTTCAATGAATAAATAAATTAAGGATTTTTATCCTTGTCTCAAAGGCAGATATACAGACAAGGATATACAGAGAGAAAGATCTTTGATCTGTGGTTCACTCCCCAAGGGGCTACAACAGCCAGAACTAAGCCAGTGCAAAGCCAGGAGCCAGGAGCTTCTTCCAGGTCTCCCACACAGGTGCAGGGTCCCAAGGCTTTGGGCCATCCTCTGCTGCTTTCCCAGGCCACAAGCAGGGAGCTAGATGGGAAGTGGACCAGTCGGGATAAAAACTGGTGCCCATATGGGATCCTGGCTGTTGTAAGGTGAGGATTTAGCCCCTGAGCCATCACGCTGGGCCCCAAATAAATACTAAATCATTAAAAACAACCAGTACCCGGCCTCTTCCCTGTGGAAGGTGGGTAGGAGCTACACCCTCCACTCTAAGCAACCCTGACCAGGGAGAAAACTGGGCAGGTGGGAAATTTCTAGAAGCTTCTAGCAAAAACCACATTTGGCTTCTTTTTCTCTACCAGTACCAAGGAAATATTAAAAGTCTTAGAAAAGGCAGAAGGGAAGGAGTGGGGAGGGAGGAAGGAACAGAACCCAGCTTGGGCAGCAGAATGAGGCCTGCTGATGGGCCCTCTCCCACACCCCACTGTCTCACGCAGCCTCTTCTAATTAGCAGCTGTCCCTCCACCACCATATTATGCCATAAACACGTCCAAGTCCGGCTGCTTTTGTGCGAGTGCATTCCTGGATGCAAGGTGGCCTCATTAGTTCCCGGAGACTGTCCCATCTCCAGGGAGCAAGCGGACCCAGCAGCGGGACCCTGGGGCCTCTGCTTGCCTGGGCGGCCATTCCTGGGAGCTATCCTGGAGACCAGGGCGCTAATCTTAGCCTGGCCTTTGTCTGGGCCCCGGGAGAGGACGCAAGCATGGATCGCTCCCCCACCATGGCAGGGCACTATAAACCCCAGGCGCTCTGAAGAGGGTCACAGTCCACGGCCTCCGGGGTTCTGTCTGCTGGCACCACTGCTGACACCGCCGTTCCCAGCTGCCCCACCCTATGCTTCAGACAGCATGAACCTTCCCTGCACTAAGGTACAGAAAGACCCCATGGCCACTTGTCCTGTGAGAGAGTGTTGCTGGGGCAGGGAGGTATGAGGCAGGGGGTGGGGGAAGGTCTCTCTCTTCCTCTGGGCTCTGAGGCAAGAAGCTTGGTACATGCGCAACTTCTGACCCGCCCTGTCTTTCTGGGCCCACTCTCTTTGGGCAGTTACTATGTGATAAGTGCCATGTCTTCACCTATCAGCACGCTTCACTCTGCCAGCAGGATGCCCTGCCCAGCTGCAACTGCTTTATACTCAGTCCACAGGTGAGGCAGCAAGGCAGGGAAACATACAAACCCAAGGGGTTCAACTCAGCAGCTCGGAGTGCACCCAGCAGCCGATCTCCATCTTCTGGGTTGGCCAGCTGCAGAGAGCAGGGATTCATTCTGCCCCAAAGGCAATCTCCAAAGGCTTCCGGGAGGAGATGTCCTGTTGAGTCTTAAAGGATGAGCAGTCAGAGGAAGTGGACGCAAGCTTTTCTCTATCAAAGAGAAGGGTTCAAACGGTCCTGTCTCTCCCCCCACAGGTCTCCTGGGCCGTGACGCTCCTGCTGCTGCTGCTGCTGCCACCTGCCCTGCTGTCGCCCGGGGCGGCTGCGCAGCCCCTGCCCGATTGCTGCCGCCAGAAGACATGCTCGTGCCGCCTTTACGAGCTGCTGCACGGCGCCGGCAACCACGCTGCGGGCATCCTCACGCTGGGCAAGCGGCGGCCAGGACCTGCGGGGCTGCAGGGCCGGCTGCAGCGCCTCTTGCAGGCCAGCGGCAACCACGCGGCCGGCATCCTGACCATGGGCCGCCGCGCAGGTGCAGAGCCAGCGCCACGTCCCTGCCCTGGCAGCCGCTGTCTCGCTCTGGTCCCCACGGCCATGGCACCACGTTCAGGGATCTGAGTCCTTCCTAGGCCCCGCGCCCTCCCCCTTTTGCTCCCTAGCAATAAAGACGACTCTCCCTCCCGTGTGTGCCTGGTGTCTCTGTGCTTTGTGGGGTCCTGTCCAGCCCTCTAGGGTAGCAAAAGCCACACATCTGGCAGGGACTGGCCTGGGCTGGAGCGGCACTGGTTAGGGGAGCACCCCTGGTAAGGAAAGGCCCTCCTCTGTGGATGCTTGGTAGGAAGGCTGCACAACAGACGCTCCCTAACAGGAGCTAAGAGCTGGGAGGGGACCCACACATCCTCAAAAAGAGATGGCAAGGATGACTGTCCCCAAGAATGGGAATTCAGCCTGCAAGACGATCAGCAGGCACCTGCAGGGAAGACGAAGACACGGAGCTGGGGGTGGGAGTGCTGCTGGGTGGGGTACAGGGCAGGAAGTGGCACCCTGTGGGAGGATGATGGCTCTCACCACTCATCATCAGGCCTTATACTTTGCCCCTAGGAAACTAGGAGTCGTAGCAGCTATTTAGGCGAGGATCAGGCAAGGTTTTCCTGTAACACCTGCTATCCCCCCCCCACTTCACACTCAAGCCTTAACTCCTAACCTAGCCCAGCAGGACGCCAGGCTAGGAAGGAAGGTGGGTATGGATGTGGGTGTAATGAATTGGGATGAGACATGCAAGAGTAATCTATGGGGACCAGTACCCTTAGGAAACTGGTGAAGATCTGCCAGCCAAGCGCCAGCAGTCCCCTGCCCCCACCACATGGGGGGCAGATCTTCACTCTCACATCCCTGCCCTCTCTACCTTGGTCTTGGTTGGACTGGGGAGTCCAGCACGGTGAGAACAGAGATGGTTGCCTCTGGCGCCTGCTCTCTGTGCAGCTCTGTTCTCCGGCCAAGCAGGAGGAATCTGACAAGGTCCCAGCAAACTCACAAGGCCAGAAGTGAAGGGGCAGAATGAAGAGGCCCTGGTGTAGAATCTGAAGTCCCAGATACTGCGCAGCACAGACCCAGCAGTGGACTGTGAGAGGGAAGGCAGGTAGCCTGCCCTCTCACAGACCTGCTTTCCACTCTGGCTATTTTGTCTCTGGAAGAAGCCAGTCCCCCTTAGCCACAGCACTCAGCTGCCTCGGTGGTTTTCAAGTCCTTGTGTCTGATCCTACCCAGGTTTCGCTTGCTAGAGATCAAAGTCCACCTGTGTGTCCCTGGAGACTTGCAAACCCTTGTGTTGCCCACCTAGAAACTTCCTCAGTGCCAAACCTGCCTCGTGTGCCACTTACACTTGAAAGGTGGCAGAGGGGCCAGCATTGTGGTATGGTGTATAAATCCAGTACTTGCAGGACTCTTATCCCAGACAGGCACCAGTTCGAGTCCTGGCTGCTCCTTTTCTGATCCAGCTCTCTGCTATAATGCACCTGGGAAAGTAGTAGAAGATGGCCCAAATGTTCGGGTTGCTGCTACCCCCCTCCCCATGGGAGGCCCTGAAGAACTCTCAGGCTCCTGGCTTCAGCCTGGCCCAGCCTTGGCTGATGTGGCTCTTTGGGAGTTAACCAGCAAATCAGATCTCTCTCTCTCTCTGTAACTCTGCCTTTCAAATCAAAATATTTAAGGGGAAAAAAGGTGGCAGAGAGGAGGGTATGAACATGACTGAGTGTGGGGAGTGGGGAACAGAGAGGCACCATATTAGATGTGCACAAGTAGCAGAGGGGAGAATTCATCAATATGTCCATGTTGCAGATGAGGCTGAAGAAGCCAAGTCACACGCTCAACACCCAGAGGTAGGATCCCCTGTAATGAGCTCCAAGCTCTGTTCATTCCCTGTCACAGAGGTAGCTTCTGCCAGGGTGCCCGACGCAGGGGACAGCGGCCAATGCTTCCTCCAAGCAGGGTACCCAGCCTCCCAGTCCTACCCTCCCTCGACCTCTCCAGAAAAACACCGCGACTCCAGCAGGCGGCGCTGTGAGCCAGACGCTGGCGCCCCCGTGGGCGGCGCGCGGGGAAACCCGCGAGGTGGAGCCGCCAGGGCGGCACGCGTGGGGGCGTGGCCTCGCCTGGAAGGGGGCGTGTCTCTGCGCCAGGCCCCTCCCGGCGGGCGTGTCCCCAAGGCTCTCCCCGAGAGACACGCGTGGGCCGCTCCCCGGTGCGAGGCAGGCTGCCGAGAGGGGTGCGGGTGTCTGCGGGGCCCCTCCCCGTGCGGGGCCACGTGGCGGGCTCAGCCCGCGGGGAAGAGCCTGACCCGTGGGGAGCTGCCCGCAGTGAGGCGGCGGCGGCGGCGAGCGGGAGGCCAGCGGGCGGGCGGGCGCATGGGGCTTCCCCTCCGGCCCGGCCGCGCTGAACGCTCCCTGGCGCCCGCGCCTCGGACCCGCGACCCGGGGCCATGCCGGTCATGAAGGGGTTACTGGCCCCGCAAAACACTTTTCTGGACACCATCGCCACCCGCTTTGACGGCACGCGTGAGTGGGGCAGAGGCTGGGGCTGCAGCTTTGGAGCTCGGGGCCAAGTCTCCGGGATGTGATGAAGAGAGAGTTGAGGGTCCAGGACGGCTTGCAAGCCGTGGCTGCGGCGCGGGGCAGGGCGGAGGAGGCGAGAGGGAAGGAGAGGGGCCCCCTTGGGGGCTCGGGTAGGGGGTGTGACTCGAGACACAAGAGGCTTCCCTCCCCCGGGCGTGGGGAGGGGGCCGGCATCCGAGGCAACAGTGGGACAAAGAGGCTGAGCTTCCTAGGGCTTGCACCTCTACCCCCCCACCCAGGAAAAGAAATCAGGAAGACTGGATTTGGCTTGACCCAGCTGGGATTGGGGTCCCGCGACCCCACACTGCGGGTGAGGCGGGGCGGCGGAGGGAACTCGGGCTCGCCCACCGGGGCGCCCGCGCGGGTCCCAGTTCAGCACCTTGGACAGCCGCTGGGCTCCCTCCCCGCCTCCTCTCCCGCCATTCTCTCTTCCCACTGTGGTGCAGAAATCCCCTCCCGCCCCCCTCGGGAGCCTGGGGCCAGGAGCGGTACCCGGGGGCGGAAACCGAGCCAACCGGGCCCTCCTCGCCTCTCCACCCTCCCTCCAACACACACATACACACACACACACTCACACACACACCTCCCTTGTTTCCATAGCACCCATCACCAGGGCAACGCAGGGCCCTGGGATGGGAAAAGGAGGCTGCGCCCAGGGCGTAGAGCCACCCAGCACCTTGATGTGTGTCCCCTCCCCAGCCACCCTTGCTGAGTGCCCCAGAACCAACTGTATCTCAGGCCCCCTTGCCAGGCTGAGCGTGCCTCCCCAGGGGTCCTCAGCTCCCCCCACTGGAGCTGGAGCTGGAGCCAGCTCAGGGGTCACAGGGTGCCTTCTCCTGGCTGACTTTGAGCCCTGTGGACTGATTCCCTGAAGACAGCTAAAGGAATAGGAAAAGATGGGCCTTGCCTCGGGCACTGAGAACCAGGAGCAGTGTTTTATAGGGTACACCACCCCCACACTAAGGAGATGAGTGAGTGAGGGTCTTGCGGATGTGAGACCAGCAGAATCTTGGCTTGCTGTGCATCAGGATAGCGTGATGGTGGGGCACATGGTAGGGAGTCTTCTCACCTTCTCCAAGCCCTGATTCCTGTTGCCAGGATATGTGCTCCCCAAGTGAACTGATGTAACTCTTGCCACCATGCCAGGTTGGTGTGTTATGCCCCACTTGGCTGAGACGGAAGCTAAGGCCAGAAGGGCTAGTTAACTTGCCCAAAGCTACACAGTCCTGAAGTGGCAGGACAGGGGCTTTGGAGCCCAATTAAAAAAAAAAAGTAAGCCTGGTATGATGGCTCAATGGCTTAATCCTCACCTCGCGAGTGCCAGGATCCCATACGAGCTGGTTTGTGCCCCAGCTGCTCCACTTCCATTCGGTTCCTGACTGGGAAAGCAATTGAGGATGGCCCAAAGCCTTGGGACCCTGCACCCACATGGGAGACCCAGAAGAAGCTTCTGGCTCCTGGCTTGGGATCAGCAGATGGGAGATCTTTATCTCTCCTTCTCTCTGTAAATCTAATCTGCCTTTTTAATAAATAAATAAATAAATCTGTATATCTGAAAGGCAGAGTTAGAGAGAGGAAGAGAAACAGTACAAGATCTTACGTCTGCTAGTTCACTCTCCCAGTGAGTCCATCCAGGTATCCTGTGGGGTGGCAGGGGCTCAAGCACTTGTCACCCTCTGCTGCTTTCCAAGCATTGCTAGATCTGAAGTGGGGCAGCAGGACTCGGACCAGCACTCACAAGGGATGCTGGTGTTACCACAGCAGCCTAACTTACTGTGCCACGATGCTGGCTGAGGCCCATCTCCAAGTGTGCCATATTGACTTCTCCAGCCAGGCCTCATGGACTGGCAGTTGGGAGATGGATTACAAGGTCTCCGGGGGCTTAGGTTCTTCCTGCAATTCCCCATGCCTTGGGTCCTTTTCCCTTGATCACCTCCTCTCTCATTCCAGAATATTCCCAAGGGGTCAGGAAACCCGCCAATGCCTGAGAAACTTCCGGCTGGGACCACAACTTGGAGAAAGTGATGTCTACTTGCTAGTTCTCCTCCTGGCCTCATCTTGACCTAGCCCTCTCCCTCCACAGACAGCAACTTCCTGCTGGCCAACGCACAGGGCCCACGGGGCTTTCCCATCGTCTATTGCTCCGACGGTTTCTGCGAACTCACAGGCTACGGCCGCACCGAGGTCATGCAGAAGACCTGCAGCTGCCGCTTCCTCTACGGCCCGGAGACCAGCGAGCCGGCCCTGCAGCGGCTGCACAAGGCCCTGGAGGGCCAGCAGGAGCACCGGGCTGAAATCTGTTTCTATCGCAAGGATGGTGAGGGGCCCTACAGCCCTGCCTGCACCCCAGAGTCTGCTGCCCCTCCCCATGCTACCGCAAACTGGCTGTGTGACGGAGTATCCTCCAGCCCTCTCTGGGCGTCGATTTCTGTCTCCCAGACCTGTCTGGAAAACGAAGGCGTCAGGCTGGTAGATTCTGGGGGTCCTTCCAGCTGCCGAGCCCCCTGGGCCTGCCCAGCAAACCCCTCCTCCCCTGCCCAGGTTGCTCACGCCTCCTGCCTTTCTCACGGCTGCAGGCTCCGCCTTCTGGTGCCTCCTGGACATGATGCCCATCAAGAATGAGATGGGGGATGTTGTGCTGTTCCTCTTCTCCTTCAAGGACATCACTCACACAGGAGGCCCAGGACTTGGCACCCCAGGAGGCCATGGAGACAGTAACCACGGTAACCACAAGGCTGGGCAGGCAACATGGGAATCCTCAGAGGTCTTTGGCCAAGGTCACATGGGGCCTCTCCCCACCTGGCTGCAGCGTGAGCCAACCTCCACATCCTGTGTTGCCCACAGAAAACTCCCATGGTCAGAGGGGAACTGGCTTGAAACTGCGGTCCGCCAGGAGGCAGGGCCGCACTGTTTTCCACCGGCTCACCGGCCACTTCGGCCGTCGGACGCAGGCAGGCATGAAGACCAATAACGTGAGTCCCAATCCCGTCCTGGCATCCCCTGAGTCCTCCTGCTACCTCAGGCCGGGGTCACCTCTGCTACTGCTGCTCCCCCATTCCCACAGTGCCTTCCTCCTGGCCACTGGCTGCCGGCCGCTGGTTTGCTCCCCTCCAGGTGCCCCCACAACTCCTACCAGCCCAGTCTCCCTTGCTAGTGCAGTTGATTGACATATTGACATCACTCTGCTCTGATGCTGGCATGAGGGCGGGGCCCTGGAAACAGTGTCACACCACCCACAACAAGGTTACACAGGGTTGTGCTGTGCGCCTGGGGAGAAACCTCCACCCCCGTGAAGGGCCCAGCCTTTACCCCTATGCACTCCACCACAGCCAGAGGATGGAGAATTCCACTCTCTACAGGGGAGGGTCGTTCAGCTTCCCCTTCTCCTGGGAAATATGTACCCACCCAGCAAGACCCCTAGGACCCAGGAAGGACTTGACAGAGAAGTCAGTAACTCCTGAAGCTAGGCTGTATGCCTGATGTACCATAATTTTTTAGTACTTTGGGAGTCAATAAACTCCCAAACATGTGATTGGGTCATCAGGGGGCCTGGGCAGGAAGTCAGGCAGGAAGGAGAACATGGCAGTGCCAGCCTCAACTCCCTCTTCCTCACCCTCTGCCTCCTCTCCCCTCGCAGTGCCCGCTTCCCACTTTGCCCTTCTGCTGCTTCTCCCTCCCCCCACCCCACGAAGCTGTGACTCCTCTGTCCCCCAAGTGTCCCCAATGGCCACCCCTCTCCCCTTAGAACGTGTTTGAGCCAAAGCCATCAGTGCCTGAGTACAAAGTGGCCTCCGTGGGGGGGTCCCGCTGCCTCCTCCTCCACTACAGCGTCCCCAAGGCCATCTGGGACGGCCTCATCCTCCTCGCCACCTTTTACGTCGCAGTCACCGTGCCCTACAACGTCTGCTTCGCGGAGGACGACGACAGCCCCATCACCTCCCGACACACTCTTGTCAGCGACATCGCCGTGGAGATGCTCTTCATCTTGGGTCAGACTCTCTGCCTTTCCGCTGCCCGGTGACCTCGGGTGACCTTCTCAGCCAAGCCCCACTCCCTGCTGGGCCTGCCACACCCAGGTCGTTCAAGCCCATCCTGGCCTGTGTGCCCCAGGCCCCTGCAGCCTGCATCCTTGTGCCCTTTCTCCCTGAGGTCAAGCCAGCCACACTGAACCTCTTTCCCACAACTACCTCCTCTTCCATAGCTTGTCCAGCCTCAGGGCCCTTTGGATTGAGTCTCCAGGCCCAGCCCCTCCCCCAACCAGTAATAGCCTCTTGTACCCCCAGATATCATCCTGAATTTCCGCACCACCTACGTGTCCCAGTCTGGCCAGGTCATCTCTGCCCCTCGTTCCATTGGCCTCCACTACTTGGCCACCTGGTTCTTCGTTGACCTTATTGCTGCCCTGCCCTTTGACCTGCTTTATGTCTTCAACATCACCGTGGTGAGTGACTCCCTGTCACCCAGATCCCACCATGCAACCTCACCTCTCCCATGAAGGGTCTGAGCACCCAGACCAAAGCCTTCCCCCTTAGTCTGCACCTGCTGTGGGTGTGGTCTTGGGCTAGGTGCTGGGAGGGACCCAAGAACGTCTGCCCGGGAGCTGGGCGCATGATGTCTGAGGGAAGCTGAGACAAATGCAAAGCTAACTATGGCTACCAAGGCAGAGCTGGTCTGGCGCCAAGCGAGTGGTACTTTTCACATTTTTATTTAACAAACAACTGATGAGCATTTGGCTGGCTGCAAAGCACTCTGTGGGGCATGGTCACTGCAGAGGAAAGACACGAGGAGGCCTCAGCTGGTGAGCAGCAGGGACTGGGATGGGGAGAACCTCAGCAAAGGAGAAGGGGAGTGGCAGGTGCAGCCCAGGTACCGCCACCTGGGCACAGCGCTGCAATATGAGCGTGTACAGAGAGGACCTGAGAGCAGACCAGTGCTGGAGAAGCCAAGGCAAGCCAGTGGGGCCAAGGCTGGGCTGGGGTCAGGGATGTGGGAGCAGAGCTGGACCGCCAGTGGTGAGGAACTGTGGAGGGAGATGGGACATTGTAGGGAGCACTGTTATGTCAAGATGAGGAAGGAGAGAGTGTGTTTGTGTGTTGCCAGGGGAGGGTTGGATTTGGAGAGAGAGGAAGCCAGGATCTGTGTCCTTGCAGTTCCCTGGGGACTTTTTGGAGGAGCCCTGTGTGGTCTGCCCTGGACCTGGCCAGCAGAGTTCAAGTTCAAGGCGAGGCAGGCCCATCCCGTGTCCCTAGACCCCCTCAGCTGTAAGAGGAGAGGTGGAGAACGGCTTCCTTGTGTGTTCTCCCTGCCGCTCTCAGCTATAGCAGGAAACCACCTACACGCAGCCAGATTTAACTAGCCGCCGACGGGCTGCGGGCCTTGGCTCCTGCCTGTTCACACGTGTGTGCACACTCACACACACGTGCAGGTGTGTCCATCTGCCTTCTGGCCAGCATGGGCGCAGCCCTTCACTCCTCCGTGGGGGGTGGGGGGCGCCCCCTGCCTGCCCACAAGCAGTGTCAGGTGGACAGAGGCTGTTCTTGGGGGAGAGGGGACACTATGGCAGCCCTGTACTTTTCCTCCCCTTGGGCCTTTGGAAGTACTTGATGGTCACTGCTCTCCTCCAGCCATATCATCGCATGGGAGCCTCACAGTCATCCAGCAGGGAAGGTTCTCCCATCCTTTCTCAGAGGTAGATGCAGAGGCTCAGAGAGGTTAAGTGGCTTGCTGAACGTCACACAGCTAGCAGTGGCATACAGGAGATTAACAGCGGATCTCCCGGGTCCTAGTCTAGCTTTCTTTCTGACATATCCCCCTGACTGCCAGGTAATCAGATCACCTGAGTGAATGGTCTAGTTTAGGGGGTCATGAGAGGCCAGGTGGGAGGCTGGAGGGAGGCAGAGCAGGGACAGAGGATGAGCAGGCTCTGGCCCAGCTGTGGGCTTGAGGACAGGGCCTGTGACATTCTAGGTCAAAGAGAATGAGTGGGGCCTGGTACTGGATGCACCCCAGCTGGGACTGATGGTTCAAGTCCTGATTGTTTCAGCTCCCTGCTGATGCACCTGGGAAGGTAGCAGGGATGTCCTGAGGTCTTGTGTCCCTACCCTGTGTAACAGACAGGGATGGAATTCCTGGCTCCAGGCTTCAACCTGGCCTTGCCCCAGCCACTGCAGCTATTTGGGAGGTGAACCAATGGATAGAAGATCTCTCTCTCTCTCTGTATCATTCTCCCTTCAATTACATTTTTTTAAGGGAAAAAAAAAGGAGACAGAAGAGGGACCTAAGGGACCCAGGGTCAGGTGGGTGATGAGGGGGTCCCTGAAGGATTGGAGTTTGGAGCCAGGAGCTCTGAGAGCCACGGGGCAGGGGTCCACTAAGCCCCAGAGGGGGGGTCTCTGCAGGGGAATCAGCAACTTCTCTCTGGCTCCTTCCCCTGAAAGTGAACTAAACGCCGAGGTGGTTTAGCAGCAGTATGTACGCTAAACTATGGGGCGAGATATAGCCCTGCAGTCCCCTGCAGGACGGGAGGGTCGTGGGGGGTTCTCCCCCCAGGTTCCTCAGGCAGGTGCTGCCCCAGGCTCCCTGCTCCCTCCCCCAGAGGATAGCTACCCCCCCCATACACACACACACCTGATTCACACCACCAAGAGCCCAGATCAATATGACGGAAACAGAGTGGTCAGGGCTGCGTGGTGAACCCTCACAGGGCCCTGGCCTGCTCTGCTTAAGCCCTCAGGCCCCAGCACAGGCTCTGGTCTTTTGCCCATTGAGGGGTTCCCAGAGGGGAGGGTCCCAGCCTCTTGCATGCCTCAGACCCCTTGCCTGTTCCCATCCCTTCTTTGATGCTCCACGTCTCATGCCATGGCCTGCAGCACAGATGCTGTTGTCACCGATGAACAGCTCTTGTCCCTAGCTGACTGTGTCAAGATCTCTGAGCAAGCGTCTTTTCCTGTCCCCTCCTGGCTCCCCCAACACAGCATGGCGCCAAGCCTGAGGGTGGCACCAGCCAACCCAGATGGACTCCTAGCTCCTCCTTTCCTTGGTCTAGGACCTTGAGCAAGCCACTGGCCTCTGGGCGTCTTATTTTATTCTTCTGCAAATGACTGGGAAGGATGATGATTTTTTATTCTCTTTCTAAGGACTGCAATTGCTTAGGGCGGGACAGGTGGGGGCGGGGACACTTTCTCAGGACAGTGGCCATGTCTGTGTCAGCCTCTCCTGGCTCTCTGGACTCTAGGGTGTCTGGTAGGAGGGCCCTGAGGTGTACCTGCTGCTAGCCTGCCCGGCCTTTCTCCCGCAGACCTCGCTGGTGCACCTGCTGAAGACAGTGCGGCTGCTGAGGTTGCTGCGGCTGCTACAGAAGCTGGAGCGGTACTCGCAGTGCAGCGCGGTGGTGCTCACGCTGCTCATGTCTGTCTTTGCCCTCCTTGCCCACTGGATGGCCTGCATCTGGTACGTCATTGGGCGCCGGGAGATGGAAGCCCATGACCCGCTGCTCTGGGACATCGGTGAGCCACCAACCCCAGACTTTGCTCCCATCCTTGCCCCAGTGGACGCCCACCGGGAGGCCTGACGGAGAAGCCAGACCAGGTGCTTCAAGTGCAGCAGGGAGGCACTGTAATGGGGGAGGGGTGCTGGGGAGCAGATAGAAACCACCTACAAAGGCTCAGGAGTCTCATGGGTCTTCTCCCTGCCCCCTCA
The DNA here is from genome assembly GCF_030435755.1 of Ochotona princeps. Lineage (NCBI taxonomy): Eukaryota > Metazoa > Chordata > Mammalia > Lagomorpha > Ochotonidae > Ochotona > Ochotona princeps. The sequence continues at coordinate 16,206,642 of NC_080848.1, forward strand.
ATCCCTCCTTCTCTAAAAGCCCAGTGGCCAGGGAGACCAGAACCTCTAGTATCCCCCCAACAAGGCAGCTCAGCCTTCATACACTGTCCTCACCCCGTCCCCTGCTGCACCCCAGCCCATCCATGTCATCTCTCCAATTGCCCTTCCCAGCCTATGGCAGTGGCGGTAGCTTCTCAGTCCCATCCACCCACCTCCTCACTACAGCCCAGCTGACCTGCCTCACTCTGCCTGACCTCTCTCATTGCTGACTCTCCCTTCACACACACAGTGTGCACCCTGGGCCCTCTGGGTCCCGCCTCCTCCACCTCTCCCATGCTCTCTGCAGGCTGCCTGCACTGGTCTGTCTCCTGCACTTTGGCCATGCTCTCCTCTTCCCTGGAGTCCCCCCTCCCGCATCTGCCTTCCGTTCTTCACCTAGGTGCCTTTTCCGATCCTTACACTCTCAAGTCACTTGGCCTTGTCCTCAGGAAGACGTACGGCCACCCTGCCCCAGTGGACGCACTCCCTGGCCTGTTAGGACGCCTAGCAGTGACTTTCAGTAACTCACCTCCCACATGCAATGACTTGTCTCAGGACTTGGGGCCCCTCCAGGCTATAAATCTGCCCCAGGGCAGGGGAGGTGCTGGGCCATGTACTCAGGAGACACACAGTCCCATAGGAGCGTCCAAGGGAGCTGGCAGCTTTGGCACTGCAACTGTAACCAAGCCCAGCACAGTGCTGTGCTGCTCCCACTTGTGATAACTGGTGCTTGCCTGCAGACCCGGCCTCGCCTAAGTCAATACTGACCCAAGGTCGAGGGTGGGGGCAACTCTGGGGACCCAAGCTGCACACGCCTCCAATGCCAGGGCCGCCTCTTCCCTGCTTCCCTCCTCCCTGGCAGGCTGGTTGCACGAGCTGGGCAAGCGGCTGGAGGTGCCCTATGTAAACGGCTCGGCCGGAGGCCCGAGCCGGCGCAGCGCCTACATCGCAGCACTCTACTTCACACTCAGCAGCCTCACCAGTGTGGGTTTCGGCAACGTGTGTGCCAACACGGATGCCGAGAAGATCTTCTCCATCTGCACCATGCTCATAGGCGGTGAGGCAGGGGGCCCAGGACGCCTGCGGTGTGCATGGTGGAAACGGGGACCCGTCCATCCATTAAATCTGGGGTGGAGGGGCACATTTGCTCTCTGAGGTTTCCTCGCGGCCCACTCTGCTATCCCTGGGGGATGCCACAAACAGGCACAGCCTTTGAGTGAGCTCAAGAACCAGGGTTTGTGATCTAATGGGAGTGGAATGGGGAATTGGTCTCAGGACACCAGGTAGATCCTCGGAGTCTGGGGGCTGTGGGTGGCCCCTGACGCCCCGCTCCCCGCAGCGCTGATGCACGCCGTGGTGTTCGGCAATGTGACAGCCATCATCCAGCGCATGTACTCGCGCCGCTCGCTCTACCACAGCCGCATGAAGGACCTCAAGGACTTCATCCGCGTGCACCGCCTGCCCCGGCCGCTCAAGCAGCGCATGCTAGAGTACTTTCAGACCACGTGGGCTGTCAACAGCGGCATTGATGCCAATGAGGTAGTGCGTCAACAAGGTAGTGCGCGGGGCACGACAGGGGCACAAAGCCCACGTGGCCCATGGAGGCCAAGCACTGTCCAACAGGGTCACTCAAATCCAGTCCCTTTGGCTTTGAGCCTGAGTAAGGGAGCTGAAAGGGCCTCTGTCTTCTCCTCACGCCATTCCCTGCAGCACCTGCTATGTCCCAGCCTCAGGCAGCTTCAAGCGGCTCAGAGATGACCACATAAAGCCCTTACCCCCATGGAGACCCTGGCCAGGCAGCCCTTGTTGTGCCTGGGCTCTGAGGAGCCAAAGAAGGTAGCCCAGAGGAGGGGACATGGTGAAGGACAAGAACAAATTTGGTCAAATAGCAGACGCAAGCCCGGTAAGGTGATGTAGGAAGTTGCAGAGTGCAGTGAGCTCCCTGAAGACCCAGTCCCCGCCCCCAGGGATTGGGCTGTCAGGTGGACAACAGCAGCCAGGCCAAGGTCAGATGGGCAGAAGTCTTCCTGGAAGCCTAGAACTGGGGATCTCCAAGCAGAGGGCACCCAGTAGCTGGTCTCCACAGAGGCAGTTGAGCACACACCTGTAGCCTCTGGTGGACACTGCAGGGAGATGGCCGCAAGGACTTCTGTCCCTTATGCAGTTATTGCGTGACTTCCCGGACGAGCTGAGAGCAGACATTGCCATGCACTTGAATCGGGAGATCCTGCAGCTGCCGCTGTTTGGAGCAGCGAGCAGGGGCTGCCTGCGGGCCCTCTCCCTGCACATCAAGGCTTCGTTCTGTGCCCCGGGCGAGTACCTGCTGCGCCGCGGTGACGCTCTGCAGGCCCACTACTACGTGTGCTCTGGCTCCCTCGAGGTGCTCCGGGACAATATGGTGCTGGCCATCCTGGGTGAGGACCCCAACCCTGGAGCCCTCCCTTCCGCAGCCAGGAATGGGGTGCCTTTGGGGGGGGTGCTTGGGGTGCCTGTGCCTTGGTCCCTTTGCCCTCTGTCCATCTCCTGTTAGCAATCCCCAGCCTCCCTGGCCACGCCTCCACCCTGGGCCTGTGGCTGGCTCCCAGCTTGGAGCATGCTCAGTTGTGCCTTCTCCTAACTTCAACTCTCCTCCCCTCCATTGCTCTTAACCCTCTGGCTGATTCCTTCGGTCTCCCCTCCCTGCTTCATCTTGTCCCATCAACCATCCCCCACACCAGCTCCATCCGCTCCTTCCACAGAGTCCGTTGACTGAGCCCTTGGGCATGCCAACTGCCTGCCTCTTCCCTCTTGCCCTGGCTGGCTGACAGGCTCCACCCCTTATACCCTGCAGGGAAGGGGGACCTGATTGGAGCCGACGTGCCCGAGGCCGGGCCTGAGCCTCTGGCTGGGGCCCGCTGTGTGCTCAAGACCAGCGCTGACGTGAAGGCGCTGACCTACTGTGGCCTGCAGCAGCTGAACAGCGGGGGGCTGGCCGAGGTCCTGCGGCTCTACCCCGAGTACAGGGCCACCTTCCGGGCAGGCTTGCTCCGGGATCTCACCTTCAACCTGCGCCAGGGCTGCGACACCAATGTACGCAGGGTTTCCCATTCTAAGGGCCCTTGCTTCCAAATAGACCTCTCCCAACCCCACCCCAGCTCCAGGGAGCTTCATTCCTCAGCCCTGGGCATGCTCTTCCATCACTCCTTCCCTGCTCAACAGCTCCCAACCCCACCCTGTTCAGCCCCCTGGACAACCCGCCCATCCACAAAGGGCACCTCACAGCCTCCCTCCAGACCTCTCCCTTTGGACACAGTCCCTACCTGGGAGTCCTCTCCTCCCCTCCCCCAGCCCTTTCCGGAGCCCACTCTGTTTTAGGCTCAAGACCGGGTCTGTCCTTTGCACTCTAGGTCTTAGTCCCTTGTAACTTTTTCAGACCTGGCTGGATTACGCCTTTTCGCAGTGGGTGGGGTCAGCTCCAGAAGAGGTCCCACCTTCTCATTCTCCCCTCCAAACCTCCCCCCCACCCCTGCAGTGCTGTTGAGGGCACTGGGAGGGATTGCCCCAGGGCAGGGGGTGATGGGAACGGACTTGAACCTTCATCTGTCCCCACAGGGCCTTGGCCGCCTCTCCCGATCCCCTCGCCTTTCCCAGGTATCACTGCCTGCCTGGGTTGGGGTTGGGGGTGGAGGCAGGAGGCAACTTTCCCAGGCTCCTGCTGGGAAAGCCACCCCATACAGTGACACCTGCCACCTGTTCTGCCCACAGCCCCACTTGGAAAGCCTTGGCTCCTCCTCAGAGAAGACCCTGCCATCTGTCACAGAAGCCTTGGCGGGTGCTGAGCCTGGAGCTGGTTCCCGGCCACGCCGGCCCCTCCTGCTGCCCAACCTCAGCCCTGCACGGCCTCGGGGCTCCCTAGTCAGCCTTTTGGGCGAGGAGCTGCCCCCATTCTCAACCCTAGTCTCCTCTCCTTCCCTGTCCCCATCCCCCTCCCCTGCCCTGGCTGGCCGGGGCCACAGCCCCTCCTCTCAAGGCCCTGTCAGGTGCTCTGCTGCCTGGAAGCCTCCCCAGCTTCTCATTCCCCCACTGGGAACCTTTGGACCTCCGGACCTCAGTCCCCGGTGAGATGCCAGCCTCCCTTACCTCCCTTGCACCCTCACTGGTTTCCAGAACCTTCTCTGGGCTCCCTCCCCAATCTTCCATTCAGCACTCCTTCTGGGCCCCCTAGTCCCAGCCACACTTTGCAGCTCCATGGTGTTCCGCCTGCTACATTTCCCCAGCTCCCTGGCACTGCTGCCCCCACTCGCCCTTTGCTGGCTGTGCTCTGGCCCCTTCCCTCCCACCCCATCTTCACCCCATGGTGCTGATGTGTACTGTCTGGTCCCCAGGATAGTGGATGGCATTGAGGACTCTGGCAGCACAGCCGAGGCCCCCACGTTCCGGTTCAGCAGACGGCCTGAGCTCCCAAAGGTTCGCTCCCAGGCCCCTCCTGCAGGTAAGAGCCTCACAGTAAACTTGAGCACACAGCCAGCTACTCATAGTCAGAGCCTACCACGTAGTAGGTGCCATGCTAAGAACGCAAGGAGAAGCCATACCTGGCCCCTACTCTTGGTGAGCCCTGGGCCTGGTGGTGGGTGAGACACCTGTGGGCACAGGTAAATGGTGTCAACCGGCTGTGACCAGACCAGAACAGGACTCTGGGAGGGTGTCCCAGCCGTGCCTCCTGGGGGAGGTGGATGCTGGGTTAGAGTTTCCCACCTCTTTGTCTCCAGAGCTCCCTCTCCCCCTGCTGTCTGCCTGCCCAGTGCAGGGGTGACCCAGCATCCCCTCCCCTACAGGGACCAAGCCCAGTCGGGAGTTGGCCATGGAAGCTGAAGAAGTCAAGGAGAAAGTCTGCAGGCTGAACCAGGAGGTGGGTGCGGCCACCAGTCTGGGACTTGTGTTCCAGCAGGAAGTGGATCAGGTTCTGCAGCCAGAGTTCATGGGGCAGACATTCCTGCTTGCTGATGCCTTGGGCAAGGCCCTGAACTAAATGGAAGATGAGCAAAAAACCACTATGTTCTCCCCAGCGTGGTCAGAAGCAATGAGAGCCTGACCGTGCCGGCTGTAGCCCCTGGCACATCACCGGTGCCCAGGACTAGTTGGTTCCCCTCCTCTCAATTGGCTCTGGGGTCCCAGCCAGGAAAGCAGACCCAACTGTCTCCACCCACGTGGTGGCACCAAGCCAGGGTGCTCACCCCAATGGGGCTGGGACAGGAGACAGGGAGGAGGTGAGGACCTAGAGACAGGCTGCTCATCCTGGCTGGGAGGAGGCCGGGTCCTGTATGCTGAGCTGCTGCCTTTGCCTGCTTGACCTCAAGGGACCACAGAGCTGTCGCCACAGAGCAGAGCCCCAGGGAGTCACTCAGTGGCTTTCCCTGTACTCTGATATAGAGTGGATGGCTCACAGGGGCCAGGTTGTAGGGCATATCCAGCTTGTCCTCGCTGCAGCCCTTCTAGGCCAGTGGGTCACCATCTTGGCTGTTGGCCTAAACCCACCTGAGAACCCTTCTTACAAAAATACACATTCCAGGGTGCCCCCCTGATTGGGAATGTCTGGGGGTGGGACCCAGAAATCTGCATTTTGACAAGCATCTTGGTGGACTCTGTACTCACCAAAGCATGGACAGCCACTGACGTGGATGCTGTGGCCTGGGTGATGGAGTCCCTGAGAATTGGGGCCACACCCCTTGCCCCAAGCTGGTGGCCTCTTCAAGCACCTGTTTCAATATCTTGCAAGAATTGCGGGTTTATCTGCAACTGAGTAATATCCACTATCCCACATTCCTTTTGGAAAGAGCCTGGAGTACTTCTACCTAGGCTCAATGCCCTGCCTTCTTCCCAGGGCAGCGGTGGGAAAGAGAGGCAAGAGCTCTGCAAACTGTAGAGGGGTGTTCACAGGGATGCTGATGAAACAGCTTGCTGTGTTCTCCACAGATCTGCCGCCTCAACCAGGAAGTGGCTCAGCTGAGCCGGGAGCTACGCCACATGATGGGGCTGCTGCAGGCTGGACTGGGGGTCCCACGACACATGGCAGGCTCAGCTTGGTCCCCCCAGTTTCCCTGCCACCAGCAGAGGCCAGCCTGTGTGTCTCCATGTAGCTCGCTCCCACCACCTGGCCTCCAAGATACTACGCTGGCTGAAGTCCACTGCTCAGCTGGTGTGGGAGCAGCAGGCATGCTGGCCACGCCCCCGAGACCTTCCATGCTGCCCCCCAGCACCTCAGAACATGACCCCCTGGGAGTCTCCCCAATGCCAGAGGCCTCTGCCCAATGCCCGGGCTTCATGAGGCCCAGCTTCCGATCCAGATCTGACACCTTCCACTGACCCTGGCCCCGGGGCCCAGGCCTGTCCAGGGTGAGCATTGCTGCCTGCCATCCAAGGAGGAGCTGGGCCCCTCGGCCTCCTGCTTGGAGGTCAGCAGCCCCCAGCTGGCCTGGATGGCTCCAGATTCTCTGGACTTTGTAACGAGGTGTGGCTGCCTCCGATCCCGGATCAGCCATCCACTTCACCAACCCTCCCTCCATCTCCTCCTCTATGAGGAGGACTGCCTGAGGCCATGGGATCCAGCCGGCTTGGGATGCACTGCGGTGCCCACAGGGCCCAGGCATGCAAATGAGATGTCCTACTTCCTACCCCAGGACCTGGAGGCAGGTAGAAATTCGGGAGCAGAGGGGAGGGATAAGGGCCCCAGGTCCAGCCTAGGAACCAGAGGCTGAGGCAAGACTAGGCAGAATCTTGCCTTTTCTAGCCAAGAGCCCAGGGATCCCATTCTCTATCTCTCTTAGCAATTCTGAGACCTCCTGGCCCAGTCCCTGGGTCTCCACTGCTGCCTTAGCCTTAGTGGATGGGTAGTGTCACCTCTGGAGGGCTTGCTTGAGATCCCTCTTGGTCTCTGACCAACCTAAGACTTCAAAGTTCTTAGGCCTCCCATCCTCCAAGGAGGGCAGTGGGGGCTACCTCATCCCACAGCCTACCCCCAGGAAACAAACTCACTGCCCTGGATACGTGTATTTTTTGGCTCTTTTTATGGCCTCTTCCCTCCCCCCATGTATGAATTAGTTGTCAGTGTTAAACTTCTGAAGTAACCACACAGAAGTCCGTGTATTGCAGTCTCTCTAAATAATTTGGAGGACCCAGCTTGAGCCAGCGTTCCATCTGGCAGTAGCAGGCAGGTGCTGGCCTCTTCTGAGGTGACCTGCAGCCCCCTCGTTTCCGATCACCACCTGCCACGCAGCTGTCTGCCCTCATTTTGCACTCTGTGACTTCTGTGGATATTGGCATCTGCCTTAGAGTACACGCCCATGCCCCTGTACCCATTTCTACCTCTGGGCCTGGGTCTCTCAGCATCTCCATCTGTCTCCCTGCAGGCTGTCGTGCGAGGTGGTCCCTTCTGCTACCAGCAACTCAGGACACCCCCAGCAGCACTCCCTGCCACATACCCCTGTCCCCAGCCTCGACTCAGCCTCCAACCACCGCCCCCCAACATGGTCTCACTCAGGGCCTGCACACCTCAGAAACCTGCCTTGGTCTCCAGCTTTCCTCCCTTCCTCAACACACCCGGGACTAACTTTTGGATAGGAAATAAACTTTATTTTCGTAGCTGCTGGCTCTGGCTGTCCCTGGGCATCCGTCTGAGAGCCGAGGCCTTAGAGGAGGAGGCAGCCCTACAGCCGTTCCCTCACCAGACCCCAGGGCCCGGCTGCTGTCTCTAGAAGGGCAGAGGCGCCAAGCAATCCACCTGACACCACATTCACGCCACCAGGGGCCTCAGGGAGGAGGAAGCGATCTTAATGAGTCCCCACAGGCCTGTTAGGTGCCTTCCTCCAAGCTCACAGTCACAGACACAGAAACACACGGGTATGTGGGAGGGACCAAGTCCTGGCTACCTGGCTTTCGCTTCTCTGCTGACTGTTGCCAGGAGGGAGGGGGCACTATGGGTATCACAAGAAAGAGGAACCAGGGCCCAGCATTGTGGTAGAGCATGCTGAGCTGCCGCTGGCAGCACTGCCATCCCATGTGAGTACTGGTTTGAGTCCTGGCTGTTCCAGTTCCCATCCAGCTCCCTGTGAAATGTGCCTAGGAAAGCAGTGGAAGATGAGCCAAGAGCTTAGATCCCCTGCATCCACACAGGAGACCTGGATGAAGATCCTGGCTCCTATCTGGTCCAGCCTTGGCCATTGTGGCCATTTGGGAAGCAGCAGATGGAAGATCTCTCTCTCTCTCTCTCTCTCTCTCTCTATATATATATATATATATTAAAAAACCTGATTCTTAAATAAATGAATATTTAAAAAAAGAAAAGTAAAGGAGGCACCCTAACCCCCAGGTAGAATGGGACGGAGGCAAATTTTTGTGACAGGCTGTCCCAGATAGGCAGAATCTCCAGCTTAGTCTCTGGGTAGGACTGGTGAGAGCCCGTGTCACAGGCACCATGGCCACAGCTGCCACCTGGGTAAGCTTTGAGCCCAAAGGAGCTTTGAGCAGTGTCCCTGGAGAGTGAGATAAAGAATGCAGGTGGGAGGGGGAAGGGAAGAGGAGGAGTAGTGGCTCTGAACCTGAGGGAGGAGAAACAGAAATGTCTCCATGTACCTGAGCGTGGGGGATTCCAGCCTACAGTTGCGGATGGAGAGATCCAGCTCTGCATTTATTTCCAGTTGGGAGTGGGCGGAGGCCGAGGCCGAGGTGGTCCTGGGTGTTTAGGGGCCACACCAAGGCAGGGGGATTATAGAGTGCCCCCGTTCTAGCTCACCTAATGTCCCATCATGGAATGACCACGGGCTTCTCCTAGGACACGGGGCTGACGCACGCGGCCTTCCGTACATGTTCATTCACACCACGTTTGTCCCCCTTCCCAGTGCTACACACAACGCCATCTGCCTGCTGCCAATGGTCCGCCACCCGCCTTCCCTCGGGACTTCTGGAACCCCAGCCAGGCCGGCCCCGCCTGGCCCGAGTCGGCTCCACCCTTAAGGCGCCAGTCCCAAGCAGGAGCCGGCTCCTCCCAGCGCTGAGAACTACAAGTCCCGTCGTGCCTCGCGCGCTCTCGCCCTCCTCTCCCATTCCCCCCCTATGGACACCGCGTGTGAGTCGGCCAAAAGTGCCTCCCATTGGTTTTTTCGCCCTGTCAATCACCTGGGCGTGGAGGGGCGGGGCGGAGGTAGAGATCCGGATCCGGAGCTACTGAAAGGCGGAAGTGGAGGCCGGAGCCTGGGACACCGCCGGGGGGGGGGGGGAGAGGAGCGAAGCCTGTCCGAGCCGCGGCCCCGAGTAAAGCCGCCGGCCCCGAGTAACGCCGCCGGCCCCGGAGCCGCCGTGAGTATGCCGGTCCCGGGACCCCGTGTCTTGCACGCCCAGTTGCTTCTGTGGGGTAACCTTTCGTCCCGCCTAACCCCTGCTTAGGGGGATCCTGACCTCTCCCCCGACCCGTAGCCCCTTCTTAGGGTGTCGGGCCAGGGGAGTTCCCTGCTATGCTGGACTTACCTGCCCTTTGTGAACCTCGGAGAAAACCCCCGAGGCTCTCTTCTGGCCTGTCCAGTCCGCGTGTGGGAAAGAGGGAACCCCAAGTTCCGCTCCTCCTGCTCCCTGGATCGGACGGTCATTGGCAGGTGGGAAGGGAGACTTCCCCCCACCCCCGACCCTGTTCTTGTGGAGGCAGCGGGGAGGGCAGGCTGTCGCCCCTGTCCTCTCCTCCCCGTCCCGCCGAAGCAGTTGTCTGCTGCAGCCCTGGAAAAAAATTGTCCCAATTGCCTTTTTGTTGGGGAGGGAGGGAATGCCCAGGAAGGCGATTCCACACGCGTGGAAAGTAGGTTTGCTCCCACCACTCCTGACCACCTCGGGCTGTCCGCGGAGTTGGGGAGTGTGGCTCACTTTTGGGGACCCAGCCCTCCCAGCCCTGGCCTTCTCGGGAGGCTGTACTCTCAAGTTAGTCTCCCTTCCTGCCTCTGAAGAATTTAGCTGAGCTTTGCTCAATCCCAGCTGCAGATCACAGATCAGGGTGGACCTACACCTTCATTATCTTCTCTTTCCCCTGCGCCTCCTCCTTTGCTCCAGGCCCAGCCCTGTCCTTCCAAAGCATGGGAGTGAGTGTTCTCCCAGCTGCCCCAGAGGCGAGGCCACGGCCAGGCATGAGTGGAGCGGTTTGGGTGGGAACCGTGGCCCATGGATACACGCACATCTGCATGTGTGTGCAACAGGTCCATGCCACACCATGGGCTGTGGTTGGTCTTCTGGGCTTGGACTGATGAATGATCCCGGTGATAACCCTGGGTTCTTAGTGTGCTGGTTTCTGGAGCCTGAGGAATTCCCAGGCCTGCCAGAAAGGGCTGGTCCCTCCCTCCACCAGCCATCCTGCTGGACCTTCCTACCCTGTTGTTTCTGTGTGATGTGGCCAAAGTACAGGCCAGAGGCTGTGCCTTCATGAGAAGTAGCTTGACCGTGGCCATGGCTGGCCCTTACTGTCTGTGGTGGAGTCGGGCTGTGCTTGGCGCTCCCTGCACTCCTGTGCCACCCTGCCCGTCTTGGCTGACCTTGGTTGCTCCCGCCCACAGGTGTTTGAGGTTCTTTTGGCTTTGAGATCTTCTCTGCTGGCGTCTGGTTCGTTCAGTCTGCTGAGCTCAAGCTTGGATGTGCTTGTTTCACTTGTTCATTGGACAGCAAAGGAAAACTTTCTTATTGGGCTCACCAGCTGGATGGCAAGCGCTCCCTCCATTGTGGGCTTGGCAGAGACTTTGACTACCAGCCTGGTCTCCATGACTGGGCTTCCCAGGACCTGGGGGGAGTTCCTCAGGAGACCTCTGAGGGCTCCTCCCCGGCATCTAAAAGCCGGCTCTTCCAGCTCCAACCTGGAACCGGGCTGTGAAGCTCCCATCGCAGAAGGGCGAGAAAGGCTCTGGAGCCCCAGATGACCATGTCACTCCAGGCAGAAGTGGGAGCCTGCTTGGCCTGGGAGGAGGAGGAGGAGGACTCTGTGTGGTGTAGAAGCCCCTCATCTATGACACTTTTCTTTCCTCCCCTTGATGGCTTTCCCAGTAAGCTGGCTGGCCTTTCTGTTTGATACTAGAGAGGTGTGGTAACTACTAATTCCTAGAGGTTAGGGTAAAGTTGCAAACTTGATTCCGCACACAGGGCTGCCAAGTATTAGGAATATAGTGAGATCTGTGTTCCCTGTGTGAAGAGGTACTGAAAGATGTCGGGGAGATTAGCAGGAGCCAAGACATGGGTTCTGGGCTCATATGTGATGTCATCTTTCCTAATAATGGGCCCTTGAATGAATGAACAGGTAGGGTAAGCCAGGAAGGACACAAGTGCAGGCACTGAACCTTCTTGCCTTTGGCATCGCTGGCTCTGCTTGGCTTCCAATTGCTTCCCCATCTTTACTTTGGCCTGCTGTACTCGTTCTTGGCCTGTGGGGATCTTGACAGGAGTCAGTGCTGTTCAGGACCCAAATGTTGACTATGGCTAACGTCTGGCTGCTGATGGTGTCCTGGGAACCTGGAAGTGGTGATGGTTAGAAAATGAAAGGGAAAGTGAGTGGGCTCAGTGGTGCTGTGGGATGGGGATGAGGGAGAAGGGACCCAGCAGACGGGGGTCCTGATTCCCCTTAGGTGCCACCTACACTTACAGGTGGGAAGAAGGGCTGTCTGCTGGGTCCCCTCTCGCTGGCACTTACGTGGAAGCAAGAACAAGATCATGACTTTAAATTCAGCCTTACCAAGTACGCACTTCTTAGAAAGAGGCTTCTTCCCATAACCTCACCCAGCGCTCAGTGTGTCAGTGTGTGTGTCTATGTGTACCTGTGTGTCAGTGTGTGTGTCTATGTGTACCTGTGTGGCAGTGTGTGTATGTCTATGTGTACCTGTGTGGCAGTGTGTGTGTCTATGTGTACCTGTGTGTCAGTGTGTGTGTCTATGTGTACCTGTGTGTCAGTGTGTGTATGTCTATGTACCTGTGTGTCAGTGTGTGTGTCTGTGTGTTAGTGTGGCAGTGTATGTCTTTGTGTACCTGTGTGTCAGTGTGTGTGTGTCTTTGTGTACCTGTGTGTCAGTGTGTGTGTGTCTATGTGTACCTGTGTGTCAGTGTGTGTATGTGTGTGTGTACCTGTGTGTCAGTGTGTGTCTGTGTGTCAGTGTGTGTCTGTGTGTTAGTGTGTCTGTGTACCTGTGTGTCTGTGTACCTGTGTGTCAGTGTGTGTGTATATGTCTGTGTGTTAGTGTGGCAGTGTGTGTCTATGTGTACCTGTGTGTCAGTGTGTGTATGTCTGTGTGTACCTGTGTGTCAGTGTGTGTGTGTGTGTCTGTGTGTTAGTGTGTCTCTGTGTTAGTGTGTCTGTGTGTTACTGTCTGTGTCATTCTGTCAGTGTGTGTCTGTGTGTGTCAGTGTGTGTCTGTGTCTGTGTTGGGGGCGTGGTCACTGGAGCTTTGCAGGACCTGAGTTGTCAGCTGGACTCCCCTCACCTTCCAGGTTGTGTAACCTTGGACCTGCTTAGCTCCCCAAGCCGCTGCTTTCAGTGAATGAGGAATACTTAGTATCTTGCATAAGGAAACAAAGGGTCAAGGACCTGCCCCTGGCCAGGCTCAGGATAGATTGTTACCAACTAGCAGTCGCCTCAGGTGGCTGTAGTGTCTGATACCCTGCTGGACGTTTCCCATACTGTCTTGCATCACAGACCCTGGACAGAATTGGTGTGGCATTCCCGTTTTACAGAAAGGCATGCCAAGGCCGAGGCTGCTTCCCCTGCAGGGATTCTCCTGCCTCCGTGGGGCCGTGTGCTGAGGATACCCAGAGCCACACACTGTTGAAACAAGGCATCTTTGCCTCTTCCAGGCCCTCTGACACTCAGTCAGCATCATTTCCAGAGGCTAGCAGTCCTGCCCTAGTGTGGATTGGAATGCACAGTTTGGGTGAATTTAAGCTAAAATGGGAAACTTGAAGATCATGTTTTGGTTGTAGCTGGTGGCTTTGGTTTGGGTTCCCGGATTCCTGGAGTTTTGTGTTTGCTTTCACGGACCTGAGTCAGGACCGCTTCTCCTGGGCTTATTTGAGAGGCATCACTTCAGGTAGAGCTCGGCAGAGAGGGCATCCCCATGTGTGCTGAGTGCTTGTGGGAAGCTTGGCAGAGGAGAGTTGGAGTATTTTTTTTTAAGATTAATTTATTTATATTGGAAAATCAGATTTACAGAGACAAGGAGAGACAGAAAGATTTTCCATTCGCAGATTCACTCCCCAAGTGGCTGCAGTTAGAGCCGAGCCGATCCAAAGCTGGGAGCCAGGAGCTTCCTCTGTGTTGCCCACCTGGGTTGCAGGGCCCCAAGGTTTCGGGCTGTCCTTGACTGCTTTCCCAGGTTACAACCAGGGAGCTGGAAGGGAAGTAGAGCAGCCCAGATACGAACCTGCGCCCATGTGGGATCCCAGTGCCTGCTAGGTGAGGACTTGAGCCACTAGGCTACTGTGCTGGGCCTTGGACCTGCTTTGCTCCCCAAGAGTTAGAATATTTTTAAGGAGCCCTCAGCATTAATAATCTGGCATAATAAAAGTTTTCAAAGGAAATAGCCCCATCTCCTTTGTCGCATCAAAGGTCCAGTAATACAAATATTAGTAAAGCTTGGTTTAGTTTTTATTATCATTGTTACTTAAAGGTTTATTTATTTATTTATTTGAAAGAGTTAGAGAGAGGGAAAGGGATGGGAAGGGAGGGAAGGAAGAAGGAGGAGGGAAGAGAGAGAGAGAGAAAGTGAAAAAGAGAGAGAAAGGTCTTTCATCCACCTGTTTTCTTCCCAGATGACCACAACAGCCAGTGAGCGCTGGGCCAGACAAGATCCAGGAACCCAGGTGCTTTACCCAGGTCTCCCACATGAGGTCAGAGACCCAAACACTTGGGCTGTCCTTCACTGCTTTTCCCAGGCCACTGCAGGGAGCTGGATGGGAAGTGGAATGGCTAGAGCCCATGTAATATGGCAGTGCTGCAGACAGTGGCTTAACCTACTGCTGGCCCCTAGTTTTTATTATTATTATTATTATTAAAGGTTTATTATTTATTTATGTATTTTTTACTTGAAAGGCAGAGTGAGAGGAAGAGCCAGAGAGATCTTCCATCCTCTGGTTCACTGTGCAGGTACTCACAAAACTTTTTGGCCAGGCTAAAACCAGCAGCCGGAAACTCCATCTGGGGCTCCCACACGGGTAGCAGTGGCCCAGGCTCTTATGATATCCTCCACTGCTTCCCCAGGCACAGTATCAGGGGGCTGAGCTAGAACTTCAGCCAGTGCTCTGTTACAGGGTGTCCGCCTCACAAGTGCAAGTGAACCCACCCCTACAAGTTGCTTCCACATCTTCTTACTTCCTCTCTTTCCTTAAGCCATTCTCACTTTATGTACTTGGAGATTTGTGTATTTATTCACAAGACAGAGTGACAGGGAGAGAGAGAGAGTTCAGTCCCCACATGTCTGCAGCAGCCAGGGCAGGCCAGGCAAGGGCGGGAAGCAGGACCTGCACCCAGCTCTCACACAGGTAGGAGCATCTCCTCCTTCCCCGGTGGGTTGGCAGAAGCTGGACCCGGACGGCCACTCTGGCAAGGGATGCTGTGTCCCGGTGTTCACTCTGTCTGGCCCTTTATTTAATTTTTGATGATTTGCGAGGCAGAGACCACAGACAATGAGAGTGAGCTCTCATTGACTGGTTTGCTCCCCAAAATACCTGTAATGGCCCAGGTTGGGCCAAGCCAGGCCAGAGCCGGGAGCCAGGAACTCACTTTGGGTCTCCCACTTGGATTGTGGGAGCACAGCTACATGGGCTGACACTACTGCCTCCCAGGGTTTGCAGTAGCAGGAAATTGGAGGCAGGAGCTGGAACTGAGTACCAAACCCAAGTGCTGCAGTATGTGATGGAGACTGCCCAATGCCTTAAACATACACCTGCCCCAGGCTAGCTTTACTTATCATGTGCCAGACTCTCTCCTGAGCCCTTGGCATAGTCTTTCAGTAATCCTGATAACTCAGGGAGGTCGGTTTTGTGTCTCTTTCCCATGTTATAGTGGGAGACTGTGGGAAAAGTGGCAGGATAGAGATTAGAATTGAAAGTCTTGGGGGCCAGCATTGTGGTATAATGGGTGAAGCTGCTGCTGACCTCCCATACGAGCATTGATTTATGTCCCAGATGCTCCACGTCCCTTGCAGCTCTCCCTGCTAATGTGCCTGGGAAAGTAGTGGGAGGTGGCTCACATTCTTGGGCCCCTGGCACCCACATGGGAGATCCAGATGAAGCCTTGAGCTCCTGGCTTTGGTTTGTCCCCATTCTGGCTGTTGTGGCCATTTGAAGAGTGAACCAGTGGATAGAAGACCCCTTTCTCTCTCTAACTCTGCCTTTCAAATAAATAAATCTTTCAAAAAGAAAAAAACAAGGACTTGACTGGGCAGATGTCACTCAACCTATCCTTGCTGCGTTTCAGGACTAGACCTGAGTGTTCTCTTTGTGGGAAGGCTCTTGTCCACCTGTTCCCCTGGCCACTGTGTCTCCCTGCTGCTCTGTCCAAGCCCAGCCTGAGTGTTACTTCCTCCGCGATGCTTCTCCTTGTCCCGAAAAGGTTGAGGGCCCCTTTTGGTGAAACTTCCCAGTGTTCTGACATTGTGAGGCCCGTAGAGGGTCGTCGTGTCCTGTTTTCTCTGTGTTCTGTGTTCAGGACCTAGGCCTGGTACTCATGGTTCTCAGCATCGTGGCCTCCCTGAGGTTGTTAAAGGAAAGAGCAGACACCTGCCCATTTCCTTCTTTTTGTCTTTCTTTTTTTTAAGATTTATTTTATCTTTATTGGAAAGTCAGATATACAGAGAGGAGCAGAGACAGAGAAGAAGATCTTCCATGTGCTGATTCACTCTCCAAGTCACTGCAATGGCCAGAGCTGCGCCGATCCAAAGCCAGGAGCCAGGAACTTCTTCCTGGGCTCTCACGAGGGTGCAGGGTTCCACGGCTTTGGGCCATTCTCCACTGCCTGCCCAGGCCATGAGCAGGGAGCTGGATGGGAAGCAGGGCCGCTGGGATTAGAACCAGTGCCCTTATGGGATCCTGGCACATGTAAGGTGAGGACTTTGGCCACTAGGGTACCAGTTATTCCATCCAGGTCTGCCATGGCAGTGGCAGGAACTCAAGTACTGGAGTCATCCTCTTCTGCCTCCCATGCACATCAGCAGGAAGCGGAAGCAGAGCTTGGAGTAGCCAGGACTGTGCTCAACATTTTAGCAGGGGGCCGGCGTGGGGGCATAGCCAGTTAACCCACCACCTGTGATCCCAGCATCCTTTATGGGTAATAGTTTATATCTTGGCTGTTCCACGTCTGATCCAACTCCAAATCCTGATTGGATTCCTGCACCTACTTGGGAGCTCTGGAAGAAGCTCCAGACTTCCTGGCTTTGGCCTGGCACAGTACTGGATGAAAAATTTCTCCCTCTGTGTCTCCTTCTCTCTCTGTCTCTGCCTTTCAAACACACCAGATCTCTTTTTAAAAATGAAAAGATTTTGGCCATTTTTTTTCTTTTTGAAAAGTCAACAGTCTTAAAATTTTTTTTTGTTTGTTTCTAGTATGGGATGTAAGCATCCAAGGCATCAGCTTCATTTGTAGCTCTCTGATTTATTTTATTTCTGATACACTTGTGCTTTTGTGACAGCTTTAGAGGCATGCTGCCGTTAGCACAGAGAGCTTGAATCCCACCCCTGCTCCTCAGTGACTGGCTGGTGGCTGCAGGAAGCCCCTGTGCTGTGTCTGGATTCTCTCTTGGGTTTTGCCCCAGTGACCTTTTTGTCTTAGGGACCCCGTTTGGATTGAGTTGTCACACATCTTAAGGCTTCCTCTTGGCTGACAATGTCTCGCACACGTGGCCTCAGTGTCAGCAGAGCCCAGATAGAATGTGCCTCAACTGGGCTTTGTCTGCTGTTTTACTCCTGAGTGGACTGGGGTTGGGAGGATTGGGAGAGAGACAGCAGAGGGGATGTGCTATTTTTGTTACTGTCCATGTGAGTTAGCATGCTTGGTGTCAACCCCGAGGCCTAGAACCGAGTGATGGCCGTCAGCTCGCTTTGTGGGAAAAAAGCGTTTTCACTGTCTGGAAGGATGTCTCTGTGCAGCCCACATGGGACCAGTGAGGAGTGATGTGCCCCTCCTGAGTGATATGCCGAATCTCCACATGACTTGTTCAGTTCTTCTGTACAAGGCATTTGTCCTCCCCCATTTGTTTATTCAGTTATTGATTCCAGTGTGGACTCATGAGTGTTTATTTAGGGCTGTGGTTTACAGTCTGATGCACGGTTCCGCTCCAGTCCTTGGCCCCCCTTCCCACTCCCTCTGAGCAGCTCCTTGGGAGGCTTTGCTGGTTTTGTGTTTTGCACACTTCCTTACTGGCTGGTGCTGCGAGATGCTGCAGGCCCACCTCCGTCTAGCATCAGCTGTCTCCTTGTCAGTAGGTTGCTGCGGGGTTATGTGGATGGGGTTAGTCAGGGTCACTGGGGCCTCCCGAGGTGGGTATAGTGGAGGTGCTCCCTGTGGGGATCAGCTCTGGGCAGGGAGTTGATCCCCGCAGCCGACTCTGCTTCTCAGCTCATCCATTCATACTTTGTAGCCCTGCTGAAACTGCAGGCGACACAACAAGTGGTCAGTTTTGGGATTTTCTTGGGTGTTTACTAACCAGGTGGAAAATGTGGTCGGTGCTAAGTTCTCCAGCCAAACCTTCCTGGATTCTATGTATGAAATCCTGCATAGTCAGGCCAGCATCTTTTGGTGCCTTTCAAAACTGATGCTGCATGGCAGGAGAGCTTGGGCAGGTTGTGGCTGTAGGCAGCAGGCCCTGGGAGGCTGTCACCTGGGCTCGGATCCTGACTCATTGATCAACTCAAAACCCTGTGGCACTTGCACCCCTTGTGCAGCTGGGAAATGTGAGCGCTGCTGGAAGCACTAGCTCTGGGTCTTCACAAGCCTCCCGCCTTCTGTTCATAGCTCCGCATGTGTCACTTTTCAGGTGGCCCTGTCAGAAGTGCCCCAAGCTTGGGTGAAGGCGAGGGAGGCTTCCCTCACCCTGCCACTCTCCTGTTCATCGGGTTGCTTTCTGAGCTGCTCAGACGGCTGTGGTGATTAATGACGCCACTTTCCAAACCTCTAGCATTTTAAGACTGGCTTTTAAAAGGAACTCTGGTTTCTTTGTCGACTGCCCAATTGCTGTCTCCTCCCCCTGCCTGCTACTGAACAACTTCTTCCTTTTCCTGAAAGAGGCTTTGAGAGATGGAAGGAGCTTTAAGATACTCTGTGTGTGTGTCTTTTTTAAGGGGCTATGCTTTGCCTAGATGAGAGCTTTCACCTGATGCTGACCTCTTGAGTGGTGGGGGCCTCTTCTCTGTCCTTAAGGCTTTGGGAGCCAGTCTCCAGGGGAGTCAAGGGTGGGGTGATTAGAGGACACCTGCCCTCCTTCTGTGAAACTGGTGAGAGACACCCTAGAGGGGCTGGGCAGCCAGAGGTTGGTGTGGGAGATAAAGGAAACTGTGGATGGTGTCTGCACATAGGTATTGAGGGGTTTGCGTTCTTCACAGAGAATTCTAGGTCCCCCCTGAACATTTGCTCAGTGCTCTATGAGCCAAGCTCTTGGCTAAGACTTGGGTGTGATGTCTTCCCAGCAGTCCCAGGAGGTAGGTGGTAACAGTCTTCATTTTGCATGTAAGGTCGTGGGTTCAGTGATAACAGTGTGAGGCCACCCTGGTCAGTGATGGCTCCACATTTGAACTGAAGTCTGTCTGGAGCACTGTGCTGTTGAGCAGCAGGGTGTGATTCTGGTAGGCAGCCGTTCTGTCTGGTCCATGAGTGTACATTTTAGCCTTCAGCTGCCCCCATTCTTTTGCTGTCCCTGTGTCACATACTCAGCTCGCTGTAGTATGTAAGCACTTTGTGTCCGGTTTTATATTCTGGGCTGTTAAAGCAGAGGAGGCTGATATTCTAGGCTTTAGGAACTTTGTCATGTGACCTTTTTCATCTGCACCAGGACTGACTTCCTCTGTCTTGCTCATGCTCAACCTTTGCTACCTGCAATAGTCTAATGAGAATGTGAGGCCTTGGAGGCAGCAGTGTGCTCATTCCTTGGGCTTGTTGTGACCTGCTCATCTCTTGGTGTCTTCCCCTGGCACTGTTGTGTATTTTTTTTTAATTGTTATTTTTTTAAGATTTATTTATTTTTATTACAAAGTCAGATATACAGAGAGGAGAGACAGAGAGAAAGAGCTTCCGTCCGATGATTCACTCCCCAAGTGAGCGCAACAGGCCGGTGCTGTGCCGATCTGAAGCCGGGAACCAGGAACCTCTTCCGAGTCTCCCACACGGGTGCAGGGTCCCAAGGCATTGGACCGTCCTCCACTGCTTTCCCAGGCCACAAGCAGGGAGCTGGATGGGAAGTGGAGCTGCCGGGATTAGAACCGGCACCCATATGCGATCCCGGGGCATTCAAGGCAAGGACTTTAGCCGTTAGGCCATGGTGCCGGGCCCCAACACTGTTGTGTATTTTGTCCAGCAGTAATGAAGAAGGACAAATCTGTTCAAAAAGTGCTCAGTGGGCTCAGCGCAGTAGTCTAGTGTCTAAGTCCTCACCTTGAGCATGCCGGGATCCCATATGGGAGCTGGTTAGTGTCCAGGTGCCCCACTTCCCATCCAGCTTCCTGCTTGTGGCCTGGGCAGGCAGTGGAGAATGGCCCAAAGCCTTGGGACCCTGCACCCACATGGGAAACCTGGAGGATGTTCCTGACTCCTGGCTTCAGATGGGCTTAGTTCTGTCCGTTGTGGCTACTTGTGGAGTGAACTAGTGAAAGGAAGATCTTTCTTCATCTCTCCTCCTCTCTACATCTGCCTTTCCAATAAGTAAATAAATAAATCTTTAAAATAATCACTAAAAAAAGGGGCATTTCGGTGGCCAGACTTGATGGCAGCCGCCATCCTGTGCATCTCACAGTGGAAACTTGGACCTTGTTCTTGTTGGGCAAGCACTGAGCACAATGTGTGGTGTCTCAGCAAGAGAAATTTGGTTTGCTGGTGTCCAGTACCTGAATCTTTTCAAACCCCGTGCACCTCTGTGATGGGGCCGCTGCTCTTTGTTCAGGAACCATTGGCAAAGCAAAGAGGGCAGGGATGGAAACTGGCTTCCTTTTGTTGTTTGGGTTTTTACTTTTGTCCGAATGCAAAGGGGGTGTAAACAGTGTTAGTTGGTAAAATGAATAGCTGTTGGCTCTGCCTTCCCAGCAGAGGTGCGTGGAGTCCTAGGCCTGGGGCAGCAGCACACATGACAGTTGTCCTGGCCTGGTACCCCTGCTCCCCACAGAGGGGCCCTTGCCCTAGACCAAGGAGAAGATGAGCTGTGCGTTGAATAAGGTTCCAGTTAGTAAAGTCCTGAGTAAAAGGTCGCTGTGTGAGCAGAACACATACAGCGTAGGCATGAGGTTTGTGGAGCGGCTCCCAGTCCATCCTGGCTGGCACCCACATGACACCTACTGTCCCAGGAAGGCAACAGGTGCTGGGCAGGTCAGGGAGGTCCCTTTGTCTTGCCTTCCTGGCTCTCGATCTTCTCAGTGTCACCCGGCACATCAAGGGCTGGCCGGGTAGTCACATACCCCGTGCCCTGTGGCTGGACACATGTGCATATTTGGGCCATGGAATATACCAGGTTTCAAGTTGAGCTTACACTTGGGACAGAGCCTCTGCCTCAGGCTACTTCAGAGGGAACCAGTCTCCCAGGGATGGTAGTGTTAGGACCTAGCCCCTGACTGCCTGTGAGAATCTGCAGGGAGGACACACCTGGCCTAAGACAGCTATAGACAGTCTTGTGTGTGGGCCTGTGTCACCTCCCTACCACCCCATCTTCGGGTTTCTGTGTGAGCCAACAGAACTGGTGACGGCAAACCCTGTAGCTGCCCATGGGCGAATGGGGCCCTTCTGTGGACTGAGCAGGTGAACTCTCCTGGCCCAGCTGTACTAGCAGACAGACCCATGGGGCCATCCTCCCTGTAGGCGCAGGAAGGGGTGGAGCCAGCCCGTAGGTTCCCATCTTCTCCTGACAGTGCTGACTTTGCTTCTCTCCCGGCTTCTTCAGGGAACCCGCCTGTTGGCAAAAGCTGAGAAAGCAGCTTAGAGAACAGGGAAGGAGTTCTGGGGGTTCTGCTGGGACAATGCCCTCAGAAGCTGGTTGTCTGTCCAGAGTGACCCAGCAGGTCTTCCGCACAAGGCAGAGGGTCCCTGGGGGATTCAACTGGCTGCTGCCAAGGCTGCAGGTGCCGCCTAGGTGCTGTGTGGGGCAGGACCATCTGGGAGGGTAATCCAAGGTCTGTGTCAGGTGCGCTGTCACATCGGCCTCTGCTGCAGACATTGGTGAAGTTTTGGACCCTGTCGGGGGCCTCTGGGTGGTGCAGAAATCTAGGCAGTCAACTCAACCTCAGGAATTATGTCATTCAAAGGGAAGTCCATCGGCAGTCACCTTCCTTAAGGGAGTTGGGTGAGCTGGAAGAGCCTGCAAGGCCTGTCCTGGGGAGAGGGGACCCCCCCCCCCGCTCACCCTGAGTGCCCACTGGCATCATTTCCTTCCCCTTCCCCTGATGCTGCCTTCCCTAAGCCTCCCATCCACTGGGGTGATGGGTGAAGGGCCCAAACATCCACGACTCCACCTGGGCTGTCAGGCTGCTGACTCCCGGCGTCCAGGCTCCTCTAGTAGGGTCTCCGGTAGGACGTGGGCCTGGCCGGATGGGAGGATGCTCCTCTTTTCCCAGCCCTGCCCGGTTGCAGGTGTTCTGTGGGCTGGTGGGGAGGATGAGCCATGACACCACTGTCGCCTGTTTCTCCCGTTGGAACGACTTCTCTGCTTAGGATCGTGAGACTTCACACAGTGTTGAAGTTCTGCTTGCAGGAAAGTCCCGGAAGTCCATCCTGAGTGTGCAGCAGTCACCATTTTTATGTGGACGCCGCTGTCTTGCTCCTTTTTTGTGTTTAACCTTTGTTCTCTTTGTTCTCATTTCTTAAAAATATTTACTTTTATTGCAAAGTCAGATTGCAGAGAGGAGGAGAGACAGAGAAGATGATCTTCTGTCTGTAGATTTACTCCCCAAACGGCCACAACAGCCAGAGCTGAGGCAATCCGAAGCCAGGAGCCCAGAGCCTCCCCCAGGTCTCCCACATGGGTGCAGGGTCCAATGCTTTGGGCAGTCCTTGACTGCACTCCCAGGCCACAAGCAGGGATCTGGATGGGAAGTGGGGCTGCCGGGATTAGAACCGGAGCCCATATGGGATCCTGGTGCATGCTCAAGGCAAAAATTTCAGCTGCCAGGCTACCACGCCGGGACCCTGACATCATCTTTTTGATTGTCTTTAGTATTATTCTGAATTGATGTTCAGAATTTTTGTACTAATGAGGCAGGACATATACACAGGGGAGCTGGATGGTTTCATAGCATTTCTAGACTTTAATTTTTATTGTTGCTTACAATCATCTATCACAGCAGCGTTTTTTAACTTCTTATTGATACATAATTTATATAACATTTACAAATCCCAGTTGTGCACCCTGATGGGTTTTTGTGTAATCTATGTATCTACCACCCAAATCATGGTATAGAATTTATCCAACAATACATCTTTCAGTCAGTAGCAACTAGTTAGCCCCTGGCTAAAAGCTGGATTTTGTGAAAGCACAGGGGGAAGGTTGCAGTCCCTGTTATACAAGTAGCTAGAGTGATGCTGTCAGTATTCTTGGGTTTTCCTTTCAGTCTGAGACATGGAAGCCTTGTCTGAGTTCAGGGTCCTGAGCTTGAACTCTGCCACCCACTCCCATTGGCCATGTGACCCCATGCAGGTCTCCTCACCTCAGCTTCTTCACCTTCTCTGTGGTTGGCGTGAGCAGGATTTTTTTTTTTTAATACATAGATTTACTCTTTTTATGAATTTACTCTTTTTTTTAAAGATTTATTTATTTTTATTGCAAAGCCAGATATAAGACAGAGAGGAGGAGAAACAAAGAGGAAGATCTTCCATCCTAGGATTCACTCCCCATGTGACCTCATTGGCCGGAGCTTTGCCGATCTGAGCCAGGAGCCAGGAGCCTCTTCCGGGTCTCCCATGCAGGTGCAGGGTCCCAAAGGCTTTGGGCTGTCCTCAACTACTTTCCCAGGCCACAAGCAGGGAGCGGAATGGAATGCGGGGCTGCCGGGATTAGAGCCAGCACGCATATGGGATCTCAGAGCTTACAAGGTGAGGACTTTAGCCGCTAAGCTACCGCACTAGGATTTTTTTTAAACATTTATTTTTATTGTAAAGGCAGATATACAGAGAGGAGAGACAAAGGAAGATCTTTCACTTGTTCACTCCCCATTGGCCAAAGGCCAGAGCTGAGCCCATCTGAAGCCAGAAGTCGGGAGTTTCTTCTGGGTCTCCCATGCAGGTACAGGGCCCCAAGGCTTTGGGCCATCCTCCACTGCTTTCCCAGGCCATGAGCAGGGAGCTGAAAGGGAAGTGGAGCAGCCAGGACATGAACCAGCCACCCATATGAGATCTTGGTGCTTTGCAAAGGGAGAATTAGCCAGTTGAGCCATTGTGTCGTTGTGAGATCAAGATTTTGGCTAAAGACCCCTTTAAGCTCTGACAGCCAACCAGTCAAGTCTGACTACTACCTGTCAGACCCTCAGCCTTCAGCTTGACACTGGGCCCTCAGCTCTGGCTAGTTTCATGTAACCTTCCCTGCAGCCCTGTGCAATTAGTATTAGATAATACCACTATAGATAAGGGACTGAAGCTGATAATAATCTCCCATGTGACTCAGCCAAGGTCACACGACCAGCAAACAGTGGAGCTAGGCTTTAGCCAGCCTCCAGGGCCCAGTGCACTGGACATCCCGGGGAAAGTTGTGCGGGTATCTTGTGTGGCTTGGGTTGGTTGCCCCAGATTCTTTTTCTGGTCTGTCCCCGACTGGGAGCCTGGGCAGTCCTGCTGTGAGGCTCACCTCTGCTCTGGGTGCAGGTGTTACTGGTTTTCCCTTTGGAGAAAGAGCTGTGTTCTGGAGCCGTGCGTCAGTCATCTTCTGAGCTAATGTGAGGTTTCCAGAACCTTGGCTCCAGGCAGCCTTTGAACCTCATTACTTCTCCTGTGTTTCTCTTTAAGCCACAAGTCCCTTTTCCTGTTGCCTTCACTAGCTGCCTCTTGTGTGGTAAGCCTTCAGGAATGCTTTTTACCAGAGTGGAGTGTGGCTGTAGAGTCACTGGCCAGAACCCCCTCCAGGGAGCTAGGGCGGGGTCCCTTGGCTCCCCGAGGGAGGGAGTCCCCACCCAGCCTTCAGTCCACAGACTGGTTTTCCTAATCAGCACACTGTCCAGGCAGTGCCAGGATTCCGAGCTAGAGGAAGTCGCTAAAAGCAAACAGGAAGCCCGAGAGACACTCATCAGCTGGAATGGCTCACCCTTTACCAGGAAGGGCAAAAAGTGTGTAGGGGTGACTTCATGGACTCAAGGAGAGCCAGGTGAGCGCTGCTCAGGGAGCTTGAAGGAGAAGAAGGTGCTCGGCGGCCTTTGGAGTCTGGAAAAGTCTTCTGTAGCAGGTGCTGCCCGCCACCTGCAGACTTCCCCTCCCCCACCCCCGCCCTGTCCACTGCACCAGCCCGTGCCTTTCTGTCTCTGAGCTCCCTCCCTTTCCCCCTTCCTTCCTGTATCAACCATCAGGTTCCTACTTTGATGGGCTGCTTGTAGTCACTTGGAGAACTTGTTTTTAAAATATGGAGTCTGAGACTCCCCCTGTGGAGGTTCCCAGGGTTATTTTTTCCCAATACCCCGAGGAAAACAGTTTGCAAGCCACTGACCTGCTGCAGCGTCCAGAGCACAGGAAGCCCCAGAGTGAGGAGTAATTGGCCTTACTTTTTCTTTCTCTTTCCTTCCCTACCCCAGGCAGCTCTAGAACTGCCTGTGCTCAGGGCTGGGGTGTTTGGAACCTTGAATGCCTTCTGCCCTTGGTGCACACTGTGGGAAAAGGTGCAGCAAATGTGGAGGACTTTGTGTTCCCTCCCCCCCCCCCCGTGCTGTGGGCGGTGTGGGGTGGCAGGTGACGCCTGTCTCCTTGTCCTCTGGACAAGCCAGGGTTCTGGTTTGCAGGGTGGGGAGTGGGTGATGATAAGGCATCTCTTGGGTGGGTCTGAAGTCCTACCCCTGCCATTATTCTGGTATCTCACAGGCTACTTTTTAACTTAGGCTCTTAAACAGGATTTGATTGTTGACTCAAAACTGACTTTTATCTTAACACTGGTGGTTTGTAAACCCCCATCCTGGACTGCATGGTGGGTAATTTTGACTACTGGCTCAGGAGGAAAGATTCCTGTCCCTGATGGTTGGACAGCTCAGTGCGAAAATCCACCTGTGCTTCCTGCCAGGGGATGCACTTTATTTCCCAGTCTCAGAAGGAGGGGACGGCAGCTGCTGGGGTCCCTGAGTCTGGCCTTCACCTGCTGTAGACAGCACTATGTGCCTCAGCACACTCTGAGGACAAAATTGGCTTCTTCTGCACTTTAGTGATCACATGATCTTTAAATGGGCCAGGAAAACCATGAGGCACCCAACTGTAAAAAGTGCTGTGTGTGCCTGCCCAGGTGTCTGTGGAGGGCAGGGCCGCTCAGCAGGCAGGACACGTCACCAGCCAGTCTAGGCTGGGTAGAGCCTGTCTCAGTTCACCAGGGGAGGCCAGTGTTGACCAGCAGTCTTAGGAAAGATATAATAATAAATAATGACATCAGTACCATGGCATGCTGTTTATTCAGCAGTTACCTGTGCCAGGCACGTGCGGGCACTGTCTTGCACCTAGCATGCCCCACCTGAGTGCTGAGACCAATAAGGTGGATTCTCTGAAGTTTCCTGGAAGTGACAGGAGAGGGTTCTTTGGCGCCTAAAGCCAGTGCCTGTGCTAGGCTCTATGCCAGCTGCTGTTGCCCTGGCCATGCTGTGGTGGTTCCTGCAGACACTGGGTCCTGCTCCGGAGCAACATGGCCCTCCAGGAGCCGGCTGTGGGGGGGACTGATGTGCAGACAAGGTTGAGAGCAGCTGTGTAGGATGTGTTTGTCCCCTTGCAGGTTTGGAGAGTCGCTGGTTGGTAGGGAGGGGCTTTAGGTGGACTGTCTATATTCCCCCACTTGTTTGTACTGGCTGCTCTGCAGCTGCTCTGGCTTTCCGAAATCAGGGACTTGGTTTTCTGTTCCTCTCTCCCTGCTCCTTCACATCTTATCCTTCAGTGTCCCAGCCAAGAGTCTGTGTTTCGGGAGTCCGTTGTGATTTTCTCCCCTCTGCTGCTGTCGCCCTGCCTGGCCCCAGGGGTGGGAGAGGAGGGAGCAGGGCTGGGGACTGTAGTATCACTGTGACTGTTACCAGGTCCAGAGGATGGCATGATCACCGGTGGGCTTGAACAAATGGGCAACTCAGGTTACTATCCAGACTGTCACCAAATGCTGGGGGGCCTTGAGCAAGGCATTGAATGCCTGAGTGTCCAGTTGATCTGCGAAGCGGGAGGTTTTAAAATCAAGGGAAGTGACAGTTGCTCAGCAGCACGCTAAATGCTAGCTGTCTTCAAAGTTGTCTTATTGCAGCAGGGTTGAGCTACTGTGTGCGGAAGGCACCCAGGCGAGAACGGGCACACCTTGCCTCCTGTGGGCGGGGAAGGGAGAGAGCGTCTTAGATCGGACAGCGATGAAATGTCATTTCTGGTCACCGAGAGCTCTCCCTCCCCTGCTTCCTTCCTTGAGCTTTTGGGGAAGAGGGCGCCCTCATGGCAAACCCCCCTTCCTTTGGTGCTGTCCAGAAAGGAAATGGCTGTCCCTGGTGAGTGAATCAGTCTTCCTGAAGTTCACTTTTTAAACAAGCTGCTCGGAGAATTTGGATGTGGCAAGCGATTTGAGGTTGAATTAGCAAGCCCTTTGCCGTCAGCTTCTTTATGCGCGTAGGCTGCTGGCTTCTCACGGACAGCCTCTGTCCATTCACTGCCCTGCTCCTTGGCCTTGACTTATCTGAGGGGCCGAGAGAGACAGCAAGATGTCTCACCCACTAGTTAACTTCTCAGATGCCTGCCAGGGCCAGGGAGTGGAAACTGGGCTCCAAGAACTGTCTCTGCTGTCCCCAGCACTTCCCAGGCACTCTGACCCAGGACACGGGCATCCCAGCTTAGGCTAACCACTCGCCCCTTCGCCTGGTTCTGTTTTGGCGTCACCCCCTTCCTATGTCAGTGTAGGCTAGAAGTGAAGTGTGTGTGTGTGAAAAGGAAAGCTGGCAGTCATTAACAGCTGCTAGCCAGGCTCTGGCTGTGCTATGGGTATGTGTGTACGTGCTTTGTTAATGTGTGTGATTCCATAGACCTCCACGAGAAGAGCGGCTCAGGGTGAGAGTGAGACATGGCTTTGATTGCCATGCACATGACCCCACCTCACAGAAACACGGTGGAGCGGCCATCCTGGTGTGGCAGGTGGAAAACACCGCCCCTGCTGCTGGCCATCCCTGGCCAGGCCTTGGTTCCGAGGGCTGCAGCCTTATCTGATCAGCTCTGATGGCACTCCCTGGCCCCTGAGTTGGCACGGAGGCAGGCTCTTTCCTGGCTACCAGACTACAAGGTCATTGTGACCTAAATCCTGCTGTCTTCCTGGGTAGTTTTTGTTTGTTTGCTCGCTTTTAGGTAGTCCAAAGAACCCATTGCCTTACCCCACCCACTGCTACCCCTGCAGACTGTGTGTGTTCTGTGTAGGTGAATGCACAAGCTAAGAGCCAGAGGGGGAGACCCCTTTGCTGTGTACTGCTCCATGGCTGTGGAGTGCAGGGTAGTGAGGCGCAAGGTGGGAGAGTAGTGAGCCAAGTCTCTAGGGAAAGGCCTGGCGCCCCAGGGAGACCCGGTGCAAGTGTCGGAATTGACCTAGGATTCCTGTCTCCCTCACAGTTGGAGGCCCCCCTCCCCAACAAGTGCCTCTTTGTACCACACCGGCCTCCACCCCGCCCCGCATTCACTGGTCCCACCACACGCAACAGGCCATGGCGGGTCGGGGAGGCGCAGCGCGACCCAATGGACCAGCCGCGGGAAACAAGATCTGTCAGTTTAAGCTGGTCCTGCTGGGGGAGTCTGCAGTGGGCAAGTCCAGCCTTGTCCTGCGCTTCGTCAAGGGGCAATTTCATGAGTACCAAGAGAGCACAATTGGAGGTGAGTGGGCATATGGGAACTAGGGGCCCTCAGGGCAAAACCTGGGCCTTGGGGGGGGGGTGTCTCCCAGAGGGCATCATGACAACACTTTTCCCTGGACAGGGTGCTAGGCCAGAATCAGACACAGGCCGCCTGTGCTGCCTCTGCCCACATTACCTGCCGGGCATCAGGAGAGACAGACTGTGCTTCCCCTGGGGCGCATCTTGCTGTCTTGAGCACACCGCGTGCCTGGCTGGGGAGGGGTGTGGGGAATCACAGCTGGACTGTGGCTTGTGTGTATGAAGCTGACTTGCACCCGTTCTGGAGTTCCAAGTGTGTCCTTGACCCCGCCATGGTCAGCATTTAGGATGTGAGTAAAGATCTCAGTCTCCTCTTCCTCAGCTGCCAGCACAGACCTCGCCAGGCCAGGACCCACGTTGTCATTGAGTCATCCTTTCTCGACCCTCTTGGTTGGCAGGAGCTGTGCAGGCAGCTGGAAATGAAATGGGCCATGTCAGCACTCTCCCTACTGGAGAGGGGAAATGAGTGGCGCCCAGGCCTTTGGCGCTGGGGGAGGGCAGCCCCAGAAAGTGGCTCTCTCCCTGCTGGGCCCGTCTGTCCTAGCCAGGGGCTCTGGGTGTGAAGCATCCACATGCATGGGCAGCGAACCACAGGTGGCCACACAGGAACGGGTCTGTGCAGAGGTGGGGGGTGGGAGGACAGCACTGTTTGGGAAGGCAGCCACCGGCCTGCCTCTACGTGGCTGTGGGACAGCGTGTGCCTCCCAGGCGGCAGAGCTGAGCGCCTGAGTGTCCTGAAGAAACCAAAGGACTGCGAGGCCCCTGGGCTGGGACGCCCTCTCTGAGTGGAGAACAAGACTGAGGGGCAGCTTTCCCTGGGTCCTCCGTGTCTGCCTGCATGCACCTGCCCTGCCTCAGGTGGGCCTGTGAAGGCTGTGCAGGAACCACTCACAGACACATGCGGGAACCACCAGAAGTTCATTGACAGTGGAATTAAATGTGAGTTTATCTTGTGTGTTTTTTTCATAATAGGTAGAAAATGTATATTATGAAAAGCATGTATAAGTTTCAGTATTTTTGGGACAAAAATAAACTCACCCTTTTTTTTTTTTCTAAAAATGTGCTTATTTTTGTTGGAAGCAGAGTCACCGAAAGAGGAGAGACATAAGAAGATCTTCCTGTCCATTGGGTCACAACCCGGATAGCTGGAACAGCTGGAGCTGAGCTGATCCAACGCCAGGAGGCAGGGGCTTCTTCCAGGTCTCCCACACAGGTGCAGGGTCCCAAGGTCTTGGGCCGTCCTCGACTGCTTTCCCAGGCCACAGGCAGGGAGCTGGATGGGAAGTGGAGCAGGACCTTGCACGATGGCTCAGTGGCTAAATCCTACTTTTGCATGTGTCAGCAACCCATATGGGCACTAGTTCATGTCCTGGCTACTCCACTTCCTATCTAGCTCCCTGCTTATGGTCTTGTGGGAAAGCAGTAGAGGATGGTCCAAAGCCTTGAGGCCCTGGACCCACGTGGGAAAGCTGGAAGAAGCTCTTGACTTTAGATCAGCTCAGCTCCAGCCATTGTAACCACTGGGGAATGAACCAGTGGATGGAAGATCTTTCTCTCTCTTCATAAATCTGATCTAGCTTCCCAATAAAAATAAATAAATATTGAAGAAAGCAAAAAAAAAAAAAAAAGTGGGACAGCCAGTACTTAAACTTGTGCCAGTATGGGATTCCAGCCTCCACAGGTGGAAGCGTAGCACGCTATGCCACTAAACTATGCGCCAGCCCTACTCTCACACTTTTAATCTATTTTTTTTCCATGAGCTTTTTGGTTTGAAAAGTAGAGACAAAAATCTGTTCTGATTTACACCCTGAGTACCCACAACAGCAGGGCATGGACCGGGCAGGAGCAAAGTGCTAAAAACCCAACCCAGGCCTCCCATGTGGTGACAGGGACCCAACTGCTTGAGCCGTCTCTTCCTGCCTCCCAGGGTGCACATCAGCAGAGGGCTGGGATCAAGAGCTGAGAGGGAGGCTGGATGCCAAGCCAGCTGCTCCTGTATGGGAGGGTTGTTGGCATCCCGAGTGGTCTCCGCGCTAAGGCCAGAGGCCAGCCCCTCCAGGAACTGCCTGCAGTGCCCTTGGCTCTACCCCCTGAGCCTGCGGGTGGGGCTTTCCCCTGCCTAGTGCCCAGTATCCAATGCCCGGGCAGAGCCCAGAGCAGCAGTACAGACCCAGGGTGGTTTCCAACCTGTCCTCACCTGGTGACACACCTTCTTCCCTCCAGCGGCCTTTCTCACACAGACCGTCTGCTTGGACGACACGACAGTGAAGTTCGAGATCTGGGACACAGCTGGCCAGGAGCGGTATCACAGCCTCGCCCCCATGTACTACCGGGGGGCCCAGGCTGCCATTGTGGTATATGACATCACCAACACAGTAAGCACCTTCTCCCCTCACCCTTCCTCCTCCTCCTCCTCTCAGAGCCCAGAAAAGGACACCAGAGTCCCCGTTTCGGGGACCATCCCTAGGTGGGATGTGGGATGTGGGCACGCATTCTCTGATGTTGTTTGGGGCCATTTCTGCAGCATGCTATTTTTTTAAAAAGATTTATTATTATTGGAAAGCTGGATATACAGAGAGGAGGAGAGACAGAGAGAAAGATCTTCCATCCGATGTTTCACTCCCCAAGTGAGCTGCAATGGGCCAGTGCGCACCGATCCAAAGCCAGGAGCCAGGAACCTCTTCCGGGTCTCCCACGCGGGCGCAGGGTCCCAAAGCTTTGGGCCGTCCTCAACTGCTTTCCCAGGCCACAAGCAGGGAGCTAGATGGCAAGTGGAGCTGCCGGGATTAGAACCGGCGTCCATATGGGATCCCGGCGCGTTCAAGGTGAGAACTTTTAGCCGCTAGGCCACGCCGCCGGGCCCCGCAGCATGCTGTTTTTATATAGCCCCATTTTGAATACCTGGGCTGGGCTCACTGGGCTCTCCTCCTGACTTTCTGGCCATGTCTCCTCAGGACACATTTGCACGGGCCAAGAACTGGGTGAAAGAGTTACAGAGGCAGGCCAGCCCCAATATCGTCATTGCACTCGCAGGCAACAAGGCAGACCTGGCCAGCAAGAGAGCCGTGGAGTTCCAGGTAAGGAGGCCCCCATCCCCACCTCCGGCTGTGGGTCCTGCAGAGGGGCCTCTGGGAGGCCACGGGAGGAGGCAGCAGGGAGCTTTCCTGCACTGAACATGACACCAGCATGGGCCTAAGAGGGACTGTCTGTCGCGCATCTCTCCCTTCAGGAGCTTTGCATGTGAGTGTGTGTATTTTTGAGACAGTGAGTGCAAGCATTGTTAGGTGCAGTTATTTGATTTTTAATTAGAGACTTACTGAAAAAGGAGTATTTTTTTTTAAAGGATGGTTTGTTTACTTGAAAGAGTTACAGAGAGATTGTAATATTAAATTAACTGGCTGTCTCCCCAAATGCCCGTAACAGCCGGGGCCGGGCAAGGTGAAAGCCGGAGGTCTAGAACTCTGTTAGGGTCTCCCACTTGGATACTGGGGACCAACTCCTTGGGCCATCATCTTCAGCCTTCCAGGTGCACTAGCAGGGACTGGCAGGAATCCAATAACTGGGACTTAAGCAGCCCTCCAGCACAGGATGCTGGCCTCACACACAGCAGTTTAACCCAGCGCACTATGACACCCTCTGGAGTGTACTTTCCTTTTCTTTTTAATACTTATTCCCATCAGTAAGGCAGATTTCCAGAAAGAAGGAGAAACAGAAAGATCTTCTGTCCCCAAGTGGCTGGTGCTGAGCCAGTCTAAAGCCAGGAGCTTCTTCCAGGTCTTCCACATAGGTACAAGGTCCCAAGGCATTAGGCCATCCTCTGTTGCTTTCCCAGGCCATAAGCAGGAGCCTGGATGGGAAGTGGAGCCTCTGGGACATGAGCCAGCACCCATATGGGATACCGATGCTGCAGGTCGGAGGATTGGCCAGTTGAGCTATTGCATCAGCCCCAGGGGTACATTTTTCATATAATATATGCACATAGTAAAATCTCAGTGGTGCAGAGAAGAGGACACTGAAGTTTGCTCCAGTCCCAGAAGATCAGTCATCTTCCTTACTGTGACGCAGTTTCCTGTCTTTCCGGAAGCATGTGTTCTGAGTGACTCTCTTTACACTGACGAGCGTGTGCTGTGCACTTGTATTGTCATTTTTTTTTTTTTTTTTTTTGCCCATCCCTAATTGAAGGGCTTCTGGGTGATTTGTAGCAGCAGAAGACCAGAGATGGTGCCGTAGTCACTCAGGTGTCCTCCTGTGCCTATGCTCAGATGGGCTGCTGTATTTGCAGGATCACTTTCTAGGAGTAGTTCTTAACCTAGTGATTAAAAAAAAAAAAAGGTTTATTTGTGGCAAAGTGGGAAGGAATAGAGAGAAAGCTTCTATCCACTGGTTCAATCCCCAGCTGGCTGTAGTGGCCAAAGCCAGGAGCTAGGGGCTCCATCTGGGTTTCCCTGGGGGAGGGAAGTGGGGAGGAGATGTGTGCTCTGTCCATCTTGCTCTGGTTTTCTCAGGCTAGGGCTGGGCAGAGAACTGGATCAGAAACGGAGCAGCTAGGACACCAGATGGTGCCCTCACAGGCAGAGGCGTTCCCCCACTGCTCTACCCCAGTGCCAGCCCCAGCCTGGTGATATTGAAGAGCGAAAGAGCAGAATGAACCTAGGGAAGCCCTAGTAAGACATGCCAGTGTTTGTGAGCAGAGAGGTGCCTGGAGGTGGTGCGGGTGTCTTGGGATCCTGGACAGGGTGTTGTAGGCCTGGCAACCTCAGTTCAACCAGCCTCTAGTGGGCTTAAGGCACTGGGCACCAAGGAGATTGTTTTCCAAAGCCCAGCCCCTGCCAGCTGCAAACATTTTCCTCTCCCTTTCTCATCTCCATCCAAATCAGGACGCACAAGCCTATGCAGACGATAACAGTTTGCTGTTCATGGAGACCTCAGCAAAAACTGCAATCAACGTGAATGAAATTTTCATGGCAATAGGTGAGTGGCCCTCCTGCCTCCGCTTGCCACTGCACCACCGCAGGCACATAGTTGTGGGCTGGGGTAGGCTGGGGCTCCCATGGCATTTTTTGTTTAAAGAGTTGTTTGTTTTTGCAAAGTCATATATAGAGAGAGGAGGAGAGACAGAGAAATATCTTTCGTCTGATGATTCACTCCCTAAACGACTGCAATGGCCAGTGCTGCGCCGGTCTGAGCCAGGAGCCAGGAGCTCTTCCAGGTCTCCCACGCAGGTGCAGGGTCCCAAGGCTTTGGGCCATCCTCGACTGCTTTCCCAGGCCACAAGCAGGGAGCTGGATGGGAAATGGGACTGCCGGGATTAGAACCAGTACTTATATGGGATCCAGGCACATTCAAGGCAAGGACTTTATTTTTTTTTAAAGATTTATTTTATTTTTGTTAAAAAGTCAGGTATACAGAGAGGAGGAGAGACAGAGAGAAAGATCTTCCGATGATTCACTCCCCAAGTGACTGCAATAGCCAGTGCTGTGCTGATCCAAAGCCAGGAGCCAGGAACTTCCTCCAGGTCTCCCACATGGGTGCAGGATCCCAAAGCATTGGGCCGTCATCAACTGCTTTTTTCAGGCCACAAGCAGGGAGCTGGATGGGAAGTGGAGCTGCCGGGATTAGAACTGGCGCCCATGTGGGATCCCGGGGCGTTCAAGGCGAGGACTTTAGCCGCTAGGCCACGCTGCCGGGCCTGGGCCTGGTCCTGGTCCCATGGCATTTTTTCACACTGTGATAAAGATGCTTTCTCCTTCATCTGGCTCACAGAAGTGGAGAGTTTGTCCCAGCAGTGCCTGAACCTGGGCCACAGTCTGAATGTGTCCCTCGCTGACCCTCAGCATGCCCACTGCAGAGCCTGTCATCCTGTGCCCTGCCCACGGAATGTGGGCATCATCCTGCTGGGTTCATTCCTGGCCCACCCATGTGTTGTTAGCTCTGAGGTCTTGGACAAGTTACACATTTTATTTTACTTATTTGAAAGAGATCACCCATCCATTGTCTGACTCCCCAAATGCCCACAATCGTCAAGCCTGGACAGGGCCAAAGCCAAGAGCCCAGAACTTCATCCATGTCTCTTACGTGGATGGCAGGGACCCAAGTGCTGGATCCAACACATCTGTTGCTTCCCAAGGTACAGGCTTTTAGGAAGCTGAGGTCAGGGGTGGAGCTGGGACTTGAACTAAAACTGTCCAGTACTGGGCTCAGGCATTCCAGGTGCTGACTAAACCAATACTAGTCCAGACCCCCACTTCTGGATTATTTTACCTGTTTCCCAGAATTCCAAGAATGTACCTTGCACACCGAAGCCCTCAGGGTCTCACCTCAGACAGGTGGTGAAGGCTGCGTTGGGTTACAGCAGGACTGGGGGCGGGGACTGCAAGACTCCACACAGGCATCTTCCCTTCCTTCCGCGAACAGCCAAGAAGCTTCCCAAGAACGAGCCCCAGAATGCAGCTGCTGCTCCAGGACGGAACCGGGGTGTGGACCTCCAGGAGAACAACCCAGCCAGCCGGAGCCAGTGCTGCAGCAACTGAGCCCTCTGCCTGCCCACTGCCCCCGCCTCCTCCGCCTGGATGACCCGACTGGAATCCACTCTAACCAATCGCACTTAACGCTTCAGGCCGCCGCTGGGGGCAGGGAGAGGCTCCACCATGATTTCTCCATGTAACTTTGATCATAGGCCGGAGTGAGGTCTTCCACCTGCACCTTTCTGTACAAATACTAATTCAATTTTAAGTCTTAAGTCACTTTTTTAATATATATGATCTGCTCTTCCCACTTCCTCCCCTCTCTGCTGGTCTCCCACTTGTCCTTTGCTGGGAGTAGTCATGTGCTCCCGGACCCCGCCCTTGTCCAAGGGCACAGGGACCAGGAGTTGGAGTGGTTTCCCTTCTTTTCCCTCCCGCCCAGCAGCCAACTCCACAGGAGCATCCACGCCCTCCCCTCGTGTGGAGCCTTCTCCCTTGGCTGGAGGCAGTGGGGCAGGCCTCGGGACAGGGGACGGAATGGCAGCTCCTCCCTGCGCAGTGGCTGGCCTCAGGCCCCTGGCGCTCCACTGGGGGAGACCCCTCAGCATTACCACAGCATTACCGTGACAGTCACGAGTCCATTGCCCATGACCCCTCCACCCTCGGTCACCCCAACCTCTGGCTCTGAGCCCGGTTCCGACCAAATCACGATGATGAGTATTTGGGGGTGGGTGGGTGAGGGGGGGAGCGGGAGGGGATGGAACCAACTTTTTCTGTATTTTGTATTGTATGTTTTCTTCAACATGTAACCAATCAGTATCTTGTCAATATAGTCAACCGATCAGTGGACTTCACGCTTGTCTTGTCTTTCTATGGAGTTTATCAGATGTTCCTGGCATGATGTTCCTTTCAGCTGAGCCCAAGCGTTATTAACAACAATTGCCCCCACCATGCCAGGGAAGCCGGGTCATGATCACCAAGAGAAAGTCCATGCTATTGGCAGCTCCAGGGTGTGGGGTGGCGGGGAGGCTGCCCAGGATGAGGTTCCTTACTGGATTGTACACCACCCCTGACTCCCTGTCCTCCCTAGATTGTGGGCTGTATCAGTGCTGTGTCTGCCTACAGCGCCTGCCTCGACTTAGCACCTGTCCCCTAGGCCTTGGCTCCCAAGGCCTCCCAGCTGTCCCTCCTGGCCCCCAGCACGCCCAGCCCTCTGCTGCCCCCTGCTGGAGCTGCTCCACGGCCTGGCCACAGTGACCAGCTTCTCCGTGGCCCTCCGGGTGCCTTTCTGCCCCCTCTACCTTTGTCCCCATTCCCAGAGATGACAACAGTGACAAGGAAGGCTGCTGCACTTGGTGGTGGTTTACTAACTAGATCAGGCTAAGTTGGGGCCCTTCTTAAGGCTGTGGCCCCGGAGTCTTGGCTGGGGCGGACCTGCTGGGTGTCAAGGGGAGGCAGTGACCCGCACTGGCCTCGGACCCACAGCTGGCCGGAGGGCGTCAGGCAGCAGGTCATGGCCGTCGGGTCCAGGTCCTGTGGTAGCTGCATTTGCCGCTGCACCTTCTGCTCCATGCGGTAACTGCCCATGGCTGGGTTGCCGTACTCCCACTGCCGTTGGCCCGTCACCGTCAGGTTCTGGCCGGTCACCTGCACCACCAGCTCCTCGGGCGCGAAGCCCTGCGCGTCCATCTTCATTTGAAAATTGTCTGCAGCCCGGCCATGGTCCTGCACAGCGGCCGGGTTGTCC
Source organism: Ochotona princeps (assembly GCF_030435755.1). NCBI lineage: Eukaryota > Metazoa > Chordata > Mammalia > Lagomorpha > Ochotonidae > Ochotona > Ochotona princeps. The sequence goes on from NC_080848.1 coordinate 16,243,146, forward strand.
CTCAGCAGCTGCACCGGCAGTGTGGCCACCTGACTCCGTCCAGCAAGGGCTACGCAGGGGCTCCTGGACGCCGCCCGGCTCCCGTTGGACAAACTGCTGCTGACCCGCTGCATCCAAGAAAGCAACTGCTGACTGGGGTCTCGAGGCTCCGAGCTGGGGCACGCGTGTGGGTTCTCGGAGGCGGGGGTGGGGGTGGGGATCTTCCTGAGCGCAGCTCACTCACCCCGCCCCATACGCTGGCTCCCTTTGAGTTCCTTCACTTTCGGGCGGCCCTGGCGCACACACTTCTACTCCCAGCACCTGGCCCTGCCTTTCACGCTCTGTTCTCCCATCGACACAAAGTACGCAAAATGGAACAGGTGCATTTCCCGGAGGGAACATCCCAGGCAGCCACCATGCCCCTGGGGACTCCCAGCTTCCCACACGGCTTCCCCTGCGCGGCTGCAGCCCCACTTCTGGGCCGCGTGGACCGGGGCCTCGGCGCCCATAGGGGTGCGGTGGCAGGGGCTGCACCCGGCACCCCCCAAACTGGCGCCTATTTCCTAGGATGCTCCTCCTCGTCCCCAAGAACGCAACAACCGTTAACGTTCCCGGATGCTTTCCAGAGAAATTGGAAGGGACGAAGCTCGGTTTGGCATGCCCTTGCGCCCGCAGCTGTCCGGGACCAAGACACAGGGCGGAAAAGTCTGGAAGCCGCAGTCTGGGGTCGCGGCGGAGGACGACTACAACTCCCATCGTGCATCGACAGGCGGCGTCTGCGCACTGCGCGCCGGTTGCCCATGCGGCCCTAGGGCTGGGAGCGCGGCGCCGCTCCGCTGCGGGGAAGGCCATGGCGGAACCCTCCCAGGCCCCGGCCCCGGTTCCGACCGCGCAGCCCCGGCCCCTTCAGTCCGCAGCCCCTACTCCAGCTCCGACTCCTGCGCCCAGCCCCGCTTCAGCCCCGATTCCGGCCCCCACGCCGGCACCAGCCGCTGCCCCAGTTGCAGCGCCGGCCGGGAGCACAGGGACTGGAGGGCCCGGAGTAGGAAGTGGGGGAACCGGGAGTGGGGGGGATCCGGCGCGACCTGGCCTAAGCCAGCAGCAGCGTGCCAGCCAGAGGAAGGCGCAGGTCCGGGGACTCCCGCGCGCCAAGAAGCTTGAGAAGCTAGGGGTCTTCTCTGCTTGCAAGGTGGGGGCGGGGCCTAAGGTGAAAGGGGGCGGGGCCCGGGGGCATCCCTGGGCTTGGGTGGGAGTTGGGGAGCGATACGTTGGAGGCTGAGCAGCTCCTGTCCCTGGGGTGCAGCGCCGGTTGACTTGGTCTCTTGCCTCCAGGCCAATGAAACCTGCAAATGTAATGGCTGGAAAAACCCCAAGCCCCCCACTGCTCCCCGCATGGACCTCCAGCAGCCGGCAGCTAACCTGGGCGAACTGTGCCGCAGCTGTGAGCACCCCTTGGGTAAGGCAGGCTGCCCCAGGACGTCAGCTCTGGGAAATCAGGGCAACTCCTAGGGAGGCATGGGGCAGGGGGTCAGGTGCACCCTGATGAGGGGAGGGGCAGGAAGTCGCGTCAATTTCTCCTGTCTCTTCTTCCCAACCCTGCTGGCTGCCCCTCTGCAGCGGACCACGTGTCCCACCTGGAGAACGTGTCCGAAGACGAGGTGAACCGGTTGCTGGGCATGGTGGTGGACGTGGAGAACCTGTTCATGTCCGTTCACAAGGAGGAAGACACGGACACCAAGCAGGTCTATTTCTACCTCTTCAAGGTGAGCATCCATGCCGGCCAGCGGGGATGAGTGGCTGAGGTGTAGTGGGGAGGGTCCCAGCGCTGAGTTCTGAAGTTCTTCTCCTCCTCCTTCTTCCGCCAGCTACTGCGGAAGTGTATCCTGCAGATGACCCGGCCCGTGGTGGAGGGCTCCCTGGGCAGCCCCCCGTTTGAGAAGCCTAATATTGAGCAGGTGTGTGATGGGGAGGATGATGAGCAGAACAGAACTGGGGGCCACTGTGGGGAAGGGACGGTGCTGTGTCCTCCCTCCTACTCTGGCTGAGAGAGTGGTGGGTGGGGCAGGGCGGGGGTTGCACAGAGAGAGAGGGACACCCCATGGTCTCCCAGCTGAAAAACTGCCGGCTCGCCCCCCACCTGCCCCTTCCCAGGGAGTGCTGAACTTCGTGCAGTACAAGTTTAGTCACCTGGCGCCCCGGGAGCGGCAGACCATGTTCGAACTCTCCAAGATGTTCCTGCTTTGTCTTAACTACTGGAAGCTGGAGACACCCGCTCAGTTCCGGCAAAGGTCCCAATCAGAGGATGTGGCGACATACAAGGTCAACTACACCAGGTAGGCCTAGTGGGGGTGAAGGTGGTGGGTAGAGTTTGGAAACCCCATGAGGATTCAGTGGTTCCCACCATCGTCCCCTGAACCCCAGATGGCTGTGTTACTGCCACGTGCCCCAGAGCTGCGACAGCCTCCCTCGCTACGAGACCACACATGTCTTTGGGCGGAGCCTGCTCCGTTCCATTTTCACGGTGACCCGTCGGCAGCTGCTGGAGAAGTTCCGGGTGGAGAAGGACAAGCTGGTGCCAGAGAAAAGGACCCTCATCCTCACACACTTCCCCAAGTAAGGCTCCTTCCTGTCCTTGGGGACCGCATTCCAGGTTCATTGTCCTCGCTGTTGTCCCCTTTCTTCCAGGAAGCCTTCCTGGATCGGTCCCTCCTCTCCCTCCAGGGGCCTTCTGGGATATGGGCATCTACCTGGCAGACTCGCCCATGGTCCAGAAGCAGCTTGCTAGTATTTGCCTAGTCTGGGGATGGCAGGTACATGACCTCGGCTAACGCTGCCCCTTCCGCACCCTGGTACACGGTGCTAATTGTTTCCTCCGGGGGCCTGGACCCAGCCCCTTCCCAGCACAGCACTCCAAGGAACCAGAGCTGACACCCGAGGTGACACATCTCTACCCTGTTCCAGTCCTCTCCGTGCCCCTACACACACACACGCACACACACACCGGCTCATCACCTCTGCACAGAGCCCCTGGGTGCCCCCGCCCCTCTCCACCAGGTGGGATCCAGAGGTGGAGGGCGGGGTGGGTCCCCAGCACGCTTTGCTGCTGGAGGGAGCAAGGGGCCTTGGGGTGACTGTCCGCTCAGGCCCTGGCTCCCTGTGGTCCCCACACTGGCGAAACTGGTGGTCTCCGTGTGTCCAGGAGCGCGTCCCAGAAGACAGAGGGGGGTCTGTGACCACAGCATGCCTCCAGCCTTCCCCCACACCCCCAGGGGCCCGGCCCAGGCTCCCCTGGCCTGGGGGACACGGGGCAGGTGGAGTCATGGACTGTTGTGCCCTCTCCGCAGATTCCTGTCCATGCTGGAAGAGGAGATATACGGGGCAAACTCTCCCATCTGGGAGTCGGGCTTCACCATGCCACCCTCAGAGGGCACACAGCTGGTGCCCCGACCCGGTAGGTGGCACAACAGCCTTCCCTGGCTGCGGTGAGCCTGGGGCTGGCAGGCATGGGAAAACACAGAAGACAGGGCTCAGCAGGGTGGGGGTCCTGGGTTGCCTTGAGGGACCTGCCAACAGCTGGCCTTCCCTCCCTGAACCCGGCCCTGGCCCTGGTTTCTCGCTCAGCCACGGTCAGCGCCACCACAGTGCCCAGTGCCCCCATCTTCAGCCCTGCCACGGCCGGGGGCAGCAACAGTTCCCTGAGTTTGGATTCTGCAGGAGCCGAGCCAATGCCAGGTGTGTGGTTCACCCCGACCTCTGCTGCCTCTGTGCATCCTTGTGCCAGCCTGTCCCTGGGCAACCTTGCCAACCTAACCAGCAGGGGAGAAGAGGAAACTGCCGGAGAATCTGACCCTGGAAGACGCCAAGCGGCTCCGTGTGATGGGCGACATCCCCATGGAGCTGGTCAATGAGGTCATGCTGACCATCACTGACCCTGCTGCCATGCTGGGGCCCGAGGTGGGCAACCAGCCCATCTGCCCACCAGCGAGTGAGGGAGGGCAGCCCGAGACCCTAGCTCACCACCCCTGTGTGTTCCCAGACGAGCCTACTGTCAGCCAATGCCGCCCGGGACGAGACTGCCCGTCTGGAGGAACGCCGCGGGATCATTGAGTTCCACGTCATCGGCAACTCACTGACACCCAAAGCCAACCGGCGGGTGCTGCTGTGGCTGGTGGGCCTGCAGAACGTCTTCTCCCACCAGCTGCCGCGCATGCCCAAGGAGTACATTGCCCGCCTGGTCTTTGACCCGTGCGTCCCCCCGACCCGGCAGGGTGGAGGGGCCAGGGAGCCCTGGGGGACTGGATCCACGCCCCACCCCACCCCCGGGCCTTGACCAGCCTCTCTTTCTCCCAGGAAGCACAAGACCCTGGCTTTGATCAAGGATGGGCGGGTCATTGGTGGGATCTGCTTCCGCATGTTCCCCACCCAGGGCTTCACGGAGATTGTGTTTTGTGCCGTCACCTCCAATGAGCAGGTCAAGGTGAGCGTCGTGCCCCTGACTCCAGCCCCAGCCCACCGCTGGCGGCTGCAGACCAGGTGGTAGGTGGTCTCTAAAGGTGTGCTTGTAGTGGCCGGTTCCAAACATCGCCACAAGGGGGCACTCCTGCGCTGACAACGGGATTGAGAAACACCTGTGGGGGCGGGGTTGGGCCAGCAGGTTAGAGACCCAGGCCCCCCCAGGGGCTCCTGCTTCCTGGAGGCACTCCCTGAGCCCAGCAGGGCTGGCTCCCCACGTGGGAGATTAGGCTGTTTCAGGCTCTCACCTTTGGCCTTGACCGGTTTTGACTGTTAAAGGTATTTTTTTTCCGGAAGGAACCAGTGGATGAACACTCTATTGTGTTTTTAAAAGTATTTTGGGGGGCCTGCACAATGGCCTAGCAGCTAAAGTCCTCGCCTTGAATGTGCCTGGATCCCATATGAGTACTGGTTCTAATCCTGGTAGCCCCACTTCCCTTCCAACTCCCTGCTTGTGGCCTGGGAAGACAGTTGAGGACAGCCCAAAGCCTTGGGACCTTGTACCCACGTGGGAGACCCAGAAGAGGCTCCTGGCTCCTGACTTTGGATTGACTCAGCTCTGGCTGTTGCAGTCATTTGGGGAATGAATCATCGGACAGGAGATCTTTCTGTCTCTCTCTGTAAATCTGACTTTCCAGTAAAAGTAAATAAATCTTTAAAAATGAAAGAGGGAAGCCCCATTGGCAGTGGCGTTCTCTCCAGCCCGGGAGGACTGCACTGTCTTGTGGCGCCACTGTGCGTGACACAGCCGCCCTGGGCTGGCTCTCTTCCCTTTGGATACCTCCCTGGGTCCCTTGTTCTACTTTTCAGTTTTTGATTTTTAGTTTATTTCTACTTATTTGAGAGAGGAGAGAGAGTTCCCCCATCCACTGGCTCACTCCCCAAGTGTCCACACAGCTGGGCTAGACAGAAGCCAGGAGCCAGGTGCTTGGCCAGTGCCTGCTGCCTGCAGGTTGAAGCAGGGAGCTGGAGTGGAAATGGATTGGATCCCATTGCTGCATTAGGGGCTGTGGACCTCCGGTGGCAGATGACCCTGCTGAGTCCCAGTGCTGGGCAGCTCTGCTGGGTGTGTCCCTGGCTCAGTGCGGCAGCACCAGCACCATGGCCGGGCCTCCTGTAACTCCCACTCCCTCCCAGCTCTGAGGTGTGGGCTGAGAGGAGCGGAGTCCTGGCTGGGCACACAGCTCCTGGGGTAGCTGCCTTTCAGCTTCGCTTCTGTGGCCTGGAGGAGACATGCCCCCCGCTTTCTGGGCTCCCTGGAGGGGAGCCTGAAGAGCAGACCCTGTGCCTGCCACAGACTCCGCCTCCTCCCCCAGCTCCTGTATCATGGGACACACAGAGACACACCCCTGCTCCTAGTCCGCCTCACCTCAGCCCTCCCACCTCGCTTTCCCTGCAGGGCTATGGGACGCATCTCATGAACCACCTGAAGGAATATCACATCAAACACAACATCCTGTACTTCCTCACCTACGCTGACGAGTACGCCATTGGCTACTTCAAAAAGCAGGTGGGCCTCGCCGCACACCTGCCCGGACCCCTGCTTGGCCCTCTCTGTAGTGGTTGCAGGAGGTGTCCCTTTGTGTCCCCTCTGCTGGCCGCCTCTCTTCCTCTGGCCACTGCTCCAGGGAAGGACGGGGCCGGCCAGGACAGTTGGGAGGCTCACAGGTGAGTGGGCACGGGGTGATGGGCCAGAAGGAAGTGTAGGAGCAGGGCCCTGGCTGGCACAGGTATTCCTGGGGGAGGGGCTGTGAGAGCTGAGCCGCAGCAGCCCATCCTGCCTCCCCAGGGCTTCTCCAAGGATATCAAAGTGCCCAAGAGCCGCTACCTGGGCTACATCAAGGACTACGAGGGTGCCACGCTGATGGAGTGTGAGCTGAACCCCCGGATCCCCTACACGGAGCTGTCACACATCATCAAGAAGCAGAAAGAGGTGATGGGGGCAGGGAGCCCCACGTGCGCCAAAGCTGTGTAACATGGCCAGCATCTGGGTCCATGCCTGTCTCCTTGGAGCACGGGGTGGTTAGCAGGGCAGGTGCTGGGTGAAGGCCCACAGCAGCCAGGCTCTCGTACCCTGCCAGCCCGCCCAGGCCAGGCAGTGGCCGCAAGCAGTGCCTCAGACCCTGCCTCCCCTCAGATCATCAAGAAGCTGATTGAGCGTAAGCAGGCGCAGATCCGCAAGGTGTACCCTGGGCTCAGCTGCTTCAAGGAGGGCGTGCGACAGATCCCCGTGGAAAGCGTACCTGGCATCCGTGAGCAGAACTCCTGGCGGGGGTGGGAGGGCAACCTGCCTGTGGTGTGGATGAGCACCTGCTGTGTGGCCCCGCATCCTAAGGGGCCCTCCCCCCTGCCCTTCTTGCAGGAGAGACTGGCTGGAAGCCGCTGGGGAAAGAGAAGGGGTGAGTATTCCTTTGGGGGCAGGGCGGGGGTCAGGGCCGGCCCAGGGCTGCAGCCCCAGGCTTGGCATCTCTCGTCCCAGGAAGGAGCTGAAGGACCCCGATCAGCTCTACACAACCCTCAAGAACCTACTGGCCCAGATCAAGGTAGGAAACCAGGCTCCCCATATTCCGGGGGATTCCCATGCTGTCAGGATTAGGGGCAGTCGTGGGCTGGGCAGGGTCCGGGGGGTGCCTGTCCCCAGCTCAGCTCTCCCCTCCAGTCCCACCCCAGTGCCTGGCCATTCATGGAACCCGTGAAGAAGTCAGAGGCCCCCGACTACTACGAAGTCATCCGCTTTCCCATTGGTGAGGAGCTGCCCTCCCAGCACCACCCCACCCCCTCCCCACCCCCAGCAGACATCTGGGTGGCTGCAAGGTGAATCCGTCTCTTGACCCTAGACCTGAAGACCATGACAGAGCGGCTGCGCAGCCGCTACTATGTGACCCGGAAGCTGTTTGTGGCTGACCTGCAGCGGGTCATCGCCAACTGTCGGGAATACAACCCCCCGGACAGTGAGTACTGCCGCTGTGCCAGCGCGCTGGAGAAGTTCTTCTACTTCAAGCTCAAGGAGGGAGGCCTCATCGACAAGTAGCCCCGGCCTGGGGCCACATCCCCAGCTCAGGCAGCTCCAGCTCGGATTCCATCGATTCTGACCTCTGCTTCCCAGGGCGCCCAGCCCGGATGCTGCTGCCTTGCTGGGGCCTGAAGCATCCAGGTGCCCATGACCACTGCGCCTGACCTCGCGGAGAGGACACCGACTGGGGCATGGGGGCGGGGTGGAGGTGACCCGAGGAGGAGCTGCCTGGTCTGCCCTGTGCCCCACGGAGTGACGGGGGCAGGACTTCTGGGCCTAGTCCTCCCCGAGATGAGCAGTAGGCTTGGGGCTGGAGGGGCCTGAGGGGCCCAGCCTTGCCTTGCTCTGTTCTGTCAGTTTGTGTCCCCGCCAAAAGTGGGGTCATGGGGACCATTATTTCCTGATATTAATCCCTTGGAGGGAACAATAAAGTTGTTTTTGTTCTTTTTTTTTTTTTTTTGTCTCTGTGTGATTGTCTCTTTGGTATACTCCCAAAGCCTTGATCCCCTCCAACACCCTCTTAAACACCAGAACCTGTATTTTTTTCTGTAAGTTGTATGTATGTATTTGGGAGACAATGACAGAGAGGGACCTCCTGTCCACTGGTTCACTCCCCAAATGCTGACGAGAACCAGGGCTGAGCCAGGAACTTGGCCAGAGCCATCCTCTGCTGCTTCCGGGACACACTAACAGGAAGTTGAGTTGGAAACCTTGGCCCTGATGTGCAACGCAGGAATTCCCAGCAGCGGCTCAGCTCACCACCCTGGGCTGGAACCTGCTGAGCCTCAGGCTTGCTGCATACCCCCCCCCACCCTCGCCCCCAGTTCAGCCTTCAGAACCTCGGCCTTAACCCTCACTGGCGGTCACCTGGCTGGCCCCAGCTACAGCCGAGTGCCAGGTGAGCAGAGGGCAGAGAACCTGTGAGCAAGCAGCATGTCCTGGGGCAGAAGACAGGGCTGGGAAATCCCTGAGGTTGGACTCTAGCTATGTCAGCTGAGCTGGCTCCTCCTCCTGCTTTCAGTTTCCATTTCTGCTCTCCCATCCTTGAAGTTGGGGCCGCCCTCTGCTTGCCAGCCAGAGATCTGAGTGAGCTCTGGCCCGGGCAGGCTGCAAGTGGATTCCCAGGGTGCTCAGCATCACCTCTCCAGGGGGAGCACGGTGGAGACCTGCACCTCAGGACGGGGCTAGCCAAGCCTTCAACAGGGAGAGCTGGTAGGGCTATGGTCCCGGTTCCCTGCTGGTGCAGAATGGAGCTGCGTCCTTATCAATGGGAAGTGATCATGCCTGCCTTGGAAGGCAAGAATATCATTGTGTGGCTGCCCACGGGCACCGGAAAGACCCGGGCGGCTGCCTATGTGGCCAAGAGGCACCTGGAGACGGTGACTGGAGCCAAGGTGGTGGTCCTGGTCAACAGGGTGAGTGCCCACTGCCCCATCAGCAGGCTCTCTGCTGCCCCCATGTTCTCCAGCTGCCTGGCACCCTGGCCACCATCTGGCACTGGGCCACATCTCTGCCATATCGCACTTGCCCCTGTTCCATCCCACAGCCACTCCTGGTCTCATTCTCCACCTACAGGTGCACCTGGTGACCCAGCACAGCGAGGAGTTCAGCCGCATGTTGGATGGACGCTGGGCCATGACCACCCTGAGGGGGGACATGGGACCGCGGGCCAGCTTCGGGCACCTGGCCCGGTGCCACGACCTCATCATCTGCACAGCTGAGTTGCTGCAGCTGGCGTTGGCAAGCACGGAGGAGGAGGAGCATGTGGAACTCACAGGTGAGGGCTGGGGTGAGGCAGATGTGCACCTCAGTTATAGGCAGTTGGAGCTGGGCGGGAGTGCCACTCGCTCAGCCAGGCTCCCCCTCTGGTAGGAACAGACCCGGCAGCAGCGCCGCCCTCTGCTAGCCAAGGCTAATTCCACTGATGTGTAGGATGGTGCTGAAGCCCCCCCCCTACACCTGGCACCTTCCCTGAACCCAGCTGCCAGTCCCGTGAAGGAAGGAAGCTGTGGGGGCGGGGGAGGCTGGGAGTAGGGCTGGTGAAGCATTACTCATAGCCCTCCTCATGTGCCCCCAGCCTTCACACTGCTCGTGGTGGACGAGTGTCACCACACGCACAAGGACACCGTCTATAATGTCATCCTGAGTCGCTACCTGGAGCTTAAGCTGCAGAGGGTGCAACCTCTGCCACAGGTGCTGGGACTCACAGCCTCCCCTGGCACTGGTGGGGCCTCCAAGCTCCAGGGAGCCATCGACCACATCCTAAAGGTCAGTTCATGCCCATGGCCCTGCCTGCCCTGCTTCCTTCCCCTGTGCCACCCCCTACCAGCCCTGCTCCTCTCGCCCTTCTGGCAGAATCCAGGCCCCTTTCTCAAACAAGGTCTAACCTCCAATGGCTTCTTGCGCTTTCCATCAACTTCTGCTGTCTCCACTTGATGAAGTCCCATGCACGATCTAGCCCCCGCCTTCATCTGCCTTTTGCTGCAATGCTCTGTTGGCACTCCTCAGCCCAAGTGTTACCTCTCTGCTGTCCCCCACAATCACCCCCCCCCCCAGCAATGTGTCCAGTTATCCAACTTGAGTCTCCAGAATTGCTTCACCAAGTATCTCCTTCTGGATTATCTTCTGCCTCCCTCACAGCCACACAGGTGCCCCGTGCTTCCAGTGCCCAGGACATAACCAGGGCAGGGAGCAGCAGTGGGAGCCATCTGTCAGCAAAGTGAATCCCTTCCCTCCAGAAACCTCGAGCTGCCTGTCCCCAGCTGCCACCCGCCTCCCTTCCCCCCTGCCACTGAAGCCTCTGTCTCATCCCCAGCTCTGTGCCAACTTGGACACCTGGCGCATCATGTCACCAGAGCGCTACCAGTCCCAGCTGCAGCAGCACGTCCAGCAGCCCCGCAAGCGATATGACCTCTGCCACCGTCGCAGCCAGGTGCACGAGGGGCAGGACATGGGTTGACCAAGCAGTCCGCTGCGAGGTTCACACACTGAGGTTTGGCTCTTGAGTCTACCCTCACAGCCTCTGGTGGAGTCTTAGAGTCTCCTGTCTCCCTTCTGTGAAGTGGATTGCAGCCAGCCCACACCCATGGTCTGTGGTTTCGATGGACCCTTGCAGGAGCCTGGCCTCTGTCCCACACTGGCAAGCTCTGCACCTGGGATGCTGTCTGATGGTCATGACAGGGCGGGATCAGGGGGCCAGGGTGCACAGCGACTGAGACAGAATGGACGCCTCCTTCACTCTCCTGCTGGCCTCTGGAACTCTCAGATAAAACAGAGGGCCATGTTTCAAACACTGGCTGCTCTGCTTCACATCCAGCTTCCTGCCAATGCACCTGGGGAAGCAGCAGAAAGTGGCCCTAGAGCTTGGGCCTCTGCACCCATGTGGGAGACCAGGAAGAAATTCCTGGCTTGGCCCTGCCTCAACCATGTGGGGAGTGAGCCAGTGGGTGGGAATTTTGTGTATGTGTCTGCCTCTCACTAAGTCTTTCAAAGCTTTCTGCTAATGACCACATGGGTGCCTGTTGCTTCTGGGATTCCTCACACCCCATCATTCTCTTACTCAGGACCCATTTGGGGACTTGCTGAAGAAGCTCATGGACCGAGTGCATGACCAGATGGATATGCCCAAGCTGAGCCGGGACTTTGGCACACAGAACTACGAGCAGCAGGTGGTGGAGCTGAGTCAGACTGGTGAGGCATACTTCTCCTGCAAAGGGCCAGGTTGCTGGGTGGGTCCTAGCCCATGGGGTGGAGCCTGGGCCCGCTCTGACCCCTTGCTGGTGGTCTGCAGCGGTTGAGGCTGGGCAGCAGGAGTGGCGGGTATATGCACTTCACCTGAGGCGCTACAACGATGCGTTGCTCATCCACGACACGGTGCGCGCCGTGGATGCCCTGGAAGCCCTGCGAGATTTCTACAACAGGGAGCGTGCCACTAAGGCTCAGATCCTGCATGCCGAGCGCTGGCTGCTGGCACTGTTCAATGGTGAGTGCAGGCATGGGGTTCAGGGCTAGCCCCGGTGGTCAGAGGCTGGCCAGGGCACAGGTGCACTGCCTGCTGGCAAGGTGCCAGCAAGCATCGGGGACCTGATTTTTTCAATCAGAATGCAAGGTTATGTCCAGGAAATATTTCACCCATATGGGTGTAGGGGTCCAAATTGTCCTCCACTGCTTCCCCAGGCCATTAGCAGAGACCTGGATGGGAGGTGGAGCAGCCAGCACACAAATCCATGCCCATAGGGGATGTCAGCAAGACAGGTGGTGGCTTTACCAGCTATGCCACAGTGCCAGGCCTTTGAGAAGCTGTCTAGCTGGTAGGGTCCTTCAAGCCTGGGTTGGGTGGTCCCTCTGGATAGAGAGGGAGGATGAAGGGGTGAAGTTGGGGGCTGGAAGCCCAGATCAGGTAGGGTGGAGGCCCAGTCTGTCCTGGGTGCTGAGTTCCGCATGGACAGCTCCAGGGCTGCCCTGAGAGCTAGGGCAAAGAGTGTAGGAGGTGCACAGGTGCCCTTAGCTGCACCTGGGAATGAAGTGGGAGCAAGCATCCTACACTGGGCCTCTCTGCATTTCTGCCACCCTGTCTCTACAAGTGCCCCTGCCCAACCCATCCCTTGACCTGAAACCTGTATCTCGTGTGGCTCTCCATGGCAGAATATAAGGATGAGTTGGACTGTCTGGCAACACAAGGCCCTGAGAACCCCAAGCTGGAGAAGCTGAAAAGCATCCTGCAGGAGCAGTTCAGAGGCCCTAAGAACCCCCGGGGCATCATCTTCACTCGCACCCGCCAAAGTGCCCGCTCTCTGCTGCTCTGGCTCCAGCAGCAGCCTGACCTGCAGATGGTCGACATCAAAGCCCAGCAGCTGATTGGGGCGGGCAGCGGCAGTCAGAGCTCACACATGACCCAGGTGGGGGGCTGGGGGAGTTCCCCAGGGTGCAGAGGTGTGGGGCCGGGGAGCCCCAGGGAGAGAGAGCCATGCTGATGTCCCCCTTGCTGGGCAGAGGAGCAGACCTAAGAACTCCCAGGCGCAGGAGGGGCCTGTGGGGAGGAGAGGGTGGTCTTTAGTCCCATACAGGAGCAGCGAAGAGCCTGGGAATTTCTCGCAGAGAAAGGGGTCTGGGGACAAGATCCTGGGCACAGGCTGGTGGAGTAGAGGGGCCAAGCGGGGGCCTGCTCCCGACCACGTGTTTCTGCCCACTCTGCCCGACCCAGAGGGACCAGGAAGACGTGATTCGGAGGTTCCGGGCTGGCACGCTAAACCTGCTGGTGGCCACAAGCGTGGCCGAGGAGGGGCTGGACATCCTGCAGTGCAGCATAGTGGTGCGCTATGGGCTGCTCACCAACGAGATCTCCATGGTACAGGTACGCACCCCGCCCCTCTGCCCCAACCCCTTAGAGGCTGCAGGCTGGGACTCCAGCCCTTCTCAGGCCCTGCTTCACGTCCCTCCCCAGGCCAGGGGCCGGGCCCGTGCGGGTCAGAGCGTGTACTCATTTGTGGCGACCAAGGACAGCCAGGAGCTACGGAGGGAACTGACCAACGAGATGTTAGAGGAGCTGATGAAGCAGGCAGTGGCTGCTGTGCAGAAGATGGACCCAGCAGAGTATGAGGCCAAGGTCAGTCCTTCAGGGAGGGGCAGGCCATGGAGCTCTATGTGGTGGGTCTCTGGGTATATGCTCACACATGCACATGCATACTCATGCACACATGCCATTCCACGCCTCCTTCCTCATGGGTTACCTTGGTGGGGGCAGTGAGAGGTGGAGGGAGAAAGGGTGAGAGGGAGAGACCAAAAGAGGCAGGCATGCAGCTGTCAGGAAGGACAGGCTGGTTCCTGATAGGCCTTGAGCCCCTGCAGCTGGGCCTTGTGCGGGATGGTGCTGTCTACCCCTGTGGCCCCAGCACAGTCACTGGAGCTAACCTGTGATGAGTGCCACCTCCCTGCCGCTCCCTGACCCCCCAGATCCGAGATCTGCAGCTCGCAGCCCTAATCCACCGGGCAGCCCGGGCTGACCAGAAGAAGCAAGCACGGAACCAGTTCACTGCGGAGCAGGTGCGGCTACGGTGCATCAACTGCATGGAGGCTGTGGGCCACGGGAGTGACCTGCGGAAGGTGGAGGGTGCCCACCACGTCAACGTGAACCCCAACTTCTCGTGAGTCCTGGCAGGAGCGTGGGCATGGGGCTAGGGGTAAAGAACTCCCTCTCTCATCCAGATAGTGCCTGGAGGGCATTTTATCCAGCACAGAGTTGGCATTTCCACCCTAGGTAGGCAGGGTTTATTCACATCTCCTTGGTCAGAGAGGCTCAGAGAAGCTACGTGTCTTGTGACTTAACACCTGGCATTCAGGGTTCCAAGTGGCCAATGTGTGGTCCTGGCTCTTCAGACAACATCAAGAGAGGCTGTCCCCGAGCCGTCCCCCAGCTTCTGACTCCGGGAGGGTGACTTCTGCCATCCCTGGCACCATTCTCAGGTGTTAAGTAGGCACATGCTATGTGCCAGGTGCTCATGGAAATGCTCTCATTTGCGAACACAACCTTCCACCTAGGCCTTGGAGGACAAGTTGTGATAAGGTGACCAAAGGTGATGCGAGGGTGACCAAAGACCCGGGACACAGGGACAAGCCCAAGGGGTCAGCCTTTACCCCAGAGGGAATGAGGAATCTCTGTAGTTTCTATAGTTTTTCAAACAAGAAGCTGGCAGCTTCCCCACGCTTGAGCAGGTGGCAGAGCATTGCTTGGGATCAGAAATGAAGACTGCACTTGATCTTAGCCAAAAGGTTGAGAAGTGATAGGAGTGAAGACTGAGGCAGGCAATCCCTTAGGAGGTTGTTGGATTCCTCCTGAACTTGGCCAAAGGATGGTGGAATCAGGCAGGATGTCCTGCAGGTTTCCCTTTCCTGGCCCTGGGAAGTTGGGAAGGCCCTCCCAGAGGGAAGTTCAGGTGCAGCCGCAGCCAGGAAGAGTCCCTGAGGGCTGTGGCCATCTCACTCCTCCCCAGGATCTACTATACTGTCTCCCGGGACCCCGTGGTCATGGACAGAGAGTTCCGGGACTGGAAGCCTGGGGGTGTCATTAGCTGCAGGAACTGTGGGGAGGTACGTACTGGGTCTGGGTCCCAGGTTAGAGCCCTCAGTCTGAGAGAGGCAGGCCTGCGGGGTGTGTGGAAGTTGTCCCTGAAGGCAGAGGCAAGCACCCAGAGCTACTCTGTCTCTCCTTCCCCGGCCCACAGCCCTGGGGTCTGCAGATAATCTACAAGTCCCAGAACCTGCCGGTGCTCAAAGTCCGCAGCATGCTGCTCGAGACCCCCCGAGGGCGAATCCAGGCCAAGCAGTGGTCCCGCGTTCCTTTCCCGGTGCCAGAGTTTGACTTTGTACAGCATTGCGGCCTGAGCTTGGAGGATCTCCTCCTGGACTGACCGCCGTGGTGCTGTAGTACCCAGCTCAGCCTGCAGGGAGCAGGAGAGTCCGCAGCAGCAGTCACCTCCTCTGTCCCCATCACTCCAAACCCTGGATCCGTTACCCTCCAAGCTGACCAGCGCATCACCTGGTGCCCTGATGAGGGAAAATTCCCCAAGTGAGGAAGCACCTGGAGAGTTCCAACTCAGCCAGCCAGCCACACACACACACACAGAGTGAGGCACACTGGATGGAGGGATGGAGTCGACAGGTCGACCTGTTTCCCCCATTGTGTGCTAGGCCACTGTTGGAAGCCTCTCACCAGTGTCCAATAGATGAGAAAATGGAGCAAAAATGCATGGAAGGTTTCAGGAACTCTGATGAAATAAACTCATGTATTGATAGTGTGTGGTTCTGTGAGGTCTCACACAGACGATCGCCCATCATCAAAATCAAGAACACAGCCTTCCCACCCCTACCCCATCCTGTCCTCTTCCCACCCTCCCTGTGGCCTGCTGCGTAATGATAATGATAAAATACTTCCCTTTTCATGGGTGTCATGGGGGCTTACTCAGCAGGAACATGTCTAAATTTGAGACTCATCAAAAGGGTCCCTGGTGAGGGGGCTGGCACTGTATCAGAGTGGGTAAAGTTACCTCCTGCGGCATCCCACATGAGCATTGGTTTGAGTCCAAGTTGTTCCACTTTTTTTTAAGATGATGATGATGATGATGATTGGAAAGGCAGATATACACAGCGAAGGAGAGACAAGACCTTCCATCCACTGGTTCACTCCCCAGGTGACCACAATGGCCAGTGCTGAGATGATCCAAAGCCAAGAGCCAGGAGCTCCTTCTGGGTCTCCCACATGGATGCAGAATGAACCAGTAGATGGAAGATGTTTCTTCTCCTACACTCTCTGTCTTTAAACAAACAAGAAATCTTTTTTTTTTTTTTTA
Source organism: Ochotona princeps (assembly GCF_030435755.1). Classification (NCBI taxonomy): domain Eukaryota; kingdom Metazoa; phylum Chordata; class Mammalia; order Lagomorpha; family Ochotonidae; genus Ochotona; species Ochotona princeps. The sequence continues at coordinate 16,258,995 of NC_080848.1, forward strand.
AAAGGAGGGGGTCTTTGCACCCCTTCATGGGTTTCAGCCCCACACTCACTTCCCATCCTCCCTCCATGCCCACACATCACCCCAGGATTTGAGGGGTGGGTTCAGGTGAGCTAGGGTGTGAGGGAATTATGAAGCCCTACATTTCCTGTTCTCATTTTAATAAGCAAGAAAAAAGGAAAGGCAAGATCTAGGTTGACTCTTCAGGGAAAGGGCTATTTCGGTGGTGAGAGGCCCAGCAGGCAAGGGTCACCTCCAAGAAGTGGGGGGGGGGGGTGGGCAGTGGTGGTGGCCATCCTTCCAGCTGTCTGACCTCCTGTCTGCCCCAGGGTGGGTGGGCAGGCCACAGCAGTCGTCCCCACTCCCTCCTGTTGGAGCTGAAATCCTAGCTCCAGTATCCATGGCTGCACCCCTCCCTCCCAGAGCCCTCTGTCTGCCTCCTCTCCAGGTCCACATTGACATTGGTCCCAGAGTCCCCTATCTGCGTCCCCACCCTGGGGCCCTTCCTGTCCACCTGCTCCCCATTTGGCCTGGAGTTCTGATCCTCTGATACCCACGTGCCTCTCACAGGTCAATAAAATTAGCAGGGGTGGGGGGCAGCCTGCCAGCAGGCAGGCTCAGAGGAGGTTCCCCTCGCCCACCTGCCCGTCCTGCCTGCCACACTGGCGGGGGACTTCTGGACTTGCCTCTTCCTGAGCTGGAGCTTCACGTGCAGTCGCTGGCTGCACACACCTGGGCACCTGGGCAAGAATGCGCCTGCCACGAGGTCCTCGGGACTCCCAGGGGTCCCAACTTCCCAGTTGTGCGGAGCGGCCAGGATGCACACTGCCCCACCTGCATCAGCCGGCCCGGCCCACCCGGCCAGGACTGGGCTGGGGCGGGGCCACGGCTCCTGGGCCCGCCCCTCGCCGGCCCCACCCCTCGCAGGCCAGCCGGCAGCCGCCGGGCGCGCAGAGAGGAGAGAGCAGGTGGCCGCGGCGGGCTTCGGCTCTGCCCCGCAGGTAAGAGGGCAGCGCGGGTTGGTCCGCGCCACGGACCTCGAGGGCAGCGCGCTGGCACAAAGCGAACCCTTTCACCTGTCCCGTGCCCTCGTCCTCAAACTGAGGGACCTCCAGGGACTATGAGGGCATCCGTGTCTGGGCTATTGCTCCCCCACCCCCGTTGTGGGACACCCACTAAGTGCGACTGAACTCAGGAAGGTAGGGGTTGATGGGGTGTGGTGTCCTAGCGGCTTCTCCTTGGAACCGAGGTGGGTTCAGAGCCGGGCAGAGGAGGGAGCCGGGCTTGCTGGAGGGACAGCCCTTGCCGATGACCTCTCAGGCCCCCAGAGAGTGGACTGCTTTTGCCCCAGAATGCCCGGTCCTCCGCCAGTGGCTGGTGAATGCTGCAGCCCCTGTGGCCTCTGTCCTGGGCTCAAATGAGGTAAGAACCCCGGCAAGGCTGAACTGGGTCTTGGGCTTCTCAGTGAGCAGAGCACCACCTGCGTAATTCATGGGGTGCGGGAAGAGGATGGACAGGTGTGCACCCCCATGGCCTGGGCAACCGAGAACCTGGAGACAGCTGTTATTTTACCTGTCCTCGTGTCACAGAGGCAGATCTGGGCCTTATATTCTGCAACAGGGGGTGGGAAGGGTAGATGCCTTTGCATCCTTGGGTGTTGAGATCGAAGCCCTAGGGAACAGGTCCTGCCTCTCTCAAGAAAGCCTTCCTGGAAGAGGAGAACCTGGGCTGACAGCTTGGAGATGATGCTAAGGGCTGAGATGGGGCAGCCCAGAGGTTCCTGGCTTGTGTGATGGAGGGAGGTCCTGGATGCTGCCCTGCTGGTCAAGCAGGACCCCAGAGACTGTCAGAAACCTCCAGATAGGCACCAGTGACTACTGGAGGAGAGCCATCACCTTGTCTGGATTCCCACTCCGTGCTGCCCTCTCCTGCTACCACGCTGACCCTCAAGGCAAGAGGTTCTTTCTGGCATCCAATGTCCACTCTGTCTTCTTTAGCCCTTGCTTCTTGCTCACACTAGGCAGTGTATTGTGGTGGAAAGAACAGGGACTTGGGGGCCGGCAGGACTTGAATTAACGTCCCCCACCACTCTGTGTGACCATAGGCTGGTGTCTCAGCCTTGCTGTTTGCCGCCTCACCTATAGAATAGGTAATTATAGAGTGTGCTTCAGCAGCGGCTGTAAGGATTACGGGGACCCTGCCCTAGGGTGCTTAACACAGGGCCTGGCGCCCGTGGAGGGCTCAACACATTTAAACAGCCCCTCCTGTGTGGGACAGCAAAGCCACCCTGGGCTGGCTGGGATGGGGGAGGTTTAAAGCTTGGCCACAGAGAACCAAGTCCTTCCTAACCTCCCTCACCTCCCATCCAGCCCCTGCTCCCTGCTGGTCCCTGGCTCTCCAGACCCTGCTGGGCCACCTGCCCTGGGCTGCTTCCCACCTCTTGGCTTAGTCACCCTGTGTGTGGCCTCTGGTCTCTAGTGTGGGCAGCGGGGGTCCCCCCAGGGTGGAGACTAGCGTCAGCAGTTGCACCACTGCTGACCTCCATGGAACAGGCTCTGATTTGGGGGAACGCCTCCTGGAAAAGTACCCTAATGTCATCCTTTCCCTGCCTGCCCCACCTCCAGAGACACAGATCTGGTCCATAACTCCTAGGAGCAGAGAAATCTGAACTTGAACCTGATCTTACTGGTCATTGTGAAGGTGCATGTGTCAAGGTAGGAGGTGACAGCATGATTCATTTCACAGCTAATGAGCTTGATTTGGAATCTTTAGACCTGTGTCGGGGGTCATTTATCCTCTCGCCCCAGACCTTGCCAGCATGAGCCTTGGATGGGCCTGTGACCACAAATGTCACTGGGTTCATTCCCTCCCTGCTCTCCTTGTCCCGCTGTCAACCCAGGCTGAGGACATGCTTAGCCGAACTAGCAAGGAGTTCCAAGGTGACATGAAGATTATCACCAGTAAGTGGTCCCCCTTTGGGCCTCCTGACCTCATTCTCTGCCCTAAAATTGGGACAATTAAAAAAAATTCTGTGTTGCTTATGAGGGAAGGCTGTTCATGTGTGCAGTGTGCTGGGGGTGTGGCCCCTTCCTGGAGCATGGAGCAAGGAGGCAGGGGGCTGGATGACATTGCAGGGGGAGCAGGAGGCAGAGGGAAGCCAGAACCAGCCCCTGCCCCTAGCCCCCTCCTCAGGGGAGCTGCGTGCACAGCCTGGGAAGGCTGCAGGTCTGTCATGTGGGTCCCCCCAAGAGTTTGGGCTCCAGTTGGGGAAGAGTGTGAGAGTCGACCAGCCAGGCAGTTGGGGCACATTACCAGCAGGAATGAACCTGAAGGCACTGCCTACTCAGTGGGGGGCTAGGGGACACCCTTTCTTTGCTGCAGGCCTTCTGAAGCTCATGGTCTCCGCTTGGTTCTGTGACCCCCACCTGCACATGGACCCCTTAACACCAGATGTATTTGTTGGGACCACTCATGTGTGCCCACCCACACACCTGTGCTGGCTCTGCACATGCACGCACACTGCTTATGAGCCCCCCTGGGGTACCCAGGCCACCCCACCACACGCAGCTTGCACACCCTCGCCAAAGCCACAGCCTCCCTGTCCCTTATTGGTGACCTTTCATTCACCTTGGGTGACCTGCCAGCTTCAGTGGCCAAGGGTTGGCTTAGCCAGGGGTGGCTGGGGGCCAACAGCTGGCAGCGGTTGGACTGAGGTTTGCAGCACTGCCCCCTGGGACTCCCTGCAAATCCCACAGGGCTTGTCCCTCAGCACCAGTCTCCCAGGGGGCTCTCTGTTTCTCTGGTCTTGGGCGGTTCTGGGAGCTTTTTGTCTTTCTTGGCCCATGAACGCACCATCCCTGTCCTACCACAACTGTCCCACTGTTGGTCTCTCTCTCTGTTCTGGGAAGCAGTAAGGCCAAGCATCTTTGGCTGTAGCAGGAGGTGACAAAGTACCCCAGGGGACAGTGTCACCTCTGGGCCCAGCCACCCTCCCCTGGCTGGGAGGTAGGATATAGAGGTCTTGTAGTGGACAGTGCTGACTCCTGGGTTCAGAACTCAGACTCTGAAACGCTCTGTGCTCACAAGGCCCGGGACTTGGGCATCTGAGTGGCAAGGGAGTGAGTACTATGTGGTTAGTTGACCCAACTGACCTTGACCCCAAGGAAGGGTGTGGGGACTCGCAGGCCCCTGCAGCAGTGGCATTCACCACAGCAGGGCTGAATGGATACTTTTCTTTTTCCTCGAAGCAGCCAAGCTTAACCCACCCACCCCAGGCCCTGGCTTCCTGCGCCAAACCGCTGTAGCACTCCCCGCCCTGTTCCAAACGTTTCTGCCAGCTGCGCCCCGGGCCTCAGGCTGTTTAACAGCCTTGCTGCCCTGGCCTGTGCCTCCCTGCCTCCATCGGCCCTTCACAGGGGCTGCTGTGTTGCCTGTTTGTTTATCTGACTTGGGTTTCCTTGGGTGGGGTGGGGTGGCGCCCAGCTGGCTCCACAGGCCCTTCTCCTCCCTACTGGCGATGCCCGCTCCTCCACCCCCCCACCCCCGTGCTGGCCATGTGCATCTTCCAGACATCAGCTGTGTGGATTCTTGCCTCAGGTCAGCCCACCCATCCCCCGGAGGTCTGGCCTGGTTGGGGTGACATGGGGAGGTCAGGGGCCCTATCCCTTGCAGGAGGTGTTAGGAACTGGAGCCTCGGGGGTCTTCAGGATGTGGCCCGTCCTGCTTAAGGCAGTGACACAGTGAGATGCTGGCAGGTGCTGGGCTGCAGGTTTTCTCCAGTGGCAGTCCCTTCCAGGAGCCAGGTCCTTAACCATGTCCCTAGGACCTCAGTGTGTGGTGTGTGGAGGGGGCCGCTGGCTCCTGTGGAACATGGTCTTGGTGCAGGTGGTGATAACTCCGAGGACAAGCCCTGATCACTCTGCCCATTGCCATCTCCTCACTCCCCAGGGCTGGGCTCTGCTACCGCCGCCCATAGGCTCATGGGGAACCTCACGCTTGCACATGCTTCTGCCCCTCTGCCTACAGCCACTGTGGAGATGCCTGGCCTCGTGGCTCTGGCTGGGCAGGTGGCATTCTGTCACCTTGTTCTGAGGTTTGCCATCCTACTTAGCCGCCTTCCGAGAGGTTAGGGACGTGGGAGGCCTGTTAGGACAGCTTTGACCCTCTGAGGGCAGTCCCTAGGTTGAAGCTGCGGAGCATCTATTCTGGCTTCTTCAGGATGAAGTGTGGGGTATGGAACAGTCAGTGAAGGGGATCTAGAAGCTTCCCAAATAGGCTGTGTGGGAGCCGGAGCCCCAGGCGGTGGCCCAGCTAAGGGTGGCCTGGCTAAGGGGGCGGGGGCTTCATCTGGCCCTGGGGAAGGAGCAAAGATGAAGCAGGAGCCTGGCTTCCTCTTCTTCCTCCCACTGAGACACACTTCCTTGTACCTTGCTGTCACAAGCCATGCAAGGTGTCCCTGCCCTGTCTCCCACTGGCCAAGGGGCCCAGCCACCCTCCCCCTGCTCTCAATTCAGCGACCTTGAATTATTCATTCACTTCACACCTGTGGAGCACTGCATTGCACCTGCAAGCTCTCCCCTGAGAAAGGAAGAATAAGATGGGGTGAATAATAGGAGTGGGGAGAAGGAAATCTGCTGTAAGGGACCTGTTTTGTAGGTGACCTTCTAGAATCAACCAGGAGAAGGTGGGGGGAGGTAGGGAGAGATGTTCCCCCTAACTCGGGGCCCAGCAAGAACAGGATTTGGGACGGCTCCAAGGAAGACAGCTGGCTGTGCTGTGGGCACCACGGGGAGTTTGGTGAATAGATTGGGGTGGGAGTGGCGGGGCACAGGACGCTCTGTCCTGGGCATTTTGACCCCCAGGATATTCTGAGTGCAAATCAGCAGGCCCTGGAGTCTATTTGGGGGTGTCTGTTCATCCAGCTTCACTCCTTCATCAGCTAGTCCCACATTCCTCACACCTCCCCCCATCATTAGACACACACCCTGTTTCTCCTTGCATGTGGCTTGTACCAGAATAAGGGAGCTTGGCGTTAGTTCTGTGTTGGAGGTTTGAATTATTCAACCACGTGCTGCAGGTTCTGGATCCTAGCCCTGGAACCCTGCCTAATTTGGGAAGATTTTAATTAAAGGGGAAAAAGATTAGAGGTTGGGATTCGATTCCTCTGTCCATCACATGTAATATTGCATTGTCTTGTACCCAGCTCTTTTGATCACCAACACTCTTCCAACCGTGCATGGAGGCCACGAGCTGTGTGCAAACCCAGGGAAACCTGGGAAAACCTGGAGGAAACCCAGGAGAGAGGCAGGTGACCAGGCATGGGAAGCCTTGGCACCCTCCATTTCCCACCACAGTCCTCTCCACAGGCCCTGAGTTGCGTCACAGCCGTGCCCCACAACCGCAGCTCCCACCTCCTGGCACCCTCCATGCCCGAGTCTAGCCACTCACAGTTTGCCCAGGGTGGAGACCAGGAACAGGGTGTTTTCTTTGGGCCCCCCTCCTCCTTCGCCTTCCTCCCCAGGAGTGGCAGGGAAGCCCCACTGAGGAAGGGGTAGGGCCTCTGACTCGGCCAACCTGGTGTCCCATGACCTTGCGGCCCTGGCCACTGCCACAGACCCACACACAGGGTGCTTGTCAAGCTCTGGGTGCGGGCCCGGGGCAGGCCTACCAAAGGGGCCTCCGTTGGAGCCAGGCGCTAAGGAGGGCGGTGGCACAGACCCAAGGTCTGAATGTCATGCGGGCAAGGGCTTGTTTTACATCATCTTCACCTATAGGGTTGGGATGGTGGCACTTCAGCCTGACCTAAAAAACAGGCGATCTAGGCTATACAGCCGGGTAGCAACAGTTTGGCCCCAGTCTGAGAAGACGAGGTGAGCGCCTCGCACCTGTGTTGGTGGGGAGAGGCATCCCTTGCCATGTGTGCCAGGATGTCATTCTGTTCCCTTTGTTGCCATCTCCCATCCGAGGCTTGGCCGTGAGAGCAGGTTGGGGGCTCAGTAGTGAGAAGTGCGGCTCCACACAAGGACTCCTGGGAACAGTTGCCAGCCTGTCGCCTCAGGCTCCGCTGTGGGGGCAGCTGTCTCATGCAGGTAGGACAGGACCCAAATGGCCTAGGGGTCTCAGGCCAGGGGATAGAAGTAGCTGGAAGCTTCAAGCTGCCTGGGAGTTCAGGGGCAGGAAGGGGACTTTCCTTGTAGGACGGGGCTTCACAGGCGGCAGCTGTCCCTGCTGTGTGGCTAGGCTCAGGGTGGGGAGGTCTCTGTGGGCCAGTCAGCTCTACATCTGCCTGCTCATCACAATCACCTGGGTGCTTATAACAGTGGCAGGTTCGAGCCCCGACCCCAGCTCCTGATGGCTGAAAGCATTCATTGCTGTGATCCCCTGAGGAGATCTAGGTCGCCTTCCTGGCTTTGGGCTGGCGTCTGGGGAATGTCCCGCTGGACAGGTGCATGATGGCAGATGCCAGATCTCATGACCTCAGCCCCAGAACCAGGGACCCTGGGAGTGAGGCCTGGTCCATGCCAGCCACCAAGGTCCTCAGGTGAAGTTCATGTAGCCAGCTGCATCCAGGGAGGCTTGCTGGGCTGCGGGGGCCCGGCCCTTGGCTGCGCACCTGAGCAGGCTGTAAAGTCTGAAACCCAGGCCCTCCCAGACGAAGCCCATCATAGACCTCAGCCACAGGCGTTCAGACACTGGAGCCGAGGGTCCTCAGGCAGGTCTGTCCCTCCTCTGAGAGGCCTTCCCTGACCACCCATCCTCTGTCCTGGTCCTCCCGGGCCCCCGGAGGAGGTCTCTGCTGCTTGCCACCTCTCCCTCCCATCCCTCCCCAGCACAGTGACAATGCTCCTTGAAGCCTCCTGGAGTACCGGCCGGATGCCAGGGCATGGAAGGCAGGGCCAGGCATGCAGTAGGTGCCAGCAAACATTGATTGAAAGTATGTGTTGGACCCCCTCTTCTGCCAGGCACAAGGGGGGACACTGTCCCTCGATTACTTCTTCATTCTCTCAGCAGCCCCACCTCCCAGCGGAAGCACCTCGCCCAAGGTGTTGCCCGGAGGTGCCCAGAGGGCCTGGGGCCTGTTGATGCAGCCCAGCCTCTGGTGTTCCTTGGCACAGGGTGGGGGTGAGGGAGTCTGAAAGACCTCCTTCACGCCAGGGTCAGCTGTGGGCTTCCACCCATCGGGCTCGCCTGCATGTGGCACCTTGATGTGGCCAGCACGCTGGGCTGCGGCCACCCCACCATCTCCTCTGCCAGTAGGCTCAAGGGGTGGGACAGGGAGGCTCCCAGGTCTTCATTTCCACAGGGTTGATCCTGGCAGTGTGTCAGGGACCCACCAGCTCCTTCTGAATGTAGCCCTTTAAGGAAGAGGGAGGAGTCCCAGGGTCCTCCCCAGCCTCTCCTTCCCCTTCCTTGGGGGCACACAGGAGGAAGTCCTCCTGGGAAGCTGCCTGCTAACCTGACTGCTGTAGGAACGGCAAAATGTCCTGAGGTGGGGCCAGCGACTGCCCCCCACCCCCCTCCCATCTCACCTCTTTTTCTGCAGCCCCAGCCGCTCCTTCCAGGGCCGGACAGCTCTGCCAGGCTGGGTGAGGAGGTTGAAATAATTTCCGTTGCATTGGCAACAATCACAAGTTGGATACAGCTGTGTGCCGGGATGACTGACAGTATGCTGGCAGCCTTGGGAAGCAGGAGGAGGGGCGGCGAGTTGCCAAGGAGGGTGTGGGGAACTGAGCTGGCCCAGGGCTGGGCACCTTGAGTCAGGACAGGAGCTCCTTGGTGAGGATCTTGGCATCCAGTCCAGGCCTGTTTGTCTTCCCTCTTATTTGGCCCCATAGTTTCATATATATATATATATGACTTATTTATTTTTATTTGAAAGTCAAAGTTACAGAGTAAAAAAGAGAGAAAGATAAAGATCTTCTATCCACTGGTTTACTCCCCAAATGGTTTGAACTAGACCAGTTCAAAGCCAGGAGCCAAGAACTTCATCCTGATTTCCCACTAGGTGTGGGGGCCCAAGCCGTTCTCCACTGCTTTCCTAGGCACATTAGCAAGGAGCTGGATTGGAAACCAAGCAGCCAGGACTTGAACCAGTTGCCCATATGTGATACCTGTGCCACAGGTGGAGGCTTAATCTACTACACCATGGTGTCAGACCCAGTTTCCTTGTTTTTATTTATTTGAAGGGCAGAATAAAGGCAGAGAGATCCTCTATATGCTGGTTTGCTTCCTCCCTAAATGTCTGCAACAGCCAGGGCTGGCCCAGGCTGAAGCCAGGAGCTGGGATCTGCATTGCGATCTCCCATGTGGCTGGCAGGGGTCCAAACACTTGGGCCATTATCTGGTGCTTTTCTCAGTTGCATTAGCAGGGAGTTGGATCAAAAGTGGAGCAGCCGGGACTCCAATCAGGCGGCAGATTAACCCCTGCATCCTGATGCTGGCCCCACCCCATCAGCTTCCCAGGCTCCTTCTGCCACCTGTTCCCCCTCTCTCCTCCCCTCTCCAACGTGGGGACCTTTCCCATTTGCATGGTCTCCACTATGTTTTCTCATTTAATCTCAGTCATCATCCTTCAGTTAAGGGAGCTATCAGGAGGTGGCAACCTGTTTCGCAGGCAAGGAAGCAGGTGTACTCACCATCACCTGGTCAGTAAGTGGCAGGGCCTCCCTGATTCCGTGTATTGCAGACCCCACAGATCTCAGCTGTTGACAACTACGCTAGACACAGCCGCTCACCCTTCTCTCTGCCTCCTCTGCCTTCCCCAGCTGGGTAGCAGCAGGCCAGGCCATCCTGTGCACCAACTGCCCCCAGACTCCTGGTAGCCTCATCAGGCTGGAGCCAGGAGAATGTGGGGGAGGGAAGAGACGGAGGAGTTGGGGGTGTCAGCTGCTGATGCTACTTTTTAAACAAAGACTTAGAAAGTTCAATGTGATAATCTCTTTCTCATTATTGCAGCCCAGGGCCCAGAGCTTGGCCAAGAACGTAGCACAGGCCCGTGGGAACTAGGGGGGCTGTGCCCAAGGCTCTCACTCTATCCTCAAGTGCCCTGTGCAGGATCTTAGCCCAAGGTCTGGTTTGCTGGACTGTTTCCTTAGTGAGAAGGAGGTGTTTCTAGCTTCACAGGGAGGAGTAGGGGGCAGGGTAGGTGACCCCAAAGCTTCCCTCTTCCATCTGGGCTCAATGTTCTGGAAAGCTGACCAGTCTAGGTATAAGGCCCTCGGGAGTCACCCTATTCCCCCACCACACACACCCCAGTGCACAGATGGGGAAACTGAGGCCCATGGTCCCCAGAAGCAATCCCATCAGCCCCGCGTCTGGCTGTGGCTTTCCAGTGCCTGTCTCATTATTTGGGGATTTATGTCCAGGTCACCGTGAAGGACGATCGTCCAGGTTTCCGTGGGGGAAGGAGGGCTGGAGGGGGAGCCTGGCCAGCGGGTGGCAGGAGGTGGTGCCGCCCTGCTTGGGCCGGGTGGGGATTTGATTTCAGGGAGATTTGCAGCCCGTGGGGAGCCGCCCTGGGCACACGGGGACTCGGGCTATTTTAGGAGGCAAAAGGTGGGGGAGGGGAAGGGTGGACTTGAGTAGGCCATGTGCACCTCCGCCCTTGCAGGGGAACTGGCTGGGGTGGGGGTGGACCCACCGCTGCTGGGGGCTTCTGCCTCCACTTCTGGGACCTCAGGGGCAGGAGCCACTGGCCTAAACCCTTTTGCCACAGGCCTCGCTGCGGCAGGGACTGTGGCTGTTGCTACCATGGACCGTCTTGGCCTCTCTTTTGAGCACTCAGGACAAGAACTTGAGGCAGGAAGAAGGGCACAGCTTGCCAGCTGGGCCCCACTCTGTTCCCCAAGGGTCACTTCCGGACAGAGGTGCCGTTTGTTCTTTCAGCATCTTCATCTGTCTTGCGGGTGAGGACCGGTCACATCTGACTCCTGCGACCCATGGTGTGGACTGGACTCAGGTGGTTGCTGGGACCATCTGCAGGGGTGACTGCTCTCACCCTCTGTGGTGTGGGGGGTTTGTGGCCCTGCTTCCCAGAGAAGGATGCTGGAGCTCAGAGCCGGAGAGCTGGGGTACTGGGGTGAGCCGGGACAGTGGGAGAATGGGGAGGCCGCAGTGGAGGCTCGGTGGGTTTCCTGCAGTGACAAGGTTGGGGGCAGTGAGGAGGATCCCTCACGGGGCGGGTCTGTGCTGCCCCCCCCCCCCCCCCCGCCTCTCCAGACCCTGCAGCTCGCCTTACCAGAGAGAAGTGGTTTCTGGATTTACTTCCTTCTCTTCACTCCACACCCCCCTGTTTTAGGAATGAAAGCCACTGGGCTGCTTGGGATAAGCAGAGAGGAGCCAGAAGGAGCCCAGACTTTGGAGGCACGCAGGTGGGGTGCAAGCCCGGGCCCAGGCTCTACTGACCTGATGGCTCCGTCAGGTAGGCTGTCCTCTGGGTGGTTGAGGGAGCGGATAGTGACAGTGCTGTGAGCTGAGAAAGGCCCAGAGGGAAAAGGGCGGGGTTTGGTCTAAAGTGCAGGGCTTGGTCATTGCTGGGTTTCCAGGTGGGTGGCACTAAGCCAGCACCAGACACCAGCAAGCCCCTGCTGCTCGTAAGTCAGGAAGTCAGGGCTGGGACTGCGAAGCTGCACTTTGCAGGTGTCACCTAGAAAGAGACCCTGGGGCTCATGGACCCTCTTTGTTGCACTGAGCAGACTCAAGGCTATAGGACCGGGTTAAAGATGGCAGTGGGGGTGGGGGTAGAGAGGTAGCAACATGTTCCATCTCAAGGAGGAAGCAGAAGCCTAAATGGGTTCGCAGAGCTGTAGGTGGGACACCAGTGCACATGGACGTGGTATATTCTGCAAATTGTTACTCAGATGTCTATTTCCGGTCAGTTGGTCATCAACGTCATGTACCGGGTGGAAGGAAATAAATAGAAATCCAAAACTATCTGGAGAGCTGAGGCTCAGGAGAGGAGGGTGACCAGGGTGGGTGGGAGGGAGACGTGACAGTTGCCTGGTTAGGGACCTATGCAAGGTGTCTTGGGAGTAAGCAGAAGGCTGGGAGGGCTTCCTGGAGGAGGTGGCTGTGTCAGGGGATGAAGAATTGAAGGAAGAGCCTTCTGGGGAAAAAGCTGCCAACTTGTCTGGTGCCTGGGGGAGATGGAGTGTGTTCTGCCAGCACATCCAGGGCGCAGACCTGGGACTAGCACATGGTGTTTAGGTCCCTTTCCAGTATCACTCTCCCCAGCCTCAGGAAGGAGGGAATGGGCCTTAGGAGGTAGTGAGCTGCCCGTCGTGGCAAAGAGTGACTTGTCACGGCTGCTACCAAAGGAATAAGATGACCTCTAAGATCCCTTCCAAGTCCGAGCAACTGTGCCGTTCCACTGACAGACACGGGGTGTGGACAGCGGTGGGAGCAACGTGACTGGGTCGCCTGGGAGGCCAAGGGGGCTGTGGGGTGGCCAGGCCCTCACGATGTATCGTGTTGGTCACCCCCACACACCTTGCACTGACTTTTGAGAACAATCCGGGGTACCTGCTTTGTTGGCGGTAAGGAGCTCCCCCCTTGAAGGTGTCCAGCTGAGCATGGATCTCAAACGGAAATGAGTTTACGCGTTTGTCAAGCACCTGTTAGGGATGCAGCAAGCCTTGTGTTGGTGTTTTGAATTCTTGGGAAGTAGAGGACCAGCCTTGATGAGGGAGACAGGTAAGTGACCATATCGGGGAAGAGGGCAGCAGATGGGACTGGGCACAGACTGGAGGAGCTGAGGGCAGAGGCTCTGAAGGGGTGACACCTGAGCGAGGACTGAGTGACTAGCAGCCAGCTCAGCAGGTGCAAAGCCCCTCTCCCCTAGGAATGAGTGAGTCTGGGGAAACTGGGTGGGGGCATTGGGAGCATAATCAGCTTTCTGAGTTCTGCCTGCCCCAGGCCTGGCCAGGCTGCTGAGCAGATTCCCACAGTGTCTCTGGGAGCAGGAGCCATGTCTGTCCCCTGCCTCTGGGATCAGTCATGGCAGGGCCCTCACCCGCCTCCTGTCCTGCCTGGCTGGCCCTCTGCCCCTGTGTGCTGTGCTGGACCCATGGGCTGTAGTGACCCTGGCCCCCAGGCCACAGAGACCCAGCAGCCTCTGGCTCCCTCTCCTGACCTCCTGGGCATCCCTTTCTTTGCTATTTCTCTTGGGGGCTTTGGACCAAGTCCTGAAGGCTCCCACGGTGGTCTGAAAAGTGGGGTCCAAAGAGAGCCCAGTATCAGGGAGTGGGAGAGAGGTGTGGCAAGTTGTTGGGACGCAGCCAGCTTGGGGTACCCTTCCTGGGACCTGTGGCAGCTCAGGGACACTGCGGTGGGGGTAGGTACAGTGGGCCAGCCGGGGTGGGGAGGGTACTCGCCAGCAGGCACAGCTCTGGGGCAGGCCCCGGGGAGTCCCACCACTCAGCCCCTTTGCTGGTTGCCTTGCCCCACTGGTTCCATGTGGCTTGGCTCCTGGCACCTGCTTTGTGTTGAACTGCCCCAGGGGGCAGACTCTGAAGCCGAGGCAGCTGCCCCAGGGTACACAGTGGAGCCAGGGACTCACTGAGTACCACAGATCTTGCAACTAAGATGCAGCCCCACACCTGCTTATCAGGAGCTCTGGCCTGCCACAATTTTCAGGTAGGAGTGGGCACTGGGCGTAGGGCCTCACTCCTGGCTCCCCCAAGTCCAGACCAACGAACCTGTAACAGGGGCCCAGTCTGCGGCAAGGGGCTCAGAGTATGTTGGGGATACAGGTAGTGTTGGCCTTGTATGGGGTAGGGGGAAGGTTTGGAGACAAGAACCAGAACTTCATGGGAACTAAAGTCAGGAAGGGAAAAGCTAGCTATGGGGGATAGCAGAACCCCAGCTCCCTTGAGGGGAAGGGAAGCTGGGAGGGCCTAGTACAGAGGGCAAGGGCTCCCCGTCGTAAGGAAGGAAACACTCTGGAGACGGCATGGGAGAAGCTGAATAATCTTCCTTGGCTTCCTAACGAGTTCAGAGACTGCACACATCAGTCCACGCCACACAGCCTGGGATTGGGGTAGAACACAAGAGTGCAGGACCTGGTCTCCGTGAGGGGGCAGGGAGTATACCTCTTGCCCCCCCCCGCCTCTCCTCTCCTCTACTCTCTGGCTTTGGATGCCCCCCACCCCCATGCCGCATCTTCAGTCATGGGAGGCAGCATCCTGTTACCTGCCGAGAACTCTGAACTCATTTGGGAGGTCCGCATCACTCCTCGTTCTAGTTCGCTGGCCTGGGTACTCCCACCCCACCCCAACTGCAGTTGGGGCCCTGGGCAGGACCTTAGGGTTTGGGGTAGTAACCCTTCTTGGACCTATGGGGAGTTAAGCTGGGAGAGCAGGCAGTGATGGGTGGGCTGTGCCTGGGGAACAGGGATCTTGGGCAGGGGTCTCTCTGTGTGCTGGAAGTTAGCAGGGCGACAGGTGAGGTTCTCTAGGCTTCACCTGGCAGCAGAGGCAAGAGGGGGTGTACAGGCCAACACTCCCTGCCAACCTCCCACCTCTTCCTGCCACGGTGCAGGAGAGACACAGGAAAGACTTCCTTTGGAGGCTGCTGAGGTCTTAGGAAGGCCTGAAGAGGCAGCCCCAGCCTTTGGGAATCAGAAGGGAACCCCCGCAGCAGGAGACAAGGCAGAGCAGCCTGGGGGTGGTGACCTCACCTCCTGGCCACCCCTTGCACCCAGACCTCCACTGTCCTCTCCTTTCAGCTCCTTGGAGCAGCAGTGTTGACTTTCAGCAGCTGCCGGCCAGCTCCCTCCCCAAATCCCCACAGCCAGCAGTCCCCAGGGCCAGGTGACAAGCTCCCTCTGTCAGCAGGAAGACAGCAGGGGCCTAGGGTTTGCCTGGTAGAACTGGCACCTGCCCTTGCCAGCTGCATCTGTCCTGCTCCGGTGCTGCCCTGGGTGTGGAGGAGGGGTTGCAGGTGTGACCCTGGGGGACCCCAGCTCCCTGCACCTACAGGCCAGCAGGAGCTGGGGGCCCTCTCTGTGACCATGCACCAGAGACAATGGATCTTCTCCGCCTCCCCTTGCCCTGGGCAGGTGTCACAGCTGGGAGAGCCCAAGGCCTCCCTCCCCAGGGAGACACTGGGGTTGGGGACATGCAGGCTTGCACTCTATGCTAGAACAAGAACAGAGAAGGCAGCTTGTTTGGGTGCCTCGGTGTGGGCAGGGCACCCCACACTGCTGCTTGTTACCTGGGGCTGACGGGAGCACGCCCACCGTGCTCAGCGGCCTGGTCCGTGGCGCCTCCAAGGCTTGCAGGTGGCTGTGTTTCACACTGCCAAGAAGGTGCTGGGTGCTCTCACAACTGTGCTCTGCCCGCTCCCTGATGCTAACACAACTTCCCTGTGACTCAGCCTCTGCCACTTTGCTCCCTGCTGGCAGCTAAGCTGTGTGTGTCACAGCAGCTCTGCTTGCCCTGAACCTCAAAAGGTCAGCTGGGCCCCAGCCCTGTTGTTAAGAATGGGAACTGAAACCCCAAAAGACAGGGACCGGCCCCTGCCAGCTAGCCAGCCACAGCTCTTTTCATAAGCAGGGCCCAGGACCTGGCCAGCAAGTGGCAGGAGGGTGGCCATGAAGGAAAATGCCAGCATGTCTTTCAGGGTTGGGGGAGGGGCCTGGAAACTGCTTCCTCTCCTTGGTGAAAGCGGCTCTGTCTAGGCACCCCTGTCCGACCCCCCCCCGACCCCTCCCTGTTGCTCCCCCAGGGGTGGGTACGCAGGAGCTCTCACCACCTGCAGCAGCCGAGGACCCCCAGGAGCTCCACGGGGTCAGACACACAGCCAGGGCGGACAGGAACCCTGGCCTCCACCAGGTCACTCCAGCTTACTCCTGCAAACTGCTTCAAGTTCACAGTTTCCTATCCCTTGGGGAAGGGGGAGCCCAGAGGGAGATTTCTCCCCTTTCCTGTGTCAATCCCAGACAGACAACAGGTATCTGCCAGCTCTCAGCTTTCGCCTTGCCCTTCCTTCAGGAGTGTGGCCCCCACCACTCTCTCCTTCCCCACCGGGTTCAAGCATGTCCCCCCACCCCCACCCCACAATCTGCCCTCCATGAATGGAGCTGTGGTTTACTTAAGCCACTGAACAGTGGACCAAGGAGCAGGGAAGCTTCTATAATCGGCTCTTTACACTGTCTTTCCACTGACTCTGAAGCAAGTCCATTGTTCTGGAACTCAGTTTCATTGTCTGTTAAAGGGACCGTGTAGGCCAGGCCCTGTCCCAGGATAGTCACAGCCCAAGGAGGGCTGACGGAGGGCCAGAGCACAGAGCTGGGAAGGGAGTGTTGGTTCTGATGTTTGCGGAGAGGTCTACAGGCCTGGGTGTGCCCTAGGCAGGGTCCGCCCCCCCACATTCCCTGCCCAAGAACCCTGGCTGAGCCAGTGCAAGGCAGCTCCTAAGGGGACAGCTGGGGAGGGAGGTTGGGTCGGGCGGGACAGGCCATGGCAGGCCCAGCAGCCTGGCTTGGGGGACACAATTAGCCTCGACATCCAGGCGGCCCGTGAGGCCAGCAGCTGTATATCATGGAGGTTTAATCGTCCACCTGGCAGATTTTTGTTCCCTCTCTCAGGCCACATCCCTAGTCCATCTGTCATAGATGGCACTGAGATTTCAAAATACTCCTGTCCCCTTGCTGGCACGCCCGGCAGCTCTCCTTGGCATGGCTGGGGACAGCACTTCTTCATGCCTGACTGAGGCTCCTGCCTGGGGAGCTGGACATTCCTCCCCCCACAACATTTATACCTGGGACCTCCTTCCTGCTGGGAATGTCAGGGAGGCTTGTAAAGGCAGGAGGGGAGAGGGTGCAGAATGCTGGGGGGCAGCTCCCTGAGGCACCAGGAGCCCTTCTTGCAGTGACCTCCTTCTGGGGTGAGGAGCTGCACCCCTGAACCCTGATATGGCTCAGAAGTGGAATCAGCCTAGCTGCCTCTTATGTGGAGGAGTGAACTGTGCCCTGCTGGGTCCCCCTACCCACTGGATGCTCGCTGTGCCACCTGCAGGCTACTTCTGATACTGTAACCTAGCTTCTCCATCAAGCGTGACAGGTGGGGGACCCTCAATTCTCCCAGGGATCTGTGATCACACAATCTGCCCACCCTCTGTGTGTTAATGTGCCACAGCTGCCATGACACAGTGCTCAGAACATTTATCACCTTCTGGTTCTAGATGCTAGAATGTGAGCTCAAGGGTGGATCCTTCTTTTAATTTTTTTAATTTTATTTTCATTTTTTATTTGAAAGGTGCACACACAGACAGACCCACAGGTCTTCCTTCCACTGATTCCTTTCCCAAATGCCTATAACAGTCAGGGCTGGGCCAAGCCAAAGCTGGAAGCCTGGAACTCAATCCAGGTTTCTCACATGGTGACAGGGGCCCAAGCCCTTGAGCTATCATCCGCTGCCTCCTGGGGTTAGCAGGAAGCTGGATGGGAGCCGAGGAGCAGGGATCTAACCAGGTGCACCAAGCTTGTGGGCTTAAACAGCAAAGATATCTGGCCTAGGTCAAGGAGTCAGCTGGCATTTATCCTGAAGCCTCTTTCCCTCAGCTGTCTGTCTCCCATGTCTTTTCCCTGCCTTCTCCAGGACATTTACCCAAGCCTTCTCTTAGAAGGACACAGGTCGTACAAATGGGGACCGCCCTTATGACTTTAACTTACTGTCTTCTTTTTCTTTAAATATTTATTTTTATTGGAAAGTTGGATTTACAGAGAGAAGGAGAGAGATCTTCCATTGCTGTTTCACTCCCCAAATGGCTGCAACAGCCAGAGCTGAACCAATCTGAAGCCAATATAGCCAGGAACTTCTTCGGGGTCTCCCATGTGGGAGAAAAAAAAAAGGTGGGGGGGCCCAAGGACTTGAGCCATCCTCCACTGCTTTCTCAGGCCATAAACAGGGAACTGGATAGGAAGTGGAGCAGCCAGGACCCACACCAGCACCCATGTGGGGTGATGGTGCTTACAAGCAGAGGATTAACCAATTGAGGCATTGCACCGGCTCCTAACTTAATTTCCTCTTAAAGGCCCTGTCTCGGGCCCGGCAGCGTGGTCTAGTGGCTAAAGTCCTCGCCTTGAATGCACCAGCATCCCTTATGGGCACTGGTTCTAATCCCGGCAGCTCCACTTCCCATCCAGCTCCCCGCTTGTGACCTGGGAAAGCAGTCGAGGATGGCCCAAAGCTTTGGGACTCTGCACCCATGTGGGAGACCTGGAAAGAAGTTCCTGGTACCCGGCTTCAGATCGGCACAGCACCAGCCGTTGGGGTCACTTGGGGAGTGAATCATTGGACGGAAGAGCTTCCTCTCTGTCTCTCCTTCCTCTCTGTATATCTGACTTTGTAATAAGAATTAAAAAAAAAAATTTAAAAAAAGGCCCTGTCTCTGTATGCAGTCATTCTGATACAGTACCTGCAAGGACTTTAGCCGCTAGGCCACGCCACCCGGCCCGTGATATGTTCTTTAAAGATTTATTTATTTAAGCCAGTGTTGTGGCATAGTGGATAAAGCTGCCACCTACAATGTCAGCATCCTACATGGACGCTACTTCGAAGCCCAACTGCTCCGCTTCCGATCCAGCTCCCTGTTTAAGGCCTAGGAAAAGCAACATAGGATAGCCCACGTGCTGGGGGAGACCTGGAGGAGGCTTCTGGCACCTGACCCAGTCCTGATCCTTGCAGTCATCTGGGGAGTGAAGTAATGAGTGAAGTATCTCACTCTGTCGCTGGAGCATTGCAGGAGGTGGCCTGACCCAGCACTCGAGGCCAGCCCCTTCGGCAGCTGACTTTCAGAGGCTACATCTGGTGCAGGACAGGAAATGGGCCCCGTCACCGCTCCCTCAGGCCCTCACCTAGGGGCCGTGCCAGTCTTGGGGGAGCACACGGACTCTGCGCTTAAGATGCCCCCACCTGACAGAAGCCAGAAGGGACTAGAGATGGATGTGGTGTGGTTGGAGGAAGGCAGATGGACAGAGGCAGACAAATCAGGGAGTGGCTCAGCGGAGGGGCTTGGAGAGAACAGACTGGGAGCCTGGACGGACAATGGTGGGCCCAGGCTGAAGTGTGCACGCGTTGTTTTCAACAGGCCCAGGTCTCTCCCTGAACACCATGTATGATGTTCTGGGTGGCCAGAGCAGCGAAGGGGAGCTTATCCCACTGTCGCTACCTGCGAGTGTCACCAACTTGTGGTGCAGGAGGAGCAGGCTTCTAGGCAGAGGCTGCTGTGTTCCCAGGACATGCCCCCACATGCCTACTTGTCATGGGATTGTCAGCGTCTACTGCTTCCCAAGACCCCAGGGGCCTTGCCGTTGTGTGACCCTCGGTGGCCCTCTTACCACCAGCAAGGCTGTCCCTGAGCTCTGCCCTGGGCATCTTCGCTTCCTGTATGTTTATGTGTCCCCTGCCACCTCAAGCATCCCACCCTTTAACCCTGCTCTGCCTGAAACAGAACCTATGGTGCACCCCACACCCTCCTTGAGTTGGGGGCCCTCAAAGACCAAGGTGCTTCAGCAAGGTCGCCCAGTTGCTGGCATCTCCAGGCCTGGAGTCCTGCCTGCTACTACAGGGCATTCAGCCTGCCCTGTTTTTTTTTCTCTCTGCTCAGGTATGAAGCGGCCACTGAGCCCATCGCCCCCTGGGGAAAAGGAGCCCCCCACAGCTGGTGTGGCAGAGTGCCCCCTGAGGCCCCCAGAGACACCGAGGCCCAAGCGGGAGCGGAAGCGGCCGTCATACACACTCTGCGATGTGTGCAACATTCAGCTGAACTCCGCAGCGCAGGCGCAGGTGCACTGTGGGGGGCGTGCCCACCAGAGGCGACTTCGGCAGCTCAGCCTGGGCAAAAGCTGCTCATCAGGACCAGGTCAGTGTGTGGCAGTGTGGCTCCCGCGTGATGCGGCCCCTCCCCTCCACCGAGTAGCACCCCCTCCACTGAGTGGCACCCTCCATCTAGGTCCTTTGGAATGGCTCTGTACATGTGTTCCTCTCTATGGAGTTGTGGGATCTAGCTGCCCTCTGCAGGGTCTCTGGATTCCTTGATGGCATCAAGTTGGTTTTTAATATCTGGATGACTATGGGGTCTCTGAGGTTCTTACTGATTGTGGGGGCTCTTCCTGTGGAGGTCTTCTGGGAGCAGGACCCTAAAGTAGCACTTCCCCAGTCTGGTTCCCTGAAAGTCTGGCAGCAAGAGCTTGCCTGTAAGGGGGTCCCATGCTCTTGCTGTGGCCTCTGATGGCCCCAGGTCAGTGAGGTGACCTGGGGTGGGGGTGAGCCCTCTCTTCCTGTGGCCGCTGGAGTCCTGGCCAGGATTTTTACCTGTCCCTGACCAGGGTGACTTTGCAAGGTCTAGCTTTGAGCAGCTAGGGGCAGCTGGCTGCTGGGTCGCTTCCTAGGAAAAATGGGTGACTGCCTTCATGATGGTGATTCTGGCTGCCAGGCATGTAGGAGCCACAGCAAAGCAGAGAGCAGCGCAGGCCTCTGGCTCACAGGGGAGACTCTGCCCCCAGCATGGGATGGAAGAGATGTTGGGAATTTGGCCTGTTCAAGGCAGAAGCCAAGTGAGACACACCTCACAGCCCAGGCTGGCAGCTCTGCCCGAGGTGGCCCTGGACTCACACACCATCCTGAGGGCCGCCTACTCTTTTTTTCAAAAATTTATTTATTTTTAAAGTTTAATTTACTCAGGAGGCAGGCAGATCGCCCATCTACTTTTCAACACTCTCAAATACTAGCAATGCTTGGGCTGGGCCAAAGCAAAGCTAACAGCCCAGACACAATCTGCTCCCACATGAATGGAAGGGACCCAACCGTTTTAAAAACACTTACACATACACCTACACACAGAGATCTTCCATCTACTGGTTCTTCCAGATAGCCACAATGGCAAGAGTTGATCCAGGTTGAAGACAGAAGATTCTTCCAGGTCTCCTATGTGGGTGCAGGGACTCAAGCACTTGGGCCATCCTCTGATGTTTTCCTAGGTGCATTAGCAGGGAGCAGGACTGGAAGTGGAGCAGACAGGACTTGAAGCCAAGCATCCATATGGGATGCCAGCATTGCAGTCTGCATCATTAGTTGCTGTGCCACAATTCTGACTCTGGGACCCAACTATTTGGTCCTCTTCCATCTGCTGCCTCCCAGAAAGCTGGAGTTAGAGACCAGAGCTGGGACTCTCACCCAGGCTCTCTGATGGGGTGCATCTTAGCCCTGAGCCAAACGCCCAGCCCTGCCACTTCTGGGGATGATCACAGGATGCCCACTGTGTCCCTTGCTCCTGCTCACGCTTGTCCTGTCCTGCCGGGGGCTGGAGACAAATGCCATCCTCTCACCCTCTGTTGCATGTTGGCATCTGCCTCTTGGGGCTGAGCCAGACATGAAGAACTCAGGTACTGTGCGTGCCAGGGGCTCAGAAGCAAAAGGGCCACTACAGGGGGCACCGGGAGGGGCTCCTGAAGGAAGTGCATGCTGAGCCTTGGAGCCCCAGGGTCAGCAGACAGAGATCTCAGCACCAGTAAAGGCCAGAATCACTCTGGTGGCTGGGACCAACTTCCCAACCCAGCACTGGGGGCTGGGGACTGAAGTGTGACTGAGCAAGGCTGTATCTCAGGTAATGGCTGCTGCCAGAGAGAGAGAGAGAGAGAGAGAGAGAGAGAAAGAGAGAGAGAGATTGTTGGGAGGGGAGAGACGCCAGTCTCTCGTTCGTTCAAATACTCACTGACAAGCTACTGGGCACAAGCAGCTGTGTGGGAATTCCTGTTCAGCATAGGAAAGAGCCATCTCAGTCACGGCATGTGTTGGGATCTTCTCTAAGAAGGCATCCTAGGGCCACGTGCAGCTGAAAGTGAGAGGAGGCACAAATGAATGCACCTGAGCTGCCTGCCCAGGGCAAGCTGCAGAAAGTGAGGCTGCTTGGAGTGATGGGGCAGGAGAGTGTGGTGGGGTGAGGCTGGAGAGGGGAGAGTGGGTCCTAGAGAGCCAGTGCACGAGGGCCTGAACTTTCAGAGCAGCAGCATGCTTGGTGTGGGGTGGCCTGGTGGAGGAGAACCGAAGCCACCAGCTGGGGCGAGTGGAGGGGGTGTGCAGCTGGTGGCTCAGACCATTGTCCCCGAAGTGCTGGGCATCATTGCAGTACCTTGAGCAGGAGTTGGTAGCAGTTCTGGTTGTCCCGGCCTGGGTGAAACTTGAAGTACAGAGGGAAAGAATGTGGATACGTGAGAGAAACACATTCTAGAAGGTTTGGGGGATGGAGGGGCTGGAGAGGATGGAGGGGACCGTAAGGCCTGTGGCTTAGGCCAGCTGCCTTGTGAGGAAAGAGGTTCATGAGAGAAGACGGGCAGTCAGCACTGGGTGAGGAGAGCTGACCTGCGACCAGGGACGTGGCCCCAGCCCTTGTTTCCGTGGGCAGTGGACACTCCTGGTAAAGCCCCTCCCGCTCCTGCTCCCATGCCAAGGTGGAGAAAAGGCTATGGTCCCCTGGCCAGAACATGCCCCTGTGATGGGGACCCCCCACTTCCCCTGGGTTCCTTCTTCCCAGAGTCCCCAGTGCACCCTCAAGCACCGCATTGGTTTGAGGGGACGAGGACACTGTCTTAGGGATCACTGGGAGACCTGATGCCAGGTCTTGCAGTTCAGGGTGCTTGGTCCCCACTGGGTAGTGCTTTGTGTGCCTTGGGTGAAGGGTGGACATAGCAACAGACCTCCCCATCCACCCCTGCTAAGGGCAGGGGCCAGAGCTCAGGTGAGCAATGGCTACACTGGGGCTCTGGCAGGGGCACTGGCTGACCCAGGACCTCGACCCCGCAGTGACATCCCTTTCTCCATCTCCGAGAGCTGCAGGCAGGGGAAGCAATGACCCAGCAAGATGCCAACCGCTGGACCCAAGGCAAGGAGAAGTGAGGCAAAACAGTACTCCCCATTCAATAGAGTAGAGGCCCTGGGAATACCAAGGGGACATGGAGACCTTCTCTCCCTGCTCTGCTCCTGATCGTGCAGTGTTGGGCTCTGCCTGGCACCAAAGGCCAAGGGCTTGCTGGGAACTGTCATTCTGATTAGGGGCCTGTGGGACTGAAGGCCTCCACAGTGACAGGCTGTCACAGGCAGCAGGACGGGGACTCTCTCCTGTCCAGTCCCAGTGGCTGTCTGTGGGAAGAAGACAGGGAGGTGGGGTATTCTTGCTCTCTAAGAAGGCCTTCTAGAACCCAGTGCATGGGGCTGTGAAAGTCTGGGGTTGGGGGAGCTGTCAGCACTGGCCAGAGGCCTTCTTTGGCATCCACACCCACTTCCTTGCCTTCTCATTCCCATCCCTGAGTGAGCCTGAAATACATGGGACACCCCCTACCACTGCCCCTTCTGCAAGCACTTCCTGCTGCCCCTGCCCACCTGCCCCTATCTGCCCTCCACACAGGAAACCCTTTCATTCTGTAGGAATGTGGCTGGTATCTCCTCCCAGGAGGTGTGGGCACCAGGCCCCTCCCCCCATAAAACTGAATTCAGTGACCCTAACTAACCCACACACCCTTAAACAATCTTAAGTGGCTCTCCATCATGTGCCAAGACAGAAAGGGGCTGACTGCAACCCCAGATAGGGAAATTGGGTCAGCACAGGACTTGCTTGGGGTGAATCACCCCCACCCCCCACTGAGCTCTGGGCCTGGCCACTTGAGGGAGATGCTGAGCTCCAGTCATACAAACCGGGAGAACAGGGCTCAGCGAGATTAAGGGCCACAGCCAAGGCCACACAGCTGGATCCAGATCTGAGTTTCAGACTTCATTAAAAAGAGAAAATAAAAAAAAATGATAGATTTATTTATTTGAAAGACAAAGTTAGAGAGCAAAAGAATGAGACCTTCTCTTCTCTGTTTTTTTCCCCAACTGGGCCAGGTTGAAGTCAGGAGCCATGAGTTCATCCAGGTCCTCCACCTGGGTGACAGGGGCCCAAGCACTTGAACCATGTTTTGCTGCCTGCCCATACACATTAGCAGGCAGCTGCATGGAAAATGGAGCAGCTGGGACTTGGATCAGTGCTTGCAACGAATGCTGGTGCTGTAGGCAGCAGCCTAACCTGCCTGTAAACAGGCAGCAGCCATGTTTCCAACTCTAATCCTATCTCACAAGAGAACAGCATCTAGTAAAGGAGACTGAGCCACAATATACATTTTTAAAGATTTATTTTTATTTGAAAGGCACAGAGAAAAGGTGAGATAGAAATTTTCCATCTGCTGATTCACTCCCCAAATGGTCGCAATGGCCAGAGCTGAGCTGATCCAAAGCCAGGAGCCAGGAGCTTCTTATGGGTCTCCCATGTGGGTACAGAGTCCCAAGGCTTTGGGCCGTCCTCGACTACTTTCCCAGGCCACAAGCAGGGAGCTGGATGGGAAGTGGAATAATCAGGACACAGACTGGTGCCCATATGGGATGACTGTGCTTGAAGGGGGAGGATTAGCTAATTGAGTCACTGAGGTGGCCCCTGAGCCGCAACAGTTGAGAGCGGGAGGAGACCCAGCCCAGAGCGACAGGATGGCTCCCAGTAAGATGACTCTAGCCATGACCTTAGCTGATAGGTAGGGAGATGCTGGCATCTCTTTCCCCCTCCCCAAAGGCTGCCTCCCAAAAGCAAACAAGTGCCTACCTGTCTCTGCAGGACTAACCCCAACTCAGGCTTCTAGCTCAGGGTGGCCTTCCCTCTCACCCCCCACCATTGCAAGCTGAGCCTGGAGGGGAAAGGAGGCATTGAAGATGCAACCTCAACTTGCTGGAAGGGCCAGAGGAACCCTGGGTGAGATATACCGGGGTGGGGGGCCATGCAGCAGGAGGGATCCCTCCCAGGAATCCTCAGACCTCCCTGCTCCCTGCCAACTCCACACACCACCCCACCCCACCAATATGGTCAGCCCCTCATCTCTAGGTGGGAGCCTCTGGTTTATCTGGACCCCAGAGGTCGAGACCTTGAGCTTGGTCATGCCTGAGTCACTGGCTCTGTGAGCTCGGCAACCTGTGTTCCCTGCAGATTGATTCATCTTAGGAGGCCCGGGAGCCTCTAGTATGGGCTACAAGTTCTTCCTTGGGGACCACCCACACCCATCCCCCACCTCTACATGCAAGCTTCAAAGACACTGCTCCCCTCAGCGGTTTCTAGCAGTCTAATCCCCCTCTCCCACTGTTAGTCTGAGGCAGTGGTGGCAAGTGACCAAGTGCCCCAGGCTCCTGCTGGATGCCCAGGTGTGACATACCAGCACCCCCACCCCCATCCCCTGGGGGACCACCAGGAAAGGCCAGTCTGTCTGAGTAGAGAATCGGGGCTTAGCTCAGATCCTGTCTGAGTCTCCCGGGTAGCTTAACTAGCTCTGGGCTTGAGTTTCCTTCCCCTCTCTACCCAGATCCAGGTTAACAGACCTGTTTGGGGGAGCTGTTGCAGCCAGCCCCCCTCCGCAGACTTGCTCCTTGCTCTGGAGATTACAGGCTATTGTCTGGCCGAGACAGGGTGTTGAAGAGGCCTGGAATGCCAGGGCGGAGGACTGGCTGTCTCCCCTCCCATGTGTGACCCCCTCCCAGCTGCCAGGTGCTCAGATGAGGCAGGAAGCCAGCTTTCTGGAAGTACAGGGAGAGGGAGCAGCAAAGAAAGAAGAGGCAGGGCTAGCATTAGCGGGGAGGGCTGGCTGGGACCGCCTTCCTGCCACAGCCCCGAGGCAGGTCCAAGTGGGTCCAGAACGAGAGCAAGTGTAAAAGGAACCCTGTGCTGAGTTTCACCTTTGCCCCACCTCCAGTCCCAGTTCTCTTACTGGGGTAGGATATGCCCTGCTCCAGGAAGCCCAGGAACACCCAGACCAGCTAACGCCATCTGCCGCTGCTTCCCAGCCAGGTCCCTCCCTGGTGCCCTCCCCTTCTCACCCCTCAGATCCCCTCCCTCTGTTACTCTGACTGGGATTCATTTGCCCCCTGCTCTGCTCTGAGGTGCCTCCCGAGACGGAGGATGCTCTTAGGTGAGTGATGGTGACATCGGGGTGGGAGGAGTGGAAGGGAGGCTCTTCACCCCACTGCCCAGACCTACCCTTTCCTGTGGCTCCCAGAAGCTGCATCCGAGATGCCAGGGGCCAGCTGACATTTGCACCTTGGTCCAGGTGCAGGGGTGGGAGAACCAGGTGGGCTGCCCATCTGTGCAGGCGTGTGCCCAGGCAACCTGGGTCAGAGGTGTGAGGTCATTCCTTTAATCTGTCCCTAAGGGGCTGGGAGGAAGGGGACCAGGCCCTAGGGGACTGAGGAGGGAGCTGCTGCTACAGCAAAAACCAGGGTTCTCCCCCACATGTGATCCAGCACCCCCTGCTTCTCTGTGGATGCCCTTTTTCCTCCCCACACAGGGGGTGAGATAGCCCCTCAAAGGACCTTGCTGGAGAGCCCTTCCCAGAGGGGCGAGGGTCTGGCAGCAGTGGGATGTGAGTGGCTGTGCGGTATTCCAGCATGGGGTAGGTGGGTGCCTGTGTCTGGGGAATCAGCACATGCCAGGAGTGGGCAGGGAGCTCCGTAGAATGTGGGACACAACCCTGGCTGTGGCAGACTCCTATGGGGGTACCCCAGTGCTAGGACTCAGCTCGACCCCCTGCACAGCTGCTGGCTCTCTCTCTCTCTCCTGGATATCTGTTTTCCCCTACAGTTTTGGTTTCATCTGTGAGAGACACAGCAATGCTGTTATGTGAGGCGTGTGTGACTTGGGAGGACACTGCTGCCTGCCCTGTGACTGGGGGAAGGGGGGAGCAAGGCTGTGTGTTTGGCTGCAGGTGCCTGGGGGTCAGGTGTATTTGATCTCCTGGGAGGCTTGTGCTGGCGCCCATCTCCCCCAGCCAGTGGTCCATCCAAGGGTCTTTGTGCCCAAGAGTCTGCCTTTCGCCCACTGCTTAAGTCATCTACAGAAACGTGAGCAGGGTTGTGTGTATCCACCTGTCTGTCCCTCTGAGCGTGGGGCACCACAAACTGGTCTTGGTTGGGTCTGGCTGTGTATGCGTGCATACCCACACTTGGCTGTCGTGGCAGCCAGGGTCTCGGTCTCAGCATGGGTACCTCTGGGTATGCACACATCTGTGCATGCAGAGATGGTCTGGCTGTGGGGTGGTGTATGTAGGCATGTGCCCAGGGGTTGGTGTTGGGGTCTGGGAGCCTCACGGTGGTGTGTGTGTGTGTGTGGGTGTGGGTGTCCCAGCAGGCGGCTTCTCCAGAGCTTCTGCCTTGGGTGATAGTCAGGTTAACGTTATTTCCCCCGCCACCTCCCCCTCTGTGCCTCTGCCCCAGTCTTGGCTGGAGTCCCAGGGCAGCCTCTTCTTCTCTCAGTCATGCTCCTTTGTCATGTTTTTCTGGGTCCCCCAACCCCTCCTTGCCCCTCGGGCAGCCTTCCAGTGGTCCACAGGATGCTGGGCAGGAGGGAGCAGAATGGCCCCAGGCTCCTGAGCCGCGATGGCCACTGCTGCACACAGCTGACCTTTTCATGGGGCAGCATTCTACACCTGCTGGGCTGCATGGTGCCACCTTGGCCAGCGGTGGGCGTTACAGCATCTGCCTCCATCTGCACATGGCCAGGAGCCAGTGATGTCCCTGACCCATGTATTGTCCAATGCCCTGGGGGCCAGAGACTGTGGTGACTGTCACAGGCAGATGGGGTGGGGGTGCAGTAGCACTCTTGGGGGGAGCAATGCCTGGTGCTGGTGAGCAGAGGCCCACTGGGGAGGGGGTTGGAAGGCATTTCCGGGTGACTGAGTTAGCTGCAAGGGCAGATACTGGGTCATTCCTTGACCTGTAGCAGCAAACCAACCCCTGTTCCAATGGCCTCCACACCTGACACCTTACTTGGTCCTCAAATCCATTCCTGTCCTGGCCTCCTCTTTCAGCTGTGACTCTCAGTTCACAGATGAGGAAACTGAGGCATCCCTCTCCCATCCCCATTCAAGGAGCTGCCCAAAGGCCCCAGAATTGAGTGTAAATGGAGTTCCCTCCTGGCCTCCAGGTCTAGGTGTGAGGTACCCACCACTGCAGGGAGCCCACATCGATCCTCATTTCTGGAGTGGGGAGGACTAAACAGGAACCAGGGTCAAGTGCATCTGACAGTCCTAGCAAGAAATCCCTGTGATTTCCCTCTTCCACCCTTGCTGTGGTCCCCATTACAAATGACCAGTTAGACTGAGATCCCAAGCTCCCAGCCCAACCAGCATTCACCCCTGGATCTCCCAATATCCGGCCTGCGCCCCTAAGCCCCCTCCACTCCCAGCCCCCAGTGCTCTCTGGAGTCTGTTGCACGTGCAACAGTGTTCAACTTCCCCAAGGATTGATGATGTGTGGAGTGTCTCCCACCTCCCGCCTCCCGCTGTGGGGCCTATGGGCTCACAAGGCAGACCTTCGCTTCCACGACCCCGGCTCTTCCAGGGCAGCGAAGCAGTGCACCCCAACCCTACTCCCTACGTGCTCCACCAGTTTGCCTCTACATAGTCTGAGCCAGCGCCTCCAGGAGCCCGAGGGCACGTGTGATGACCTGCAGGCTTCTCCTTCCCTTCTCACTCCCCGCAGTCTCACTTCACTTGCTCCCTCTGCCTTATGTGCAGCCCCAGTAGGAAAAGTGAGGATTGAGCGCTTGGCAGAGATGGGTGCGGCCAGGTGTGCCCCGGAGGAAGCCGCACACCCTGGCCGCTGCCATCCCTGCCCATTCCCGGGCTAGTGCCTCTTGGCCCCAGTTACCACTAGTGGCTGCTGTCGCTCTGTGGGGCCCTAATGCTCAACAAGCATGGCGAGGCTGAAAACGCCTTCAATGTGGGCACCGACAACTTCCAACACCACACCCTGCTGTACCACGTCACCTCAGATGCCCACTAGGAGGCCCTGGCCGTCAACCAGGGCCCAGCGGAGCAGGCAGCAACCTACTCAGGCCTGGCACCCACGCCCACCCCGAGAGGGGTCAAGACGGAGGCAGACCTGACCAAGATAGCCATGCTGACCACCGTGTATGGCATGGCCAAGGAGGATGTCCCTGACGACCGCTGAGCTGCCCTGCTCGAACTACAAAAGTTCAACCTGTGCTAGGAGCTGCTGGGTATGGAATGTGATGACCACTAGCACCCCCGGAGGGTGAGGGACATGCAGGTGGGTGGCAGCTGGGGGATGGGGAGGGAGCACGTTGAGCCATCAGACAGCAGCCCCAGTGTGCCAGAGCCCCCACCCTGATGGCAGCCAAGGCACTTCCTTCACATTCTCACATTTCAGAACCTTCACTGAGAGCCCACGGTGTGCCAGGCACTGGGCCACCTGCAGAGCATGCACAAGCCAAGAGACCAGGCCTGGCCCAGGCCTAGGGGAGGAGATGGAACCTGGAGCACTGTTTTACTGCCTAACCCAGAGATTACAAATGACCTCAGGTGGTTGATAATCCCCTGGATGTATTTTATTGATTTGGGGGGAAAATTTCCAACCTAAAACCACGAGAAGCCATAAAAGAACCAGGATCAGTGACCCCAACTGCAAAGGGGGGTCCCCAGGCTCTAGATGGGGTACAAGGGCACCTTGCCCAGTCTTCCCCAGTCCCTTGGTTTGCTGCTGGTCGGCATCAGGCTCAGGGTTCCACACATGGCCCCTGCAGGCATGCAACCTGCAGCTCCATCCCAAGAACAACCGTGTTTGTCTTGAGTCAGGTGGACTTGGGTGGGAGGCACTAGCTGGGACCCTGAGTAAATTGGGCAGGAGTGAACAGGGGCAAATATTAGTTGAGAGCAGACATTGGAGTTCAGAAAACAGAAGCTCAGAGAGGCCAAGTGGCTTGATCAGGCAGCACAGCCAGGGAGGGGCAAGGCCAGGCTCCCTCTCTCTGCACCCCTGCCTTGCTGACAGGTGGCCATTGCAGGGGTCTTGCACACAGAGGCCTGCCAGTGCCTGAAGGTATCCCCATATGTGGGACTGGTGTTAGACGAGACCAGGGTCTGGCCTGAGTCCCACAGCCTGGCTATTTGCCACTTTGGTGTCCCACTGTGATGGCCAGCCCGTGACCACCTTCCTGGGCATGGTGAAGCTACAGGAGGGTGAAGTCACCGCCGGCCAGTTCCTAGACATCCTGCAGGCTTTTTGTGTGTCTACACTCAAGCTGACCTGACTCAGCTCCAGCCTGCCCAGTGAGCACCTGCAGAGCCTGGGACAACAGCTCTGGACTGCCTGCCCACTGCTCACAGAGCTACATTGCCTCCCTGGTCAGACAGATCCCGAGCCCCTGCCTATCTGGGTGAATATGAGAGCATCCTGGATGCCTTGCTCCTGAGGCCGAGTTTCCCCACAGTCCCTGAGCTGCAGGCAGCACTAGTCCTTGCAGCCGTTGACTTGGCCGGGCCACGGCCTGTGCCCTGGGCCTCCCTGCTGCCCATGGTGGAAACAGTGGCTGAGGTCTGGTCAGGCCTTGTACCCACCCTGGAGGTGGCCGTCCCAGTTTCCCCACAGTCGGAGCCCTGTGGCTGGCTCTGTGCCAGTTCACCTTCAGAGCCTTCACCCACCTGCTGCTGGATGCTTTGCCCTCCGTGCAGAAACTTGCCCTTGTCCTGCAACCAGAAGAGCCAGACTTGACCTTGCTACAGCTCCTGGTGACGGCGACCATAGCCTCCAAGCTCAGTGCAACTCCAGCGGAGGTTGCCTTCCAGGGCTTCCTATGGGAACTGGCATCCTCGGAACCTGAAGTGAGAGGCGGACGCTGCACCTACCGCGGGGTGGAGCTAAGCCGCTGCTCCGAGATTGCAGTGCGGGGCTTGGAACAGCTGGTGGGAGGCTCTGCGGGACTCCATGCTTAGGGGGCCCTCTCCAGGGGGCCAAAACCGCCTTCAGGGCCATCTTCAACTCCCAGCGCTACCCACAGATGCCAGAGGAGCTGAGAGTGCTGCCGCGCCTTCACGCCGGCCGTGATGCGCCGCCAGTGGCCGCTGGGAGACTTCGAGCACTCCAAGCGCGTGATGTTCAGCCTGGAGCAACTCGGGTGGCGCACGCTGTGCACCAGGCTGGCGTGCTCGCACTCCAAGCTGCACGAGCTCTTACCTGACTTTGCAGCCCTCACTGCCCTGGCTTTAACGTTGCCCTTGGGAACCGGCCTCTTGGACAAGGTGGACCTCAGCTGAGAGCTGCGGTGGTGGGGGCAGAGCAGGGCAGGGGAAGGCCACAGAGGGCATGTGGTGAAGATCGCTGTGGATGGGCGCCATTGCGCGAATTTGACTTCACGCTGGCCATGGAGTTCTTAGAGAGTGGGTAGGGGAAGGGGTTTCTGGGGCCTCAGCTCCCCTGTAGGTGGCCCCCTCTTCTTGGCCCAGTCACCCTGGGACCCGGGGCACCTGACCATGCTGTGCCCACACTGACCAGTAATTGTTCCCACCTTCCTTCCTCCTGGAGGTCCTGGGCCTCCTGTCTGCCCTCTGGGAGGGCTGGGTCCAGAACATATGGGCAGATATGCAGAGGCCCCCAGAATGGCTGCCATTCTTTTCCTTTGGATGAGGAGTAGTTCACCCTGTCCCCTTCTGAATCCCCCACCTCCATGTTCTGACCCTGGAAAGCTGACATGTCTTGATGAGGAGAGGCAAAAGGCTGGGTCTTGGGAGAATTGAAACATCAAGGGAAATGAGACCAGGTCCGCAAGCGCATGTTAGCCCTACTCCTGGCAGTACCTGTTCCAGGCCCAGCTTTCTGGTTTCCAGGGAGCTATGGGGTCCTCCTTTGGTGCCCCCTCCTGCTGGAGCTTTCTTGTTTTACACAGTGTGTATCAGCATCACAGTCTATGCACCTGAAGGAATCTATCACATCAACGGAGACTGCGTTGCTGTCACTTTTTTTTCCTCAAAATCAGATTGTCCTCCAAGATACTAATTCTCCCCTGCTGTCGCTTGGATCCTTTAAGATCAAAGACTGGAGAAGTGCAGTGTGGTCACCTGCTGTCCCCTGGGGCTGACCTGGGCGCACCTGCCCTTTGGCCTCCCTAAGAGAAGCAGCTAGGGCCTGGTCTGGGGGGGACCTTGTCCCTCAGATATCTCTGGGGTTTTCCATCCCTCCTTTGGGATCTAGAAGGGTGGGTGGAGCTGGCCTTCACACAAAGCCCCCTGGGGTTGGGTTTAATTTGTAATAAAGTGGAAACCCAGCACATGGTGCTGTCTCCATGGTTGTGTGTATGGCAGGGGCCAACCCCACTCCTGCCCCCTCCCTCCTGGGCTCCCCAAGGGGCTTCATTTGATCCCCACGTTGCCTCTGTCCAGTGAGAGGGCCCTCTCTCTGGGCTGGGAGCCTTGAGCTGTGGCCTGCCTGCCTCCTGCTTCCCTTGCTCTGGGGCCAGCTGTCACCCTGGGTTCGTGGAAAATGATTCAGGTGGTTCTGCACCTCCAGGCACCCATCCACCTCGTGTGCTGGCTGCAAAGGTGGGAGAGAACACCTGCTCTTCCACCATGGCTCCTTGGTTCAGATCCCACCCTTCTTCCTCCTGCAGCAGGCCCGGCCTCCAGCGCTTCCAGCCCCCTGCTGGCCTCCCTACCTCTGCAGCCCCCGCTGGACCTCAAGCACTTGCTCGCCTTCCTCAATGGCGCCACCCCACTCAGTCTCTTCCCCAACTTCAGCACGGTACGGAGAGTGGGCTGAGGAAGAGGTCTGTGGGGGGGCGGACCAGGATGGCGGGCTCCAAGGGGCCAGCCTCAGCTACTGTATCTAGCTGGGGCACTCCATCATCTCCCATTGCGACCTGGTGCATCATAAGAGGAGGGACCCTAGGCTGCAGAGCAAGAGTCACCCCCTCTCCACCCTGTCCCCCACCTCCAGCACTGCTACGCCCGCGGGGTCTGGCAAGTACAGATCCCACGTGATTGTGTGCATAGGGCTATGTGTGCCATTGTATAGCTGTGTCTTCTGTGTGTGTGTGGCCTCATGACTCTCCTGCTGGTCTGGGACAGCTATCAGCTTGTGTGCCAGGTGTCCCTCGATTTCCATATGTGGCAGAAAAGTGTCCCAGCTGAACTTTCCTTTGCCATATGATGGCTAAGAAAACCCCTGTCCACGGGTGAGCCTCCAAACAAGATGGTAGCAAATTCCTGCACCTACTCCTGGGGGGTGCAGACACCCTAGGGAATCTGGAACATTGGGGAGGATCCTCTTGCCCTTGTCCAGGGCAGCTGAGCCCCCTGCTGGTTGCTGGAGCCCAGCGTTCTGTGAGATCAGTGCCTGGTTCTGTTCCCCGGGGAAGTTTCTTCAGCTGGGCCCTTCCCTCTTCCCTTGCAAAGTTCCTCTCAACAAATTCTGCTTCTTGTCCCTGAGAAAAAGAAACTAAAGGCTTGGCCTGATTGGAGAGGAGAGGGGTGAGGAAAGTCCTGCTCAAGCAAATATTCCAAAGGAATGAGGCTGCCACTTGGGAGATCCTCAGGCCACCGCTGGCTGTCCCCAGATTCTGTGCCTGACTTCCAACCTCCCCTGGATGGCAAGGCTTTTACTGCCAGGCTGCAGGCCCCATGCCAGGCCCCCAGCGCCAGACACTAAGGCTGGATTATGGGACCCTCCCTACTACCTCATTGCCATCTCCCTGTGCACAACTCCCAGTGCCGGTGGTTTACGATTCTTGCAAATGAGAACAGTAGAACAGACCCCAGAGGGGCGGTGAAAGTACACAGGTGTCTGACAGGACTTGCTGGCCAGGAAGAGGAGGGCTGTTTTTCTCTGACAAACAGATCCAGGGGTTTGGGGCTGCCTGCACCCTGCTCAGCCTTTGGTGTTTGGTGTTTTATAGTGCCCCGCTCCCAACACCCCATGACCACCCACTTCTGCACTGACCCAGCGTTATTTTGTCCTCCTGCTCCCTGACAGATGGACCCAGTCCAAAAAGCTGTCATCAGCCACACGTTTGGGGTCCCCTCCCCCTTGAAGAAGAAGCTCTTCATCTCCTGTAACATCTGTCACTTGAGGTTCAACTCAGCGGTGAGAGTGGAGAGGAGTGGGCACAGGGGTGGCATGGACTGGGCAGGGGCAGGGCGGAAGCCCATGGGCTCCTCTCTGTCTATGTTCTGGATCTTTCTGTAAGAGAGAAGGCCACCTCTCCTCACTCCAGGCCCTGGGAAGTGAGCCTCACAAACCTTTGAGGATCCACAGATGGCACTGAGGCCCTGGGGAGACAGGGAAGAGTGCTGTCATCACCCCCACTTCCCAGACAGGCAAGCTGAGGCTCAGAGAGGTACACTGACTTGCCTTGAGGCCATGTAGCTGGTGGGTAGATAGGCTGGGCTTTGAACCCGGGTCAGGTTGATCCCCAGGCCGACCCACTCCTCACACTAGAGCTTTACCTGGGCAGCTCTGGGCTTCAGGCTAAATGCCGGCAGACCTGCTATGGATAAAGCACCCAGGAAGGGGTTTCAGGGCTGGGGAACAGCAGGGAGATAGCCTGGGTTGGAAGAGAGAGGACACCGACAGGCCAGACGTGGGGAGTCCCCTGCAGGCCTTCAGGGTGCAGGAGTCCCCCAAGACTCAGAGGAGAAACTGAGGGAGGGGCCCATCCTTGGCTGGTTGGGCCCAGGCCCAGTGCCTGGCCAGCAGTAAACACTCTCTAGTTGAGAAACCTCAACGAGGGGTGAATGTTTTGGAGCGCCTCTACCCTCCCTCCTGAATGCGAGGGTTCCTCTCTCTTCATTTGTCCATTTATCAGGTCGATAGCTGGCGACCATTGATCTTCCCCGCACATGTGAAACCCTTTTAATTCCTGTTGCTGTTGAATTCTGACAATCCCATAAAGTCAGGAAAAACATCCCCCAGTTTACCAGTGAGAAAGCTCAGGCCCAGACACCTGAACTGACCTTCCCACAAGTGACTGGATCAGAAGAGGGAGGCAGAGACTGCTTGCCCAGGTGAACTGGTTTTCTGGAAGCTCAGAACCACACACGGGCCAGGACAATGGTGACTCTGAAACCAATTTGTCCCGTGTATGATCCAAGCCCTGCCTCCCTCTGACCCAGGGGAGGGGCCTCTGAGCCCAGGCTCGGTTCCCACTTAAATATGGGACAGGTGAACTTGACACACGTATGATGATGACTCCGTGCCCTCCACTTCCCAGAACCAGGCGGAAGCTCATTATAAAGGTCACAAACACGCCAGGAAGCTCAAGGCCATGGAAGCCGCCAAGAACAAGCAGAGGCCTCCAGCCCCAGCCAGCGAGGGGGCAGCGGCGGCGGCGGAGGCCCAGGTTGAGACTCCAGCCAGTGAAACCTCCAGGGAGCTACAGAGTGAAGGTTAGCCTGCATCTCTCCCCCAGCCCCTGGCCAGGGACCTTCCCCTGCTTCTAGGGATCCGCCCAGGAGTCCAGTGCTTGCTGCTGTTGCTTCTTGAACTGGGGCTGGACTTCCAGCCCCTCAGGCTGCAGCTGGCACCTGTCCAGCACAGTGGGCTGGCTCAGGCTGTGCCAGCAGTCCTGGGTCACCTCCCAGTCGCTTCTGGGCTGTGTTCATGGTACCAGTGAAGCTCAGTGGGTTCTCTCCTCAGCTTCTCATGCAAATAAAAAGCTTGGACAGCAAGCACACACATAACAGAATCTTCAATAGGAAAGCACTGGTCCGGGAAAGTAGGGACGTAGAGTATCCGACTAGACACTAGCTTTAGGGGAAATGGCTTGGGCGTTTTTTTTTAAAGATTTATTTTTATTGGAAAGTCAAATATATAGAAAAGAGGAGAGACAGAGAGGAAAATCTTCCATCCGTTGATTTACTCCCCAAGCAGCCACAACTCCCAAGCCAGAGCTGCACCTATCTAAAGCCAGGAGCCCAGAGCTTCTTCCGGGTCTCCCACACAGGTGCAGGGCTTTGGGCCGTCCTCAACTGCTTTCACAGGCCATAAGCAGGGAGCTGGGTGGGAAGCGGGGCTGCCAGGATTACAACCAGTGCCCATATGGGATCCCAGTACATTCAAGGCGAGGACTTTAACTGCTAGGCTCCCATGCCAGACCCAGCTTGGGCTTTTAAAATTTTCTTTTCTTTTCTCAAAGTTATGAACACAAAGAGGGGCACGGGGCAGAGGGGACACAGGTGTCTGGGCTGATAGAGAGGTGTCGAGCAAGCACCTTCTAGTGTCTATCTTGTCCTATTCTGGGCCTCCTCCTCCCTAGGTCTGGGCAGAGAAGCGGAAGGGAGACACCCTTGGCCCTGGTTGTCTTTGCACAGCCAGCCCATCTGGTGTGTGTCGACAGTGAACTGTGACATGGGGTTTGGAAAGTGGTCATTCCTTCTCCTCTTCCAGGCCCTGGACCCGGCCTCATTCACTTCTTAGGGCTGTCAGCACAAAGGACCCCAAACTGCTGAGTCAAAAGACCCAGTTCTTGAGATGCCAAGTCCAAAGACAAGGCGTGGACGGGACCAGGTTCTCTTTGGGCGTGCACAGGCAAACTCCATCAGGCAGCTCTCGCTCCCAGCAGTGGCCAGAGTGCCTGGCATTCCTTGGCTCTCAGATGCCTGGCTACAATCGCTGCCTCCATGCTGGCACCACATTCTCCCTGTGCTCTCACGGGACCCACCCTTAAGGCCGCCAGTCACCCATCAGTCCCGCCCTTATCTGGCATGACCTCATCTGAAGGCACATCTGCAAAGACCCTGGCTCCAAAGGAAGTCACGTCCCCAGCGCCAGCCAAGGATGCCCCCAGGCCCAAGGTCACCATGACCCTGGCTTGTCTTCAGTTGATTTCATTTGGGCTGTGTTGAATCCTAGCTAGCTCTGTTGTTCATGGGTGTGGCTTTTGTTTGTTTGTTTGTTTAGATTTTTTTTGTATGAGTGTGGCTTTTGTTCATCTCCTGAATATTTGCCAGGGACAGGTTCATTCATATTAAGCAAGTCACAGTTGGTCTTTTTCCATTGCTCTGTAATACTCCTGTGACCACACCACTGTTGTTTCTCAGTTTATTCTCTTGCTGATGGATCTTGGGTAGTTCCTGATTTTATGCTATCATGAATAGCCGACCCTGAACATTCTAGAACTTCTTTTTGGTTTGGTGATGCCCGCTCAACAATTAGCAAGTAATGAGGCTATCAGGCTGTGAGGGTTTGCTGGGATGGGACTACTTTGTCTGAGTTTGTGACTTCAGGTGGGTAAAGTGGGACCCCGAGATGCCCAGGTCTGCCTGGCCAGTTGGAATCCAGCCCTGGTCATCCCTGCACTAGGCACCCTTCGGCCCTGCCCTGATCCCTCCAGGCCAGTGCTTATTGCTGTGGGTCCCAGAAGACGCCTGGGCCAACCCCCCTCACCAGTGCCTCCTTTCCCCCAGCAGTTTCTGCAGCCCCTCCTCTCGGCCCTCCACTACAGCTCCCACCGAGCCCAGACCCCTCATCGAGAGAACCAGCACACTCAGACCCCCTGGATGCTGCCTCCTCTTCCTCCTCTTCTTCCTCCTGCCCACCCTGCTCCCCAGAGCCTGGAAGAGAGGCTCCAGGGCCAGAGCCAATGGCAGCAGCTGCAGGCAGCAGTGCAAGCAGGGAGGGCAGGGGTGAGAAGGGACACCTCTACTGTCCCACGTGTAAGGTGACCGTGAATTCAGCCTCCCAACTTCAGGCTCACAACACAGGTTAGTGTCCATTCGGCAGGGCTATCGTCTGCAGGGGTGTGGGAGGAAAGGGGAGAGGCAGGTGGGCTGAGCTTCCCCAGCCATGGGCAGGCTGGAGTCCCAGGGCTGGGGGCAGAGGTACGTGCTTAGCTGTGCCCCACGCAGGCACGCTGGGTCCTGCTGCTAATCCCTGGGGCAGAGCAGGCTGCGCTGAGGCAGCAGGGACTGGAGGTCACCTCCTCTGCTTGGTCACTCAGCCCCTGCATCTCTGCCTGCTCAGAACCAGGAGGAAGGGACTAAGATTAGAAGCAGAAGGGAAGGCGCTCTGGTGTCCTTGACTGGGGGCGGGGGGAGCTGGCAGGAGGTGACCGTGGGTGCAGAATGGCTTCCAGGCCTAAAGGGACACACTGACCTGATTGCTGGGGGCTGCATCCCCTTGGCCTTGCAGTCCCCACTTTGGGAGCTCAGAGATGGTCGTCTCCCCTCCCTCCAGGAGCCAAACATCGGTGGATGGTGGAAGGTCAGCGTGGGGCTCCCCGAAGGAGCCGGGGCCGCCCGGTGCCCCGGGGAGGGGCTGGACACAAGGCCAAGAGAGTGGCAGCAGGTCGGAGTGGCCGCCAGGGACCCAGCCCTGCGCTGCGCTGTGCTCTCTGCCAGCTTCAGGTCAATTCAGAGACCCAGCTCAAGCAGGTGGGAAAAGGGAGGCTGGGGTCTCTGGGCTTGGAGGGGGCAGGCTGCAGGATCGGTGGGAAAGACAGGTGTACGTGGAGTGGACAGGGAGGAGCTGGATGGAGTGGGAAGGGCTGGCTGCATGGTGACAGGGGGATACCCGTGACCTCCCTTACCAGACCCTCCCCCCCCGGTGGGGGAACACCCAGGAAGAGTTGTGGATAGAGAGGAAGGGTAAGACAGTCAGGTGTGATGGTTTCTGTCTGTCTGTTCATCAGCACATGAGCAGCAGGAGACACAAGGACCGCCTGGCCGGGAAGCCCTCCAGGCCCCACAGCCAGCCCAGCAAGCTGCAGAAGCACGCAGCACTGGCTGTGAGTATCCTCAAGGTATCCCACAGGTGGCAACAGAGCTGGAGTGCGGGGTCAAGGGCAAAGGGTGGGGCTGTGGGGACAGGGACAGCCCTGCAGAAGCGGAAGAGCTGGGTTTGGGGGTGTGGGATCTGCCCGCAGGAATGTTCCGGGAGGTGGGCTGGGGTGGTAATCTGAGGGCATGCAACTCCTAGAGACTGTCTCTACCCCTTCACCCCACACCCTCCACAGGAAGACAGGTGCAAGAGAAAGTCCAGTGGAATGAGGGTTTGGGGGTGGAGGAGTGGATTTGGGCTTGGAAGCCTAAAAGGCACGTTTTGCCTGCAGAAGAATCTCCAGATGGGGGCCCAGGGAGGGGGCGGGTCTTCCTGGGGTCAGGGATTCTGTTCATTCCTCTCTTCTCATCGTAGTCTAAACTGGCACTACAGAAGCAACTGACCAAGACGCTGGCGGCCCGCTTCCTGCCTAGCCCGCTGCCTGCTGCCGCTGCTGCCATCTGCGCACTGCCCGGGCCACTGGCCCTCCGCCCGTCCCCGGCAGCCACTGCTGCCGCAACAGCTCCCCTCTTCCCAACCCCGATCCTGGGCCCGGCTCTCTTCCGCACCCCAACGGGAGCCGTCCGCCCTGCCTCGGGACCCATTGTCTTTGCTCCTTATTAGCCTCCTGAGGAGGCCTGGGGACTCCCCAGCAGCTGTCCACCACCCCCAGATCCGTGGCGCCACTCAGTCCCAAAGGGGTTGCCTTCGGCCCCACAGTCCCTCCTCATCTGACCTAGGAACGAGCTGGGCTGTTTCTAGGGGCAGCTGCCCTTGATTGTCCGGACTGGGGATCCAGCCTGTGTCCCTTGGGTCCAAGGCCCATCCCCTCCATTCTCAGGCTGTGGTCAGTCCTGGGCTCCCTAGCACTTCCCAGCCTGTTAACCGCCAAGACCTATGCAAAAGTCCCGGTGCTAGGCAGGTGGTGCTCTCACTCCCCCTAACTGAAAGCCCTGCCCACCAGGGCCCACACCGCCTGGGGTCTCCAGCCAGAGGACAAGAAGCTGCCAGGACAAGGGAGTGCCAGAGGACTTGGCAGAAGAGGGGATCCTTCAGCAGTGCAGAGTTGGGGGGATGGGGACTGAAAGCTTTGGGGGGCTCACCTGCTCCAGTGGGATGGGGCTAGCACAGGGGGAGGGGAGGGGATTATTCTGGCTGGGCCAAGTTTTAACATTTATTTATTTGAAAAGCAGTGTTCAGGATGGGGGAGGGGTAGGAGGAAGCAGAGACAAAGACCTGCCCACTGGCTCACTCTCCAAATTGCCACAAAGTCAGGGGTTGGACCAGGCTGAAGCCAGGAGCCCAGAACAGCATCTGTTTCCCACATGGGTAGCCGAGGCCCAAGTCCATGGCCACCTTCAGCTGCATTCCCAGGTGTATTAGCAGAGAATGGAATCATCTCTCATGTCGCAGGCAGCAGATGAAGCTTCGTGTGCCTCAGAACCCCGCCCCCTTCACCCCGGGGACCCAATTTGTTATTAACAAAGGTTGTGACCCAGTCCTTCCACGCTCTCCCTCTGTGGCCTGTGCCAAGTCCCTCAGATTAAGGACTGTTAACACCCAATCCTCCCAGAGCAAGCCCCTAAGGCTCCCCCGAAGCTGGTCCCTGTACCCAACCCAGCTTCTGTCCGCCCAGCCAGCCCTGTGCACCAGTGTGGGATTTGGCCCCCCCCACACACCCAAGAACACTTCTGGGCCGTCAAGGTGTCACGCACCCAACCCCTCCCCAGCCCAGCCTCTGTCACCCACACGGTATGGGACACTGCCAGTATCCACCAGTATCTCTCTTTTGTGCAAAGACATTGCCAGTAAGAGAAAGAGGAAGGGGGGAGGGGATAAAATGTTTTGATAACAGCAGTTGTGGTTTTATTGTGTCCAATGCATCAATAAATGAACCAGAAGCCCAGCCTGAGGGTGTCCTACCTCTCCTCGCCCTACCCTGCTCTGGGAAGGGGTGTGTCCTGGGGGTGGACAGGGTTGCAGTGTCTCACTTTCAGCAGGTGTGCACTTAGAAGCATGGGGAGGCATGGCAGCTGGGGAGAGGACACGCTGTGACACCTTCCCAGAGTGTTCCACACTTAACGGTTACTGGTTCACCCTATTCTGTTCAGGCGTGTGAGGTAAGGTGGGCTGGAGAAGCGCCTTATCCAGCCTTCAGCACAGCAGCAGGCATATCAATACAGGCTGCTGATACAGGGCCACCCTGGGAGGGCGGACGGGGCTCCGGGCATCACTGTGGCAGCGCTCTCCTGCCCCCCTGGTGGTCAGCGCCAGGGCCGCGTCCCAGCCTCCAGGGCTCCTGGGCGTAGCACCTTGAGAGGAAGCAGCAAGAGGAGCAGGCCCAGGAGGCCGCAGGCCATGGCATTAAGAAAATCCGAGAGGAAAGGGTCTAGGAAACTGAGAGCTACTCCTGTCACCTTAATGTTGAAGCAATGGAAGCCCAGAGACGGGGAGGGCCTGGCTGGGTCTCTGCCCTGTGCTCACTCCACTCCACCCCAACCAAGCAGGAAGAGGAAGTGAACTGCTGGGGCAGCTGGGAGTAAAGTCCATGCAGGAAGATGCTCTCAGCTTCTTCCAGCCCAAGAAGGGCCAGGGTCAAGTGTGTGGAGGCACCTCTAAGTCCAACATGCACACACAAGCACACACATGCACAGCTACACTCACAATACCTGGATAGGCCATCCTTTGAGGCACACACTGGCGTGCCCCAAGTGTATATTACAGGCAGGTAGCCCAGGAGCTGGACCCCTGTAACAGGGACCAGACCCTCAACCGGGCCCCTCTTCAAGGCAGCTTTGCTTCCTGCCCAGAGAAAACAAATGGGAGGGACATAGCCCCACAATTGCTCACACGGGTAACAGCTGGGAGGGGAAGTGGCCGGCTGGGAGCAGAGGGGCAGGGGCGTTTCCTGGAGCTAAGAGGGAGAGTCCCAGTGGCCAGTACTGGCAGGGGCTGCCTGGCTCAGGGGAGAGCGCCCTCTGCTGATGGGCAGGAGCACAGCTTGCCTGCCCATGTCCTCCCCAGCCGCCAACATGCCTGGGACCACTGGGGTGAGGAGGGTGAAGACTTGGCTCTTCAGCCATCCAACGAGCCGCTGCCCTTGTTCTTGCGGCTGAGGGGGAAGGCGGACTTGCTCTGGGGCTGGGTCATCTTGCTGGCCAAGTAGATGAAGGGCTCGAGGAGCGAGCGGCGGTCGGCCACTGACACCTCCCACAGCTTCACCTTCTCCGACCTGGCCCAGTGCTGTGCTACGTCCGGGTCCACACGCCGCTGCTCCTGCAGGTCACACTTGTTGCCGAGGACCACGATGGTGACCTGGAGGAGCCAGGGGGAGGGCGGACCATGAGTGCACCATGGGCCTCAGCCAGGGGTCAGCGGCCAAAGAGCAGGACAGAGGCTCGGACCTGAGGGTCCAGGAGAGCCTTCCCAGCTAAGGGCCTGGAGCCTTCAAGAACACACCAGGATGGCTTCACCCTGTCAGGGTCAGGGTGTCAGCCTACAGATAAAGGGCCTCCTTGGTTGAGCTGGGTCAACATCTGGCAACCTTTGGAAAAGCCTTCCAGCACCTGACTCCCTCCTCCTGGTGAGTAAGTTAAACACAGAGCCCAGCACAGCCTGCCCCACCAGCCCCGCGCCCACCATTGGGGGCCCTGCGCCTGCACCTCCTTCTTGTCCTTGGACTTGTCAATCTCCTTCTTGAGCAGCTCCACCCGCTGGAAGGACTCCCGGCTATCAGTGCTGTAGACCAGGACGTAGCCATCCGTGCAGGAGAAGCAGTGCCGGGGCAGCTCGGCCCCATCCCGGAGCCCCCGCGTGTCGTAGAAACGCACCTGCTCCCGCACCCCTCGGTCTGTCTCGATGGAGCCCACGTAGATGTCTTCCTGCGTCTCGATCATCTCAGAGCCTGTGATGTAAGGAGGAAGCCGGCTGGAGGTGCTGGGGAGGCAGACAGGACGTGTGCGCCAGGACACGCGCAGGAGAGAGGTGGCAGGGACTGTGTGCAAGTGTGTGTGTGTGTGTGTGTGTGTGTACGTCCATGCACACACCTGGCACGACTGGGATCTTCTGAGGGAGCAGACACTGTGCTCCGCTGTGTCAAGCCAGAGACTGCCATGGGAGCTTCTCCTCCCCAGCATGGGTTATCAGACTGGGGGTTCTGTCAGTTTCACCCGGGTCTAAAAGCTCTAACAGGAGCGGCCTTCAGCCCCTGCGTCCTTCTCCCAGCACACTCACCTACCACGTGGTTCCCATACAGAAGCTGCTCCAGGATGGAAGTCTTGCCCACAGACGCCTGGCCGCACACCACCACCTTGCAGCTCTTCCCCATGGCTCAGCCTGTGATCCTGAGGGACGGGGGAGCACTGGGTGAGGGGAGGGAAGGCAAGGTCAACACCCAGGGATGATTTTCCAGGCTGGAGAGTGCCAAGGTGAGCTGAAAAGCGGCCTCAGCGACGCAGTACCACCCCTCCTCCCCATCCCATCCCTCCCACCCCCACCCTGCCCACTCCAGGACGCTGAGCTACCAGCTCCCCACAGGGGAACAGGAAAGCCATTGGCTTGGGGCAAGCATGCACCTGGCCTCTCTGTGTACACAATATGGCAGCTCAGGGTAGCTGCCTCACCGACAGGGACCCCATGAGGAAACCGGCAGACATAGTATTCAGACTGCAGCTGCCTAAAGCCACCTGCTCCTTTGGGGGACAGGGAGCAAAGCCGGATGCTAATTTGCCTTC
Source organism: Ochotona princeps (assembly GCF_030435755.1). Lineage (NCBI taxonomy): Eukaryota > Metazoa > Chordata > Mammalia > Lagomorpha > Ochotonidae > Ochotona > Ochotona princeps. Next base: position 16,302,334 of record NC_080848.1, read on the forward strand.
TTGTGTGACTCATGTGGACAGCATTCCGTTCCCTCTAGTCCCTAGGGAAGCTCAGAGCTAAGCTGAGTGACAACTAACAAAGAGGCAGAAAGCTGAGGGACAGCCACAGTCGCTGAATGGAATTATGCCACTGCCTGCAACACCAGTGGTTCAAATCCCAGCTGCTTCACTGGCAATCTAGCTCTCTGCGGATGTGTGTGGGAAAGCAGCACAAGATGGCCCGAGTACATAGGTCCCTGTCACCCACAAAGGGGACGTGAAGGAATGTCAGGTGCCTGGCTCAGGCCACTGCAGCCATTCGGGGGGTAAACTATTGGATGGGTCTCTCTCGGTAACCCTTCTTTCAGATAAATAAATCTTTCAGTAATTACATTTTTAAACCCCTGTCACTGGGGATGCCTGCATCTCACAGTGGAGTGCCAGTTACAGTCCTGAATTTCCCCTTCCTGCTAATGCACATGCTGGGGACAGCAGATGACGGCTTAAATACTTGTGTCCCTGCCACCTTCAGGGAGACCTGGCTGGAGTTCCAGTCTCTGAGTCTCTGCTTGTCTCAGAAGCCATACACAAGCGGGACGGGCTTCCAGGGGAAAAGGCTTCAGATCAACCGATCCAGGAACCCCTTCTGAGAGTCCCCAGACGCACATCTTGCCGAAAACCAACCGTGACATCCGCTCCAGATGCCCCCCTCTCCGAGAACAGGTACAAAAACTACTCCCAGACGCGGCCTCCCAGACAGGAGAAGCTCCTGTCAACGCCTCCCCCTCCCCAGATAGTGAACCCCACAATCCAGACCCGACCGCTCGGGATGGGAGGCCCCAGGGACAGACACCTGCGCCTCCCCGACCCCGGCGTCGGCCGAGCCGCCTCCCAGCCCCGTCCCTCCCGGGACCCTCGAGACATGCCCGGCCGGGTCCCCTCAAGGACGCATACAGCCCAGCACTCGCCGCCGCCAACCTTTCTCCTCCACCTCCCGGCAGACCTCCGCTCCGTCAGGTCCCGCCCCGCCGCGCCCGCGCACAGCCCTCGGCTTCCGCCCTGCGCCGGCTGCTCCCCACAGCGACCCCGCTAGGCCGGCGGGAGGGTGGCGGCCAGAGCCCAAGCCTCCAGGCTTGTAGGGTGCTGTGTAGCACCTTCTGAGGTCCCCTCGCAGTGATCTTTCGCTGCCAGGACTTCCACTATTCTTGCCTCCGTCAAACGTTTTCAAATGTATCTGCTGTGTGCCATGGACAGGGCCGCGTGCTGGGAAAAGCCCCTGCATTGAGACGCAGTGCCTGCCCGGGTTGACTGTCTAGAGCAATAGCTGGAGTCCTGCATGGTGAGTACCATTTCCACAGGTGCCATGGACACAGGAGAAATTTCTGGAAGAATGCATACCTGTGCTGATATTTGCAGGGTCTGAGGAGAGGAGGTGTAGCGGAAGCCAGTTTTTTGGTTTTTGGTTTTTTTGGAAGTGCAAGTTCTGCAGTTCAATACTGATGGTAGAAACATGCCCAGGAGACAGAGGCCCTAGGGGGTGGGTCTGAGACAGGATGCCATTGTAGGTACTATGCCCATACACTGACCTGCTCTCTTTGTTTTTGTATTAAGGAAGGCATGCTAAGAGCAGGTTTAGCCTGCTGGTTCAGACGCCAGCATCCCACAGCTAAATGCTGGGACTCCATCTCTGGCAGCAGCTGTGGAGTGCAGTGACCAGGTTAGAACCTTGGGAGGAAGCAGCAGCCATGACTCACGCACATTCAGTTCCTGCCACCCACGGGTGAGGGGAGACCCAAGCTCTTGACCCTGTCCTTCACCCCAACTGCTATGGGGTATTGGATGTGAACCAGAGGATGGGAACTCTCTTAAAAATAAATAAATCAATGCAAAGAAATCTCTGTGGACCCAGGAAGCAACCAAGAGCTATCCAGGAAGTGGTTGAGTCTACAGGGCTTGGGGCAGTGACAGCAGGAGGGGACAGCTATCAGCGGGTGGAGTGAAAGCTGTGGCATTGCTGGGCTGATGCTGAGACAGGCAGCATGGAGTGCAAAAGCTGCTAAGATGCTTGGACTGCTGGACGGCAGACTGGCAGCCACCAGGACAGGCCCAGCCACCCCCAGTGAAGCCCATGCGTGCATTTTGGGGAAGAGCTCCCTTCCTGCCCACCAAACATCTCCCATTCCTTCCCCACGCAGTGATCCCCACAGGCACTGGCTTAGAAAGGCAGATACCAAGCTGGGTGGGACTTCCTTTGGCACATACTGCTTTCCTGGAGGAAGGGACAGATTTTTTTTTTTTAAGTTTTATTTGAGGGCCCGGCAGCGTGGCCTAGCAGCTAAAGTCCTCGCCTTGAAAGCCCCGGGATCCCATATGGGTGCCGGTTCTAATCCCGGCAGCTCCACTTCCCATCCAGCTCCCTGCTTGTGGCCTGGGAAAGCAGTTGAGGACGGCCCAATGCATTGGGACACTGCACCCGCGTGGGAGACCCGGAAGAGGTTCCAGGTTCCCGGCTTTGGATCGGTGCAGCACTGGCCATTGCAGCCACTTGGGGAGTGAATCATCGGACGGAAGATCTTCCTTTCTGTGTCTCCTCTGTGTGTATCTGGCTGTAATAAAATGAATAAATCTTTTTTTTTAAAAAAAAGATTTATTTGAAATTGGGCCCGGCGCAATAGTGTAGTGGTTAAAGTCCTAACCTTGTACTCCGGGGATCCCATTTGGTCGCCGGTTCTAATCCAGTGGCCCTGCTTCCCATCCAGCTCCCTGCTTGTGGCCTGGGACAGCAGTTGAGGACGGCCCAAAGCCTTGGGACCCTGCACCCGTGTGGGAGACCCGGAGGAGCTCCTGGCTCCTGGCTTCGGATTTGCTCAGCTCCAGCCATTGCACTCACTTGGGGAGTAAACCATCGGACAGAAGATCTTCCTCTCTTTCTCTCCTCTATGTATATCCGCCTTTCCAACAAAAATAAAGGCAGATTTATAGAGACAAGAGATAAAGTCTTGTACAAGTAGCTGCAATGGCTGGAGCTGAGCCGATCTGAAGCCAGGAGCCAGGAGCTTCTTCTGGGTCTCCCACATGGCTGCAGGGTCCCAAGGCTTTAAGCCATCTTCCTTTGCTTTCCCAGGCCACAAGTAGGGAGCTGGATGGGAAGTGAGGCAGGCAGGACTAGAACTGGTGACCATATGGGATGCCAGTACTCTATGAGGGAGGAGTAGCTTTTTGAACCACAGCACCAGCCCGGACCTGAGACTTAAGAGAGCCTACTGAAATGGAGGCCAATCTTCAAGCACAAGAATTACTCAGCCATTTCCTAACTGGTTAAGAGACCACCAATGGGGAACCTTTTACCTGGAGGTTCCTGCCCAACAAGGAGGGGGTCAGGGAACGCTTAAAATCCCTAGACCTTTGCAAAGACCCCTTTAGTGTCTCCCCTATCTCCTTTCAAGAGGCACCCCATCTCCCAGTGCTCTCCCATCTGGTCACTTTGCAAATAAACTTCTCTGTCTGCAACCAACTCCTGGCTTTTTATTTCTATCTTAAGCTGAAGAAAGAACCCATAGAACTTTTCTGGTAACATAATTTCCCTGGTCCTCTGGGGCAGAGTGTAAAAAAAAGATTTAGATTGGATCCACAGCTGAATCAACCTAGAGAAGACTTCACAAGGTTGGCATGGTTTCCCTCAAGTGGGACTGCACCTGTGGAGGTGATCCTTGACACCCCATGACTCTGCACAAACACGGGAGGCCCCCACAACCAGTCACAGCCTAACTATGGTCGGATCTCCAGAGGGATTGTATTAGGAGGGGCGATGTTAGGAAGGGCGGCTGTTTAGGCCATCAGAGGCCCTAATCCCCAACTACCTATTTGCCCTTTCCTATCACCTTCATTTTCCTTTTGGGAGCAAGGCCGTGGGTACACATGCTCAGAGGAAACCTGGAGGAAGACTGACAGTCTCTGGCAGAAGCCACTCTTGTGTGGGATTTGAAACTCCCCAGGTGGATCCCGAATGGCGACCGGCAGGGGACCCAAGTGCTGAGCTTCTGGCTCACCTCTCAGTGGAGGAGGGGTGAGACTCCTGTGCACCCCCAAGAGTGTGTCGCTTGGGTTTGATCCCTTAAAGTGACTCGTGTGGACCCTCTACACTCCCCAGAGGAGTTGAGAAAAAAACAGTCCCTTTACTCACTACCAGCTCAGTTTTACCACCCACGTGGCTTCCAGCCTCTGAGACCTGAGCAACCATAGGAATGGGAGGGATGCATTTGGAGCTGTGCTGTAGGAACCTGTCTATTAGAAGCTCCAATAAGGGCCTGGCATGGTAGCCTTGCAGCTAAAGTCCTCGCCTTGCAGGCACTGGGATCCCATATGGGCACTGGCTCCAATCTTGGGAGACCCAGAAGAGGCTCCTGGCTCCTGGCTTTGGATTGGCTCAACTCTGGCTGTTGCAGCCAGTTGGGGCATGAACCAGTGGATGGAAGATCTTTCTGTCTTTCCTTCTCTCGTAATTTGAACTTTCCAATAAAAATCAATCTTTAAAAAAAATCACACAAAAATCTGTGGGCCTTTTCCACTCATATTGATGAGGTGGAGACAAAAATCCCAGGGGCAGTCATCCTTTGTTGTTACCAAGTGTTCCGGAGCCTTCATGTGGGATGAAACAATGGTCAGGGGCAGGTGGGGCAAGGCAGGGGTGATCCTGGGGTCCTGTCCTGGTGGACAGCAGGGCCACTCCTGCGATGACTACACACAGGGGTCAGACTGGGCTTGCCTCCCAGTTCTGACACAAACTTCGGGCACAGGCTAGACAAGGGAGAAGACGGCAAGTCTCTCTCTCTACTTGGTTGTTGTGAGTGGACTCCCAACCCTTCTTGGTTGTACCCTTAAAAACTGGGACTTCTTTGACCCCCAAATCTTGAGCAAAGTTAGCAAAACCAGGATATATTTGAGCAGGCAGAGTCCCAGATGTAGCGTGGTGCAGGAAATAGGAACTGATCATTCCCAGCACCTGCTGTTCTGACAATGTATCCCTAGACACTAAGGTCTGGCCCAAACACTCTCTCACTGATGCTGAAACCTGGCCCTCCACAGGGAACCTTACTTCTGACACCATCTTACAATTGGACCTATTGTAGGCACTGGGAAACTGTGTAGAAGTTCTTTATGTCCAGATGTTTTTCTTTCTCAGAGACTACCTCAAGGACAGCAGAATTAAAAAAGCAAACAAAAACAAAAACAAAAAACAGAAAAACAAAACCAGCCACAGTTCAGGCATCTGGAAGTGTTGGCACCTTCTGATTCAAAAGATAAGGGCAGGGCCCGGCAGCGTGGCCTAGCAGCTAAAATCCTCACCTTGAATGCGCCAGGATCCCATATGGGTGCCGGTTCCAATCCCAGCAGCTCCACTTCCCATCCAGCTCCCTGCTTGTGGCCTGGGAAAGCAGTTGAGGATGGCCCAAAGCCTTGGGACCCTGCACCTGCGTGGGAGACCTGGAGGAAACTCCTGGCTCTTGGCTTTGGATCAGCGCAGCTCTGGCCGTTGCAGTCACTTGGGGAGTGAATTATTGGATAGAAGATCTTCCTCTCTGTCTGTTCTCCTCTCTGTATATTTGACTTTGCAAAAAAATTAAGTAAATCTTTAAAAAAGATAAGGGTAATTTGCAAGTAGATTAAAAAAAAGCTCCTCCTCTTTGAAGGCTCCTTCCTGCTGCTCCTCCCTCACAGGGACCTCATCCCTGCTCAACTCCCCCCAGAGCAGCCCTGCCCTCCTTATCCCAATGCCTCAGAGGAAAATGCTTCCAAGTCTTATCCTGGATTGTTTCCTCAGCCAGTGGTGAGGGTAGAAGAACTTGGTAGGTACCCAACTCACCACTGTTCGTTAGGGAGAGACTGAGCCACCAGTGACCTTTCTAGAACACCTCAAGGGAGCCAACTGTAAAGTTCACTAACTTGGGCCCCACACAGTGGAGGGTGGAGCAATCCTGAAGGACAAATCCCTTGTACAGTCAGCCCTGGATATCTGGAGAAGCTCTATGCTTAGGGCAGACTCTGGTAAGTCCTCCTTCGACCAGTTGATCCAGGCAGCCAATACCGTGTTCTGTAATCGAGACTTAGAGAAGGAAAGGTGGAAAAACAGGCACCATAGCGAAATGTTGGCTGCTATGAATGTGTCCACTTCAAGAAAACAAAAAAACAACATGGTCTTGCTACAGCTGTGGGAAGCCAGGCCACTTTGGGAGGGAGTGCCCTTAAACCAAAGACCAGAAGACTCCTCTTAGAGAAAGTCCCATCTTCAAGGAAAATCATTGGAAACTGAAATGCCCCCAGCTTGAAGGAGCCAGGGTCTGCTGACCAGGACCCCCAGTGATGGGTCCTGGGGTCTCCAACCCAGGCTCCCAACACCTGGGTGCAAACTGAAGAGACTCGGGTCTCCCTGATGGTGGGACCTCAGAAAGTCAATTTCTCATTAAACACAGGTGCCCAATTATCTGCATTGTCTTTTTCTCTTGTGCCTAGATCCTCTCAAAAAGTAACTGTATAAGGCATCTCTGGCCAGCTTCTCGAACGACATTTCACCCAACCACTGGCTTTTACTTTTGGAGATCTGTACTCCCACCACTCTTGTTATTTCTGAGACACCTGCCACTTTATTGGCAAAGGTTATGTAGGCGTAGCCTTAGCCACTGGTGTTCAACATTGTTTTCCCCTCTCTGAGGCAGATACTGACTGTACGGTCTGAGATCAGCACCTCCAGTCAACCAGATTCTCCAGATCCAACCTGCAATTCACTGGAGGATCTGAAGTTGCTTTTCAAAAAGGCACCTGCCAAATAAAGTTAGCAACCAAAACACTGTCTCCATGGGTAGGAATTACAGATCACTCACACCTGAGAGCAACATCGGCTACCCAGAGCAGATGACCTAGTTTCTTGAAGAAGTGTTTAGTGGGAATGGTATGCAAAAGCCTGCTATATTTGAACCCTGTATTATCAGTTGCTTTGTGTTCTTTCCCCCGATTATGGGCCTTCAAACTCCAGATGGGCCTTAACGTGAAAATTTGTGCGATGATCAACTTCTATCACAGCAACTTGGACGACCCAGACTGTGAATCCCACACCTCCATGGGGCCCTTCTACCCAAATGACGCCCCATTTTAGCAGGAAGCAGAAGCTGTCTTTGCCCTTTATCCCTACAGAAGTGGGTGTGGGATTCCAAGATGGGGAGGGGGTGTCGAAGACTGTCCAAACCCACTGAAATCTTGGCCACATCCTCAGGCGAGTGGCACAAGAATTGCCCAGCAATTTCCTAACTGGTTAAGAGACCACCAATGGGGAACCTTTAACACTTACAATCCCAAGACCCTTCCAAAGACCCCTTTGGTGTCTCTCCTTTCAAGAGGCACCCCATCTCTTGGCTTTCCCCTCCCCTCTTCTTTCTACGTTCTCCTGGTCTCATTGCAAACAAAACTTCTGTCAGCAACCAGTTCCAAGCTTTTAATTTCTGAGGGAAGAATCCACCGAGCTTTTTTTTTTTTTTTAAGTCCTCTTAGCCTTTCATCGTAGCCTTAATCTCAAGCTCCAACAACACTGTAGCATGAGTTTGGGTGCAGAGCAGGACGATGAGGCTGCGGCCGTGTGATCGCTCTGCGGTCCCGTACAGCCGGCCCTGGGCAAGCCCGGCGCGCCGAGCAGCAGCGTTTATGAGATGGAGCCTTGTGGGGGCCACAGACCTCACCCCGGGAGCTGCCATATAAACTCCAGGGCAGGGTCTGGGGTGCCTCGTCAGCTTCCCTAAGGCTTCCTGCTGAGATGGCACTCCCCGGCGGCTGACTTGAAAGCGGCCTCATAAAAGGGGGGGCCCCGCGTCATGAGGGTGATGAACCAGTCGGCGCTTGGAGATCCGCGAGGGATGAAAGGCGCGGGGTGAAGACGCCCTGCGTTCCCTGGCTTGGCTGGGCAGGGCCTCCAGGGACCCAGGAAAGCTGAGAAAACTGGGCTCACAGTGTATTGCCCTTCCCGAGAAGAGGCGGCGACACACTTGAAGGTAGTGGCGGGCGGGCGCCCCTTCCAGGGTCCCCCGTCGCTCAACTCCGTCGCCTCCCCGAGCCGCACGCCTAGACGCGCTAGGACTTGGCGGTTGCTATGGCAACGAGGCTCTCGGACGACTGAGGCGAGTCGAGGCCTAGAGAGACGACACCCTCCTGCCTTCCATCTTTCCCCTCCCGCCTTTCCTACAGAAGGGCAAAGTGGCGCCCCCTACGCACAGAAACCGTCCCTGGGCCCCGGCCCCGGCGCGGAGACCACCGTGGACCTCCGGGAGCGGGAGGCCGCTCTGGCCCCCGGCGGAGCCTCTCGTTGGTAGACGGGCCCGAGGGAGCCCCTCTGGGCGCAGCTCCGCGGAGCCGCTCTATGCTCCGACCGGAAGTGCTCTTCACCGCCGGTCTCCCACCCGGCTCTCTGGTCCCGGCGGTAAGATGGCGGCTGCCGCTGAGTGCGATGTGGTAATGGCGGCGACCGAGCCGGAGCTGCTGGACGACGAGGAAGCCAAGAGGTGAGCTGGATGGCGAGGTCATGGAGGGGGCAGCGAGCCTCAGCCCCTGCGGTTCACGGAAAGCCGTCCCTGCCGCCATGCAGCCTCTGGCTGCCGAGACAATACCCCGCTCTCCATCTACGATCCAGTCCGGGTGGATCCCCACGAAGGGGGCTCCGGGCATCGGCCTGGCCTCTTTCCCTCCGCTCCGCTCCTTACGGCCAGGACGGGGTCTCCGAGGGGGCATCGCCGAGGTCCGGCCGGGTGGGAGAGGCAGCGATGACGACTTCCTTAACTCGCCCCTCGACTCCCGCATGCCTGGGTCCGCCTCTGGACATTGTTGCCTGTCCGCACTTCGCTGTCTGCCAAGCCCTTGTTCTCCTCTCTGCTTCTCCTGCAGGAGCTCAGATCCCTCGTCCACGCTGGGCTCGAGGGGCTCGTGGGAGGCCTGGATTGACCTGGTCGTCCCCTGCTTTCCCCCCACCCCCGGCAGGCAGAGTGAGGGACTGGCGGGGAGGGGGGGAGGTCTGCGTCTGTCTGACTGCTCTCCCCTTCCCCCCTTCCTGGTCTGAGGGCTTCACTCCTCCTGGGACAGCGAGGAGGAGAGGTGGGGGCAGCTGCTTGGACGCCGTTAGCACTGCTGGGCAGCCGCAGTGCCTGGCGATTGCCAGCCCCGACCAGCCCAGGAGCTGCTGAGTGAGTGGTTTTCTAGAACACTCTGGGTTCTGGCAGAGTGCTGGGAGTGGGGTTTGGAACACAGTTGTGGATAGTCACACCTGTTCTGTCCCCGCAGCCCATCCGGTGGAGCGGTTTCTAGAAGCTTGGAGGCCTTTCCGCATCCGTTGCAGGTTAATTTGATCCTTTTGGTGGACTACCAGGGCCCCCTGCCGTCTTGTTCTCTCGCTCCCTGTGGTGAAACCAAGCCCGGTGCTTTGAAGCGATGAGGAATTCGTTCATGAGATTAGAAATCAGAAGTAGCCTGAGATTACTTTCTTCTGCCCAAGTTAGAAGCGGAAGTTGCTAGTTCCTAGTCGTGGCTGCTCCCGTCCAAGGGTAGCCCAGGGTCACAGTCAAGTTTCTGATCTGTTGCAAGAAGAGGTGTTCCACAGAGCTCAGGCACCCCCTGGGGTATCAGAAAAGGTGGGGGAATAGAGGCCCAAATCGCTCTTCTTGTTGAATTTTCTTGTCCTTAACTGTTTCCTGGTGTTGAGAGATGTGGTAAACTCCTCCTAACAGTGTAATTGTAAAGATTTACTTGGAAAGTGGAGTGATTCTTTGTGTGCTGTGAATAGGAACTGTGGTCTTGTGTTCTTAAAGAAAAAATCACAGCTTTAGGAGCAGACATTTGGCCAGCATTGGACACCTGTGTCCCGTGTGGGAGTGCCTGAGCATGGTTATCCTTCCTGCTAATGCAGACCCCAGGAATCAGGTAGTGACAGCTCGTGCAGTAGGATTCATTCCTGCCTTTCACACAGCAGACCTGAATTGAATTTCTGATTTCCCGGCTTCAGCTTGGCCCAACCCTGGGCAGTCCAGACATTGGAGGAAGTGAACCAGCTGATGAGAGCTCTTCCCTCCCTCTTTCTGCATGCCTCTTTAAAAGAAAAAAGATCACAGAGTTGTACTTTTATTACTGTACAAAGTGAGTACACTGTACAACTTACAGTATTTGTTAGCGGTATACTGAAATCAGAGTGTTGGCATCTGCTAAATGCCTTTTTTCCTGGAACTTAAGATGTCATTGATTGTAGCATGTCCAGCCAGTTTATCTACCACTTAGAAAAATGCAACTGTAAATTCAACTACTAAAAAAAAAAGTGCGCTCTTACAAGAGTTGTATGCTACATTTATTTACATAGAATTCTTTCAGACTTGATAGAACATGTTTGCTCTGGGGCACTCTCATGCACAAATAAAAAGGAAAACAAATGAATTAAATACTTACTATTTGGCATTCTGCCACAGAAGGCTTGGTGGAGGTAGATTTTCCAGCATGGAGGCTGAATGAAGGGTTGGAAGCGTTGCAGGGAGGTGGCCGCCCTCTCTTCTGTTTGCTGGTGTCTTCCCTCATAGAGGCCATTTGCTCTGGGTGTAAGGATAGTAGCTGACCACATTCCTGTCTTGTTAAGGACGGCTGTCAGCTCCCTGACCTCAGGGATCTCCAGAGCTGTTTCAGTGAGAAACAGGTGGAGTCTTCATTTTTTACATTTTGGCTCAAGTGTTTGCTGTGGCTGCTGCTAAATGGTCACAGCCCCGCAGCAGGGAGGAGAGGCGCGTTTCAGACGCTGGGTGGCACGGTTGCTGCACTGGACCTGAGGCCATGGTTCATGTCCTTTGCTTTAGCATCCCTAGAGCAGAAAGAAATGGACTTCAATATGTTGGCCAGTTTCTCTTAACAAAAGTTACATTTTCCTGTAAGATCTGAGACACTAAAGTAAAAGTTCTGATTCTATTTGCTCACCAGAGCACAAAGACCTCTTTAGAAACCAGAAGGCTAAATTGCAGGGGTTTTACATTTTAGCTGACCTCAGCTTTGCCTTGGCTTGGGAAGCCATCAGCCTCTCTACCAGGTGTACTGATTGGCTTGAATTAGGACACTTTGGTCCTGTTTCTTGCATGAGGGAGCAGCTGATGCCTGAGGTTGTCTTGATTACAGTAAAATGGAGGTATTTCAAGTTTATCTGGAGTACACATTTTTTTTTTTAAGATTCATTTATTTTTATTTGAGAGGCAGATTCAGTGAGAAAAGGAGAAACAAAGATCTTCCATCACTGATTCATTCCCCAAATGGCTGCAGTGGATGGAGCTGAGGTGATTTGAATCCAGGAGTCTCCTCTGGGTCTCCCACGCAGGTGCAGGATCCCAAGGCTTTGGGCTATCTGCTGCTTTTCCAGGTCACAAGCAGGTAACTGGATGGGAAATGGAGGAGCTGGGATATGAACCAGTGCCCATATGAATTGCCGGTGCTTGCAGGGGAAAGATGAACCAATTGAGCTATCACGCCAACCCCTAAGCAGACACTTTTTGAAAGACATTTATTTATTTGAAAGGCAGTTATAGACAAAAAGAGGGGCGGAGATCTTCCATCTGCTGACTTACTCCCCAAATGACCACACTGTCCAAGACTGGGCCAGGCTGAAGTCAGAGCCTGGAACTCTCCAGCTGGATCTCCCACGTGGATGCAAAGGTCCAAGGCTTGAGCCATCCTCTGCTTCCTTTCCAGGCACATTAGCAAGGAGCTGGATGCAAAGTACAGCAGCCAGGATTGCTCTGACACCCATATGAGATGCTGGCGTCACAGGCTTAACCTGTACCACAACACTGGTTCTTAAGTAAACAAGAAAAGTCAAGGGCCCCGTAGATCAGGAGCTTCCTCAGCCCTTGAGTTGATCCTAACCTTTTTGTATGTGTGTGTTGAAAAAAGATTTGCTTGTTTGAAAGAGCTAGAGAGAAAAAGATAGAGACTTTCCAAGATGGGCACAGTAGCTGAAGTTGGGCCAGTCTGAAGCTGGGAGCTTCTCCGGGGTCTCGGACGTGGGTGCCGAGGCTGAAGCAATGGACCGTCCTCTGTGGCTTTCCCAGGTGTGATAGGGAGCAGTAGAGGAAGTGGAGCAGCTGAAATTCAAACTAGTGCACACGAGGGATGCTGGCACCACAGGCAGCAGCTGAAGCCACTGTGCCATAGTAATGTCTCCTTTGTTTTTTTTTTTTTTTTAAGATTTATTTATTTTTATTAGAAAATCAGTTATATAGAAAGGAGAGACAGAGAAAGATCTTCCATCCACTGATTCCCCAGGTGGCTGCAACAGCTGGAGCTGAACTGATCTGCAGCCAGGAGACAGGAGCTTCTTCCATGTCTCCCATGCAACTGCAGTGTCCCAAGGCTTTGGGCTGTTTTCAGCTGCTTTCCTAGGCCTCAAGTAGGGAGCTGGATGGGAAGTGGGGTGGCTGGGACACACACTGGCATCCATATGGGTTCCCAGCATGTGTAAGGTGAGGATATCAGCCACTAGGCTACTGCACCAGGCCGTTTTGGTACACTTGAGCAAGAGCAATTTTCTTTTAAATAAATTTTATGTGTTTATTTATAGTTACACTTTAAACATTTTATTTATTTTTATTGGAAAGGCAGATATACAGAGAGGAGAGTCAGAGAGGAAGATCTTCCATTCGATAATTCACTCCCCAAGTGACCACAACTGCTGGAGCTGAGCTGATCCAAAGCCAGGAGCCAGGAACCTCTTCCGCGTCTCCCAAACGGGTGCAGGGTCCCAAGGCTTTGGGCCCTCCTTGACTGCCCTCCCAGGCCACAAGCAGGGAGCTGGATGGGAAGTGGAGCTGGCAGGATTAGAACTGGTGCCCATATGGGATCCTGGTGCTTTCATGGTGAGGACTGTAGCTGCCAGGCCACCACGCCAGGCCCATAAATTTTATTTTGTTAATAATGATTACATGGATGATCAGGGTGGGAAGAATTGAGTTTTAGGGGAAAATTGGGTGAATTCATTGCTGCTGCTTGTTGTTCCTGGGGGAAGGGGATAAACAAAGGGGGAAACCACTCACCACTTTCCACACATCCCAGTACCGGGATGAGGAACTGCCACCTCCTATCAACCCGGAGTCTCAGTGTGCACATATTCTGAAGGCTCTGTCCTAGTGGTTTGGATAGTTCTGAAATGCTGCCAATTTCACCGATCCGAGGATGATGGCACCCCCTCAATGTTCATTGGCTCCATTCACAAGATTTTTTTTTGCTGTCATTTGTTTGGGGTAGTTCTCCAGTTCTGTTTTGCTACAGCCCCAAATGTGCTGTCATATTCTCTTTTTACAATAGGGCCTGTATCCACTGCTCCACCTTTTTCATTAGGTAGGGCATGTTCTTGCAGGCGAGTCCCAAGTACCTGGGCCAGGTGTCCCAAGCATCACTGGATCCCCCTCTCCTGGGGCTCACAAACCCGGTGTCCATCTATTAGGAGGAGACCAAAGCATCACCGCATCCCGCACCCCTGGAGCTCACAAACCCGGCATCTACTTAGTAGGTGGGCCCCAGCGCCTAGGACAGGAGACCCAAGCCCGGCCGAATCCCCCACCCCTGGGCTTCACAAAACCAACATCCACCTAGAGGGTGGGCCCCAGGTTCTGGGCCAAGCAACCCACACCCCACCAGTTCACCCATCCCCAGGACTCGGGAATCCCTCCCCCACCGCGCACATGGGCCCCATGACCTGAGCCAAGCTACCCCAGCCCTGTCAGGTCCTCCATCCCTGGGACTCATGTACCTGGCACCCGCTGGGTCCAGGCTGCCATGCATGACTCGCCTCACCTCAGCGTCTGCAGTCTTATTGCGTAGCCTGGCCTAGTCTAGTCTGCCCACTGTTCCAGCTGCAGCTGGTAGGTGCTGCAGCCTATCCCAGCCCGGCCTGATTGCTGTCCCAGTCCTAATGTGAGCTGGCTGGTGTTTTTAAAGAAGATTTATTTATTTTTATTAGAAAAGCAGATTTACAGAGAGGAGAGAGAGGGAGAAAGGTCTTCCAACCACTGATTGACTCTCCAAGTGGCCTCAGTGGCCAGAGCTGAGCTGAGCCGAGCCGATCAGAAGCCAGGAGCCTTTTCCAGTTCTCCCTCGTGGGTTCAGGGTCTCAGCGCTTTGGGTCATCCTCTGCTGCTTTCCCAGACCACAAGTAGGGAGCTGGGTAGGAAGTGGAGCAGCCAGGATTAGAACCAGTACCCATATGGGATCCCAGGTATGTAAGGTGAGGACCACACCGGGCCTTTAAAGACTTATTTTATTATTATTTGAAAGATTACAGAGAGGAGGAGAGACAGAGAAAGATCTTCCATCTGCTGGTTCACTCCCCAGGTAGCTGCAACTGCTGGAGCTATGGGGCCGCCGGGATTAGAACCAAAGCCTATATGAAGAATAATTTTTTTAAAAAAGATTTATTTATTTTTATTGCAAAGTCGGATATACCAAAAAGATCTTCAATCTGATGATTCACTCCCCAAGTGACCACAACGGCCGGTGCTGCACCTATCTAAAGCCAGGGGCCAGGAACCTCCTCCAGGTCTCCCATGCGGGTACAGGGTCCCAAGGCTTTGGGCCATCCTTGACTGCTTTCCCAGGCCACAAGCAGGGAGCTGGATGTGAAGCGGGGCTGCCAGGATTAGAACTGGCACCCATAAGGGATTCCAGAGCTGCTAGGCTCCTGCACCAAGCCTGAAGAGCAATTTTTATTAGGCCCTTTATTGTTAGATTATCCAAGTACTGACCAAGCTCGACCCTGCTTAGCTTCCAAGATCATATGAAATTGGGTACAGACAGGGTGGTTTGGCCATAGTCAGATAAGGCCCTTTCTCAGAGCCTGAATGTTGCCAACCTGCTGTGGATCCAGGTTTGGCCATTGATTTCCCTGCTTGTATTGGTGCTGGGAAGGGCGGTACCCTGCATCTGTGTTTTGGGGCACGCTGTGCTTAGTTTGATTACCACAGCTTCTGGGGATGCTGTGCAGTGTGTGGTACTCACTGCAGCGCTTAGGCCTGCTGCTCACCACCCTCGCTGTCTTTCTGTCTCCCTTCTTTTTTGGCATGTTTTACATTCTTAGCATTTGGTTGTCCTAATCTGAAAGTCCCTAAGTAGGAAGCTAGACATTGCCTGCATGGGAGTTTGATCTTGAACCTGAATCGGTGTTCTTTCCTGTTGTTGAAGTGTGAGGTCAGAGATAGGAAAACACGGCAGTTGGGAAGAGGGAGCCCTGATTCAGGAAGGTTAAACTTAAGAACAGAAAACCCTGACACTGGCAAGTGGCAAAATGGTTCATTAATTGTCACTGGAGCGAAGGTGAGACAGCAGGTCTCATCCTTGTTACCCGAGTTCAGATCCACATATTAAGCAGAAACAGTTTTGGGAAAATGTTGGGCCAGTTGAGTGGCAGTTGCCCAAGTATACCTGTTCCTAACGACTAGAACTCTGATTGGCCCAAATCTCGGCCTTGTTATACCTTCCAGCCAATCGGGTTAGTTGGGTCACTGAAGCTAGTATTTTAAGTTTTTAAAAGCTGAGTACTGGGCACTTGCCTTGCTTGCTTTCTTTAGGACTGTGGAAGAAGACTGGAAAAGAGTGGTCAGTGGCTGTGTAGGGGTCTTGTGGCATGACGCATAGAACCTCTGATAGCTCATTGCTCTCTTACTCCACTAATGTTTGATCCCCTTTCTCCAGTCCTCGGTCATGTGGAAGTTTCTTAGACGTCGTTCCAGGTATTATTTTAAACTGATTTTCAGCAGTATGAGCAGAGCCCAGCGTGCGTGTGCACCATTTGGCGGTGGGTTTTATCAGAGGGGACAGCTCTTTCTCCACCCAGATCGTGATGGTAGTTACCGGTTTGACCTTGTCGTGGGCAGGAGTTGAGTGGTTGAGGCTTCTGAGAACAATAATAAGAATATATAAGGGTACTTCAGAAAGTTTGTGAACTAGAATTAAAAATATAAGTTTAATTTGGTAGAAAAATTTGAAATCCTTGTATGGTTTTCTTACTACACGTTTTCAGAGGCAGGTGGGAGGCCTAGACAGAGTTCCTGGCTCCTGGCTTCTGTCTGGCCTGGTTCAGCTGTTGAGACTGTTTGGAGAGTGAACCAGGGAGTGGAAGATAGCTTTCTTTCTCTCTCTCTGTTTCTCATTGTGTGTCACTGTCTTTCAAATAAAATCTTTTTTAGGAAATGTACATTTTTCATGAACTTTTTGACTTTCCCATATGTGTGGATTTTGAATTTCACACCAAAATAAATATATCTTTTAATTCCATTTTCCACAAGATTTTTGAAGTATCTTCACATGAATTCTGTAGACTGATTTTGAGGCCTAATGTTCTGTTTGCACGGTTTGTCTGGGGAGGTTTGGATTGTGAGATAAACGATTTTAACGGTTTCTTCTGTTTGGTTTTTTTTGGGGGGGGGTGTTTTTTGCTTGTTTTGTTTTGTTTTTTTTGCTTGTTTGTTTTTTTGAGATCTTTCATCTGCTGGTTTACTCCCCAAATGCCTGCAAAGCCGGGCCTCAATCCAGATCTTCCCTGTGGGAGGCTGAGACCCAGCTGCTGGAGCCAGCACCTGCTGCCTGCCAGGTGGAAGCCAGGTTGGAAGTGGGGGAGCTGGAACTGGCTCCACGTGTTCCAGTGTGGGCTGTGGGCTTCCCGTGTGGTTGGTGCGACAGATAACCTGGCACCAGCTCTCCTGGTTTTCATGTTAGTTTGGAGGGGGGTAGGAGGGGCAAGGGGACATTCTCTTCTCCTGGAAGTTCCTGTCCTGGGAGCTCTTCCTTGGGCAGGTTGTTGAGGTGGTTCGCCACCCGTTACTAAGGAACCAAGAGAATTCTTGGGAAGAAAACCCAGATAACCCACTCTGATTCCCCTCTTTGACTTGCCGCGCCCCCCAAACAAAACAAGAAGTAACCTTTTTTTTTTTTTTTTTTTTTTTTTTTTTAGATTTATTTATTTTACTTGAGAGAGAGGATGAGACAGCGAGCTTCCATGTGCCAGCTCATTCTTCAGATGGTTGTACCAGCCAGACCTGAGCCAGCCTGAAACTGGGAGCCAGGAGCTTCTTCTGGGTCTCCTATGTGGGTACAGGGTCCCAAGGACTTGAGTTGTCCTCTACTTCCTTCTCAGGCCAGGAATAGGGAGCTGGATGGGAAGTGGAGCTAACCCTGCATCTGTGATGCTGGGATTCATTATGGGCACAGGTTTAAGTCCCAGTTGCACCACTTCCCATCCACCATGCTGGCCCCAGCAACTTTTTCTCAGTAGTAGTTCCTCAGTTCCAAAGTGTTGGTGAGTGCTGGTATCCCTCTGGGGATAGAGAAGTCTCAGAATGAGGGCCAAAAGTTAGAATGTCAGTGACCTGGGGGGAGTATGCCTGTGAGCCCCTGGCCAGTGGTGGGGCCCAGAGAGCAGCTTCATAGAAGCCTGTTCTCACGGGTAGCTTTGTGGTTGACTTCGTTTCTCTGCAGGGCACGTAAAGGTGAGGTGACTGCTGTCATTTGAAAAACTAGTCTAGGGTTAAAGCTCACTATTGAGGTAGCAGTTTCTGTACAAACACACTACAGTGACAGATTCCTGTGACAGTGGAGTGGGCTCTTGTGGGCTGTCCTTCCCTGCTCTGAGCACTAGAGAGCTCTGCTGCCTCACACGGCCTTCCCCTGCTTCCCGCCGTACCCTTGGGTCCCTGCCAGCAGTGCTGCTACTGAGGCGTCCCCCTGACTGTCCGCAGAGCAGTTGGAACTGGCGGAGTTGGGACTTCGCTTTATCTCCATCTTCTACCTTTCTTCTCCTAGGAGAAGGAGAGTGGGAGTTGAACTGTGCTGTAAAGGGAAAGTTGTCTTCTATAGGGAATGTTTTCAGAGTGCAGTTTTCATCCTCCTTTGCCCACTTCTGATCCAGCTCGTTGCTAGTGTATTTAGGAAGGCAGTGGAGGATGGCCTGGGTGCTTCCCACATGGGAGACCTGGTCTGGGCCTAGCCCAGTGCCAGCTGTTGTGATTTTGGGAATGAACCAGCAGATGCAGGGTCTCCCTGTATCTCTCTGTATCTCCCTTTCTGTAACTCTGCCTTTCAAACAAGTGAAAATCTTAGGCTGGGGCAAAGCTGGGGAGCAGTTAGCTTTGCCAACAGGCAGCATTTGGGTCAAGCCCTCACCTCTCTGTTTTCTTCAGATGGTGTGAAGCTCCTGCATACAGCACCTGGTGAGCACTCAGCTGTTGGTGACAATGTTCCAAGTTGTAAATGGCTTCCGTTTATGGATGGAGAACTGGACTTCATGTCTTACTCCTGGCTTAGTAGAAAGTTTGTGTTATGTTTTGTTTTAAAGCAGCAATGAATGACTCGCATTTGATAGGATTGGGTAGTAGGCGGGCCCTGGGCTCCTGTGGCTTACTCTCGTGAAGGTCAGAGAGAGGGCAGCAGGCAATGGGCCCTGTGACATGCCACTGGGGACAAGAGGTCTTGGCCCGTGGGAAGGAGGAAGGAATCTACTCTGGGACTGGCCCATCACCCGTGAATTCTGAAGGGCGGAGGGCATTGCTGCCACCCAGTCAATAGAACTGCCAAGAAACGAGGCCCAGCAGTAAGAGTGACATTTTGGAAGTGGCAAGCACAGTGGGATGTTTGACAGTGTGAAGTGTTCCTGTTGAAAGTCCAGCGGCGGGAAGGAGAAGTATTTCCCCCAACCCTAAGGTTCTCCTGCTAGTAAAATAACCTCCAAAATTGACTAAACACTTTTTTTTTTCAACTGGAAAATCAGACATACAGAGAGGAAGATCTTCCATCTGCTGATTCACTCCACAAATGGCCGCAATGACCGGAACTGAGCCAACCCGAAGCCAGGAGCCCGGAGCCTCTTCTGGGTCTCCCACATGGGTGCAGGGTCCCAAGGGTTTGGGCCATCCTTGACTGCTTTCCTAGGCCACAAGCAGGGAGCTGGATGAGAAGTGGGGCCACAAGGGTTTAGAACTGGCACCCGTACGGGATCCCGGTGCATTCAAGGCAAGGCTACAGCGCCGGGCCTGCTAAACACTTCTTTATTCTGTCTTGTTCTAAGTTGTTATTGTATGAAGAAAATGGAAAAACAAAGCCAGGTTGACTGCATTGCTTGTGCCTTAGTTTGTTATTAATGTTATCGGAAGACATTTTGGAAACTAGCACCTAAAGGATTCTGTGTCTGTGGAGGCCGACTAAAGTCTGAACAGTCCTGAAGTAGAAATCTTACTTAAGTGTTAAGCTTGGAAATATTAGAACAGACATTTGTATGGAGCGTCTAGTTTGGGGGCATGTTGCAATGTCACCCGTGGTGAAGGAATGTCTTTTTAAGACAGGTTGTAAATTTGTAGGCTTGGCTGATGATCACAGGCCCAGATCGACTGATTTGATCACATCATGTTGAGCCCTGCTTACACCCACATGGTACCAGATTCCCTCGGCAGTGTACTGGAGCAGTTAGCGTGAGCAGGAAGTGAATGCTATGCTGGGAAAGAAGTAACTGGTAGGAGAGGGTATCAACATGTTAGCACGTTCTGTGCCTGGCGCAATAGTGTAGCGACTAAAGTCCTCGCCTTGAATGCTCCCAGGATCCCTTATGGGTGCTGGTTCTAATCCCAGCAGCTCCGCTTCTCATCCAGCTCCCTGTTTGTGGCCTGGGGAAGCAGTTGAGGACAGCCCAAAGCCTTGGGACCCTACACTCAAGTGGGAGACCTGAAGGAACTGGCTCCTGGATTTGGATCAGCACAGCACCGGCCATTGCGGTCACTTGGGGAGTGAATCATCGGACGGAAGATCTTCCTTTCTGTTTCTCCTCCTCTCTGTATATCTGACTTTCCAGTAAAAATAAATAAATCTTAAAAAAAAAAAGTTAGCACATGTTCTGACTGATGAGGTTGTCTCTGAGCCATAGGGGGGTGCATTTTAAATAGCAGAGCAGACCCCCGTGGCATGCATTCCCCGGGGAGGGGCGGTGCTGCTGGGAGACTCTCCTTGCCAACATCCAGAAATCTGCCAGCAGCTCTTTTCACAAAAACTTGTTGCTGGAAAGTAAAAGTAGAGGACCAGATTGGTGCAAGTAGTCATTCTCAGTGTTCCTTTGTGAATCAGAGCTGTGGAATTTATCTTGCTAGGGTTGGCCAAGGTTTCAGTGGGAAGCAGAAGTAAATGTTCATCTGAAAACTTTGACCCAAACAGGAGTTTAGTGGAGTAAAGTAGGACTCCGTTAGGAAGCTTGTAGAACAGGTGAGGTAATCACCATGCTGTACGAGGCCGTGGGAACAGGGTCCATGGAAACAAAGTCTGAGAAAGCACTGGAGCTGTGATGTGACTGCTAATAGCCCCATCAGGGCAGTTATGGCCAAGTATTTTAATTAGTGGTTTAATTTAGTCTTCTTGACAGTTCTTGCCCTCTGCGTTGTTCTTTTTTTTTTTTTTTTTAGATTTGTTTGTTTTTATTGGAAAGGCAGATTTACAGAAAGAAGGAGACAGAGTTAAAAATCTTTTATCTACTGGTTCACTCCTTAAGTGACCGCAGTGGCTGGAGTTGAGCCCAACTAAAGCCAGGAGACAGGAACCTCCTCCGAGTCTCCGACGTGGGCCCTGGGTCCCAAGGCTTTGGGCCATCCTCTGTTGCTTTCCCAGGCCACAGAGAGCTGGATGGGAAGTGGAGCAGCTGGGGCATGAACCAGCACCCATATAGCATCCCCATGCATGCAATGTGAGGATTTAGCCACTGAACCATCACGCTGGGCCCGAGTCCTCCCCTGGCTTGTGAGCCTGCTGGTCCTGGTGCTTCTGTCTCAGTATTGAGGTGCTTTGGTGGATGTGCACGGTTACCGCACATGCCAGCAGATGGGTGGCAGGTGCTGCCTCCAGAGTATCCTGTGCTGGCAAGCTCTGCTCCAGCTGCCCATGCCTCTGCTGTAAGGGTCACTCCTGCAAGCCTTGCTCCTGTCTCAGACTCCCAGGGCGGGGCTTGAATGGGCTTGACCCTGAAGTTAGTCCTGATGCAGCCTGTTCTTGCTGCTGCTGTGCCGGATTCCAGTGAGCCACTCTTCGTTGGATACATCTTGTTGGGTAAAACCTGCTGTGTGTTGGATAGAGGAGCTTCAAAATGGAGAGACCCCACTTCAGGCACTGGACTTGGAGGGAAAAAGCCTTCAGCCTAAACGTACTAAGTGGCCATTGTTTAGGCAGCTGTTAATCAGCCATGTTTCTATGAAAATAAGTCCTTTTTCATGAGACAATTGTGGGGGAATAGCTAATTCTGGCCTGCTGCTATGCAGTGTGAGGTTAAAAACATGGTAACTTGTCACAACACAATTCTTGTTCTTTTTCTGTGGGCTGACTCTACATTACTTGCTTTGTTTCTTCTAGAATGGAATCTACTCACCATTTACCAAAATGAAATGCATTTCTTGGGGGGAGGAAGTCCAGTTCACTAGGTCTTGGATCTTAAAGAGGAAGGAACCCTGTTCTCTAGTTGATGGGAATGTCCATGTCTTATTCCCAGCAGAACAAATGAATTTTTACAGAATGTAGCAATACTTAGAGGTGAGCGTTGGGGAGAAAGCTTGGCATAGTTTAAAGTTTACAAGCTTTGAGATCTGACAGGTTTCAGTCATATTTAGACCTCAGGCAAACTTTGAACCTTCATTCCTTAATTTCCTCTGGGGGGGAGTTGGGGGAGGGGAGAATATCAAAGCTCACTGGAACAGTTGTTTAGAGAGGTGGTTGAGGGCAAGTCCCCATCCTTGGCATTTTCACCAGAAGCCGGTGCTGAACACAGCTCTGTGGAAGGGGCACCTCTCTGGTCAGGGCACTGCGGGCTGGCAGGCTTCCTGTAGCTGACAGTGTCTGTCCCATTTTAGGTGCCTTAGGTCTTCTGGAGGTTTGTGCCATCTTGTCTGCTTGCTGACTAAAGGAGCTAGACCTTGGTTTTGGCCTAAAGTGTTCTGTGGAACTTAGGACATGTCTTTCTTTTTAAAGATTTAGTTATTTTTATTGGAAGGTCAGATTTTCAGAGAGAAGGAGAGACAGAGAGAAAGATCTTCCATTTGCTCATCCACTCCCCAAGGTTTCGCAGTGACTGGAGCTGAGCCAATCCAAAGCCAGGAGCTAGGAGCTTCTTCCTGGTCTCCCATGCGCATGCGGATGCAGGTTCCCAAGGCTTTGGGCTACCTTGACTGCTTTCCCAGGCCACAAGCAGGGAGCTGAATGGGAAGCGGGACTGCCGGGGTATGAGCAGGCAGCTATATGGGATCCCTGCGCGTGCAAGGTGAGGACTTTAGCCACTAGGCTACTGTGTTGGGTCCTGGAATTTAGGACGTTTCTTCACAGCAGTTTGACTTTTGAAATCCAGTTCTGGGAAACCTCATGCTTCAGATTTGTTGGCACATCTGCCCTTAGAGTGGGCTGCTCCTACTTTCTGTCATAGAGCAATGTGCACCTCGTAGAGAGAGCTCAGGTCGTTCATGGTTTGCCGTTATGTTGTCCTGCCGACTTGTCCCTACGGCTGACTTTGGTTCAGCATTGTGACCGTTGGCGTAATAAAGAGAACAAGCAGATTTCTATCCATCCTGAGTCCAATCGGATGGCACTTATGGATCATTTCATTTTCATTCTTTTTTCTTCTGGCACTTCCCATGTTAGTAGGATGCACCAGGACAGTGAGGGAGGATGGGAAGAGAGGATCTGCCTAGGGGAAAACTGGTTAGCATTGCCAGTGTGTATGTAAAACTCATGAGTGAATGGATCACAGATCTTCCCAGCGCTAGTGCCTGTGTGTGAAGCCGTACACTCCCATGCCGTCAGCAGTGTCCAGAGCTGGGACCTTCATCCCCAAGCCAGAGAGCTTTGAACAGGGTTCTTGTTAAGCAGTTGTATGAGTTTGGTATACTTGATAGAAATTGCTGTTCTTTTTAAATACTGTTGATTGGATTATTTGATTCTAGTTACTTGGTCAGGAAGATAATTTCCAATTATATAACATTGTTCCTTTTGGAAAGCACCATTGGTATAATGACACAGTTTCAAAAAATAGATCTTTGGGGTAGAGAAAAAAATGTAATATAACCTACTTGCTGAATGTAAGTTACTGAAAGGATGTCAAAGCATATTTAGGCCAGATCATTATTTATGTATTAATTGATTTGAGAGGCAGGATGAGCTCCTGCACTCATGTTGGAGACCCAGAGTAGGTCCCTGACTCCTGGTTCCAGACTGAACCAGCAAATGGAAAGTTTCACTGTGTCTCTCCTGTGTAGAGAAAGAGAGACAGCAGTTACAATCTAGAAGGAAATAGATAAAGATTGTGTTCCTTTCTGAGTTCAGGGACTGTGTACATTTGTGCTGCAGAAGGATGACTACAGGCACCAGTAGTGGGGCCAGGTAGGCACCATGAAAGGAGTTCCCTTGACTTAGTTTGAATGCACCTACATGACAAGAAATAGCATCTGAGGAACTTGAATTCTTGCCGAGCAATTCCTTTTGGCCCCTCTCAGCCTACTGAACAAATGGAGATACTTTGAGGTGTTGGCTGACCCCCTAGCTCTGTTGCAGGGGTTCTAGACCAAAGGTTGCTCCCCTGACCTGGCCTGGATTTCCCCTTTTGTATAGTAACTTGGTTTCACTTTCTTTTTCAGAGAAGCAGAGTCTTTCAAGGAACAAGGAAATGCATACTATGCCAAGAAGGATTATAATGAGGCTTATAACTACTATACAAAAGCCATAGGTAAGAAGAACCTGCTGCTAGAAAATATTTCGCAAAATAGCTCCCCTCTTAGACATAGCCCTTCCAAAAAAAGGGGGGGGGTGTATCCTTTTGCTTAATGAAGGATACTGTTGCTGTGTTAACTCTTCCAGCCTTAGTGGTCTCATGAGGGGTCACTTGAAACAGTTCATTAGAAATAGCCTGCCCTTGCCCCCTGAAAGGGAAACAGGAACCTGGAAAGCTATAACTTGTTTCCTCTTAAGGTCGCTTGTTCCACCAGTGCTGCTTGCACAGGTGGTGGTGTGTCCATGTCAGCTTCGTCCACTGAGGGTGTGTCAGCATCCTTAGCTTTGATGCATTTGACATGCCTGAGAAGGGAAATGGCCCCTCACTTCTAAAAGTCAATCCACGTTTCAGTTTTATTTTACATTTTTTTCCCACAGATATGTGTCCTAAGAACGCCAGCTATTATGGCAACCGAGCAGCGACGTTGATGATGCTCGGGAGGTTCCGGGAAGCTCTTGGAGATGCCCAGCAGTCAGTGCGGCTGGATGACAGCTTCGTCCGGGTGTGTGCCCGCGCCTTGAGGAAGGCTGGCCTGCCACAGTACAGTTCCTCCAGCCGGGTTCCTTACTCATAACGCTGTTGACATTTGAGGCCACATTATTCTTTTCACTGGAATTATTTATTTACTGCAGAGGTAGAGAGATGGACAATGAATGGGAGCACCCACTTGCTGATTTGCTCCCAAATGCTTGCCCAGGGCTGGGCCAGGCTGAAGCCAAGAGCCACAAACTCAATTCAGGGTTCCCATGTGAGGAGAGGCTGTTTGCCTCCCAGCGTATTTTTTTTTTTAAGAATTATTTATTTTTATTGCAAAGTCAGGTATATACAGAGGAGGAAAGACAGAGAGGAAGATCTTCCATCCATTGATTCACTCCCCAACTGGCCACAATGGCCGGTGCTACGCCGATCCAAATCCATTAGCCCAGATCCTCTTCCAGGTCTCCCTGCCGGTGCAGGGTCCCAAGCTTTGGGCCATCCTTGACTGATTTCCCAGGCCACAAGCAGGGAGCTGGATGGGAAGGTGGAGCTGCCAGGATTAGACCCGGAGACCATATGGGATCCTGGGCACATTCAAGGCGAGGACTTTAGCCGCTAGGCCAAGCACTGGGCCCAGCATATGTATTTTTATTTGTTGAATTTTCATTTATTTGTAAGAGAGAAATATTGCTTGACTGATTGATTCATCTTCTGTCTACTAACTAGTTCATTCTCCAAAAGCCTTTAGCTGGCACAACCCAGCCAGGCTGATGCAGGAGCTAAGAATGCATACTGGTTTTGTATATGGTTGGCAGGAGCCCAAGTGCTCAAGCCATTACCTGTTACCTCTGGCAAGCACCTGAACCTGGAAGCAGAACCAGGACTTAAACCCAAGCACTCTGACAGGGAACTGGGTGTTGCAAATGCCATTGTGTCTGCTGTACCAGAATGTCTGCCCCACTGTAGGCATTAACACGAAGCCGGACTCTGGAGTAGGGTCAAGACTTGAACTCGCTAGTGTGGGATGTGGGATTGTTCACTGCTAGACCAAATGCCTAACCTCAGATAATCCTTGTAGGGGACATTTAACCTCCGAGTGACAGTAGCATGCCCTCTCCCCAGATGTGACAACCTGCAGTGTCTCCTAACATTATTAAATATTTGTCCCAAGTCAGAAGTCACTTTGCTCCCCCTTTGCATCCCAGGTTGGTTTGTGCAGGTCTTCATTGCTGCTGCTGATCTCTGCTTGGCCAGTCATGCTCCTACTCTTCCCTCTTCATATTTCTTCTAGGGTCATCTACGAGAAGGCAAGTGTCACCTCTCACTAGGAAATGCCATGGCAGCATGTCGCAGTTTCCAGAGAGCCCTAGAACTGGATCACAAAAACGCACAAGCACAGCAGGAGGTAAGGTCTGCCCTTGTTAGTGTCTGGAGTAGCAGGGTCCTGTGGGGCAGAGGCAAGACTGAAGTCAGAACCAAGATCAGTCCTTCCCTGACCATCCGCCACAGCTGGGGGGTTCAGGCAGGTCTGGGGTCTAGCTGAGCCCCAGCCTCCTTCTGTGGCAGCTGAGTTTAAGTATGAGGTGTTTCCGAAAATCTGAAAATTGAAAGTTGCCACCAATTTAACCAGAATTTTGAATTTACTAAAATTTTTTAACCTTATCCAAATTAGCTCCTTGAAGCACCCTACTTGCTCAGCTGTCTCAGAAACATTAGTTTCTCTACTTTATACTCAGAATCTAGTTGGTCTATTCTTCAGTGTTTATGTTAAGCTTAAACCCTGTCAGTGCCTGCCTTTTATTTTTGCATATGTTAAGGCGTGACTGTTGAATTCCTAAGGGTGAAGTCTTGGCCCCAGCTTTCCGGTTAAAGAATCTTGGCTGGGGGCCCGGCAGCATGGCCTAGTGGCTAAGGTCCTCGCCTTGAACGCCCCGAGATCCCATATGGGCGCCGGTTCTAATCCCAGCAGCTCCACTTCCCATCCAGCTCCCTGCTTGTGGCCTGGGAAAGTAGTCAAGGACGGCCCAATGCATTGGGACCCTGCACCGGCAGGGAGACCTGGAAGAGGTTCCAGGTCCCCGGCTTTGGATCGGCGCGTACCGGCCCGTTGCGGCTCACTTGGGGAGTGAATCATTGGACGAAAGATCTTCCTCTCTGTCCCTCCTCCTCTCTGTGTATCTGACTTTGTAATAAAAAAAAAAAATCTAAAAAAAAATTATTTAAAAAAAAAAGAATCTTGGCTGTATCTTCATCAACTCAATTTATGAAACTCCATGGTCCTGATTTTTTGTTTTTTTGAAACTTATTTTTGTTAATCTGAAAGACAGAGTTATAGTGAGAAAGACAGAAAGAGACACAGAGAGATTTTCTATTTGCTAGTTCACTTCCCAAATAACTTCAACAGCCAGGATTTGGCCAGGCTGAAGTTGGGACCCTGGGACTCCATCTGGGTCTCCCGTTGAACGCAGGGCCCAGGCACGTGGTCCATCTTCTGATGCTTCTCCAGGTGCAGCTGCAGGGAGCTGGATCAGAAGTGGAGCAACCACAACACAGGTGACAGCTTAGTCCACTATGTCACAGCACTGGGTCTCCAAACCAAGTTCTGCAAAGCTTTGTTGATTTTTGTGATTATTCAATTTATGGCATCAGTAAAACTTTCTCACATGTGATTCTCTGGTGCAGTTCAAAAATGCTAACGCAGTCATGGAATATGAGAAGATAGCTGAAATGGATTTCGAGAAGCGGGACTTTCGGAAGGTAAGGTAGAACCACAGGCCGACCCCACCTGCCCTTTCCCTGCTATGGGAGTGTGTGTGTGGGTACACACGCGCCAGTAACCAAGCAGTGGAGAAGAGTGAATTATCACTCGTTGGGTTCTTAACTTCTTTGTTCTTATTTAAATGTGGGAGAGAGATGAAGTACTTCTTTTAATTACATTTAGCTTTATGATAAAAAGTCAAATGTATCTGTTACTTGAATTTATTTCCATTGTTGATGTGATATCATAGTGCATTGGTTAAAAGGAAAAGCCAAATGAAATTAAAAATCCAAATGGATTTGGACAGTCCATTTTTATTTGAAAGATGAGAATTAACTTTAATTCCTGCTGTATGTGAGAAAAAGTTATAAGTCAAAAATAGTACTTGCAGTTTGTCATTGTCACATTTTGGTGTTAGATTATCCTGAAACGTTAAGACTGTGTGATCGTTCTTTGAGGGTTTACATGTTAGGGGGGTTGACACATCTGAAGCACAGGGAAGGTGTAAAGTTCTAGACGTTTCTAGAAATCTAGAACCTGTAGACCTTAGGATTGACTTGACTTCTAGCTCCCATCCTTTGGTAGTGGTATTCAGCCTTTCACAAGAGGATGGAGCTGGCCCCAAAAGGTTATCAAAACATGGATGAGGAAGAGGCTCTCAGGGTCACTTACAGAAGTTTGTGAGTAGCGTCGGCAGGAGGAAGTTGTCCTTCTGTGTGGGAATTTCCGTAGCAGGTGTTCCATGAACGTCTGATGGAAGGGTGTAGTTAAGAGTCACTCTGGACGCACACTATGGGCTTTTCCTTGGTAATGATACATCTGAGCATTGATGATGCACAGTGCTGGCATTAACTTATTAGCATCCCTCCTCTGTGCATTGACTTTAATAATCACAGTGTCATTGTAGTGTGATTCATAAGTTTGTTTTGTTTGGCTTTTGTGCGTGTGTTTGGAAAGCAGTTCTGCCTGCTGTCACGTTTTCTGGAATTTACATAGGCAAAAGCTTTGTCTCCAAAGGCGGTCTTCTGGGTTTCTTTTCTCTCTTGCCTACTCTGGAGCCAGAATTCTGAGTTTGTGACAGAATCCTCTGTTTGTGATATCCCAGCCCCCCCACTGTGGCTCATGGTGATGTCACAAATGAAGAATTATCCTGGCAGGGGAAACAGATGAACTTGGAAGAAACAAAGATCTTCTTTGCCTGCAGCTGTCCCTAGTGAGGCCAGGGGAGGTGGGGGTGGAGGGGAAGTATTGAGCCTCGCGCTGGCCAGCGCTGCCCACCGTGGGCAGAGGCGGCTCAGCAGGGAGTGTCACCCTGGGAGGGCCGCAGCCTGGGGCCACCCATGGCTTGCTAACTGCTGCTCCTCCCACTGACTTCCATGGGGGGGCAACATTTGGCACCACACTGCACAATGCCCAAATTCCATGATTGTCCTTGCTGTTTGAACCCTTCCAGAAAGTATTCTCAAGGGAACATCTCGTGGTTTACCTATTTTCCCCCATTTTTGTTATTTTAATTTTGGCCTTTCAGTGATGAGTGTCCCATTAAACTTACCCATCGGCTGCCCAGTTCGCGCTCTCACTATTCTTGTGTCTTATATTTTCTTCTGCAGTTTTGGTTCACATACATGAAGTGCAGGTCCTAACATTTCTTCCTCACGTGTGAAAGAAAGTACACGCCTTGCCAGTCTGTGCTTCGGTATCCTCCCACAGGGAGGCTCTGGCTAGTTAGAACTCCATAGCACTCCGCTGGGGACTGTCAGCCCTGCCTAGCAGGCCTCCTGTCCTTAAGTGCTCAGCCTTCATTTCCTTCTGATTCCCATGACCAGATTCTTGGAGGGAGTTAAAGCCCTTTAACTCCAGACTTCTCATTTGAGTTAACTTTTTGAAGATTCACTAATCTTTATTGGAAAGGCAGATTTATAGAGAAGGAGATAACAGAAAAATCCTGCATCCACTGGTTGACTCCCCAAGTGGCCACAGTGGCCAGAACTGAACCGATTCAGAGGCAAGAGCCTCTTCCGGGTCTCCCACGTGGATGTAGGGTCCCAAGGCTTTGGGCCGTCCTCCACTGCTTTCCCAGGCCACAAGCAGGGAGCTGGGTAGGAAGTGGAGCAGCTGGGACACAAACCAGCACCTGTATAGGATCCTGGCATGTGCAAGGTGAGGATTTAGCTACTGAGCTATTGTGCTGAGCCCTAATTTTTTAAAAAAGGATTTATTAGTCATTTAGAAGGCAAAGTCACAAAAGAGTTGGAGAGAAGGCAAGACAGACCTTCATCTGTTGGTTCACTCCCCAAGTAGCTACTGCAGTTAGAACCATGCCAGGTGCCTGGGGTTTCTTCAGGTCTCTCATGTGGGTACAGGAGCCCAAGCACTTGGTCCATTCTGGGCTACTTTCCCAGGTATATTAGGGAGTTAGATTGAAAGAGGAGCAGCCAGGACACGAACTGGCGTACCCATGTGAAATGCCAGTACAGCAGGTGACATCTGTACATGCTATGCCACAGCACAAGCCTGAGGGGTTTTGTTTGTTTGGTTTTTGTCAGGTTTTTTTGTATGTTTTATTTTTTGGCTCATTTGAAAGGCAATAATAGAGAGGGAGAGACAGAGAAAAGACTGTCCAATCCACTGGTTCAAACTGCAGGTGGCCACAATGGTCAGGAGTGGTCCAGGTCTCCCACGTGTGTGGCAGGGAGCTGGGTTGAAAGCAAAGCAACTGGGACTTGAGCTGGCACTGTGATAAGGATGCTGGTACCCACAAGCAGTGGCTTAACTTGTTGTACCACAACACAAACCCATAATTAATTATTCCTGAGGTGAATCTGATTTAGCAGGGATCTCAGCAATAGCAGCAAAACTGAAAATGAAAACAAACTTCTGGAGAGAGAAAATGGGAATGCCCCATCAGTGTAGTGTATGTTGTGTGTGTCTTAAGCTTTGTGTAAGAGCATGTTGAGAAAAGTAATCTGACACAACCCATTTGAATCCATTTAAAATGGGCAGTTTCTGTACTAAAAGCTACTTGGAAAGGGGCCGCCTGTGTGCACTCAGACGTGAGGTTCTTGGCATCGGGAAGGAAGAAACTGAGCAATTTGAGAAATGCAGGAGCAGTGACTCTGCTGTTCCTTGTTTTGCTTACTGGACTGTCATGATGGGTTATGCAAAGTAGCAGATAACGAATTTGTGAGAAGAAGGTGAGTTTTAATCTAACAAATTTACTATGTTTTTGTGCTTAGATTTTATTTTCCTACTCCAACAGTGAACCCAAAGAGTTTGTTTGAACTTTAGCTCTGTGACTGTCCAAACTAAAGTGGCGACATCTCTCAAGTCTTAAAATGAAGCATCATCTTTCTTGTCTTCCTCCCCCAGGTGGTTTTCTGCATGGACCGCGCCCTGGAATTTGCCCCTGCCTGCCATCGCTTCAAAATCCTCAAAGCAGAATGTTTAGCAATGCTGGGTCGCTATCCAGAA
The DNA here is from genome assembly GCF_030435755.1 of Ochotona princeps. NCBI lineage: Eukaryota > Metazoa > Chordata > Mammalia > Lagomorpha > Ochotonidae > Ochotona > Ochotona princeps. Next base: position 16,332,840 of record NC_080848.1, read on the forward strand.
GCGCAGTCCGTGGCCAGGTATGTGCTAGATCGGTTCTGTGTTGAACGGGCAGGTTCTGCTGCACAGTGTGGTCCTATGGGTAGGTCAGTGGGGGCTGATGAGGCCTTCTTGAAAGGTAAGGCCAAAAATGAGACCACATTTGAAAACCCACAGCATATATGAGTAGAATTGTGGCAAATACTTGGGTTGTGTAGGAGGGAACAGGCTAGGTGAATTTTGGGGATATTACTTGAAGTTTTTTGTTTGTATATTTTACCTTTAGTCCTTTTACTTCCATTCCAGGCTTGGCCAGCTTTGTCAGGGACTATATTGTAAATATTTCTACCTTTGCAGGCTGCTTAGCACTGCCATTGTAATGCCGAAACAGCCATAGATAATAGGAGTGGCTGTGGCTGTATTTCTTTTCTTAAGATTTATTATTTTTATTGAAAAGGCAGTTACACAGAGGAGGAGAGACAGAGAGGAAGATCTTCTGTCCGATGATTCACTTCCCTAGCGGCCGCAACGGCTGGAGCTGAGCCATTCTGAAGCCAGAAACCGCTTCCAGGTCTCCCACCTGGGTGCAAGGTCCCAAGGCTGTGGACCGTCCTTGACTGCCTTCCCAGGCCACAAGCAGAGAGCTGGATGGGAAGCGGGGCTGCCAGGATTAGAACCGGTGCCCATATGGGATCCCGGGGCTTTCATGACGAGGTTTTAGCCCTTACGCTATCACGCTGGGCCCTATGGTTTAGTTACCAAAACCAGTGACATGATGTAGCCTTGTCAGTGGTGATTGAACACCTCTTGCTGGGAGCTGTAAGATGAGTATGGATGATTTATTTGAGGAAGACTATGGAAAAGTTCTTTTAACTGTCTGCCTTCAGAGACTACATGGTCAAGGGGAAAAGCTGGCCGCACGTGGTAGCGGTTGTGGTGTGGACATTCCCCTTTCTGGCTTTTGCAGTGACATTTTACGAGTAGATTCCACCAACGCGGATGCGCTCTATGTTCGTGGTCTTTGCCTTTATTATGAAGATTGCATTGAGAAGGCGGTTCAGTTTTTTGTGCAGGCTCTCAGGATGGCTCCTGACCACGAGAAAGCCTGCATTGCCTGCAGAGTAAGTTCCAGACACCAGATCTGGGTGGGAAGGAAGGAAGCTTCCTTTTCGGTGGAAGGTTTTAGAATCATGAAGGAAGTGATTGCTGTTCTTTGCATTTGCAAGGATGCCTCATCCTTTTACTTTGGTTTATCTAAAGGTAAATGTCATCATGTTCAATCAACTCCTTTTACTATCGGAGTGAGTTGGTTTTTGGTTTTGCTTTTTCCCTCCTTCATGAAGAAAAGATAGTTATGCTTCCCTAGGGAATAGATACTACACTTGATCTTAGCCAAAAGGCCGAGAAGTGATTCCCCCTATGGAATAGAGGCAAACCCTGGGGAGCAGGGCAGGCCTGTCAGTAGCTTGTCAGTCTTGGTTTCCCTACCCACCCCAGGAAGCACCTGCGAATCACATACTGGGTGGAGTGGGGAGCTGCTGTGTGATGCCAAACTGCTTGAGAAAAAAAAAAAAAAGATGATAATTGAAGTAGATTCTGACCTCTCAGTACAGTGACCTGAGACTCACCACTTGCTTTTCTCTGTAGAATGCCAAAGCTCTTAAAGCAAAGAAAGAAGATGGGAATAAAGCATTTAAGGAAGGAAATTACAAGCTAGCACATGAACTGTACACAGAAGCCCTGGGGATAGACCCCAACAATATCAAAACAAATGCTAAACTCTACTGTAATCGGGGTACAGTTAATTCCAAGGTAAGCGCTTGGGGCCCATGGAGATGCTTTTAAGGGTCATCAAAGGGGTCTGCCCAAGCAGAGTAAACCAGAGGCAGCAGGGAAGGTGGTTTGGGGAAAGTTGTATCTCAGCTTATTATGGACTGCTCTCTGCAGGCGCTCACCTCTCCTGTGCAGTTAGAATCCTGTGAGGGTCACAGTGAGAAAGGCTGTTCTTCCTGTTGTTCCCCAAGGTCCTTTTCCTGCAGGAAAAGGACCCTGGGGGTTTTGCGATGACTTTAAGCAAGTGAAACTGCTGCTTTTTGCTTGCACAAGAGATTATTTTTGCTTTAGGAGTGATTTGAAGCAAACTGTAAGAAGCAGTCCAGATTTTTGTATCTACCTTACCTGATGCTTACTGTGCACAGCCCCTTGAGTGCTTCTGAGGTCTACACACTGTAAGCAGTAAAGAACAGGCCCCTGCCCTCTCAGGGTGCTGGCTAAACAACAGTCCCTGTCGTTGTGAGTCCTGTGGTGATCTCTGCAAGGGTGGAAGGCAGGAGACCACCCGTACGTAGCATTTCCATGTTTCGATTGGGCACTAACATGGAACAGGAAGTGGTTGCCCTCTGAGATGAAGATGTCTTGCGTCACATGGAAAACATTTCAGTTCTGACTCTGGTGTCCTTAGCCCAGTGAGCTGTTGACTTTCTTTGCAACCCGCTAGACGGTTCAGAGGCAGGCGTGAGTGCCACACTTAGAATTTGGAAGCCATGGTCCCAGCTTCTGGGCTCCCTGAATCACCTGAGATGTGAAGTGTGACTGCTCTCTCTCTCCTGAAGCTTAGGAAACTAGATGATGCAATAGAAGACTGCACAAATGCAGTGAAGCTCGACGACACTTACATAAAAGCCTACTTGAGAAGAGCTCAGTGGTGAGTGCCTCCCGCGGGCAGGGGGAGAGGGGGGCCGCTGGCCTGCCAGGGGAGCCGCGCTGTGGATGACGGAGCAGACCCAGGGATGTTGTGAGGTCATTTGGTCCTTCCCCCTGCCTCTAGGTGGGATTGTTCCAGCCCTAGACTATCTTTATAGACCTCCAGCGGAGGAGATTGCACAGCTCCCTCAGTCTCCCATGCCTGTGTCTAACGCCCCTCACGGTCAGTAAGTTTCCTCTGATGCCTGACCCAAATTCCTTTTGTTAAAGTTTTCACCCATTGCCTTTGGAGATTCTGTGTTATGTTGTACACTTTTGCTCTAACGTGGCACAGTGCTTGGCACAGGGGTGCTCACTCTGGACGTATCTCTTGGATGGATGGACGGTGCTTGGATGAGAAAAATACAGATCCTCTCCAGGCCATTGAAGGATTGGACTTAGCTTGCTTGTCGTGGGAGAGGGAAGAGTCTCGTGAGGGTTAGATGGTGTGGAATCCAGCTCAGCCTCTCAGGAGGACGAGGAGGTCCTCAGCCAGGTGGTCTGGCTTTGAGAGGGCTTCCTGTCTGACAGGGTGTTGTGCCCACTCTGAGGGCCATGGTGCTCATCTTACCCTAGAACACACAGACATGTTCCTTGGGAGGAAGGACTTGGGAAAACCTCAGTCAGACATCCAGCTGTTCTTATTCCAGATTACTCCTCAGGCAGAGAAATTCCAGTTTTTAAACTTCCAGAAGGAAGATATACTTCTTGTCTGACAGTCTCCCATCCCCTGCTCTGTTCTTACTGTTTTGTCCCCAAAACAGATTCTGGGACTGATGCCTGCTGAGCCCTGGGAGTGGATGTGCTAGGTCTCCATCAGGGTGTGGTGGCGGTTGGGGACCACATCCCACCACAGCTTTCCTTGGACTGTCCTTTAGAGGAAACCACTTTTGTCCATGATGCTTTTTTTTTTTTAAGGTTTATTTTTTATTTACTTGAAAGGTAGAGTTACGGAAGAGGAAAACACACAAGGAGATCTTCATCTGCTGGTTCATTCACTCTCCCAAATGGCTACAATGGCAAGGGCTGCACCAGGCCGAAGCTAGGAGCCAGGAGATTCTTCTGGTCTGCTGTATGTGTGCAGAGGCTCAAGGACTTGGGCCGTCTTCCACTGATTTCTCTGGTACCTTAGCAGAGAGCTGAATCCAGAGTGGAACAGCCAGAGCTCAGACTGGTGCCAGCATCACACTTCACGTACTCTGCCACTACATTGGACTCCATGATGCTGCTGCTGCTGCTTTGTTTTTGTTTTTTAATGAATTTCTAAGTAGCTAAGTATGTCCAACACCAATACTTATACAAAGTTATAGATTGTGTGAGAAAGTTGCCATTAATCTGGCCTAGAAGCAAAGCTTTGATGGACAGGAGTCCACCTTAGCAGTTAATGACTGAAACTCGCAGGTGCAAAATGCTGCTTTCTAGCAGGTCTTCTCTGCCATCTTGTCTGATAGTGGGGGCGGGGCTGGGGGGCATTGTGCTCTGTCAGGTCAGTGGACTCTGTAGGGATGGAGCAGGGAACAGAGGGAACAGGAAGTTCTTGTTGGGGGATGATGGGATACAGGGCTAGTTCCTTCATGTTTGTTGACAGTAAATAAAAATCTGGGGTTGCTTTGATCTAAAAACCGCTTTTCTGGAAACAATTCTCCTTGGCTCTGGTTTTGAGACCTCACCTCAGGGACCCTCCTCACCTTAGCACAGTCCCCTCTGGCAGCTGAGACAAGGCCCCCACCCCAACTCCCCCAGGTTGTCTTGGGCCGGAGCCCTTGCAGAGAGCTGCCCACTGCCCTTGTCTGCCTCGGCTTACCCCTGAAGTCGGGGAGAGACCGTGTGCTTACAGCATCTTCTGCCGTGGGCTAGAGGAATTTATGATGGAAGGATCTCTAATGTCAGGTGTGAAGAACAAGTGCACAGCACTCAGTCCCTCCCGTGGGGCGGGGCAGGGGGGCGGGAAAGTTCATCAGGCCTAGCCTCGGGCTACACTCAAGGTTGTAAGTTACCAGTTCACTTTTACTTTCACTTCAAATTTGATCTTAGTTCATTCTGTGAGTGATTCTCTGAGCTCCTAGCAGCAGCATTGGTGTTGTGTCCTAAATGGAGGTGTGGGTCAAAAACTTAGATGGCTACTATGTTGGGCTTCTCTCTCACCAGCCAACAATAGCACTGTCCCTGCCCAGGCCTGTACTGCTGTTGGGAATCTAATGACCTGTAGCGGCTGTGTGATCATTGGGGGCCCCATGGTGTAGCAGGTAGCCATGCTGCACTCTCTTCCCACTCCCAGCTGATAGAGTCTGCTTAACTGGTAGGCCAGTCATAGCACCAGCAGTCTTACCAGCACACAGAAGATGCCACTTGCTTCCATGGAAGAGGCACTTAACTGGCCTGGCAGTCACCCTGGCCAAATGGGTGTGTCCCAGCCCAGATCAGGGGCCTCCTCCTCGTCTTCCTAAAATAGAAGCAGCCCGGCGTTTAGAATCTCCCTTCCTTTCTTTCACCTCAGGTGAATTGGTCTCAAAGGAAGTGTTTGCCGCTCGCCACTGCCTTAGGTGACACATCTAGTGGCTCACTAACCCCACTTCACTGGGTTGGGGCTTGCTGGCCCTGCATGGTTTTGGCATTGTAGGTTTTGGGGCTCTTTCATGAGGGTTTCCCTCCCATGATAGGTGTTTTTCCATTTGTGTTTCAATGCTGGTAATCAAGTAGGGGCCTTCCCTCTGCCAGGGCCTTCCAGGATGCCTCTCATAGCGCTGTTGAAAGCAGCTGGGTTATTTCCCACTCAGCAGAGCGTCCTTTAGCTGCTGGGTGCAAGCAAGTGTCGGAAGCCATCTCTCTTTCGTTGAGGAACTCTGAGCTGATTTTCTCCTGTGCGCCACGTGGAAGCCCTCTTCTCCAAAACCTCTTCCCCAAAATGTGTGTCTCTTGCTTGAGCCGTGCCTCCTCTCCAGTGAGCCTGAGACCAGTGCTGGGCCCGCCTGAGCACCATGTTGTCTTGTATTTCCTCCGCAGTTACACAGACACGGAACAGTACGAGGAAGCAGTTCGGGACTACGAGAAGGTGTACCAGACGGAAAAAACAAAAGGTAAAGGAGGCATGGGGTGTCGTTTCTCGGGGACAGTGTGGTCCTGCATGTAAGCACTGACGTGTAACAGAGATTGGGCTGAACCTGGAGTTTCCGTTTGGCCACTGGCCAGGAGCAAGTGAGCTAGAGGGTGCGTCAGGACACAAAGGACTGTGTTCTGACCCCAGGGCCTCCCGGGTACTTTCACTTCTTGTCCTGTGCCATGAGGCTGATGTGAGGAACCCAGACACTGAGTGCCCCTGGTGTGGGGAACCAGGCTTGGCACTCCTGTGGTTCCAGGAGGTGACCCAGCAGGAGGAACTAGAATCAGATGGTTCCATTGATGCTGGGTGTCTCCCTCTAGAACACAAACAGCTCCTCAAAAATGCACAGATGGAATTGAAGAGGAGTAAGAGGAAAGATTACTACAAGATTTTGGGCGTGGACAAGAACGCTTCTGAGGATGAAATCAAGAAAGCTTACCGGAAGCGGGCTTTGATGCACCATCCAGGTAGAGCTGGGAAGACTCAGTGGGAAGAATGCACAGTCGGACCCAGGGCTGAAGCCTTGGAGAGCAGCTGCTGCTGGGAATAAGATGGTAGTGGGTTCTCTCCCTGACAACTTCCGAGAAGTTCGAGCTTCCAAAATCAGCATCTTACACTCTTGATCTTCAACTTTGTTTACTTGAGGCTCTTTTGTGTCTTCTGCTGCTGCCTTTTTAGATCGGCACAGTGGAGCCAGTGCTGAGGTCCAGAAAGAAGAGGAGAAAAAGTTTAAGGAAGTTGGAGAGGCCTTCACCATCCTCTCTGATCCCAAGAAAAAGACGCGCTATGACAGCGGCCAGGACCTGGATGAGGAGGGCATGAACATGGCTGGTGAGTTGCTCAGGGCGGCCTGGGTCACTGTGGTGGCTATGGAACGCTGGAGCTTTTTCTGAAGACATTCCAGGAGGAGGGCTGTGTGTCACCAGCCAGGGCCTCTGGGACATGTGCCAAGCCTCTTCATGCGTGTCTGTAGGGCATAAGGCACTAGAGGTAACAGTAACAGCTCCTTTCCCCAAGCTCCAGGAGCCCAAGGTTAGGGGCTTGCCAGCTCGAACACCTAGGTTCAGTTTGATCCATGATCTCAACAGGGTTATAGGCAGTTCAGTCAAAGCAGTACTGTCAGCGAAGGCAGCTGTACAGGGGAAGCACCAGCAGCAGCAGACTTGGAAGGGCCTGAAAGCACGGTGCTGGGAGACCGCAGGGCTAGGGCACTAGAGGCAGGTGAGAGATGAGGCCAGCGAGTCACTTGGAGGCTTCAGAGCTAGGGTGTTAAGGAATGTGGGTTTCTTCTTGTTAGCTGAGCCTTCTAACGATTGTTGACTATTGGGGGTCATGCTCGAAGCCCTTGTAGATTAACATTTCCCCCAAAGGCTCAGATTGGCATGCAGGGAGGGCCACTGCTGCCAGTGCTACTGCCCACCGAGGGCTCGCTCAGTCACAAAGGCCCCGAGCTGTGTGTGGTCACGTGCACATCATCAGTTCTGATGCCAGCCTGTTGGCTTCCACCAACAAGTGCATGCAGATCCTACAGAGAGCCCCGGGTGCTCTCCAGGTCAGGGTCCCGGGCTGCATGTTCGGGTTTAAATGAACCTGAGCTTACCAATAAGAGGCGTGTTCTCTCCAGCCGAGGAGCAGGGCTGTCAGCACTTCGAGGCTATTAAAGAATTTAAATAGGGACCTGAGGGGCCAGGTTGTTTGAATTTAAATGTTTGGTTATTTGAAAGGCAGAACTAGAGAGATGGGGAGGAAATGAGAGACGGAGAGCTTCCACATTCTGGTTCCCTGTCCAGTGATTGCGACAGCCAGGGCTGGGCCATGTCAAAGCCAGAAGTCTGGGCCCAGTGTGGTGACCTACTGGCTAAATCCTCACCTTGAATCCACTGGAATCCCATATTGATGCTGGTTCATGTCCTGGCTGCTCCACTTCCCATCCAGCTCCCTGGATGATGGCCTAAAGTCTTGAGACCCTGCACCCAAGTGGGAGTCCCAGAAGAAGCTCCTGGCTCCTGGCTTCAGATTGGCTCAGCTCTGGCTGTTGCAGCCACTTGGGGAGTGAGCCAGCAGAAGGAAGAACTTTCTGTCTTTCCTTCTGTCTGTAAATCTGCCTTTCCAATAAAAAATAAATCTTAAAAAAAAAAGAGGCTAGAAGCCTGGAATTCCATCCAGGTCTCCCACATAGGTGGCGGGAGCCCAGGCACTTGGGCCATCTTCTGCTGCTTCCCCAGGCATGTTAGCAGGGAGCTGAATCGGAAGTGGAGCACTGGAACTCAAACCAGCACCATGTAGGATGATGGTGTCACAGGCAGTGAGTGGCTCAATGTGCTGCCCCACAGTACACAATACCAGCCCCTGGAAATAACTGTGATAGGGGAAGAGGGGGTGCAGAATGGAAGACACAGCAGGTAGGAAAGGCCTGGAGGGTGGGCAAAACAACATGACTTTGGCCAGGAAGATGAGCAGCTATGCAGGGAAAGGGCAAGGTGCTTTAGGACACCATGTGGTAGCTGATGGAGCTACGTCCACCTGGCACAACTTGGAACATTCACGTCCCAGACAGAAGTGCCTGGGTCTGTCCTGGTGTCTCTGCTTCCTACCCAGCTTCCTGCTGGTGCCTCGTACCAGATGAAAGCCCAAGTGCAAGGGCTCCTGCCATCAGTGTGGACCATCCCTGCCTATTGCGGCATTTTGTGGACCAGAGGACAGAATTAACACATGTGTCTGTCTCACTGTGCATTTAAGTAGATGAAAAAGAAAAAAATGGGGGTGGGGTTCTCAGAGCCAGGTAAGAGTGTTTCCTGTTCCAGGTGTCTTGAGCAGGTGACTGAATCCCCTGACAGACTGTGGCAGAGTACCCAGCCGCAGGAGTGGAACCTAGCAGGTGCTAGCTTTTCTCCTGGCTATACTGGGTGGAGTACTAGACATTCAAGCAAGTACAGTGAGGCATAGCTCACTGTAGGACCGTTTAGCCTTTTCAGTGGTAGCCCCAGCTTTGTGGGGGCAGTAAGTCTCACAGAGCAGGAACATTCCCAGTGGTTGAGAAGATGGGCCAGCAGAGGGAGTTGAAGCCGAGAAGGCTTTCCTGTGGGAGAAAGGAGTGGGGTCTGGCAGGGTGTCTATCACAGAGGGTGCGGCTGCTGTGCCCACCTCTTGTCTGATGTGGGGATTGGGGGCACTGGTCCGACTGGGAAGGCTGTGGAGCGCTTGAGATACCCTTCCGACACTTCTGATTGTCCCACCTTCTGTCTCTTCCCTGATACCCTGCGGCACAGACTTCGACGCGAACAACATCTTCAAGGCGTTCTTCGGAGGCCCTGGGGGCTTCAGCTTTGAAGGTGGGTGTGTTCCTAGATGTTGAAGGCACAGACTTGCCCTAGGTGGCTGGGGATGGGGTGGGGGCGCTCAGGAATGGAGAAGCTGCCCTCAAAGTGCTTTCCCTCTCCCTCTGAAGCAGCCCTTGGAGGCTCCTTACCATCCCTAGAAAAACCCATTGTGCGCACCAACTCACAAACCCTTCTCTCCCCTCCCAGCGTCCGGCCCGGGAAATTTCTTTTTTCAGTTTGGCTAATGAAGGGCAGCCACCCCAAACCCAGAAGATGCGGACTCGCTCAGTTTAATCTTGAATGTGGACATACTTCACCTCCTCCCTTCATCATGTCTCCGTGTACTTAGAGCAGTTTGGTTTTCACACTTGGATCCCATGTCTGTGTGATTCGGTGAAGAAAAAGGAGCCAGCGCCGAAGACTATGGGGAGGGGAGGGAGGCAGGCGTGGACAGGGAGGCAGCTTGTGAATTTTTGTTTTACTGTCTAACTTTATTAAAAAAGAAGAGAATAAAATGTTTTGACCCTCTCTGGCCATTGGCTCTGGCAGCTGCTTCTTGTTGCTTCACAGTTGGTGGCCAGAGCTGAGCCCCCAGCACAGGCCTGGTCCTGACTCGGAGCCAGAGGCCCAGTCATGGCCACACAGCAGATGTGCCTGGTGGGTTGTGAGCACCTTCCCACACCTGGTTATTAGCACAGGAGCGCCAGGCAGGCCAGAGAGGGGTCTCCCCTCTCTGATCTCCTGCCCCTTGCTCTGGACTGTGGACACATGACCGAGCAAAGCCCAAGAAGGTGAAGTCCCACGTGGCTCTTCAGGCCCCAACTCAGCATTGTGTCCCTTGTTGGAAGAGGCACCGGTGGCCTTCCCTCGAGAATGGAGTACAGCAAGCAACCTGCAATCTTACTGTGAAATTTTTTGAAGGGATTAGACAGGGATGCTGTGGTTAATGGGGATGAGCCCCCAGGCAGCCCCCACTTCTGCGAGCATCTAAGGCCAGCCTCTCTCGTTTCTGCCACCTCATGAAAGCCAACACTGTTCCACTGCCCAGCCTCGCCACAGCTGTGCCCAGCCAGCAGAGGGGAGACAGGACCGATGGCCCCGAGCTGGGGGACAAAGCCGGTCCTAATCAACCCAGCCCTAGCCCCAGAGAAGACAGCTGAACACAGAGGGCGAGAGATTACGCACAGCCAGGATTAACGAGATTTATTTCATTATAAGTCATTCCAGTTGCTGGGGCTGGGCAGAGCCAGGAGGGTAACATAAATTCCAAGCACTTTCTGTTGACAACCTGATTAGCAAGGTCCTGTTACTGAGCAGAAGGAGGTGGGGGGCACCCCAGAACACAGCCCATGTGGCAATGTTGAAAACCTCTTCCCAGCTCGAGGTCTGCCCCCTGGCTGTTGGTGCCTGCCAGCCCCCTGCCAAGAAGACACCATGGGGGCAAGATGGTCACACGGGGGCAAGACTGGGGCTCCCCGCCAGCACACTGTCTCTGGTGTTAACACATCAGAGCCACAGGACACCACTGGACCGGCCAGCCCATCATCGCCTTCCTGGGGCTCTTCCTGTTGTTTTTTCCCCCAGTTATCTAATATTACCATTTCTACCCTGGCAAATGGCTCCATTCCGCCCAAGGCTACAGTGATTAATAAATGGAGTCAAAAGTCCAGGGTTTCTCCCAAAGCCACTGCTCTTCCCAGGCAATGGATGCCTGCCCCTCCCACCACCCTGCCCACTGCCTTGCACCTCCCTCAGCGGGTTAGTGAGGCGGCAGGGACCTCCCCCAGCCAGTGTGGACCTGGGCAAGGGCTGGGGCCCACCAACACCTGGAAGAGGGTAGGGTTCGGGGTGCTGGCTGCAGCTCCAGGCCAGGCACGGCCCAGCCTCAGCTCTGGTGCAGGTTCCTGAAGATGCCTACCCACCCTCCATTGTGTTTAGCTCCTATTAAAGGGCAAGGATGTGGGGCGGGGCGGGCAGTGGGAGGGAGGCAGTTATATTACAAGTTTCCAAAAAGTTGCAGGCAGGTTAACTTTTGAGTATAAAAACAAAAAAGGAATCTTAAAGACCAGAGGGAAAGGCACCTTTTCCTCTCCCTCCACTTCAAACATGCTCAGATGATGGTGCAGGCCTGCAAGGTGCCCCCCTTGCGGCTGCCGTGCGTGGGCACAGGCTTGCCCTTGCCGTAGTAGCCGGTGAAGATGGCCCTCACCTCCATCTTCTTGGCCAGGCTCAGCATCCAGCGCCCACTGCCCAGGGAGTAGAGCTTGCCCCTGCTGAGCTCACCCACCTCCTCGCCGCGGCTGCCCCCCTTCTCCTGCCGCACAATCTCCAAGAGGTCGATGCCTGTCTGCACAGCCTCCACGTCGGCTGCACAGCCCAACGTGATGTGTGCCCGACTCCCCCGTGGCAGGTTGTCAGAAGGGGACACCTTGTCCACATCGCTCGGCCACAGCAGCAGCTCCTGCTCGCTCAGCTCCACCCGGGCCCCGGCTGTCTTGGGTGTCACAAAGAGGGCAGAGATGGTCAGCGTGAAGGCTTTGCAGTAAGACTTCTTCACCACCTAGAAGGCCGAGAGGGAAGAAGGGACCTGAGCTGGAGGCTGGCGATCTCCACGGGGCCTGGCCGACCAGGGCTCCGTCACTCGCAAGAGACGAGCACAGGTGTGCAGAGGAGATACCTGTGCCCCGGCCCTGCTGGCAAAAGCGGGAGAGCAGGTGACAGGCAGGCTGGGAGCTGAAAGCCCAGGCCTTGGCTTATAGCCTTGGGGCCTTCAGCACTGTGTGGCACTTCAGGTCCTGTGAGTTGGGCTAACCCTCAACACTAACAGGAAGCTCAGGTGACCACTGTGGAGCTGTTAATAGCCATGGCTCTGTACCCAGGCAGCAGGTACTCTGCAGGGCGTGGTGAACTCAGACATGTCCTTGTCCAAATCCACTGTCCCCTTTGGCTTACGTCAGATTCCATGGCCTCATTGGCTGTACATCTGATTCTTTGAGAAGGGCCATCTCTCACTGGCCTGTAAAGACATCTCTAGGTTCCCTCACAAACCCTTGTCCCAGCAGTAATGGAACAGGTCTCTAATAAACATTGCTAGATGAAGAAGTGGATACAGCTGGCAGTGCCACTGATTCACTCAAGGGGGCAAGGGTGAAAAAAAAAATCTAAGGGCTTCTCAACCTCGGGAATGGGAGGAGGGCAGTGAGCAGAATGGCTGCCTTAGCCAAAGCAGAGAATGGTGGGGACACAGGGTCAGGGAGGGCCTCCCTGAGGAGGCTGGAATCGAAAGGTCACATCCTCTGAGGGCTTACAGGCATGGGAGCCCTGCACTGGCGTGTGTAGGGGGGCGGTGAGCTCCACTGCCCCATGACTCCCTGGGGCCAGGGAAGGGACTTCCAGCCTCTGGGACAAAGACAGACTTGGAGAGGTGAGGGCAGCAGCCTGCTGTGTCCACCCATTCCTGTTCCACAGGAGACACTCAGGGCGGGCTATGGGAGCCAGATGACTCGGCCAGGGAGGAGGAGCTGCTGTCTGGTTTCTGGCCCAAGTCCCCATCTCCAAAGGGCACTGCAGTCTCTTTGGCCCCAGCTCCCCACCTCCCCCCAGCCAGGCACCCCTGGGGAGAACTCACCTCCTGCTGGGCATACTCCTCTGCCCCAGCGGCCTTCCCATAGTCGCAGAATTTGGTGGTGCAGTGCAGCACGCCCGGGGGTCTCTTCCCGAAGTAGCTGACCAGTTCCACCTTCTCCTTGGGCTCATCCCCGGAGATAACTGCAGGGAGCGGAGGCTGGTCAGAGCAGGCCAGGGAGTCTCAGGTGGGGAGGCACAGCTAGCCAAGCATAAATCCGTGAGCAGCTCTCCATGGTTCAAACACACACACACACACACACACACACACTCAGCAGCTGGACAGTCCTGGCAAGCATCTGCACCCCCCAGCCCTGTGGGGTGCATTTTTTACATCCCTTCTCCAAATCCTTAGGCACCAGGTACAGGGATAGGCAATGCAGGTACAGCAAGGAGGAGCAGTCCTGAAAGCCGGGGTGAGGGGGATGAAGGATGAGTGGGGTCAGGCAGTGGGGTCCAGTGGAAACAGCCAGAAACACACTCACTGGCTTGGGATGGACAATGGATCCTTCTGTCAATCCAGTAAGACAACATGCCCAGGGCACTGTACCAACTACTGGTCGTGCCCCATCTCTTCTGGATCCATTTAGGGAGGTAATTGGTGGCTTGGTGGAAGACAGTCTACAGAGGGTGTGCCTGGTCCAGGGGCGCTCTGGTATATGCTGGGGTAACACTGTGTAGCTGGTAGGCAGCCCCCAGTCCCCAGCTTTTACTAAAAGGAGCATAGTAAAGACTTCTACTTGGAAAGCAGGCCTTGTCCTCAGCTATCGCCCAAGCAGAAACATAAATTCCAGCTGTCCAGTTCCCATACAAGACAAGGCTGCCAGCTCTGGCCCGGAGCCCTGCCTCACTGTCCTCCCCTAGTCCAGGCCTGGCAGGCTCAGTCCCAGCCAGTCACTGCAGGGTACTCTGCACAGTCTTCTCCGAGACCTCCTACAGGTACGACATGAGCTGATGGAAACGTGGGCAGACTATTCCAACGAGGACGGTATCTAGCACTCGGGCATGTTAGAAACGGCGCCTGGGCCTGGGCACGTACAAGGGTGACATCCCCAGGAGGCCTCTTTGAAAGGACAAGGGCCGCTGGAGCTTCTCTTATCCCAAACCTGCCCTCTGTCTGGGGCAAAAGCCTTTACCGGGAGAGACCCTATAGCAGTGGACGCAGCCAGGGTCCAGCCCACAGCCCCTAGGCCCACTCTGGGCCCAGCTTTCCATCTGGAAAGCCAAGAGTTTGGGACCAACTGTGACACTGGCATTTTCCAGAGTTGAAGGATACCACGGGTTGTGCCGGGTGGCCTACAGCCTGGGAGCCATCCCTAGGAACGCCACGACAGTCCCGGCTTTCACATCTGCAGCTTACATCTGCACATAGTTATGGTTTTACTGACCTTGAATATGAAAATACTGTCAGCTCCTCCCCTCCACAGGAACACATCATCACCTGAGTACTAATCCAGATCCAGACTGGGGGAAGGGGCTCGGGAGCAGAGGACGGGAAGGGGTACACTCCATATTCCCATCGCTGTCACTCCCACTGCCCAAGGCTACCTCCCGTCCGCTTCTGCCCATTCCACCCTTTCCAAGTGCAACAAGCCCCCCACGCCCCCACCCTGACCACGCACAGTGCCGAAGCTCCTTCTTAAAGGCCTTGTGGCCGCTCAGCTCCTCCAGGAAGACCTGGCCAGCTTTGCGGAGGCTCTCTGAGCTCTTTTTGGTCAGGAACCAGCCGAAGAAGAGCGGCAGGAAGTCCTTCTCCAGCCCCGGCTTGAGCTTCTTGAGCTCATCGGCCGACAGCTGCCACTGACTCTTCTCCTTGAGCTGGGCACAGTCCAGGCGCCAGGCCGTCTTGGGCTCCACCAGCACCACCTGGTACTGGTACTGGTCAGCCACCTCAAAGAGCTGCTCCAGCCGCTCCCGCTCGTGGTGGGTGTCATCCAGCACCAGGACGCGCACATCGCGGCGGCAGTAGGCCGCCAGGTCTTCGTCCAGCCGCTTGTACTCCTCAGGGAAGGTGGTGCGTGTGCCGGGGGTGATCTTGTAGCTGTCGGCAGACACCATCTTGGTGCCATCCCGGTACTTGTCCACGATGAGCCGTGCCAGCGTGGACTTGCCACTTCCTGGCAGCCCGCGCAGGATAAAGAGTGTCTTGCACTCATGCAGCGTGGCCACCGTGTCCTCATCCTGCAGGAACGGGAACTGCAGCTCAGGCTGCTCCTTGGGCCCCGAGGAAGACATTTTACGGAAAAAGATCTTGGGCAGGAAGGTGTGGCTCTTTCGGGAGAAGCCTCTGCTCTGTGTGAGGAGGGGAAAGAGAGGAAACATCAGCCAGCTGCCGGGGTGCCCCTGCGGCTACCCCAGCCGCCTCGTCCCCTGGTCCTTGCCCTCTGCTCCTTCCTCCAGCCCAGACTGCCAGGAACCCTGGGGCCAAGTAAGCACCTCCCCAGACAAGGCAGGGGTGCCCACCTGTGCCAGCAGTGCAAGGTGGGGCAAGAGGTGCAGCTGTGCCTCTGAACAGCACAGAGGGCAGAAGTGCAGGCAGGGCCAACCCTGGGGCCAGTGGGTCTGGCACTGGCCTGACACCTGCAGAAACTGTGCCCTCCCTGGAGGCCCGGGGCTTCTCTCTCTCTCTGGCCACAGCTTCAGCTGCCCTGGCTCTAATACAGAGTTGGAGTGGAGGAGGGTGACCCAAAGACTGCCTCCCTTCCTCCCCCCAACAATGGCCGCAACAGATAATACTCTCTTGTCTGCCTTTGGGGGGGACACAATGGTCCCACAGAATAGCTGCTGGGGGGCAGGGCGGGAGAGCACTGGACAAAGAGCCTCATTCACAGCCTGCCACCTCCTCCACTGCCCGCTCCCAGGCCCCCACAAAGTTACCATCTTTGTGCCTGCCTCAGGACTGGGCAGCACTGGGCACCTGTGTCATGGGGTTGGCTCTGCTGGTGCCGCTTCCCCAAGAGTCAGCAGCACTTCTCCAAGCCATCCGTCCTCCCTCCCATCTGCTCAAAAGCCACAGGTGACAAAAGGCCTTGACCGTGAGTGGCTTCACACAGCAGTCGAAGGGCCCAAGCAGACACAGCTTCATCAGGCCGACCTTGCGCCTGTGCCTCCATGCGCTGCTCCTGGCCACGTCCAAGCCACCCCCCAGGTCGCCCCAGGACACCGCTGGACTCTGCAGCCGCTGGGTTCCTCCCTCACCCGGGATTCGCCAAACGCTTCCTTCAGCGGCCCCACTCGAGCTCCCCTACCCAGGACTCCCGCAACCCCTACCTGACGGCTGTGTTGTAGAAACTCTTCCCCTCAACCCCGGGCCTCATTTACATGCCACTTCCTCCCGAAAGTCTCCAAATACCCCCGATTTCCGTTATGAAAAAGCCACCCGCACTCCACCACCCGATGCCCTCCCCGGCCCCCAGCCGTGCGCTCACCATGATGAGGGGGCGCCGCCGTCGCTGCCTTTGTGGGCACTCGCGCTCCGGGCCACCCGCCTGTGCCACGCGAGCCTCACGGTGGCGGGGTGGGCCCCTGGCCACGCGGCCTTACATAGCCCGGAGGGCGGGCCCGGCCCCTGTGCGCGCAGGCGCTGGAAAGCGAAACTCAAACGGGCCGAGAGCCCCGCCCGCCCGCCGCCTCGCACCTGCTGAAGCAGAGCTGGTGAAGCACGGATGCCGGCGTCAGCACCGGGCGTGATTTAAACTTGGCTATTTTATTTGTCGCGGACTTGGGCGTTAAGTTCCACTTTTCACCACTAACGCTTTTTTTTTTTTTTTTAATCTGGTACTTAAATAAACGATGCGCCTGCCTGAAACCCTGCACTCCAGGGGCGGGCCCGGGTGGCGGGGGGGCGGGGCACTGGACGAACCCCGCGGCGACCCCAACCTCCTCTCCTCCTCCTCCTCCGGGTTCGTGGGTTCCGAGGACCCTCACCGCCATCCTGCTTGCGGGGCTCGGAGGGATTGACCAGTCGGTCCCCTGTGCAGCCTGCCCAGCATTCTGAGCCCGACCCTCCACCATCCCCCAACCTCCGCCCTCGGGCGCGTCCTCCCCGAGACTCTACCCAGAGTGGGGAGCAGTGACGTGGCCAAGCCAGACTTGGGGGGGGGAGGGTTTAAACGGACTTTTAATGGAGAACAGGGAGAGGGAGAAGGGTAGCTGACTCACAAAGACTGTCACTCACTTCCCCTCTGTGAGGAGGCAAATCGGGGCGGCAGGGTCCCCCTCACGCCTGATCCACCTCCCCGCTCTCTGCTGTGGTTTTCGCGTCTCCCGTTTCTCCCGATTCTGTGGGCCCCGGGTCCTCCAGACTTCCCGACTCCTTTCTGCTGAGTTCCTCCAGCAGCGCCTGCTCCAGCTCCCCGGAGGGCCGCCGGTAGATCTCTCGGGACTCCCTGCGGCCCAGGTCCACAGACGGCAGCCTGTTAGTGGACGGCCTCCCGGGGGCCTCGCCCACCGCCCTGAGGCCTTGGTCCGCCTCCTGGCTCTCCCACTGGGTCACGCTGGATGGCGCCTCCGGGAGCTCCTCCTCCTCTTCCTCCATCTCCCTCTCGCTCTCTGTCAGTTCTCTCTCCCACCGCTTCACCACCTTCTCCAGGTCTTCTCGCCCTCTCTTCAGCTCCCGCCCCTTGGCCTTGGACGTTTTCTCTTCTACGGGTACTGCCACAATCTCTTCTGCAAAAAAGACACGGGAGGGAGGGAAGTCGGCAGAAAGGGTGTCCTTGCCCAGGCAGCAGGAGGCCTGGGCACCCCCAAGGGCTCTCAAGAGCTCTTTAACCTGGAAACATCGCGGAGCCTGCGTGTCATGGCCAGGGTAAGGGAGATTATGCCATTTGCTTCTCACTCAACCGCCCTATGTCACTGATCCAGGTTCTAAGTCACACAGAGAGCAGAGGGTCGAGCTGGGACACTTGCGCCTACAGACACGTCCTTTTTCCCTGCAAAAAGCAGGATGGAGGTGGGGACCGCCTCCCCACCCCCACCCCCACCCCCACCACGCCAGGGACCTCTCCGTTGCGCATCCTTAGGTCCTTCCTTATTTGCTGGGAGGAGGGGTTTGTAAAAATAGCAGCAGGCTGCCAGCAGGAAGTTGAACTGGAACTGAAACTAAGGCCTCTCACGGTTCTATCCCTTTCGGTCCTGCCTGCCCTGTTCTTCCAGGAGGCCCCCAGCGCCGCCTAGCGGCCTGCAGGTCTCTAGCTAGATCGCCTGCGCTGAGGCGTCTGTGCGCCACTGGAGTTGAAATTAGAAGCAAGGGTGCTCCCTGCTGTTCCGAGTGGGAAATGCGCGGCAGCTGCGGGCACTTGGCTGGCACCTGAGAGCAGGTGCTGCTGGGAGCTGCCCTGGCTTCCCAGAGCCGCGTTGGAGGCACTCAACATACACTTGCCGAGGGGACCTGGCAGGCGCTGAACCATACTGGACTGTTGGTGCCATGCTAGAGCCAGACAGCCTTGGAGCCTGCGGGGCTGCAGTCAGGAGCTGTCAGTCTGCCCGCTAGATCTCTCACAGGAGCTGGGCAGAAGCTGTCAGCGGGATACCCCATACCCTGACTGCTCCTGGCCCCTCATGCCCCGCTCACTCAGAGGAGCCTGGAAGAGCCTGGTGGCAGGAGTGCAAGGGGTCTTTACTCCCTGGAGGCCTTGAGAGAACCAGGTGATGAGGCCCAGCCTGAGAAGCACACAGAAGCCCCCTCACCATGCAGCCTTCCCCAATGCCCATCCCACCCCTTCCTCCCTCTGACCGCAGGGAGACAGCTCACCTTGCTCAGCTCCCCTTCTCTCCAGACTGTGAGGACTGAAGGACCTGGTCCTCACCCCCTACACCCTGTGTGTGGCAGGCGGCTGTCACTGTCGCTGCTGCTGCCCACCGCTGGTGCACCTAGCCCTGCTGTCTTCCATTTACAAAGCTCCTGGGCATCTTAATGAGCCAGGGGTAGCTGATGCTTCCTCTCTAGGGCCCTCCATGTCTACCAGGAGCACATAGGGGTCTGAAGGCCCCCTGGTGGGCCTCCTCACCTGCTGCAGACACTCTAATAACCCTGGATGACCATCTCCAAGAAATGCACCAGCCAGCTGTTAGGTCACAGCCCCCCCAGCGCTTTCCTCAGCCCTGGCTATCCTCCCTGTCCCACCCCAGAAAGACGAGTTGGCCACGCTCTCCTCCTCTCGGGAGCCGCAGGCGGCCAAGCCTGGAACTCACCTCGCTTTTCCTTGAGAGCCTCCCTGTAGTTGGTTTTCTTCAGTTCTTCAATGATGCCCTTGTTGGCATCATCCAAGGCCTGTGGACAGCAGAGGGAGCACTGAGTTCTTTGCACGTGTGCCTGGCCCCTGCGGCCACCCCCCTCAGAAGGCAGACTGTGTTGTGGCTGGACCACCTCACCCCTCCCGAGGACTCCACCACGCAGGACGCCTACCATGACGTTAAGTTGTCCTGCCTGCTCACCAACAGAGTATCAGCCATGCTAAGAGGCCCAAACCCTTGGCAGCCAACTTCATTCAAACCCATTTCTCTGAGGCTTAGGCTTGTCTTCTGAAGTTGTATCTGTCTACTACCGTCTATCTTTTATTTCTTTGTATTTCTCCCTTTTAAAAAGATTTATTTTATTGGAACGTCAGATTTATAGAGCGAAGGAGAAACAAAGAGAAAGATCTTCTGTCCACTGGCTCACTCCCCAAGTAGCCGTAACGGTCAGAGCTGATCTGATCTTAAGCCAGGAATCAGGAGTTTCTTCTGGGTCTCCCACATGGGTGCAGGGTCCCAAGGCTTTGGGCCATCCTTGACTGCTTTTCCCAGGCCACAAGCAGGCCACTGCTTTCCCAGGGAGCTGGATGGGAAGCGGGGCTGCCGGGATTAGAACTGACGCCCATCTGGGATCCTGGAGCATGCAAGGTGAGGATTTAGCCATTAGGCTACTGTGCTGGGCCCTCTTTGTATTTATTTATTTGAAAGACAGAGTGACAGAGAGGAAGGGAGACAGAGATGGCCACAACAGCTGCAGCTGGACCAGGCTGAAGCCAGAAACTTGGAACTCTATCCAGGTCTCCTAATGGGTGGCAGGGGACCCAAGCACTGAGCTATCATGTGCTGCCTGCCAGGTATATTAGCAGGAAGCTGGATGGGAAGGGGAGCAGTGGAAACTTGAACCAGAATCCCAGTATGGGATGCAGGTGTCTCAAGCAGCAGCTCTACCTGCTCCTAACGTCTCCTTTTTACCTGAAGCTGCTCTTGGCTTCAGTTCATGGAACAAGATCATTGAAGTCACTAAGCACTCAAGGAGGCAGCAAGCCGAGGAGGGGACTGGAGACAGCCTGGCAGCTGGCTGGGGGCTCTTTTCCTCTTACTGCCCCGTGCCCCTGTGGTGCTGCTCCTGGGACAGGCCCAGGTCCCACACCTTTGGGCTCAGCATTCCAGGAGCCACCCTGCTGTATGCTTTTGCGGGAGACAGTGGAAGGGAAAGACCAGGAGAGGGAGCGAGACTCAGGGGAGTAGGGGCTCTTGGGGAGGGAGCACGGGAACAGTCCAAAGACAAAGCTAGGCCACCCACAAGGGTACATGTGGCTGGCCCCACCATAACAGGCAAGTGGGGACTCTGTCCCAGTGCTCCCAGGGAACCTGGGTCTCCCTGGGACTCAGTCCCTGAGCTCTTCCATCACAAGCTCTTGCTTGGTGCCCATGGCCTTGGGCCTCAGTGCCCCTCCCTCCCCTCCCAGGCCTGCCCAACCTGGCAAGTGACCCACCTCTGTCAGGGAGCACCTCGGGGAGCCCTGCCAGGGTTTCCTTCGTTTCCAAGTGCTGCACGGTTAGTCTGTCCCCAGGGTGCATCCTTCCCCCTCCATTCCTGCCCCGCTGTGTTGCCTACGTGGTCTGTGGTCTGACAGCTCTCAACCTGCATGCATGTGCCCCAAGGCCAGGTGCCAACTGGGTTCCAGCCCTTTGCCAGTGGTGGCTGCACAGTTTCCATGTTGGAAGGGCCTGGAGCCAGAAGTGGGTGGGTGGCAGCAGCTGAGCTGGGAGGAAGAGCACTTGCTTAGGCTGCAGGTGGTGGTGCCTGAATCTGGAGTGGCCTGGGGAGCAGGGGTGGAGCTGGGTGAGCCTGAAGCATCTCTAAGGTTCCCTGGCTTCACCCCTGTTCCAGCGGACTCTTCTATGATGATAACATTCTAGATCTGTACTGTGTGGTGCCTCTGAGTCACATGTAGGTAAACTGATGTTTCATTAACTTTCCTGTCACGTGTGGCTGGCAGTAGCCAGAGTGGAGCAACGCAGGTGCAAGCAAATCCAGCCAGCAGTGTGCCTGGGGACCATGGAGCTAAGAGAAGCTGAGGGGCTGAGGGGCCCAGGTAGGGCTCCTGCAAGAGGTCCTCTAGGGTGATGGAGGTGGGAGGGCTGGGAGCTCACAGCACATGCCAAGGCCAGAAAAGACACAGTCTGCTGCTGGCTGCAGCTGGAATACAGGGTGGTGGTGGGTGGGGTGGGCCAGCCCGGAGACAAGGAGGGGCCCACAGGGGTCACCAATGGTCTTTCCACCCAGCAGGAAGAAGCCAGAAAGTCCTCCAAGAGACACCTGGGCCCCAAGAGAAGGTTTAAGCTGCAATATATCCTAATGCCTCCTGTATAAGGCCGTATTTTGGAAACTGCAAGTCCTAAAGTTAGCTTAGAGGGTCTCAACCAGCATTAAATCAACACGAGACAGAATACAACAGGAATGCAACCAGTGTGGGTAGCATGCAACTTCTGTCAGGGAGCACCTCGGGGAGCCCTGCCAGGGTTTCCTTCGTTTCCAAGTGCAACTTCTATTTTTGTTTGTTTGTTTCAGATACAAGCTTCCAGAAATTCATGGAAATGACCTTGAAGGAGAAGCTTAGGACCGGGTATTCAGCCCAACTATCCAAACAGCCTCATCCCGCTCGGTTGCTGAGTTCCTGACCCTGCCTCCTGACTTGCTTCCTGCTCGTGCACACCCCGAGAGGCAGCAGGGATGACTCAGGTGATCGGCTTCCTGCCCCCAGCGTGGGAGACCTAGATGGTTTCCCTGCCTCTCAGCCATGGCCCTGGCCCAGCCTCAAATGCTGCAAGCCTTTGAGCAGAGGAAACTATACAGGCGCTCTGATTCTCAGAACTAAAAAGGTAAGTTTATTTTGGCACAAAATTTCTTGAAATTCATACTTACGGGGAAGCGGTCTCCCAAAAGTTCGTGAAAAATACATGTTACGGGGGTACTTGCAGTGGGTCAAGCTGCCTGCATCCCATAACAGAGTACTGGTCCTCATCCTGTCTGCTCTGCTTCTGATCCAGTGCCCTGCTAATGCGCCCAGGGAAGCAGCCTGTGATGCAGCAGGTGGTGACCCAGGGCCTTCAGTTCCTGCTGCCCTGAGAGAGACACGAGGGAGCTTCTGGCTCCTGGGTTCAGCCCTGTCCAGGCTCTGCTGTCATTCGCTCTCTCTGACCCCATGATTCTGCCACTCAAACAAATAAATCAATATTTTAAAACTGCGCGTAATGGGTAAAACTGCTGTTTGCGATGCTCATATCTCTTCAGGGAGCACCTGTTTGAACCCCAGCTCCTCAGCTTGTCAGGGGAAGCAATGGAACTGGCCCTGTTGTTGGGCCCCTGTACCCACATGGGAGACTTGGAGGAAGCTTGGGACCCAAAGCTTCAGCCTGGCCCAGCCTGGGCCTTTGTGGTCATTGGGAAGTGAGCCAGTACATGAAAACATTCTCCCTCTCTCCTAATCTCTCCTTTTCTCTATAACTCTGCCTTTCAGATAAACACATTCTCTTTTTTTAAAATAAGTGTAATTAAAAAGCTATGTAATGGGCCAATGGACTTCAAAAATTTTTTGCAGGTGCAGCGCAGTAGCCTAGTGGCTAAAGTCCGCATCTTACATGTCCAGGATCCCATATGGGTGCTGGTTCTAATCCCGCCGGGCCTACTTCCCATCCAGCTCCCTGCCTGTGGCCTGGGAAAGCAGTTGAGGACAGCCCAAAGCCTTAGGAACCTGTACCCACACAGGAGACCCGGAAGAGACTCCTGGCTTCAGGTTGGCTCATGTCCAGCTGTTGCGGCCACCAAAGGGAGTGAACCAGTGGATGGAAGATCTTCCATTCTTCTTCCTTCTGTAAATTTGACTTTTCAATAAAATAAATAGAGCCCAGCGCAATAGCGTAGCGGTTAAAGTCCTCGCCTTGAATGTGCTGGGATCCCATATGGGCACCAGTTCTAATCCTGGTGGTCCCGCTTCCCATCCAGCTCCCTGTCTGTGGCCTGGGAAAGCAGCCGAGGACGGCCCAAAGCCTTGGGACCCTGCACCTGCGTGGGAACCTGGAAAAGGCTCCTGGCTTTGGATTTGCTCAGCTCCAGCCGTGGCAGCTGCTTGAGGAGTGAACCATCAAACGGAAGATCTTTCTCTCTGTCTCTCCTCTTCTCTGTATATCCACCTTTCCAATAAAAATAAATAAATCTTTAAAAATATATATATATATTTTATAACTTAATATTTTTTTTGCTCCGAAATAAACTTATCTTTTTATTTTATTTTGTCAGGAACTTCAGGAAGTTCCCTTCATGCTTTGTGTGCTATACAAACCACTCACAGAAGCAGGCTGAATGAGTTCTGCTCTACCTAGCACACAGGGGCAGGGTGGGAGGGGAGGGGGGATGGGCGGGGGCAGGGCTGACAGCCCACGGGGCGGAGCGGGGAGGGGGTAGATGGGGGACTGAGTCCAGGGGGAGGGAATGGCTGGGGAGGGGGGCTAAGAGCCCCAGGGGAAGGGGCTGGTTGGAGAGGGGGCTGGAAGCGGGGTGGGGGCTGAGAGCCTGGGGGTAGGGGCTCACACTGATGATGGCCTGCTGCGCTTCGGTGTTGTGCACCAGCTTCGCCCGCTCCAGGGCCTTCTCAAAGTTGCTCACGGCTGACTCGAAGTCTCTCAACTTCACTGAGGAGCAAGGGGAGAAGGCACAGCACAGGCAGGAGGTGACATTTGGGTACTGAAGGATGTAGCTGGGTTAGGAGCCGCCGGGGAGGGCAGGGGTCAGCCTGCCGCTGCAGCCTCATGCCAAATGGAGCGGCTCAGCAGCACCCTCTCCTGCACGCTCCTGGGCTGCCGCAGACCAGGTGATCTGTACCCTGGCACTAAGGGGTCCCTGAGGAGGGGCTTCCGGGGAGGGGACTGGTACACATGGTTCAGGTCTCCAGGGCTAGGGAGACTCATTTTACACATCCTTAGAGCATTCCAGAAAAGGAAAGGCATATATACATACACACACATCCATATATAATTATATATTTGTGTATATTATAATACAAATAATTATTATTAATATAAATATTTATTTATTATTTGAGAGAGTTACAGGGAAAGACAGAGATACATTGGCTGATTTCTTCTCTAAGTGGCCTCAATGGGCAGAACTGAGCCAGGCCAAAGCTAGAAGACCTGGGGTGAGCGCCATGGCTCAATAGCTTAATCTTCCATCTTCAAGCGCTGGCATACCATATGGACACTGGTTCAAGTCCCAGATACTCCATTTCCAATCCAGGCCCCAGTAATGTGTCTAGGTAAGTAGCAGAGGATGGCCCAAGTCCTTGGTACCCTGAATCCATGAGGGAGACCCAGAAGAAACTCCTGGGTCCTGGCTCTAGACTGGCTCAGCTCCAGCCATTGCAGCCACTTGGGGAGTGAACCAGTAGATGCAAGATCTTTGTCTCTCCTCTCAGTGAATCTACTTCTCAAATAAAAATAAATAAATCTTAAAAAAAAAAAAGCTAGGTGCCTTCATCCGGTTTCCTACATAGGTGACAGGGGCTAAAGACTCGAGCTATCTTCCACTGTTTCCCAGGAGTATTAGTAGAGAGCTGGATCTGAAGTGGACCAGCCTGGACCTGACCGGCACCTGTACTGGACGCCGGCATTGTGGGGCAGCAGCCTTACTGGCTATGTCACAATCCTGGCCACAAGACATCTCACTCTAAATGTCATTCAAGACTATGTGATATGGGGCTGGTTGGCAGCTGAACTCCTCAAGGTCAGGGCCAGTGGCTCCCATGGTGCGTGGCGTTCCCCACCGGTGAGCATGGTACACCCCATGTGCCAAGCAAAATGGAACGGCTCCTCCTCTCCCTGACTTGACTCCCGGCTCCCCCAGGGCTGGAAGCTGGACCCCAGCGCTAGGGAGGCTGATGGTCTCAGCATCCCTACCTTGTGCCTGCGCCACGAGAACGCTCGCGTTGAGCTGCCACTCCATGTCACCCTCCTCCTCGGCACACTGCTGGGACTTCTCGCCGTAGTTCTGGGCCTGCCATGGTTGGTCCAGTTCCAAGTAGCAGCGGCCAATCTCATGGAACAGCCAGGTTTTCTCCAGGGTGGTTTTGGCCAGCGGGATCTTCTCCTCCCACCTGGGGAGAGGAAAGACCAAGGTCTCTAGCCCAGCACAAGGGCCACAGCGGGCCGGGCCTTTCTGCTGGGCGCCTGTTCTACTACCACCAGTCCAGGGGGAGGGTTAATAAACGTGCTCATGTTCAAAGCTCCCACAAGATATTTTGGGAAAAGCTACGGGATCAAATTCAAAGCAACAGTTGAAAATTGTGCTTAAAAGTAGCATTTGAGGAGCCGGCATTGCAGTGCAGTAGGTAAAGCCACCACCTGCAGTGCTGGCATCCAGGATGCAAACATGCTGGTCGGAGTCCCAGCTGCTCTGCTTCCAAAACAGATCCCTGCTAATGTACCCGGACACGAGAACGAGTAGGTCATTGGCCTTTACAAAGTATTCCTATGACTCTTACATCTGGAAAATGCTGAGAAAAATGCTGACTCTATTTCAGGAACTAATTTGAACAGAGGAGGTTTTGAGTTTGCAGAGTAACCTGAGATGCCCAGCCTGGGTCTGTCTGATGCCTCTGCCAGCATGCTGGCCCCAGGCTGGGATTATAATAGATAGGCAGGAAGTTCAGGTCCCTGGCGAGCCCTGGGCAGGGGCCATCCCTGCTCACTCACGTGTCGATGGCTTGCTGGAACTTCCCAACTCTGGCAAAAACCCTGCCGATGTTGTCGAGGGCTCTGGATTTTGCATCGGGAAGGTCACTGGAGGGAAGGAAGAAAATCAAGCATTACCTAGAAACTAGCCCGAGGCAATGATCAAGACTCAGGGCCTGAGAGGGGCTGGGCATGTTATGGGGGCACACTGTGCTAAAGATCACCCAAACAATTAGAGCAAACTGGGGAGCCTTTATTTGCCAGCTGGCAACTGCCCCCACTCAGAACAGGTCTGAAGGAGACAGCCCTGAGCTGTGAGGGCAGTGAGCTTTGAAAGGAAAAAAACCCACATCCTAGTGGCCTTTTTACAGTGGCAAGCAAGCAAGCAAGGATACAGAGGCTACAATAAGCAGGTTAGAGCCAGGATGAGCAATTTTATAGTTAGAGTTACAATTTAACTTCTTACAAATTGGTTCCATTTTTCATGGGGCTCAGTTCGCAGGACCTGGTTCCTCCTTTCATGGGGCTCTGCACCTGAATCAGCACCTGGTTCCTCCCTAGGAGAGGAGGGTCAGTCTAACCTGACTGGTGACCACGAGATAAACTCAGTCTATAATTTTTCACCCTGTCATAGGCATGGTCCCTCCAATGGCACACTGAGGCCAAAAACAGACCGTTGTGGGGTGGGGCCTGTGGTTCAGCAGTTAAGTCAATGCTTGGTATGCCCCTGTCCTATACGGAGTGTCACGTTCGAGTCCAGGCTACTTCACTTCTGGTCCAAGTGCCTGCTAAGGTGCACCCTGGGAGGCAGCAGAGGATGGTCTGAGGACTTGGGTTCCCACTCTCCATGTGGGAGACCCAGACTGCATTCTGGGTTCCTGACTTCAGCTTGCCCCAAGCCTGACTATTGCAGGCATTTAGGAAGTAAGTCAAGAGATGAATGACCTGTCTGTCTCTGCCTTTCAAATGAACAAAACTAAAAATAAATAAGAAAAAAAAGGAAGAAAAAAAAAACTGAAAAAGAATGAACTAGTTTTAGGATCATTTTGGAAGGCAACTCACATCACAAAGATGTCTCTTTGCTCCAACAACTTGTGCTCTAGCAAAACCGCCTCAACTAGGTAATATGGGACAGGTGTCCAGCACCACAGTAAACATTCTTTGGCCCTTTGCACCCCTTATCAGAGCGCCTGGGCCAGAGTTACTTCTCTGCTTCCAATTCCAGCTGCCTGCTCGTAGGCACTCTGGGAGACATCAGGTGATGGTCAAGTGCTTGGGTCCCTGCCATGTATGGAGACAGACCTGACTAAGTCCCAGGCTCCTGGCTTTGGTCCTGGGGCCAGCCCTGACCATTGCAAGCAACTGGGGAGTCAATCTGTAGATGGAGATCTTGCTCTCTTTCTGTCCGTCTCTTTGCCTTTAAAAAGAAGGAAAGGAGGAAAACTAACTAAGATCTTTAAACTACGGGCTGGCACTGCAGAGTAGTAGGTAAAGCTCTCGTCAATCCAATAATGCTTACATCCAATTTGGCCATGATTTGTGTCTCAGCTGCTCTTCTGACCCTGCTCCCTGCTAATGACCTGAGAAAAGCAACAGAAAATGATCCAAGTGTTTGGGCCCTGTCTCCCACATGGGAAGCCCAGAAGTTCCTGACCCAGTGCTGGCCATCCGGGGAGTGAATCAGCATTTGGAAGATCTGTCTTTCACACACACACACTCTCTCTCTCTCTCTGTAACTCTTTCAAATTAAATAACCTTTTAAAAGATTTATGTTTTTAAAGATTTATTTATTTTTATTTGAGTGACAGATTCACAGAGAGGAGGAGAGACAAGGTTCTTCATTCTGCTATTTTACTCCCCAAGTGGGCGGAGCAGCCAAAGCTGAGTTGATCCAAAGCCAGGAGCCAGGAGCTTCTTTTGGGTCTGCCACGTGGATGCAGGGTCCCAAGGCTTTTGGCAAACCCCTACTGATTTCCCCAGCCACATGCAGGGAGCTGGATGGGAAGTGGAGCAGCCGGGATACGAACCAGCACCCATATGGGATCCTGGTACTTGCAAGTGGAAGATCAGCCTGTTGAGCCATGATACTGGCTCCCAAAATAAATAATCTTTTATTAAAAAAAAAATCTTTAAATGAAATTGTACTTTTGTCCTTTTACCAAGAGAAGAAATTGGGAGCCAGAAACGCAATTCAGGTTTCCCACATGGACAGCATGAACTCAATGACTTGAGCCATCACTACTGCCTTTCAGGGACTGTGTTAGCACGAAGCTGTAGTCAGGAGCCAGCCGCAGGGACTCTGGCGTCTCGATTGCTAAGCAGAAACACCTGTTCCTTAATGAGCTTGGTTTTCTTTCTTTTATTTTTTATTTGAAAGGAAGATTTACAGAGAGAAGGAGAGACAGAGAGTCTGTTAGTTTATTCTCCAAGTGGTTGCAAACGCCAGAGCTGAGCCAATCTGAAGCCAGAAGCCAGGAGCTTCTTCTGGGTTTCCCATGTGCATGCAGGGTCCCAAGGCTTTTGGGCTATCTTCTGCTGTTTTCCCAGGCCACAAGTAGGGAGCTGGATGGGAAGTGGAGCAGCTGGGACTTGAACTGCTGCATGTGCAGGCTGCTGGCAGTGGAAAGTGGAGGATTAGCTTGTTGAGCCATCATGCTAGACCTGTGAGCTTTATTTTCAATTCTACAGTCAGGCAATACTTCATCTCACCCAACACAGTAGGTGCCCCAGCAGAAGAAATCGGCTTCACAGACAAAAGTGCTGGAGAAAGCAGAAATGAAGCCATCGTCAGACTGGCCCCCCAAGGGCTACTTTCCTTTTCAGGTTCTCTTCTCTCCATAAGCATCAAGGCAGAGGAAACTTCACGACTGTGCCAATTTAAACTGGCTTATTGAGACAGTTTGGCCCTTATCTCTTTCTTATCTCAGGAGGATCAAATAGCTTCTGTTCAGCTCAGCTTGGTGCATTGCATGTTAGCCTGAGCGACTCCAGTTACTCTTTTTAAAAAAGGCACAAAGATCCTATCCACAGAACTCCTATCCACCTGCTAGCTCACTCCCCGGGGGTGCCCCAATGAGAGTAGGGACCAGAAGGGGGTGGCGAAAACTCAATCCAGGTCTCCCATGTGGGTGACAGGGGCCCAGTTACTTAGCCACACTTGCTGCCCCCAGGGTCAACAACAGGAAGCTGGAGGGCATCGTAGGCCAGCCTGGACTGTCAGGGCCTAGGGCAGGAACAAAGACCCCTGGTAATTTTTCTGGAACACTCCCCTGCCCTGATCCCTCCACACAGCAGGCACAACCTTCCCAGGCCTGCTTCTCCACCTGCTCTCTGCTTCTCAGGTCCCCGCTGCCCCGGGGGATCTGGAATGAACCCTGGGATTGGGGGCTCACCCTGCATGACGCCTTGCGGGCACATGGCTCACAGTGGCAAAGACGCAGCCTGCCGGCTGTGGTCAAGCTGGCCATTCTGAACACACACCACGGCGCCCTTTCTTCTACAGAACGACTGCTGTGTCTGGGCCCTCCTTAGATTCCAGGGAGCTTCCCTGGGCCGTTGTTGCAGCAACCTCAGTGCACACCCACAGGAATGCGGTGCAGTGCGTTATGGCTCCAGGGGAAAGAGGTTTTCTATGAGGCTATTCAAGGAAAGAGATCCTTTCCATGATGTTCTTTAATTAAACACATACAAAAACAAACTCCTTTTGTTGTTATTAAAATACTCGTGTGTGTGCGCACCTAAGTGGGCAAATACACTGAGAAGGATTTACAAGGGGCCAAGCTAGTGAGCAGGAGGGGGAGACGGAACTTTCAGGTCTTGCTCCCTGTGCCCTTTGGCTGAGGGCCCGGCACCACACTGCTGTCCTTGTGCACAAACACTCCCTCCTCGGCCTTAGGACCTGCAGAGTGCTGACATTAAGCCCGAACTCCCAGACCCACTGAGCTGCTCCAGGTACTAACCAGAACAGGACCAGGTCTGGGCGTGGTTCCCCAAGCTACCAGTAGCAGGGCCAGCAAGCAACTACAGATGGACACGTCCCCAGGACCAGAGCTAAGAGCGCTGTTCCAATAATCACAAACATTTGGAGAAGGAAGACATGAAATGGTTAATACCAGGTTAACACTGGACCTCCTCTGGCTACAGACAGAGGGGCAGGACACCTACGGGGAGACAGCGTCAGGAGACTGCTGCTGGCTCCTGGATTGGCCGGGGTGAGCCGTCTGGGAGAAGTTCATAGGCAACAGGTTGCTGGGGGTCTGCAGTTTCAACATCCATCCAGGACTGTGAGTCACTGCTGGTTTCACCTGCAGCTGTTCACTGATTAACTCCCCTTATCTCACCCTACTTCCCCCCCAACCTCTCTGGCCTCCCACTCCCCAGGGGTACTGGCCCCCAGCTCAGACAGGCCACCTGCAGTTCCCCAAGGCCTCCACCCCACCACATACCACTGCCTCCCCCTGCTCTTGTCCTACCACTCCCACTCCTAGGGTCCACTTTTACTCCCTCTCCTGTTCTCTCTGAAGGTCCTGCTGCTCCCTGCCCCCATCCCTCCGCTCAGCCCTGCACTGCTCCCTCCTGCCTGTCACCTTGACCCTGAGCCATATCCTGCAGCTGCTGCTCTCCCAGCACCAATGAGGTCAGGGTGCCCGTCCAGAAAGGGTGCTATGTTTTGGTGTGAGGAGTGAGTGAATAAGCTGTGTGATATGCTCATCTATTCCTGACAATAAAAAGTAATAAATAATAAGAACAGGAGTTAAGTCACTGCTTGGGAAGTCTGCATCCCATAGTGGAATGCCAGTTCAGGTCCTGGCTGTGCTTCCCATCCAGCTCCCTGCCAGGGAGGCTGGGACAGCAGCACGAGATGGCCCAGGCGCTTGATCCCCTGCCACCAACATGGGAGACCTGGATGGAGTTTCTGGCTCCTGACTTCCACTGAGCCCAGCACCAGTCACTTGGGAAGTGGGTGAGAGGCTAAAACATGTCTCTCTCTCTATCTCAAATAATAAATCTTTAACAAATAATGGCAGCAGCGATGAGAAAGCATGTCGTGAAGTCACCGATGGCACAGTCAGACATGAGTGAAGGCTGGGGGCACTGAAGAAGCTGCTGGACAAGTGAGTGACCAGAGGAGACGAGGACATGTGTAAAGCATGTACAATTCACAAGGAAGGTCCAATTTGTGGTTGCGAGAAAGGAACACAGATTACTGCAGGACACCTGTTTACCTTGTAACCGCCTCGCACACCAACTACATGCCCACGCTGGAGCA
Source organism: Ochotona princeps (assembly GCF_030435755.1). NCBI lineage: Eukaryota > Metazoa > Chordata > Mammalia > Lagomorpha > Ochotonidae > Ochotona > Ochotona princeps. The sequence goes on from NC_080848.1 coordinate 16,363,837, forward strand.
GGGGCTGGGCCCCTTTGGAAGGGCAGGGTCTGGCAGGGCAGAGGCACACCTGCAGGAGGGAGCTGGGGGGGCGTGTCCTTCCCTGCCCCGTGGGAGTAGGGGTGCGGGTACAAGGAGGCCCTGCCTGGGGTGGGTTCATACGGGAGCATTGAAGACTGTGTAGGCAGTGTCCCCAGGCCTGAGGAAGCAAGTACTAGGGAAAGAGAGGGTACTGAGTCCCAGCTGGACACCAGCAGGTGCAGCCTGGCAACCCTTTGAGCAGCTTCATATGCCCGGGGGCCTGAAGAGAACCAGGTCGAGTCAGAAAGGGCAGCAGCATGCATTGCACAAGGCACTGGGACTTGGGTGTTATCACTTCATGGCAGGGCTGGCCGGCCAGCCAGCAGGGCAACAGGGTGCCCAGGCCAAACACAAGCAAGGAGTGGAAGGGAGGGGATGCATGTGGGAAGTTTCCAGCCTTGGGGCCTGGGAGGTATCCAACTGTGCCACCTTCAGGGAGAATGGGGATCAGGGAGGAAGATTAAGGATCCCACATTGGGACACATTGCGTTTCGGTTTTCCACAGACATCTAGCCCAGCAGAAATGTCCTAGGGTCTATTAGACGTGCGGTCAAGGTCTGGGAAGAGAGGTCTGATGAGAAGCAGAGATGGATAAGTCCTCAAAGCCAGCCCAGGCTGGACCCAAAGGACTGTCTACACTGCATTGACTTGACCCTCACAGACCCTCAGGTGCAACTTAGTCTAGGCTGCACGGTATCTCAGCAGCAAAGTCAGGTCTGGCTGGAAAGCTGTTTCTTTCTTTCTTTTTCCAGGGTGGGTACTATGCAGTATTTTGGCTCTGTGGGGCGAGGGCAGGTGAAAGATGGACTGGGAGATGGACAGCATTTAAGACTTGGCTGAGGAAGAGGGAGAAGGCAGAAGCAGGAATGTTCTGGAAAATGTGACCCCAGGACAGCACAGAGGTGGGTGTGGAGAGCGTGGCCAGGACCAACTGCAGAGTGTGAGGAGTGTCAGCTGGAGAGGGAGAGTTCACCTGTGGAAAGTGGCTTCTGCAGTGGGAGCTGGGGGCAGAGCCCCTGGATAACAACAGGATAGAGGTCCTCGCGTGATGGCTCAACTGGCTAATCTTCTCCCTTGTAAATGCTGGGATCCTATATGGTCACTGGTTCATGCTTTGGTTCATGTTTGGGCACTGGTTCATGTCTTGGCTGCTCCACTTTCCATCCAGCTCCTTGATTGTGGCCTGGGGAAAGTAGTAGAGGATGGCAGAAAGCCTTGGGACCCTGCACCCAAGTGGGAGACCTGGAAGAAGCTCCTGGCTCCTGGATTCAGATCATCTCAGCTCCGGCCATTGTGGCCATTTGGAGAGTGAAACAGCAGATGGGAGATCTTTCTGTCTCTCCTTCTCTCTGTAAATCTGACTTTGCAATATAAATAAATAAATATTAAAAAAAAAAAAAGAACAAAGAAAAGAGGACAGAGCAGGAGGCTGACCAGGTGTCAGGATGCCTGCGTTCTGTATCTTAGTGCACGCTCCCGACCCCAGTCTCCACCAACACAGACCTGGGGAGGCGGCAGCAGCAGCTCCCTGAAGCTGGATTCCTGCCATCCTCATGAGAAACCTGGACAGAGTTCCTGGTTCCTAGGTCGGGCTAGTGTGGTCTCAGTCTTTGCAGGCATCTGGGGCGTGAACCAATGAATGACAGCTCTCTCTCGCTCTCCTCCTGCCTCTCAAATAAACAAAGAACGTTAAAAATAAATTTAAAAGTCAGAAATACAGGCATGTATTTTATTGCTTATGTAATTATTTTCAACTATTTCAAAAGTAGAGCAGTAGTGTGACAGAGACCTACCATCCACTGGTTCACACCCCCTACACCCTAAAAAAGCTTGCAACAGCCCTCACTGGGTCACATTGAAGCCAGGAGCTAGGAACTCCCTCGAGGTTTCCTGCATGATGTGGGTGGCAGGGGCGTAAGCACTAGGGCCACCCTCTGTTGCCTTCCCAGGTGCATTAGCAGGGAGTTGGACCGAAAACAGGACAGCTGGGACTTGAATGGCGCTCAGATAATGGTGTCAAGTGACTGTACCACAATGGCTCCTGCCCTGAGTTCTTGAAAAGGACTTCCGCACTTTGCCATCACAAGCCCGCCCCTCTCCGCTCCTTCTGCCCTCCAGGGCAGATACTCTTGTCATGCCCACTCAACACCAAAGGAAACACACAGGCTCAGCAAGATCAAACAGCTTGCCTTAGGGTCCCAGAGCTGGTGGTACAAGTTCCTGAGCCCAGCTCTGCCTACCTGCTGCTGGTGCCCGTGTCCTGGGTCAGCAGTGTGGCTTACAAGGCTCTTCCTGGTGCAACCCCAGAGCACTTCCTGCAGCCTCCTCCTGGCTATCCTCCTCTGCTTGCCAGCTCGGAGCTGCTTCCTGCCTCAGGGGCTGCCCACGGACTGCAGGTGTGCCCAGCTCTTGCTCAGGTCCTCCTGGGGGATACTTACCATGACTACCATTCATCAGTTATGCACCTTCTGTTGGTTCTCTACAGGAAAGTAACCCTTACTCATATCTGGTCGCTACTGTATGCTCAGTGCTTAGTGCTAAGAGCCATGATCAAGGCTGGGATTGGATGCATGCTTGTCGAAACCATGTGAGAATAAAAACAAACCTTAGAACCAGATACTGCCAGGAGCTTCTGACATCCCGGGGCCTTCACTCCCTTTTGGTGCTGACATGGCTAACAGTCTAGGTCTGCTCCGTTTCACCCTGAGCAACGGCCCCCTTATCCCCTCAGGGAGTCCTCACAGCAAAAAATGGAAGCTGAGCCACCAGAAGCCCCAGCCAAAGGCAAACCCAGCCCTGTTGAGGCCCCAGCCTGCCCCAGCACACTCACTGCTCCTTGGCGATCTCCAGATCTTTTCTGTGGCTATGCAGGGCCGCCACCATCTGGCCCAGCTCAATCTGGGCATTGCCGATGCAGCTGTACAAGTTGCCAACCAGCTCATCCTTGTTGGGCACCTCCTCTTTGTCCCACTCCAGCACCTTCTTCAGCACTTTCTCGGCTTTCTGCAGGCTCCCTTCAGCACTGCCGCTGGTCAACACTGCCGAGGAAAACATGCAGTGAGGGGGTGGAGTGGAGCGGTTCCTCTCCTCTCTCAGATCCCATCCACGGGTCAGTGGGGCCAGGATGCAGGTTGCTGGGCCGTCCCCTCCCACCTGCCTGCCCTCTGAGATGGCCACCCACACATGTCAATGTCCTCCAGGCTCTTGAGGATGTAGCGTGCTGTCTGAGAGGGCCTGCGCTTGCGGTCCCGCAGCCACTTCTCCTGCATCAGCTTTCGGTCCCGTTCTCTGGCGTAGATTGGCTTCTGCTGCCTCCAGAAGTTACTGCGTGTGTCCAAGTAGTTGATGCCTGTGATGATGAGGTCCTCCACTGTCAGGCCGTTTTTGATGGTGCCTCTGATCAGGTCTGTGGGGAGTAGGGAGGGGAAGGGGGGAGGCAGTGGGGAGGCATCTAAGAGAGTCGCCCCTTCTAGGTCCAGTCCTGGTTTGTTACAGACATTTGGGGGATTGAATAGCAGATAGATCTTTCCCCTGCCCTCCTCTTTTTGTCACTCATCCTTTATGTATTTTTATTGGAAAGGCAGATCAGATTTATGGAGAGGAGAGACAGAACTGGCGCCCATATGGGATCTCATTTCTTGCAAGGTGAGGATTTAGCCACTGAAGCCATTACACCAGGCCCAATAAATAAATATTTTTTTTAACGATCTATTAAAGGCAAGGACTTTAGCTGCAAGGCTACTGCACGGGCCGCAATAAATAAATCTTAAAGAAAAAGAATGACATTGACCCAGCACGACAGCCTAATGGCTATCCTTGCCTTGCATGTGCCAGGATTCCATATAGGTTCTGGCTCGTGTCCCGGTTGCTCCATTTCGCATCCAGTTCCTTGATTGTGGTCTGGGACAGCAGTGGAGGACAGCCCAAAGCTTTGGGACCTTATACCCATGTGGGAGACCCAGAAGAAGCTTCTGGTTCCCTGGTTTCGGATAGGCTCAGCTCCGGCTATTGTGGCCATTTGGGGAGTGAACCAACAGATGGAAGATCTTTCTCTCTGTCTTTCCTTCTCTCTGTAAATCTGAGTTTCTAATAAAAAAAAAAATCTTAAAATTAAAAAAAAGAAAGAGAGAGCAACAGTTCCAGGCCCCAGGGTTCTCCCGTTGTGTCCTCATGGAAGATGGACTCTAACTAAATGACCTCATCCAGGTTGTCAGTGCCAAGTGAGTCCCCAGGTGCCAACTGTGCCAGGGCACACTGGGATCTGGCAGGGTGTGCCACATTCTTCCTGCAGCATGGCCAGAGGTTAGAGCCCTAGCAACACTACAGGGCCACTGGGGGAATTGCTCAGGCCTCCCCACCCTCCAGGGCAGGCCCTGAGGAGCGCAGGGGTGGCACTATTCCTGTTACCATGGTGACGAGCCAGCAGTGACCTTGTGGGGAGCCCCGTGGGAATTTGCAGATGTCCTTGGGCAGCCAGTTCCAGAGAAGAGGCATTTGCTCAGACTCGGCTGACCAGCTCAGGGCCACATGCCCGGCCAAGGTGTATGTGGGTTCTCATTCAAGACTCTGCCCTATCTCTGGTGGCATAATGTGGTAGGAAGAGGGTCAGACCAGCAGTTAGCAGGCCTGGATTCTGGTGTTCACCACTAACTTGTTCGCTGCCTTGGAAATGTCACTCTTCATTCTCTAATTTCTATGTTTTTATATAAGAAGGGAAAGATCAGATCCGAAGCTGTTACAGAATATCCCAGTGCTGACATCCCGAGATTGAAGCACCAATCTTTTGGATTGCTCTGCTTGTTACACATGGGGTGCCCCTTTGGGGAACAGGTTGGGGGCAGGGAGTGCCAACTTCGGACCATGCTGGCAGAGGAGCCCAGATCTTCCCTGTCCCATTCTAGATTCCACTGTGCTTCGGAGCACCTGTTCTAGATTTTGCTAGCTTTTGTTCTCTGGATTTTGTTCGGGCTTTGCTGGGTTTGAACTCCAGCCACGTGGTCGCCTACCTAAGCATGGCCTTAGTTTCTGCAGGTCCATGCCTTGGTTTCCTTACCTATAAAGTAAGACTGCAAAACATAAAACCTGCCAGTGAGTAGATGCTGCTCATATTGTTTGGTTGGCTCAGCCTCTGGCTCAGCTGTTAAGCATCTACCCTACACCTCCTTTATCCCCAAGTTCCCCTTGCCAACAAAGCGGCTGGAACCTTCATCCAACAAGAGCTTCTCCAGGTACTCCTTGTCCACATAGAGCTCTCCCAGGAGCTGGCGGATCGTCTTCTCGCTCTTGAACGAACCCCTCCTCTTGGTCTCCCTCTTGGTGGTGTGTAAGAGCTGTTTCATCGGGTGAGGCTTCTGCTGCGTTTTCAGACTCTGGGGAAATGGAACGCCGCCCAAGAGTGCGTCAGCCAGGAGCCAGCACTCGCACATGGTTCTCACGGCTGTGGGCCCACATTCCTCTTCTACCAGAACCTCTCTGGGGGCCCAGAACCCATGGAGCAGGCCGGGTTAGGCAAGGGCCCTCTGGAGCAGGGTGGGAAGGTAGGCTACTGATGGCCACGGCTGACCGTGATGGCCAGGAGCATGGTGCTTCCATGCTAGACCCGAGCTTCTCAGAATCAGCGGCCTTACCTCCGCCTGCTTGCTTAGGAAGGAGAGGTCCCCTTTGTTCTCCAGCTTAATGGAAGATGGACCTGCAAGAACAGAGGCCAGAGCTCAGTGGGGCCAGGCCTCCCCAGGCATGACCTCTCACCTTATTTTTATAGGGAAATGTCTACCCAGGGCAGGGGGATGGTGGAGGCTGTGGCAAAGTTGGCCCGAGCCAGCCCCGCAGGCAAATGTGCAGATGCTTGGTCAACACTCACCCATCAGCCACACAGCCCCCCACTAGCCTAGGGCCGTGACAGCCAGGTTTCCACACAAGGTGAGGCCCTGGGTTCAGGGAAACCTCCCTACCCTGTATCACTGTTACACTCTGCGGCTCCTTCTGGCAAGCTCTCACTTCTCCTGCCATCAAGCTGATGGGGAAGGCCAGTTCTTGGTAGGCATGTGGAAAGGGAGGAACCTAGGGCCTAGGGGAAAGCTGGGCTTAGGCCTCATTCTACTGACTCCAGGCCAGGTACAGGCCTGCTTTGAAATAGCCCTCTTCTGGAACCAGCACTGTGCAGAGTGAGTTATGCTACTACCTGAGATGCTGGCATATCACATGGAAGCTGGTTTGAGGCCCAGTTACTCTACTTCTGATCTAGCTCCCTGCTAATGCACCTGGAAAAGCAACAGAGGATGGCCCAAGTCCTTGGAGACCAGAAGAAGGCTCCTGGCTCCTGGCTGAGCCTGGACCATTGCACTCATTTGGAGAAATAAACCAGTGAATGGAAGAATGGAGGAGTTATATATATATATATATATACACATATATATGTATAAACTTTATATATATATAGTTATATATAGAGAGATATTTTTTCTTTAAAATTTAGTAATTTTTATTGAAAAGGCAAATTTACAGAAAGAAGAAGAGAAAGATCTTCCTTCCAATGGTTCACTCCCCAATGACTGCAACAGCCAAAGTGAAGCCAATCTGAAGCCAGGAGCCAGGAGTTTTTTCCAGGTCTCCTGCATGGATGCAGGGTTCTAAGACTCTGGGTCGTCCTCTACTGCTTTCCCAGCCCACAAGCAGAGAGCTGGATATCTTCCCATCCAAGGCAGAGCAAGAACCAGCATCCATATGGGATCCCATTGCTTAAAGGGGGAGGATTTAACCAACTGAGCCACTGTACCAAGCCCTATATCTCTTTCAAATAATATGTGTGTGTGTGTATGAAATACCCCCCCTTCTGATCCAGGTTTGAGGAAAACCATATGCAACGGGTCAGGAACCGGTCCTCTTAGGCAACAGTTCCTAACCCTCAGCAACATCAGCAGTGGCCATGTCCAAGTGTTGTAGTCCCAGTAGGCCTGGCAGCAGCTGCTCACTCATTCTGTCTCTGGCCACTCTCTAAGTCTGTGGATTCCCAGAGTCTTCCTGGATGGCTAGTTGGATGGTGAGAGCAAGAGCCTTAAGATGCTTGGTGCACAACAAATTCAACTACAATTGCAAGAGGCTGCACGATGTCCCAAAGCAGATCTGAAAGGCCTGTGATCACTCACTTCCCACTGAGTTGTTGATTGCTTCCTGGGCTTTCTGGATGCCGACTTTGAACTCTCGGTCAGGCCGTAGCTTATACCCTCGATGATAGAACACCAAGGCAAACTCAAAGTCTCCCATGGTGTACAGCGTCTCGGCCTTTTGTAGAATCCCCTGGCACAAGAGGAAATCAATCAAGGTGACTGGGTAAGGCCTTCAGAGACTCGGGGGTGGGGGAACTGAAGGGACCTGGTTTGGAGGGGGGCAGGGTGCTGGAACCTCACTGGAGGCCACCCTAGGCAGTCTGGCCGGTTTTTCAGCTACTGCCACCACAGGCTACCAGAGGCAACAGCAGAGGAGAAAGCCAGGTGGAACCTGCCCGCCCACATGATCGGTCACCTTGCAGAAGGTCGGGTCATTCTGGAGTGAAGCCTCAGCATCTTTCAGGGATTTCTCCAAGTCACCCAGCTTCAGAAAGCACTTGGAGCGGGCTACCAGACAGTTTTTGTCCCCATTCTGAAGGTGAAGAGCCTAAGAGAGGAAGTGGGCAGGTGGATAGGCATCAGGAAAAGCCAGGGCAGCAGCCTGATGGGGATAGGAGGGGAGGCAGGACAGCCTGCAGGGATGCAGACTGCCCAGCAGATCCATTTTTTTTTTAAAAGATTTACTTGTTTTTATTGCAGTCAGATATACAGAGAGGAGGAGAAACAGAGAGGAAGATCTTCTGTCCATTGGTTCACTCCCCAAGCGGCCGCAATGGCTGCAGCTGAGCCAATTCGAAGCCAGGAGCCTCTTCCAGGTCTCCCACACCGGTGCAGGGTCCTAAGGCTTTGGACCATTCTCGACTGCTTTCCAAGGCCACAAGCAGGGAGCTGGATGGGAAGTGGGGCTGCCAGGATTAGAACCAGCGCCCATACAAGATCCCGTCATGTTCAAGGTGAGGACTTCAGCCGCTAAGCTACCACGCCAGGCCCTGCCCAGCAGATCCAACCATAGAGATTTCTGCTTAGTTTGCTGGATCATCTCTTCTGGAGTAAGGTCAAATCCTAGCTATTGTGGGAGCCACAACTGAGCTCGGGAAAACTGCTACCTTGCCGACAGATTGACCATCCCGCAGAGCCCAGAGGCCCCAATCCTGGCACCTGAGGATGTGCTGGGCACACAAAATTCAGTCTCTAATTTGAAATGGCTGTGCAAGCTGTGCAAAATTAAATGTCAGAGCCTGGCGCAGCAGCCAGTGCCTATGCTTGCCTTGCATGCTCTGGGACCCCCATGGCTCCTGTTCTTTTTCAAGCTGCTCCACTTTCCATCCAGCTCCCTGCTTGTGGCCTGGGAAAGAAGCAGTCAAGGACAGCCCAAGGCACTGGGGCCCTGCAATCGTACGGGAGATCTGGAAGAAGCTCCTGGCTCCAATTTCTGGTTGGCTTAGCTCTAGCTGTTGTAGCCACTTGAGGAGTGAGCCAGTGGATGCAAGATCTTTCTCTCTGTATATCTGCCTTTCCAATTAAAAAAAAAAACTTTTTTTTTTTTTAAAGTAAATGTCAAAGGCTCAGCATTCTAAAGACAAAAATGGAACTTAGGATGGTTTGCAGTCTACTAACTTCTTCATGTTTTGCAGCTCATTGAGAATTAATCACTGTTGCCAGAAATAAGGTGAGAATGCTAGGGAAGCCGAAAGTGTAATGTTGATCCCCGCCCCGGGTGGGTGGACGGTGAGAACTCCCATCACCCCAGTCTGCGAGAGGGACTGTCCCTACGCTGTCAGGGCTGCACCTGCCCCTCCTGTGCTGCCTGCTGTTCTTGGAACAGGAAGCAGCTCTCCGGCACTTCCTGGAAAGACACTCCAGCTCTGACAGGCGACTCTCCCTCCCTCTCTAAGCTCTCCAGGACAGACCTCCTTCGCAGGAGGACAAGTGCGGACAGGCACCCCCGCCCCCGGCCACCTGGACTCAAGTGCTCACCTATCCCAACCTCCTTTTTGCTTTGCTTTGTCTTAAGGGGTGACTGGGGTGGAAAAGAACAGAAGTTTGACTTTAAGGGTTAGAGGCACTCCTGTCTGGAACAAGAGTGGGCCACATATAGCAAGGGATCGCCGTGAGAGCATCTCCCGCTGTACAGGTGCCATGGACAGTCCAGCAGTCCAGCAGCCCTGCAGTCAAGGGCCGGCTTTGGACCCTTTCTCTGCCATTTGTCAGTCAGTGACCTTGGCACATTGCCCAACTTCTAGATCCATTTCCTCCCCCATAAAAGGCAGTAATAATATACCTCCCTCACAGGCTTGTTCTGTGTGTAGCGGTGTACCTGACAGCCTAACTCCTTCAGGATCTGGTAAGGTGACTTAGACATCGGGGGCTATAATAACGTTCGTTATAATGCCTTTGATAAGCAGCGACACGAAGCTGCCTAGCCTATCTCCCAGTCAGTGAGGTAGCTCTGTGAAAGCAGGCCAGCCAGCCAGTTCATACTGAAGTAAAGAAAGAGAAGAAGCGCTACAAAACAGGTGCGCACAAGCACTTTATGACACCTGTGAGCCCTGAGCAACCACCACATGGCAACTCACGTTGCTGAAGCTCTGGGCGGCCTTGGAGAACTCCCCGCAGAGATACAGACGCTCGCCCTCTGCCATGTAGGAAGGAAAAGTGCTTCGCAAGGTATCCGCTTCAGGGTCCGACATGATGACCTGCCTCAGAAAGGGAGGGAAAAGAAGCTCGAGAACTTCGCTCGGCGTGCGGATGTCCCGTCGCTTAGCAACCGGGAGTCTCATCGTAACTTCCGGCGCCGCCCCCGGCTCCAGCGGAGGTCGTGCCGGGGGTCAGCCGGCTCGGGAGTGCGCAAGCGCGCCAAGCCGGGGCGCGTGGCCAGCTCCTGCCGGGCGGCTGAGCCTCCGAGGGGTTGGTCCTGGGCGCTCTGTGCGTTCTCCACCTAGTGGCCACGTGGAATTGCTCTGGTGGAAGGCAGCCAGGAAAACCAGAAGAGGGTTAGAGGCAAAGGACCAACGAGGGGTTTAGGTGTCCATGGCAGGGATTTGTGTATCGCCGTGGATGGAAGTGGTGTGGTGCAGGGAGCGTCCTGGGCTTGGGGTTGGAACTCTTTGGTCCTCTTCAATCCTGTCGCTTCCTAACCTCGGGACCCTACACGAAGTACACACAGTCCGGAACCTGGAATATTCCGTCTGCCTAATGAATGTGGAAGCAGCAGAAGGCTTAGGGGTGTAAGAGTGTTCCTGCGGAGAATCCTGTTGGGTAAGTGTGCGTTGTTTTCCACTGTTGAGCACCCGCTTCATAGCAGGCCTTGACTCCAACAGACTTCCCAGTTCCCTTACCACCGCTCCAAACAACAAACTGAATGAGCTCTAGGTTCCCACAACATATTGACTGAGGAGCCCAGTAACTGCTTGGTTGGGGCTTGGCTGTTGAAGGTGTTTGTGAACAGGTGTTTGTGAAAATCTCTTAATCTGGCACTGTTTCAAGTAGATGAAAATAAACATCATTATCATCATCATTATTACAAATTGTATTTGTAGAAGTCAGCTGTCTGACACATGATGGAAACTAAACAAATTAGGGACCAGCACTGTGACACAACAGGTGCCAACATCCCATATGGACACTTTCCATCCAGCTCCCTGCTGGTGTACCTGGAAAGCAGAAGAGATGGCCCCTTGCACCCATGTAGGGGACCTGGAAGAAGCTGCTGGCTTCTAGCCCAGCTCGACCCACTGTGGACATTTGGGGAGTGAGACAGCAGATAGTAGTTTTGCTCTCCTCCTTTCTCTACCTTTCAAATTCAAAGAAACATAAGCCACAGTCGGATGGAATAGAGAATTTAAAAACGCATCTGGCAGAGAGCTTGTGTCCATGGCACATGAAGGGAAGTACGCTTGGAGTGGGCAATAGTTTAATGCCAAAGACACCTGCTGTTCAAGTCAGAATATCCACTCTGGCTCTGCACTCCGCCTTCCTGCTAACACAGACCGTGCAAGGGGGAAAGTGGGGGCAAGCAGAGTGGCAGAGTGGTTATGGCTGCTGCCACCTGGGCTCCTGCGGTCCATGTGGGAGGTGCAGACTGAGGTCTAACTCCCAGCTTTGGTCCCAGCTCAGCTCCAGTGGCACTGGCATTTGAAAAATAAACTCACAGCTCTCTCTTTCTTTCCTCTCCACCCCACCTCTCAAACGATTACAAATAATGTGCAATTTATTACACATTGTGTCCCCTAAAAGTGTTAAAAAAAAAAAAAAAACAGTAAAAACACCATCATTGGGCCCGGCGGCGTGGCCTAGCGGCTAAAGTCCTCGCCTTGATCCCTCGCCGGGATCCCATATGGGCACCGGTTCTAATCCCGGCAGCTCCACTTCCCATCCAGCTCCCTGCTTGTTGCCTTGGAAGGCAGTTGAGGACGGCCCAAAGCCTTGGGAGCCTGCACCCGCGTGGGAGACCCAGAGGAGGTTCCAGGTTTCCGGCATTGGATCGGTGTGCACCGGCCATTGCGGCTCACTTAGGGAGTGAATCGTCAGATGGAAAGATCTTCCTCTCTGTCTCTCCTCCTCTCTGTACATCTGACTTTGTAATAAAATAAATGAATCTTTAAGAAAAAAAAAAACACCATCATTGTGTGTGTGGGTTTGGCAGTCTGCAAGACGCTTTATCATCTTAACACATCCCGGGGACCAGGGGGTGGGGGTGGGGGGACAGGCAATGTTTTCCTGGTTTCACAGATGAAACACTAGGGTTGAGGGAGGTATCAAGGTTTGCCCCAGGTCACAGCACAAGGATACCTGTGAACCAGGCCTTGGATTGCCTTGGCAGGCTGAAAAGTTGTGGAATCGGATCCCATCCTGATTCAGCTGTTTATTAACTGGGCTTCTTACATCACCTCTTCGTTTCTTCTTTTACTAAAAATTAGAACATCAGAGTAGAAACACATCTGGCACAAACAGGTATAGTTTGGCTAGATAATTATTAAATGAGTGCTCAGGTCAGTGAAGAGACACACCGCCTACAATGAGAATCCCTTTAAGGCACCTCCCCAGGTAGTTGCCACTTACCTTGTCATGACCCCGGTCAGAGCCCACATCCTCCGCTGCTTTCTCAGGCCACTAGCAGGGAGCTAGATGGCAAGTGGAGCTGCCAGGATTAGAACTGGCGCCCATATGGGATCTTGGTGTGTTTAAGGACTTTAGCTGCTAGGCCACTGCACTGCCACCTGCCCCCGCAACTTCACCTTCTTACACTTAGTGTCTTGGAGTAAGACACCTTGTGTTTGGCAGAATTTGGCACCAGGGCCTCTGTTCCTGGCTACCCTGTGAGATTTCTGAAACACATGCAAAGAGGGACAAAAGGCCAAAATGACAAACTCATCCCACGACAAGGTTCCACATGTCTTATGTTAAAGGCAAGGGCAACTGATCTGGAGTGGAGGGTGGCACTGGCTGCTGCTGAAAGAGGGAGGGGTTTGGCAGGAACACAGCTGCTGGGGGGAGGGTATGCAGTGGTGATGTTTTCAGGAGAGGGGCAGTGGAGTGGGGGCTGACCGTGGGCAGGAACCAGCCTAGAGTTGGTCCTATTTTTTGAACAGGGATCCTGTATCCCCCAGAAGGGTAATTTCTGCCTAGGGAGCCACACTGCCTGGCCTTTGACTGTCCTGGGGGCATTACCCTCTGTTTGTCCAGAAGCAGAGCTCTGGTTGCACCTGTACCTCCTTGGGGAGTCCCCACCCCAGCACATATGGGCCAATGGCTCCAATGGGAGGCCTCATTGCTGGGTTAGAGTAACGTTTATAATGGGGGTGCTACCATTGTGGCGTGGCACATTAAGTCACGGCCTGCCTTTATCTTCCTCCTCCCTGAACCCTTCCCCTACAGTGACTTTGTCACATTCACAGTCCATTCTGGTGTTTATTCAATCATGCATGCACCGAGTGCCTAACTTGTGTCTAGTCTGATGCTAGGCACCAGGGATGCCAAAACTAACAGGGCACAATCTCAGTCCAATGAGAAAGGCCTGGTGGCCAGGGCCTTCGTCCCTCCTTCTCCTCCCCTGTGCAGCTGCGACCTGCTAGGGGACTGGAGTCATCACAAGGGCCAGTGGCTCCTCCACAAGTAATGACAACACCTAGCTCCAGGGCTTTGCTGTGCTTTTCAGCTAGTAAATGCTAGGCAAATATGAGCTCAAGTGGGTTAAAATAGGGAAGGAAGTCGTTAGTTGGGATTAAGCTTCTGGAACTGAGGGGAGCAGGATGCCCAAAGCTTGGGTGCATAGATGCTACCTTGTGCACTGTGTATGCAGCGACATGGCCCTGTCCTTCAACCTGCTGCAGAGATTCATTCTCTCTCACTCTTCCTTCCTTCCTTCCTTCCTTCCTTCCTTTTTAAGATTGATATATTTATTGGAAAGGTAGATTTACACAGAGGAAGAGAGACAGAGAGAAAGAAAGAAAGAAAGATGTACCATCCCCTGGTTCACCTCCCAAATCGCCACAGTGGCTGAAGCTGAGCTGATCTAAAGCCAGGAGCCAGGACGTTCCTCTGGGTCTCCTAGGAAGGTGCAGGAACCCAAGGATTTCAGCCATTTTCCTCTACTTTACCAAGCCATAGTAGGAAGCTGGTTAGGAAGCAGAGCACCCAGAACATGGCCTGGCACTTATATAGGATGCTGGCACTAGCAGGTAGAAGATTAATCTATTGAGCCACAATACCAGCCCCAATTTGAAGTTGGGAGCCAGGAGCTTCTTCTGGGTCTACTGAGCTGGTGTAGGATCCCAAGAACTTGGGCTATTCTCTGATGCTTTCCCAGGCCATAAGTGGAGAGCTGGATTGTAAATTGAGCAGTCAGGAGATGAACTGATGCCCATGTGAGATGTGGGTGTCATGGGGTACAGGATTGGCTTGCTGTGCCACTGAACTGGCCCATTAGGGTGCCTCTTTCTAACCAGACAATAAATTGTGGCACGGGTGAGCCCTCCTAAGTACAATTTCCTGGCTAACCACCAAGACCCAGAGGTGGTGACCCCCTAGGTCAACTCTGGAACACCTTCATAGCATAGGTGCTATCTCCCTGGGGGAGAGGTGACTTCCTGGGGATTTGGGCTAAGATGGCAGTGGAGTTGCATCCCTGCAGGATTGGAAGGCTCTGGAGGACATCTCCCCCATCTTAGGTCCCAGAGGAGAGAGCAGGTGTGGAGCAAGGAAGCAGGCAGTGACATCAGCAGGGAGCCCTTGCTTCAGGCGTGGGTAGCAAGCTCAGCCATCCTCCAACCAGGTGCATGGGCCCTGCAGAGTTGTGGTCCATACGAGTCTTGTGTCATGGTTGTGGTATGAGGGTGACTTTGCAGGCGCTGCTGTGACCCAGCGTGCCCTGCATACAGGGCTGACCCGTCCCCTGAGCTGGTCACTGCATGGTTCCCTTCCTCAAGCTAAACAGCTGCAGGGCAGCCAGCAGCCCAGGAGACCCACAGCACGAGGTGAGGGTGGAAATACAGCAACAGAAAATTTATGTCCTGACTTCTAAGACTGTCTGATATAAAAAATTCTGTACCCGTCAGACTGGGCGTCCCAGTTTTTGGTTTGGAAAATACGTTTGTCTTGCAAGTCTTGAGAAAGGGAGGGGTGCCAATTCATTTTTTGCGTGCTCACAAAAGACACTAACAGTGTCTTCACTCCAGCTGACTTTTCAGCTCTCCCGGATCCGTGTTGAGGTGAGTGGGGAGTGGGACCTTCTTGGCTCCACTTGCTAACCTTGTCCCGGGACCCTATCCCACTCAGTGGTTTCATTGTTAGTGGTCTGGGTTCTCGGCCTCAGTGCTGGGTCAGAGTGAGTAGCATTTACAGTGGGAGGCTACTATTGTGGCACATCAGGTTAAGCTATTGCCTGCTTTCATCTATCTCCTCCCTCAACCCTTTCCCTACAGTGGCTTCGTCCCATTCACAATTGTATTCTGGTGTTTGTTCATGCAACGTAGCTTGGAGTACTTTGGGGAAGGCCGAAGGTCTCCGTTGTTTAAAAAACGGATCTAAGCCACAGGACCTGATGTGGTGATCACAAACCGACGTCAGTCAGTTTCTCCCCTGGGAGAGAAGAAGAGATCGCCAGGTCCCCGAAAGCTGTGGGCAGCAGGTCTAGCCAACAACACCCCATCCCACCCCTCCTCCAAGCCTTCCTCTGAGTAGCGGTGGGCCCAGCCCCTAAAGCGATCAGGCCACGGCCCCCAGCCCGGTAGGTTCTCCTTCCAGTCTAGCCCGGCCCATCTCCCCACCCGAGGCCCCGCCTCCGCCCGGCCCCAGCCTCTCCCTCTCCCAAGAGAAGGCGGTCGCTAAGCCGTCTGGGGCGGGGAGAGTCGGCGAAGACTACAAGTCCCAGCAGGCCACGGGGCCCACCCCTAGGGGCGTGGCTATGCCCGCAACAAATTGGGAGGAGTCCTGGCGCTCAGGCTAGGGAACGCGTGTGACCAATCGCGGCGCCGCTCCCGCCGGTGAGCCGATGGGGGCGGAGCCAAGCCCGTCTGGGCCGGGACAAAAGCCGAATCCCGGGCGGCTGCCGGCGGCTGGAGAGCTCCGTGCGGTGAGGGTGAGTCGGTCCGGTTAGAGGGAGTGCCACGCGCCGACTTTCTCTCAGAGAGGTGAGTGCGGGCCGCTGTTTTCGCCGGCGGGACCGACCCTCACTGCCCGCCCTAGGAGCTTCCTGCTCCCCCACCCTCGACCCGGAACCGACTGGGTGGGTGTTCGCGCGCCCTCCCTGCACCTGCTTGGAAGTTTGTAGGGGGCTCAGCGTTGCGGTCGCTTTCTCACGGACCCCGGTGGGTGCCCAGGTGTGGACCCTTCCGCTCTCCTCCTCTCCAGGCCCCCATTCTCCAGGGTTCTGATTCCCGCGAGTTTGCACGCGGCTTGCTCCCGTCGTCCTGCCTCCCTCCGCCGAATTGAGTTGGCCCCGAGCTGGCGCCCTCGCCTGCCCCGGTGACCACCGGATGACGAGGACGGGAAGCAGAAGCGATCGCCCCATTCCAACCCTTCAGGACCTGAGCTCGGGCCCTTCCTCCTAGTTCTGTGGAGAATGGGTTTGGCTGCGCTCCGGAGGGAGCAAGCGGGGCGTGCGCCACGCTGGGCGGGCCGCCCGAGGTGCCGAGGCCTAGCCTAGCCGCAAGGACTTGGCAGGCGGAGTGATGAGGGCCCACAGTGAACCCTCATCGCCCTGGGAGTGCCAGCCCTTAAATGACAGATGGCTGGGGTCACCGGCTCCTTGCCCACCCTGGAGCCCCTGCCGAGGCCGGGACCGTGGGCTGAAGGATGCTGCTGCCACCGCTGCCCTCCTTTGGAGCCTGGCAGGGGGCCAGTCCCGGCACCCGCTGCTCTCCCTACTCTAGCCTTGGCAGATGCTGTGCAGTGCCAAGGGTTTGGGGGGGGTGTCTTTGAAGGTCTGCCTAGCAGGGCACTTTGGATGCAGCGATAGGAAGGAATGTATAGCCTGGCATGGTTCTCCGCCCACCATGCCTCTCCATCCTTCAACTTTGTGCTTAGCCTCATGGATTCCTGAGCTATCCAGTGGGGGACAGTTGGTAGTTCCCAGCTGCCCAGAAAGTGGTGTGTAGCTCTTAGAAAACTTCTGAGTCAGTTTTCAGGGTGGTAACGGGAAGAAGTGAAGAGGCTGGGCAGTGCGGTGCCCTGAGTGCTGCAGCAGGGCCACCGCCAGGCCCCTTCCCTTGGCTCCCAGCAAGGCCTCTCTCCCTGTGGATGGTAGCCTGAAAATGTGTGTGCTCTCAGCCAGGCTCAGGGGCTTGCTCTCCCTTGCTGGTGGCAGGGGTCCCTTCCTGGGGACAGCTTCTGCTCTCAGTCACTAGTCCTGCAGGAGGCCCCATGCAGCTTCTAAGGGGAGAGAGACAATGGATGTGTTCCTGGGATGATTTCTGTCAAATGGTTGACAGATTGTGACCTATTACCTGGTAACAGTTCTGGGGCTCAAGCTATGCCCCGGAATTGTGTGTGTGTTCCTGGTGTCGTGGGCACAGTCCACTAATGGGGAAACAGCTTAAGAGTTTGGGGGAGTTCTCCAAACCCAGCTTGTCCACTTGGAGTCTTGGTGTCGTTGGAATTGTCGATTGGTCCGTGGGCTCTCAGGTCACTGTCACACATGAGCACCTGGAAGACACACACACAGCTGATTGTATGCACATCTTCCTGGGGTTTCCTTCAGATTTTTACCAGCCCAAGATCCCTGAGAGGTGATGAACCAGGGAGATTTCCAGAGCTTCTGAAAGGCTAACCATTGTGAGGTGCCCCTTCCAGGTCCACGGTGTTGGGGTGGGAGCTGGTGGAGTACCTCCTCATCCTGTGAGGGTGTCCAAAAGTTACATTGTCCTGGTGGTAAATCTCTTATTTTGGGAAACTGGCAGATCTTTTTTGTTTTGAGTCGGCCACCTCCCTGTCTTCTCACCCAAGCACCTCGGAGAGACCCCCTCCACCCACCAGAGGCGAGCTCTGGGAGTTGAGTTGGAGCAGGGGCTCCAGAAAATGTCAGAGGCCAGCTGTGAAGTACCCCTTGCTCTCTTTTTTCCTCTCCAAAGTAGGATCTGTGTCTGCCCTGGGAAGTGCCAGCCTCCGGCACTGGTGCCCTGATGGGCAGTGTTAGACTTTCGGCAAGGGGCTGCTTGTCACATAGAGACAGTCAGCTGGAGTCGCCCCCAGCTCCCTCCAGCATCCTCTGCCCTGGGCCACACTCTGGGAGGGGGTAGGGAGTGTGCCCATTTGATTTCAGGACCAGTTTTTCTGGTCTGAGTCAAGAAGGTTGAGAAATGGGGCTGGAGTGGGTGAGGGGTGGAGGACTGCTGGGCCGTGGGGCTGGATGAGGTGTCTCCTTCCGGAAGCTCATCCTGACTAGCAAAGGGTCACAAGTCATCCCAGGAGAAGGTCAGAAAAGGGACTGTCTCCATCGAGCCCTTTCTCAGATACCCTGTTTTTGGGCCAGACATCCGGCTGAACACACTCATTGTACGGGACGGGAGACCAGCTGGGAGGCCCAGGGAGGCAGCCCAGCCAGGATTAGAACCTGAAGCCCAGTGGCCTGGCCACTTGGGATGGGGGCTACAGAGTAGCCTGCTCTGGGCTTGGGGTGGATGCCAACCTTCCACGGTGTGTGAAGCAGCCAACTCCCCAGCCCCACCCTCTTTTATTATTTTGGCTTCACTTTCTCCCCAGCAAATTCAACAGCTTTAGATCTTTATGGGAGCAGCAGGTGTGACTTCTTGATTGGGCCAAGCCCTTGGCACGAGCGACTTGGTCTCCTTTTCCATCTTCCCCTCTGCCTATCCATTCCCCCATCCACTCTGCGGGTCCTTACCCACAGCACTGGGGGGATGGGATGCATCAGGACAAAGCTATGGGGAAGGCCAAGGACACATCTCTGAAGCCCAGGGTGGCACTGGGCATGGGTCTTGGAGAAATAGTCCTTTTCTTTTGGACTGATGTGGGTTTTTCTTAGGACTCCAGTATGAGGTGATTAGGGGTTAAGTCTTGGGATTCCTGGTCAAGTTCCCTCTGAGTTTATATTCATCTGAGAACAGGCTGGTGACTCTCAGTGTATCCCAGGGTATAAGGCTGTTCATCTGATGACCAAAGATGGTGTCCCCCTGCCCCTGGTTGCTGGCCCAGCTGGGAGGGTCCAGAACTGTGCATTCCCCATGGAGGCCTGTTTTCCCTGAGCAGGAACTGCTCAAAATGAGCAGCTGATGACTCAGTGAAGTGGGTGGAGTGTCCTGAAGGTCACTCTATCTACGCCCAGGGTCCGCTCTGAACTGGGCTGGGAGCTCTGGGATGACTGTCCTGGAGCCAGGGCCCAGGGGTGTGATGCAGCTGGACTGAGCCTGAGTGTCCTTTGGCAGGCATGAGTACGCGTAAATGCACGTGGACGTGTGTGCACAGCTGAGTCTGGGGATGGCAGAGAGGAAACCTGCCAGGGGAAGCCTGGCCAGTGGAGCCCAGTTGCAGCCGTGCTTCTGGCAGGTTGTGGGACCTGAGGGTGTGTCCACTTCTGGTGTGAGCTGGAGTACTGGGGGCCCTGTCTTCCCATCCAGGTGCCTTTAGCGGCAGGGTTGATGGTGCGACTGCTCCACTTTGCTAAGAGGCCCCCTGAGGGCTAGTGTACCTTTCTTTTCCTCACCATCTCCCCTGCCTCCTGTTGTGCTGGGGAGAAGGCGCTATCTGAGGACTGCCTTAGCCCTCCTGCTAGGGGTAGCTCCTTGAGAAAAGCTGAGGTCAGGGAGTGGGTAAGCCTCACTGGGGAAGAGAGGGACTCCCTCTTCCCTGCCTCACTGACCAGCTCCTCTCCTCCCCACAGGTGGAGCAGGTTGCTCTGCAGCCATGTCAGCCAAGGCAATTTCAGAGCAGACGGGCAAAGAACTCCTTTACAAGTACATCTGCACTACCTCTGCTATCCAGAACCGCTTCAAGTATGCCCGGGTCACTCCCGACACAGACTGGGCCCACCTGCTGCAGGACCACCCCTGGCTGCTGAGCCAGGTGAGCCCTGCCTCCACCCCGGTCCTTCTCCCAGGCCCCAAGGTCTCAAGAAGAGAAAGCATTTGCTGGGATGGAGCTGTCAGAAGGGCCACAGGATCGCAGACAGCCTGCATCTGTGAGCAGTGGGTGGTGGTGAAGGGTGCACAGGTGCAGGGTCTTGGATTTGCTCTGTGCCCTGCATGTTGGGGCATCTTGCTTTGATATGGAGTTAGAACCAAACATGCTAGTATCCAAATCCCAGCTCCCTGGTTATTAACCACGTGGCTCACATCGCTGCATTTTGGATTTCTTGTCTGCTGAAGACGACTACTCTCTGAGAACTATAGATATTAGCAGGAATGTCCGGAAAGCAGCTGGTGTGCTGCCTGGCTTTGTGGTCCTCAGTAGGAAGGCAGTCAGGGAATGTGCCATTGGCCTTGGAGCTCGCTGTCCGCAGAGCCCCAAGGGGCCATCATTGGGACACTCTGTCTCCTTTGGCAGGGTCCTGAGGGTGGGACTGTGGCCGATGGTGAGATTTGCCTCTGTGAGACGGCGAATTTCCCAGCCCTGGATTCAGGGGCTGCTTTTTGGGCCTGTGTGGCCAGGGTGCAGGCACAGCAGGGGGTTGACCAGGTGACCTCCAAGGTCCTCTGTCCCTGTGCTCTCTTTTTTGGAGTACAGATGCTGGTCTAGACTGAGGAGTTGGCAGTGGCCTGAAGGAGCTGTCCCACCAATCAACTGGAGCAGCAGGTGTTTGCTGAGCACCTGCTGTGTCCCAGGCCCTCTCCCGAGGACAGAAAGCTCTGAATTTCTGGTTATTAAAACAAGGTGTAGGCTGGGGTCGGCATGAGGGAAACTCGATCCTCAAAGAGGAGTGTGGTTGCACTGGAGGTTGGCTGCATTGGCTGCTCTGAGGTTTGCATCCCTCAGCTCTCACTTTCTTACTCAGTGTTCCCCCTTCTCACTTAACACAACTGCCTCTTCTCATTCCAGAGCTTGGTAGTCAAGCCAGACCAGCTGATCAAACGGCGTGGAAAGCTTGGCCTGGTTGGGGTCAACCTCACTCTGGATGGGGTCAAGTCCTGGCTGAAGCCAAGGCTAGGCCAGGAGGCCACGGTGAGTGCTAAAGGGTTGCGATGGACACCCTCTGGTTGCCTGCAGGCCTGCAGCTCCAGGTCACCCCCTAGCCTGTCACATGGCAGCCAGGAAGAACTGTGTCCTGTGGTGCTGACCTGTCCAATTGGCTTCAGGCAGCAGGACTGTTCTGGCTGTTCAGTTCCAAACACCACCACCACCACCCCCCGCCCCTGGGGAATCAGAACACCTTTTGTTCTTGGATAGGGAACAGTGTGTGAACAGTGTGTTTCTTTACCATTGGTCCTGCAGCTGGGACTCCTAGGCCAATTTTGAGAACTCTGCTCTCTGGGTTCCAGAAGGAGTTAGGGTCACTTATGGTGCTGCATACCCAAAGCATGTGGATGAAGAACATGAGAGCCGGAAGACACTCAGGCAGAGAGACGTATTGAACCAAGAACCTTGGAGAAGATTGTTACTTGTGCTGAAGAGCAAATTCAATTCTAGATCTGCCCCGGTTTTGTGGTGAATTTCGGCTGTGTCGATGAGAGGGCTTAAGTGAAAGATGGCTTAGGAAGGACTGAGAGATGCTCAGGGGTAGCAAGGAGCTGGTGACCCAAGAACGGGGAGTGAGGCTGAAGCATGACGTAGCCTGGGAAGGACATGGCCTCTACCTTTGGCTCTGCCTGTGGCTCTCAAGAGCCTGGTGCCTGATCTAGGAGGGTGACCTTGGGCTTGGGAAGAGCTGCTCCCTCCCTTGCTGCCTTGGAGCTTGGGTAGCAGGTGGCCCTGGAAGTCCAGCTTCCCTGCAGCAGCTTTTGATGCTAATTCCCAGTGTCTGATCCAGGGGTGGAGGAGGGGTTGCTGCAGGTGCTGCTGGGTCTCAGGTGGAGGGACCTTTGAGGCTGAGCAGCATCCCCATTGACTAGTCAGGCTCCTTTCTGTGCATCTGACATGGGGTGGTGGCATGGCGGGGGGTGTGAGCTGGCAGCAGCAGGGGCAGGAGTGGCTCATTACCTCTGATGGATGGATCACTGTCTGGCTCCTGACTCAGCGGTGACGCATGGGCTGGGCAGGCGCGGGGAGGGGGTTTCTGGACACACTGGGCTCAGAGCCGTCTCATCTTGCCTGCCGCCAGGGACCCACTCAAACTGATTAGCTCTGCGGGCCTGCTGCCCTCCCTCAGCCAGGAAGGTCTATGTGGAACTTACCTAATCAACCCCTGGCTCTCTTCCCCACTGCCCGTGGCCTGGACTCATGTCCTCAGGCGTGGTTGTCTCTGTCAGCTTCAATGCAGACAAAGCAAGAACCAGCTGCCCCACTCCACCCTGTGCCTGCACGAGGTCCGGGGTGGCCTTGGTCTGGCCAAGCTCAGTTGGTGCCATGGTGGGGTGAGATAGTGTTGTAGCTCCCATGTCTCCCTCTAGAGGAGAGGCAGGCGATGAATGTGCAAGGTCAGTTTGTGGCCAAGTGTGGCTGGTGCAAGGACAAGGGGGTGACCTCATGAGCACTTCCTGAGCTGACCCCTCACCCTGGGGTCTGTCTTGGCCTCATGCTATGATGGCATCCTGGGGAGTGAGTTATGCCTTCACCCCTCGCTTCACCTACCTCTCTTTCTCTATAGGTGGGCAAGGCCACAGGCTTCCTGAAGAACTTCCTGATTGAGCCCTTCGTTCCCCACAGTCAGGTATGTGCCAGGCAGTTTCAGGCCAGCCAGAACTTTGTGTGTGTCCACCTCCACGGGGTGGGAGTAGCACCAAATGCCTGGGGCTGTCCTGAGGCTCCTGAGAGTCCCAAGGTGAAGGCGTGGCCTGTAGCAGGAGGAATAGGGCTGGAGACAGAGGGACTTCCCAGGGGTGCCATGAGAAAGACTTGGAAGTTGGATGCCTCCCCAAGGTGGGGTCATACCTGCTGCTCTGTGCTGTCGGCTCTGTGGCAGCCTGGACCTTTCTGGTTTCCAAGGGGAGGAGGGTGAGCAGGCTTCTTGCTGTTTTGGAAGTGAGCCCCAGAGGCTCCGGGCTCCTCCCTGGCCAGAGGTGGCTCTCACCCATTTCCTGTGCTTCGCACCCCTAAGGCAGAGGAGTTCTACGTGTGCATCTATGCGACCCGCGAAGGGGACTATGTGCTATTCCACCACGAGGGCGGGGTGGACGTGGGCGACGTGGATGCCAAAGCCCAGAAGCTGCTGGTGGGTGTGGATGAGAAGCTGAATCCAGAAGACATCCGGAGATATCTCTTGGTGCACGCTCCTGAAGACAAGAAAGAGTTGAGTGCGAGGGGGTGCGGCGGGGAGGCCATGGGTCTCCTGGCTCAGAGCAGAGAGAGCGGATGAGGGGGACTTCCTGTGTGGGTGGGAGTTGGGTCTGGGCGCAGCATGGGCATGCAGGAGTCCTCACCTCTGTGCCCCTGTCTGTCTGGCTGCTGGCAGATGCTTTCTGCCTTAGCGGCTGAGGAGCACGGCGTCTGCAGGGGACAGCAAGGGGTCAGCCGGGCGAGTGGAGCTGTCATGTCAGTGACAGTGAGAGATGGCTGCGGGGGTGGACTGAGAGGAGGAAGGACAGGGATGCTGCTGAGGCCACATCCTGATGGATTGTCTCCTTCTCTCCCTCTCTCTTCTAGAATTCTTGCCAGTTTTATCTCTGGCCTCTTCAGTTTCTATGAGGACCTGTACTTCACCTACCTCGAGATCAATCCCCTTGGTAATTAGCTCTGTTGGGGCGGAGGGGGCTAGAGTTACTTACAACAGGGTCCCAGTGTCCACAATAAATAACCCTGGCCTGGGCGTAAGAGCCAGACCCCTGCTTGCCTGAGGGCCGTGCAAGGGGTGTGTGTGTGTGTGTGTGTGTGTGTGGAGGTCTCCACACTTATTTAGGCCTAGCTCCTGTTTCTGAGTTCTCTGAAGACTAACTACTACTCCTTCACCACCAACTTCCTCCCCAGTGTGTGTCTTTAGTCTTCATGATTTCTTGTGGTTGGGAGAGTCCTGACGTGACCCCACCTGCCCCAGCCGGTGGCTCGGGCTGCCCTGCTAGAGGCTGTGACCCATGTGCCACTCCCCTCTGCCCTGGTCTGACCCTTCAGGCCTGTCTTCCCTGTCCCGTGGAGTACTGGCAGGCTTTCCTTGCTGCAGGGCTTGGTCGGTCATTGACTGAAAATGAAAGGTGGTCATGGGGGTTGTGTGGCAATGGGCCTGCTCCACCAGAGTGAGTTCTGCTAGGCTTTCTCAGGCCAAAGTGCAAGAATCCAGGAAAACCAAAGCAGATTCGAGCTGAGGCTGCAGCCCCATGCAGGGGCCAGATGGCCGTGTGCTAACTTAATGAGTTAAATGGCCATGAGGGAGAAGGCAGGCAGGCGGTTGTCCAGTGAGGCGGCAGTGAATGAATTGAGTCCCGCTGGCTGGGGGCCTGGTGCTCTGCATGGCTTCCTGCTGCACCATTGGCTGCTTTCCTGGGGACCCTGCAGCTCCCCCTGGGAGTGTCAGAGGCACACATGGGGTGGGGGGGCAGGTCTTCTGACAACCATATGGCGTTAGCCATTTTCATTATAAATGGCACAACCAAAGGTAGGGGAAGGGATAGGTGGTCAAAGTGGGGAATGCACCTTTTATAATGATGTTCGAGGTTGCTATGGCAACTGACCCAGGCCTGCCTGCCTGGCTTGTTCCGTGTAGGTTGCAAGTGAGACATGGTCTTGCAGAGTTTGATGTGTCCTTTCAGAGGGGAAAGCTGTGTCAACATAAGGGTTACCTTGGTTTCCAGCTGAGCTTAGGAGGTCACTAGGCCCATTTGGGGACCCCACGGAAGGGATGCCGGGGAAATCTGGTAGGGGCTTTGGAGGTTGATGGTCACCCAGGTCCAGGGCCGCATGTCCGACTGCGTTTCCTTTTCTTGCAGTCGTAACCAAAGATGGTGTCTACGTCCTTGACTTGGCAGCCAAGGTGGACGCCACTGCTGACTACATCTGCAAAGTGAAGTGGGGTGACATAGAGTTCCCGCCCCCCTTTGGGCGGGAGGCCTATCCAGAGGTAAGATGGGTTTGGAGCTATGCCAGAGGGTGAGGGGTCTCAGACAGTGACTAATCTCAGCCTGGCATTCGGCCCCCCTCCTGGGCTGGCTGTTTGGCAAGGCGAGGAGGACCAGAACTATTTAATTTTCTTAAAATCCCAATGGGGTGATAGCAGGAGGCAGCCAAGCCTCTGAATCACAGCCAGAAATCCTTTTAGACTTCACTCTCAATCAACCTCCCTTGGCTCTTAACTTGATTTGTTGCTTCTCGATGATTCTGGATGGATCCCGTAATCCTGGTGGGGAGCTGGCTCCCTTGGCCGCATGCTGAGAATTTTAATTGCTCTTTCCCACCCATCCTCTGAGAAGTCCTCCCAGTCCAGGGGTGGGGGTGGGGTGCTCAGGCTCTGTGAAGAGAAGAACAGTACCTAAGAGGAGAGTAGGACCTGAGGGATGGAGCCAGCATGCACAGGCAGGCAGATGGTGGAGCAGAGGCTGTCGCAGAAGCAGAGACGGGGAGTTCCAGGACTCAGGCAGAGAGCTTAAGGTCAGAGTCAGTTGGACATTTGTCCCCAGGCAATGACCGTGGCTGTGGGTGGGTTTGGTACTTGGAGACACATTATGTTTTGTTCTGGACACTTGGAACCCCACAGTGAACCCGTTAAGGTGTGTCCAGGGGAAGGGGCGGGGCCCAGGGCCTGGGAACTCCCCCGAAAAGTGCCCTGAGGGTCTACCTGTTGTCTGCCACCCAGGAAGCCTACATTGCAGACTTGGATGCCAAAAGTGGAGCCAGCCTGAAACTCACCTTGCTGAACCCCAAGGGCAGGATCTGGACCATGGTGGCCGGGGGGGGCGCCTCGGTCGTATACAGGTAACTGATGACAGAGCTGCTGAGGGGTGCCAGCTAGGCCCACCCAGTGCCTGGGGGTGTGGCTTGCGGTCTCTAGCCAGGGACTCACCTGCGGATTAGTGCCACCCAGAGGGCTTTGAAGGGCTCTGGTGAGGCCCTGCGCTGCACAGCATGCTTAAGCAGGAGCTTTGATGCTTTGCAACAGCATTTGCTGCCAAGGTTCTCAAGTGTACAATGTAATCTGGTACGTGGAAGCTGTCTCCTGTCTGTCTCCCCAGCCTTCCTCAGCGAGGTCACCCACGCCTTGTAGTGCCTATATGAATATGTATTTATTTTCTTATGGCATAGAAACGTTGGGGTCATTCTCTGTCCCCTGGGCTGTAATCAGCTGTGATTTTAGCTGAAGCACAATGGCTGTCTGCTGGTTTCCAGCCAGAGTGTCACTGGGTTCCCCTCTGCGTGGCCCGAGCCCCCCACAGCAGCAATTCTTGGCACTGCACAGCCTGTTGCTGTTCCTGCAGTGGGGCCTTCTCCTTAGCTGTGTTGTTCTTGTTCATTTCACCCACCAAACTGCCCTGGGAACTGGCGTCCCCACAGCTGGCAGGCAGCTCTGCCCAGGAGAGTCAGAGCAGCACAGTCTGATTTGCATGGGAGGCCCAAGGGGCATGTCTACCCGGGCCAAGCTGCTGCCCAGTGCTCCAGGGGCGGAGCAGGTGCTGACCCTCTTCCCTCTGGCAGTGACACTATCTGCGACCTTGGGGGCGTAAATGAGCTGGCCAACTATGGGGAGTACTCGGGCGCACCCAGTGAGCAGCAGACCTACGACTATGCTAAGACCATCCTCTCCCTCATGACCCGCGAGAAGCACCCCGATGGTGAGATGCTTGTGCATGCGTGCACACATACACACACACAGACACACACACACACAGTCTTTTCTTGAAGCAGCCCTGTGCTCTACAGTGGGAGCAGTCTGCTGCCGGGGGTCCCGGAGGCTATGGGGCTGTGGGGCTGTGGGGCTGTGGAGCTTTGGGGCTGTGGTCCCGGTCCTCAGTGGACCCAGGCCTTCCTTTTGGACCTTGGTTTCTCTGACTGCACCATGGGAGTACCTTGGAGGAAGAAGCAGTAGCTGTGTGATCCCTTTGCGATCACCATAAACTGTCCCGAGTGAGTGTCCTGTGGCTGGGTCTTAGCCATGGCACTGCTCTAAAGAAGCTGACCTGGGCCTTGTGATTCTCACTGCCAGCATTTGGTGGCCACATGTGCCACTTGCCCTTTCCCTAAGCCAGAGAGATTCTCAGCGGAAGTATCTAAGGCCAAGCTGGGATTTCCTGGATGCCACCCTGCAGTGCGGGAGACACTAGGTGGATTTGGATTGAGCCCCACGTGGTCACATAGCTGATGGAGTGCAGCTGACACCGCTTTGTGGATGTTGGGAGAGACTGTCCCACGCTGTTCCTGCTGCCTCCCGGCAGATGAGGTCCCTGGCCCAGTGAGAAGCGCTGGAGTCAGCCTCCTTAACCCTTTTTCAGCTTGTCTTATTCTAAACCTAGGCAAGATCCTCATCATTGGAGGCAGCATTGCAAACTTCACCAATGTGGCTGCCACGTTCAAGGTAATCGGCTGCAACAGCAGTGCTGTTGGGTCTGGGGACAAGTTGGATTGGAGCCAGAGGCAGGTGCCCGTAGGTCCTCCAGCCTGGAAAGAGCCTCTGTCCAGGTCTCCCATGGAGGAGGCAAAAGACCACAGAGTAGGAGGTGTGGAGCTCAAGCTGTGTGTCTCTGGGCCAGCAACTGACCGTTGGTGAACCTTATTCTCTCCTCTGAGGGATGGGGAGAGGGCAGTTTCTGCTTCTCCCATTTTAGGAACCAGTTCTTAGACAACTCACTAAACTGATCCTCATGTTTTTAAGACTCTGGGTTCTCTGTCACGCCTGGTCTTCTATCCCTCAACCCCCGGCCCTCTCTCCAGAGATGGGAATGAGGAAGGGGTTTTGACAATCTGGACTGCTGTTCATTCAGCTTTGGTCCCTGTGCTGGGCTGGGGCCTTGTGCCTGCCTCATAGACACTGTGCCTGTGGCTGCCAGTCAGTAATCACTACAGAGCTCACAGATCTTGGGAGCTGGACCTTTCTAGGCAACCTCCTCCAGGGCTGCTGCTTATCCATGTGGTCCTGTTCCGTGAGGCTCCTCAAACCACCATCCATGGTGCATGTGTAAGCAGGTTAAGCCTCAGCTTACAGTTCCCACACCCCACACCGGAGTGCCAGTGTGGTCCTCCCACCTCTGTGGCAGGGGTCCAAATGCAAGGGCCATTTTCCACTGTTTTCCCAGACCATTAGCAGGGAGCTGGGTCATAAATGGAGTCGCTTGGACATGACTGGCACTTGTATAGGATGCTGGCACTGCAGGCAGCAGCTTTACCTACTATACTACAATGTCAGTCCCAGAATACTGTATTTTGATTCACTCTAAAAACCCTGCATGGGGTCCCACCACTAGCAAGATTGTAATGAGAGATGAGATTGACTAGTGAAGGAAGAGACCAGCAAAACTCTGTTGACTCTGCATGGCTGGGGCAACAGTGCCTCAAGGACTGTTGCTTCTAGGTACTCCATATCCCCCCCATCAGTGTTGTCAGAGGTGATCAGATGTCCTAGACTATGGGTTGCTTGTGCCTGCCCCGGTGGACGTGTGCATAGAGCTGACTGCTGGGGCCTGCCCATTCCCTGAGAAGCGGCCCTTGTAGTAGGAACCTGTTAGCTTGTTGATGAAGATTTTCTATCATCCACTGTGGCTTCTTGTTTCGGTGACATGTCTCTGCTGTCCCTTTCCAGGGCATCGTGAGAGCCATTCGAGATTACCAGGGCCCCCTGAAGGAGCATGAGGTCACGATTTTTGTCCGACGAGGCGGCCCTAACTATCAGGAGGGCCTGCGGGTGATGGGAGAAGTGGGTAAGCATGGAGCCCCAGAAAAGCATTGCCATTCAGTCTGTACTTACTGAAGGATGCCCGCTGCTTGCTAGGCATTGCCCTGGGTGCTGGGGTTTCAGCCACAGACACAGTAGGCCATGAGCTCAGGGCAGCTCAGAATGTTGGGAGCAGCATCTGCGTGCTGGGGGCCGCTGACGAAGGCAGCAGCGAGTAGTGGCTTTCAGTCAGATCCAGGAGTTCCTGATGGGAAGGTGGCATCTTGGTCCAGGCCCTGGGGAAGGGCGGAGGCGGCTCAGTGGCATCGTCTCTCATGTGGGAGACCCTCCCAGCTCCCGGCTGTGGCCTGTCATACACACAGAGGTGAAAGCCAGTGGATAGAGGCTCGCTCTCCCATGGCTTCTCTGCCTTTTCCTTTGAGAAATGAAAGACAAAGTGAATTGAACAACAGAAATGAAAAACAAAAACTCAGAGAGCTTAAGTGGGTTCCCCCTCAGCCAGCCAGGTTAGACCTGAGACAGCTGTTTTGGTCCTCAGTGACTTAGAAGGCCCCGGAGCCCAGGCAGTTATGGGGAGCAGAGCAACAGAGATAAGGCGCTTTGCTCAGGGGCTCGCTGTTGATTGAACACACAAAACCATCCTGTGTGTTCCCATACTCAGTGTCCGTTGTGAATGTGAGTCACTCAGACACACACACAGACACACACATCCTCCCCCCCTTGAGGTGGTTCAAATATTCACACTCGTTCATCTACCTAAAACTGAGGCTCTGGGGACAGCATGGTCAACGGTTTTTTGTTTTGTTTTGTTTTGTTTCTTTTTCTTTTTTTTTTTTTTAAAGATCCATTTATTTTATTACAAAGTCAGATATACAGAGAGGAGGAGAGACAGAGAGGAAGATCTTCCGTCCGATGATTCACTCCCCAAGTGAGCCGCAACGACCGGTGCGCGCTGATCCGAGGCCGGGAACCAGGAACCTCTTCCGGGTCTCCCACGCGGGTCCTCCACTGCTTTCCCAGGCCACAGTCAGGGAGCTGGATGGGAAGTGAAGCTGCTGGGATTAGAACCGGCGCCCATATGGGATCCCGGGGCATTCAAGGCGAGGACTTTAGCTGCTAGGCCATGGTGCCAGGCCCTGTTTTTTTTCTTTAAAGATTTATTTATTTAAACATTTGTTTATTTTTATTGGAAAGACGGATATACAGAGAGGAGGAGAGACAGGAAAATCTTCTGTCTGATGATTCAGTCCCCAAGTGACCGCAACGGCTGGAGCTGAGCAAATCTGAAGCTAGGAGCCAGGAACTTCCTCTGGGTCTCCCACGCGGGTGCAGTGTCCCAAAGCTTTGGGCTGTCCTTGACTGTATTCCCAGGCCACAGGCAGGGATCTAGATGGGAAGCAGGGCCACGGGGATTAGAACCAGAGCCCACATGGAACCCCAGCGCATTCAGGGCGAGTACTTTAGCCGCTACATTATCGCGCTAGGCCCTAAAGGTTTATCTATTTTTATTGGTAAGTCAGATATAGAGAGGAGGAGATACAAAGAGAAAGATCCTCCATCTGCTGATTCACTCCCCAAGTGGCCACAACGGCCGGTGCTGTGCTGATCCGAAGCCAGGAGCCAGGAGCTTCTTCCAGGTCTCCCATGAGGGTGCAGGGTTCTAAGGCTTTGGGCCATCCTTGACTGCCTTCCCAGGCCACAAGCAGGGAGCTGAATGGGAAGTGGGGCTGCCGGGATTAGAACTGGCACCCATATGAGATCCTGGCACATATGAGGCAATGACTTTAGTCACTAGGCTATTGCACCGGGCCCGGTAAATGGGTTTGTTAGAGCACAAGGCAAGTCAGCTGTGAGGTGAGGATGCTTTCCCTAGGGATCTGCACAGTGTGTAGGGCAGACCAACCTCGGGGGTCAGGAGTGTCCACCCTTGACCAGAGCTCTATGAGAAGGACACGGCCAGGTGACCTGTGAGGCAAGTGTTCCATGCAGAGGGAGCTGTGTGCCCACAGCCCCCTACAGTGGTCTTGTAGAAGCTGAGAGACCAGGCCAGGGCAGCAAGCATCAGACATGTGGAGACAACGGGGGCTGAGGGGGTGCGGCCCCAGGTCAGACTGCAAGTGCTAGAAGACTGACTTGACTGGCACTGTGGTCACTCAAGGCTTGCCCCAAGCCGTTTCCTGCTCCTCATGCCAGCAAGTGGGTGGTCTTTAGACAGTTTGTGTGGTGGGAAAATTTTGACAGGTGATTGGTCTGGCATGGATCCAGGCAGGGAAGAGACTTAATAGGGCCATGGGGTTGCAGACTCCCTCACTGAGGAACACCATTGATGGACTCTGTCATCTCTCACAGGGAAGACCACCGGCATCCCCATCCACGTGTTTGGCACGGAGACCCACATGACAGCCATCGTGGGCATGGCACTGGGCCACCGGCCCATCCCCAACCAGCCTCCCACCGCAGCCCACACTGCAAACTTCCTGCTCAATGCCAGCGGGAGCACATCGGTAGGTGCCAGCCTTCCTGCTGCCTCAGACAAGGAAACCATCACAGCTTTTCCACTCCCAGGCCAGGCCCCGTGCCCTCGGCTGCCATCTGGGATGTAGGGGATGTAGAGGTGGATGCTAGGCGATGGCTCCCATCAAGACCAAAAAGTGACAAATCAGACCTGTAAGGTGGAGGGAGGGACCCTGGCAGGTGCCTCAACCACTCTGTGTGAGACAGTGTGGTTTCTCTCTCAGGGAACTCTTTTTTTTTTTTTTTAAAGATCTGTTTATTTTTATTACAAAGTCAGATATACAGAGAGGAGGAGAGATAGAGAGGAAGATCTTCCATCCGATGATTCACTCCCCAAGTGTGGGTGACGGCCGATGCTATGCCGATCCAAAGCCAGGTTCCCGGAACTTCTTCCAGGTCTCCCACGCGGGTGCAGAGTCCCAAGGCCTTGGGCTGTCCTCAACTGCTTTCCCAGGCCACAAGCAGGGAGCTGGATGGGAAGTGGAGCTGCCGGGATTAGAACTGGCGCCCATATGGGATTCCGGTGCGTTCAAGGCGAGGACTTCAGCCGCTAGGCCACGCCGCCGGGCCCTCAGAGAGCTCTTATAAGTGTGCTTCTGGATGCAGCTTGGGAGGAGTGGTGAGGGACGTGCTTTTTGTTCCCTGATTTCATTGGATCCTTCGGGATTTGGGAGCTTTGTCCCCAGGCTGCTATCTGATGGTAACCCCCTTGTTTCCCTCTTCTGCCACCCTAGACTCCAGCTCCAAGCAGGACCGCGTCCTTTTCTGAATCCAGGGCTGATGATGCAGCGCCTGCCAAGAAAGCCAAGCCCGCCATGCCACAAGGTAGCTCCTGGAGGTCACAGACACGTTGCAGAATGGCCTGTCGGTGCTCTCCTCACTGTGTCCTGCTTGGGCTGGCAGAGTACACACAGAAGAATCTGGGCTTTGTGGGAGGAGAGGCCTTGGGGTGCAGGAAGCGATGGCTGGAGCTCGGTGGTCTGTCCTGAGGCCCAGGGACCCACCCTATGCCATGGTACCTCACTCCCTTCTGTACCTCTGTTCCTGCCTGGGTGTGAGCTAGGTGGGGAGGCTGCCAAAGACATAGGGCTTTTGCAGTGCCAGGTGTGGGAAGCTTTCTTACTCCCTATTTTTGATATAGGGCAGGGGCAGGAGCCTCGAATAAGCACCCGTGACACAGTCCCCCAGCACCACAGGGCCTGTCCTTAGTCCATTGGCCCATCTGTGCTTCACCTGATTGGCCTTTTCATTGTAACTGCCAGGCAGCCCTTGCCATCCAGTGTCACTTAAGCAGCGTGGTTGCCCTGGGCCTGAGGAGGCCCATGCATGCTCTTCCTGCTCCAGGCAAGCTTGACTTGAGTTACTTTGGGAAAAATTGTGGCATCAGCTCCAGGGGCTCAAGCTCCAAAGCCACTGCCCTGTGTATGATACTGCAAATCATCCTGAGGAGCCAGGTCCAGCCTTGGGCTCGTCTCATCATTCTGCCACGCTTCATGGGGACAAGAAAGAGATGACATTGAGGGGCTGGGACCAAGCCAGCCAGAGAGCTCAGTGCCAGGTGGGGAGGGGATTACCTGCCCACTGTCCCCTCAGAAGGCCTGGGGAGGTTGGTGCTAACACCCAGTCTCTGCCACCTTGGTCCTCTGTATGCCTCTGATTGGCACCTTCACTGCTTCTGCTGGCTTCCTCCTGTCCACTGTGCAGTAGGGGAGAGATTGTGAGGGATCTGCCCTGAAATGCACATCCACGGGGCCCTTCCCTGTCACTGCCCTCTCCCTCCCAGCACCTCCAGCCATCAGCAGGTGACTTAGTTGCCTTGGTCATTTTCTTTGACAGATTCAGTCCCAAGTCCAAGACCCCTGCAAGGTAGGATGCCCCCACCCGCCCCAGCTCCACGTGTGGCTTTTTATCAGTGGGTACCTATCTCTGTGTGTGTTTCCCTTCTCTTAATGGACTGCAGTGTAATCTGCTCTATTTGGTGTCCCCACCTCAGTGTGGCCTGTTCCCAGGTCGGCCTAGTCTTTCCTCTCGCTCCCCCTCCATCCCTGATGAGAACATGCACCCTACTGGACACCATTCTCACCTTGTGGCTCTGTGGCTCCACAACTGGAAAGTGTGGGAGCCGGGCCCAGCCCTCAGGGAGGGACGCAGTGTCAGGGAGGGAAGTCAACATCCCACAGCTAAAGGGAGCCCCACAATCATTCCATTCTCGTTTACCCTCATTTTCTCACTTGTCCTGCCGGGGCCTCAGCACTGCCAACTGCCTTGCAGCACTCCTGTTACAGGGGCAAGTTGACATCTGCCCAGCTCTGTAGTGGAAGAACAGAGTAAATAGAGAGAGGGAATCTGGGGCATTGGAAGGGATCTTGGCTTTGGCATCTTTTGTAATGGGCATTTTATCTAAGCATGCACACACACAAACATATCACACATATTCACTTTTCATCTCCTGACCTGGGGGAATAGATGGAAAACCGCTGGCTTCCTGTTAGCTATTGACATTCCCAGCTGTGAGGACAGGAGAGTTTTCTGGTCTTTTTTTTTTTTTTTTAAGGTTTATTTTTATTACAAAGTCAGATATACAGAGAGGACGAGAGATAGAGAGGAAGATCTTCCATCCGATGATTCACTCCCCAAGTGAGCTCAACGGCCAGTGTTGTGCCGATCCGAAGGCAGGAGCCAGGAACTTCCTCCAGGTCTCCCACATGGGTGCAGAGTCCCAAAGCATTGGGCCGTCCTCCACTGCTTTCCCAGGCCATAAGCAGGGAGCTGGATGGGAAGTGGAGCTGCCGGGATTAGAACCAGCGCCCATATGGGATTCCGGTGCGTTCAAGGTGAGGACTTTAGCTGCTAAGCCATGATGCCGGGCCCGAGTTTTCTGGTCTTGACCCTCTGCTAATGCGAGGGTGCTGATGCCCTGCTGGTTAGTCGGGCACACAACCCTCTGATCCTCCTCGCTTCGCTCCCTGCATTTTCTGTCTGACGAGATCCCCCCTTACCCACAGGCCAGACTGAGCCCCATGCAGAAAGCACCAGTGTGGGGTGTGGTTTCTAAAGAGGAGGGGCATGTGGCCACGTGGGCGAGGGAGTGGGTCGGAACCAGCTCTGCCGCTCAGTGAAGCAGAGGAGGAACCTGCTGGGAGCTGGGGGATTCAGCCCTGGGAGACTGTTTCTTGGGGCTCCATTGCTGCTAGTGAGGCCAGAGGCCACTGTCACCCCTTGCTTTGGGTGTGGCTGAGGCAGGCGGTGTGAGTGGGTTTGCAGATTGTTGCTTTGTTCTCATCTCTGCATGTGCACTCAGATCTGGGCGGCCCTCTCCTCCCCACCCTTCATCTCCTACCCCCTCTTCTGTTACACAGTGGAGCTGCGTCTTAAATTATTATGCAATCCTGGCTCTGGTGCTGGATGATCTAGGACCTCTGTCATTGAGCATCTCTGGGCTTTGGTTTTCTGGGACCAGACACTGTGAGAACTGGATTAGGTGGCTTCCCATGTCTCATGGGCTCCGAGGTGCAGACAACAGCAAATCCCAGGTGTTTGCAACCTCTGGAACCTTCTGTTATGAGAAGCTTCAGGCTGTGATGGAAGCTTCTCTACACGGAGATTTAATGAGACCTTGAACTTGGCCGCTAATCCCATGTGGTGGAGCAGGTTAATACCACCTGCCACTGGGCTGGGTGTTTGCATACTGAGGAGAGCTGAGAACCTCCATTGAGTGCTGTGCTAAGGGTTTGGTGGGGGACGGTAACAGCTGCCTCCTGTCACCCCACAACTGTACTGCAGCCACTCCTGTGTCCCCTTCGTCCCTCCCTCTTTCCTGTCTGCCAGGGAGACAGAGGGGGTCCCCGTGCTGCCAGCCTGCTGCAGCCCCAGCCCGGGATGGCTAGTCCTCAACCCTGGCTACAGTGACCTCAAATTCACAGGGATTCCAGGACTGGCTGGCACCTGTTTCAGGTCCCTGTTCATAGAGTGAACAGGGTTGTGGGGGGAATTATTAGAGTGGATGAGAAGAGTGAAAACTTTTCAGAAACTCACTGATTTTTTTTTTTTGAAACTCATTGATTTTTAAAGCATTTGTCAAAAATTTGTTTGCAAATAGTTTCTGGAAAAGTGGAACTAAAACAGAAGTTCAAGGGCCAACACTGTGGCTTAGCAAGCCAAACCTTCACCTACGGTGTTGAGATCCCATATAGGTGTCAGTATGAATCCTGGCTGCTCCACTTCCAATCCAGCAGCCTTTTTATTTATTTTTTTTAAGATGTATTTTATTTTTATTGGAAAGTCAGATGTACAGAGAGGAGGAGAGACAGAGAGGAAGATCTTACATCCGTCCCCAAGTAGCTGCACGACCAAAGCTGCGTCGATTAAAAACCAGGAGCCAGGAGCTTCTTCTGGGTCTCCCAAGAGGGTGCAGGGTCTCAAGGTTTTGGGCCACCGTCCACTGATTTTCCAGTCCACAAACAGGGAGTTGGATGGGAAGAGGGTCCGCCAGGATTTGAACCAGTGCCCATTTGGGATCCTGGTGCATGCAAGGCAAGGACTTTAGCTTTTAGGCTACCATGCAGAAGGATTGCTGTCTCTTCCTCTCACTTTCAGATAAATGGACAAATCTTATTTTTTCTTTTTAAGATAATTTCGAGGCAGATGTGATACAGTGGGGTAAGCCCATATGAGATCCTGGCACATGCAAGGCGAGGACTTTAACCACTAGGCTACCATGCCTGGCCCTGTAAATTCTATTTTCCATAGAGTTTTCTGAAGTCCCTGAAACCTTTCTTGTGAAATTAAGCAGGCCCTAATTCTCCTGGGAACCATTGGCTGGAGTGAGTGGTCCCTGCAAGGGGTGCTCTCTCTCTGTTCCTTGCTGAACTGTCTAGCAGCCAGGAAAGTCCTTTTAGTTTTTTCTGTCGCCTTTGCTGCCTCCTTGTGAAAAAAATCAAGGTGTCTCCTACTCAGTTCTCTTGATATCCCTTTGTGCTCTTAAAGGAGCCACTGTCCTGAATGTGGTGTGGAGGGCTCTACCCCACCCCCGCGGGTGCCTGGGTGCATGTATTCTGGGTGCACTCGCTGTGTCTTTGCCCACCAGGGAAGAGCACCACCCTCTTCAGCCGCCACACCAAAGCCATCGTGTGGGGTATGCAGACCCGGGCCGTGCAAGGCATGCTGGACTTTGACTACGTCTGTTCCCGAGACGAGCCCTCGGTGGCCGCCATGGTCTATCCTTTCACGTGAGTCCTGCCGTGGCCAGAAACCCAACTGTCCTGCTCTCCTACCTCAGCTGACACCAACCAGGGCTGGGGGTAAAGGAGGGCTCAGCACACTTCTCCCCTTTGCTGGGGAAGGGTCTGTCCCTATCCCCACTGTTGCCACCCCGTGAGGACAGTCCACCCTCTCAGGGACCTTTTTCCCTTCTCTACAAAGTTGAGGAAGACAGAGCCCTGGCCTGCTGCACCTTGTCTCAGCTTTGCCTCTGCCCTCTCCCAGGGGTGACCACAAACAGAAGTTTTACTGGGGACACAAGGAAATCCTGATCCCAGTCTTCAAGAACATGGCTGATGCCATGAAGAAGCACCCGGAAGTGGATGTGCTGATCAATTTTGCCTCGCTCCGTTCCGCCTACGACAGCACCATGGAGACCATGAACTACGCTCAGGTCAGTCCCTGAGCACTGGGCAGGAGACAGCCCCTGAGTGGTGTCCACAGCCACTGCAGCTGGGGACAGAAGTGGCCCAGCTGCACCCAAGGGTACAGCCCTTGCAGCTTTGCTCTGTCCTGGTGTCCGAGTGGAAGAGATAGTGGTTCCCATAGTCCTCTGAGGGCTCTGAGGCCCCTTGCCAGCACTAAGTAGTTGTCAAACTAATACTTCCTGTCGAATTTGTATTGCTTTGGTCATCAGCTAAGAGAAGCTTTTGGAAACACTAATTGGCCCTTTGTACCTCACCACTTGCTCTCCCTCGGGTCTTCTCATTTGTCCTTTTCTTTATTTTTTTTTTCAGTTGTCTTCAAAATTGATTTGTAAAAACCCTTCATAGATTAGTCATGTTGATTCTTTTGTTCCAAATTGTCTGATTTCAGGTTGTTATGTTTTTTTTTTTTTTTTTGAAGATTTATTTTTATTACAAAGTCAGATATACAGAGAAGAGGAGAGACAGAGAGGAAGATCTTCCATCCGATGATTCACTTCCCAAGTGAGCCGCAATGGCCGGTGCGCGCCGATCCAGTGCTGGGAACCTGGAACCTCTTCCGGGTCTCCCACGCGGGTGCAGGGTCCCAAAGCCTTGGGCTGTCCTCGACTGCCTTCCCAGGCCACAAGCAGGGAGCTGGATGGGAAGTGGAGCTGCCAGGATTAGAACCAGCGCCAATATGGGATCCCGGAGCACTCAAGGCGAGGACTTTAGCTGCTAGACCCATATGGGCGCCGGTTCTGGTCCCGGCAGCTCCACTTCCCATCCAGCTCCCTGCTTGTGGCCTGGGAAAGCAGTGGAGGACGGGCCAAAGCCTTGAGACCCTGCACCTGTGTGGGACACCCGGAAGAGGCTCCAGGCTCCTAGCTTTGGATCGGCATAGCTCTGGCCATTGCGGCTCACTTGGGGAGTGAATCATCAGATGGAAGATCTTCCTCTCTGTCTCTCCTCTTCTCTGTGTATCTGACAAATGGATAAGTCTTTTTTTTTCTTTATTTTTGACAATCTTTACATAGTTAATTAGGGCACAAAGGTTCAAGGGCTACAGGAAAGTGTGTAAGAGTATTATTTCCACTTTTTGTTCCTGTATCTGGGGAAAAGGAGGAGGTAAAGGGTGAAGCTCCACCCAGTCTCCCACCCATCCCAGGTCCCTGATGTGGGGCATGCTCTGAGGGTCTTGCTCAAGTGGTTTTGATAGTTTAACAGTTCTGAATTGCTGCTGTCTCACCATTCCAAGCACGATGAGGTCGCTGAATTGCTGAAGAATCCACTGATTGACATAGTCCATCTTAGACTCTCCATTTGGATAAATCTTTAAAAAAGAAAAATCACTTAAAATTTTTTTTTCTGGGGCTTGGCAGCGTGGCCTAGTGGCTAAGGTCCTCGCCTTGATCCCATATGGCTGCTGGTTCTAATCCCGGCAGCTCCACTTCCTCTCTGTCTCTCCTCCTCTCAGTATATCTGACTTTGTAATAAAAATAAAATAAATCTTAAAAAAAAAAATTTTCTGTATACTAGAAAAGAAGAGTGATGAGGAAAGAGAAACAGAGAGAAAGAGGGATCTTCTTCCACTTGGTCGTCCCCTAAACTCCCACAACAACCAGGGATGGTCAGGCCGTAGCCAGAAGCCCAGAACTATGTCCACGTCTCTCGTGTAGGTAGGAACCCAAGCACCTGAGCCATCATTGCTGCCTCCCAGGATGTGTTCCAGGAAATGGAATTGGAAGCAAAACAGTCAGGACTGGAACCCATGCACTCTGATAAGGAATGGGGGTGTTCTTGAGGAGTGGTTTAACGTGCTGCGCCACAACACCTGCCCTATCACCCATTTTAGTAAAAAAGATTTGTTTAAAAATTACAATCATGCTCTGATTCACATACCATCCGTGACTGCTTTTTCACCACACATCACCAGAGACCATGTGGGCCGGAGAGCTGAAATGCCACCTCCACTCTTCACAGAAGGTTTGCTGGACCCTGGTCTGGAACCCAGGAAAGGAGGTGCTTGGGCCTTCTTTGTTCCCTGCCTGACACACTCCCCCAGCCGAGTGTAGAAGCAGCTCGTCCCCTCACACTCAGGCCTCACCCTGTGGGGACACGGTCACAACTCAGAGGATACTGTGGAGAGAAGCCACACATGGCTGGGCAGATGTAGGGCAAGTGGAGAGCAAGTGGCCGGACTTTCCAGGTGAGAGGCCACGTGGCAGACTGTGGAAATGTCTTCTCTTGTGTGTGTACTGAATCACTGTGGTGTCGGCCAGTGAGAGCTACTGGCCTATCTACCACCTCTCTTTTGGGGAGAAGGTTAGGGCGCTTAGGGTGGAGGGCCAGGCATGCTGGCCACATGACTTTATGCATAGAGCCTGGGAGGGGGCACAGGGCATGGGAAGGGCTAACAGGAAGGCATTTATTGTTGCCTAGATCCGCACCATTGCCATCATAGCTGAAGGCATCCCTGAAGCCCTCACCAGGAAGCTGATCAAGAGGGCGAACCAGAAGGGAGTGACCATCATCGGCCCTGCCACTGTGAGTCTCCCACTCCCACCCCCCCAGAAGACCTTGCTTCTCTTTTTTTTTTTAATTGTAATTTTAATGATGTTTACATTGTTTACATAGGGTGGGAAGGGTTGAAGATTAGGGAAAAGTGAATGAGACCATTGTTTCCAAATTTGCTTTTTCTTCTTCCTGTTTCTGGGAAAGTGGGCACATAAGAGGGGGAAGACCATCCAGCAACCCAACCGCCTCAGTACCCAGGGGTGGGGAACAGCCACCGGATATCATTCCAGGGTCCCCTATGTGAAGCATGCTCCGAGGGATCTGTTTAAGTGGATCTGATAGTTTTGAAATGTTGTTGATCTCACTGATCCAAGGATGAGAAAATCCTGCCAAAGTCCATTGGCTGACATAGTTCACCTCAGAGTCTCCGTTCGCCCAGCCAGATACTTGCTCTCAATGCTTGGCTGGGGTAGTTGACCACTTTATTCTGTCCTCCATCCTCTGCTGTGGTACCAGATGTCCCAGTGGACTGTCAAGTCCTCCATGTGCATCTGGGCATGCTGTTCATTGCTCTGTCTTAGCCACTGAGGAGGCCCAGTTCTGACACATGCACTCCACAGTCAGACCACAGATCCTGCAATTCTTCCCATAGTTTGAGTTCTGAGTCCAGTGGTTCAGTTGGGAGGATCTCCAGAGAAACCTCATTTGAGGCGATCCAAGACCTGATTTGTGTGTGCTTGCCAGTATGGGGTCCGGCTCAGTCTGTCACCCACATCAGCCTATGCACACACTGGTGGTTGCAATTGCTGGGTTAGTTCTGTCTCCAGCCCCGTCTCTTATACAAACCAATGAATGCTGCAATCCAGCCCAACCCTGACCACCACACACTCAGCCCTCACATATACCAGCGGGAACTAATCGTGGTGACCCCTCAATAACCCCCCACTAGGCCCACTCCAACCTTGGTTTCTGTGCTTACTGGTATGTTCAGCAGACTGGTCCAGTCTGCCCCACATCCACATCCTATTCAGCCCTCATACATGTCAATGTCACTGAAGTCTGGGTCAACCCAACCAACCCCACTATCCAGCCCACATTTATGTCAGCAGGTACCACTCCCTGTTTAGCCAGGCCTGCCTCCAGCCCTGGTTCTCACTTTGACCAGTGGGAGTTACAGCCCTTCATAGAGGTGGCCACAGTTTCCCTACTTGGTCTACGCCTAGCTCTAGATCTTGCACTTTCCAGGTGCTGTGGCAAAGCCCAACTAGCCTGTACTTACTCTAGCTCATGTGTGCACTAGTGGATACCCAGCCTGGCTTTCCCCCTAATCCAGTTCACATGCAGGCCAACAAGTGTTGTAGTCCTACCTAGCCTAGCCTAGTTTTCACTCTCACTAGTGGGAGCAGTGGCCCAGCAGGGGAGCTCGCGCTGTGCCCTACCAGGCTCACACTTCTCCCCCTGGGTCTCACGCATACTGGTGGGTGCTGTAGCCTGGTCTGGTATAGTCCGTCTCACCTTGGTATTTGCCAGCAGGTACTGTAGCCTTGCCTGGCCCAGTCTGCTCCCAGTTCCAGCTCATGCTGGTAGGTGCTGCAGTCTAGCCCAGCACAGCCAACCCCCAGTCCTGACCCTAATGTGAATTGGCTGGTGTTGTGGCCCAAACTGGCCTGTCCTGCACCCCATCCTGGTTCTTAGATCTGCTGGTGGGTGTATGAAGTGGCCCAGCCTTGTCTTCCCCCAGACCTGACCTACACGTATACCAGCGGGTGCCACAGCCTGGCCTGGTCTGGGCTGCTCCCTGCCTTGGTTCTTGCACTCACCTGCAGGGACTTTGCCCTCACAGAGGAGTTAGGCCTTGCCTCTTGACTGTTCTGTCTCTTGCTAGGTTGAAAAGATTTAGGGAACATTTGTGGAATAATGTCAGTCTGTTTGTTTCTAATTAACTACTAAAGGGTAATTTAATTTATTTTGAGGGTTTATGTATTTGAAAGGCAGAGTTACACAGAGAAAGGAGGAGAGATTTTTTTTCATCTGCTAGTTCACTCCCCAGATGGCTGCAATGGTCTGAAGCCAGGAGCTTAATTCTGTGTCTCTCACAGAGGTACAGGATTCCAGGTACTTGGGCCATCCTCCACTGCTTCCCAGGCACATTTGCAGAGGCCTGGATTGAAAGGGAAACAGCTTAGACTTAATGGGTGCCCACTTGGGCTATTAGCAGAGGCTTTACTCACTTGCAAGAGAACCAGCCTCTCACATTTTTTTTTTAATTTCTTTTTTAAAATAAAGTTTTGTTTTGTTTATTTGAATTTTGAGTTACAGGAGGAGAAAGAGATAGACACACACGTACATACTTAGAGAAAGAGAGACCTTCCATCTGCTGTTTCACTCTCCAGATGGCCACAGTGGTTGAGGGCTGGGCCAGGTCAAAGGCAGGAACTCCATCTGGATCTCCCTTGTAGGTGGCAGGGGTCCAAGTGCTTTCCCACGTGCATTAGCAAGGAAGTGGATCAGAAATGGAGCAGCCAGGACTCAAACCAAAACTCTTATGGATGCTTGTCTCATGAGTCCTTGTACAAAATTGATATCTCAGGCCCATTATGCCAGCCTTAGTCCATTTCACCTTTGTATATAGTTTCAGGAGCTAATAAGAAGGTGTTTGTTTTGAAAGAGAGACAGACAGACTCCAGTCCACTGGTTCAGTCCCTACATGACTGCAACAGCTAGGGGGAAGAGCCAGGTCTCCCATGTGGGTGGCAGAAACCCAGTCACTTAAGCAAGCCATTGCTACTGCCTCCCAGGATCTGCATTAGCAGGATTTTTTAAAAATGTGTTTGTCTACCTTCAGAGAACTACAGGTAGTCTTTGATTCTTCCTTCAATTATAAATCAAAGAATGATCTCCTAACTTGGGAGATCATACTCTTGAGTCAAAAACATGCTCTGTAATATTTTTGTTCTTATATTTACCTAGTTGTTACCTACGTATTATTATTTATATATTTATTTTTTATTTGAATGAGAGAGAGAGAGTCACAGAAATTTTTCCCTTAGCTCATTCATCCCCTCCTAATGGTTGCAAGAGCTGGGGCTAACTGCTAGGCTGGGAAGGCAGGTTGGCCTTGTGGGTGCAGGACCCAAGCATGTGGGCCATCTTCTGCTACTTTCCCAAGTAAACTAGAAGGAAACTAGATCAGAAGCTGAGCAGTCAGGACTTAAGCCAGGCCAT
This sequence comes from Ochotona princeps, assembly GCF_030435755.1. NCBI lineage: Eukaryota > Metazoa > Chordata > Mammalia > Lagomorpha > Ochotonidae > Ochotona > Ochotona princeps. The sequence goes on from NC_080848.1 coordinate 16,406,277, forward strand.
CCCAGTATGGGATGTGTGTGTTCCAAGCCTTGGCCCAACCCTTTACTCCACAATATCCTCTTCCTATTCCACGTGTGAAGCTGGGATTTCCAACTAAGCAAGGCATCTTTCTTCTAGAGTCAGAGGGTGATTTTGATGCACGAAGAACAGCTGTATTGTTCCCTCTGCTGGGTTCTGGGCCTGTCTGGAGTGAGAGTGGTGACCTGGCTTTAAAGCTATCTGCATCTGGGGCCCGGTGGCGTGGCCTAGAGGCTAAAGTCCTCGCCTTGAACGCGCCAGGATCCCATATGGGCGCCAGTTCTAATCCCGGCAGCTCCACTTCCCATCCAGCTCCCTGACTGTGGCCTGGAAAAGCAGTTGAGGACAGCCCAAAATCTTGGGACCCTGCACCCGTAATGGGAGATCTGGAAGAAACTCTGGGTTCGGATTGGCTCAGCTCTGGCCGTTGCGGCTACTTGGGGAGTGAATCATCGGACAGAGGATCTTTCTCTCTGTCTCTCCTTCTCTCTGTATCTGACTTTACAATAAAAATAAAATAAATCTTAAAAAAAAAAACCAAACTATCTGCATCTATAAGAGCTGACTGTGCTTGATAAACAAAGCTGTTCCTTTTTCTGTGTGGCTTCTTTTGAGAGAGGAGCTTCTTCCTAAACAGGAAGGCCAAGGAGTACTCGGTTCTTCTGTCCATGGCTTTGAGATGGCTCTGAGCCTGTGTCATATCTGACTGCTGCTGTGTGACCCCCTGCAGGTTGGAGGCATCAAGCCTGGGTGCTTCAAGATTGGGAACACCGGTGGGATGCTGGACAACATCCTGGCCTCCAAGCTCTACCGCCCTGGCAGCGTGGCCTACGTGTCGCGGTCTGGAGGCATGTCCAACGAGCTGAACAACATCATCTCCCGCACCACGGACGGTGTTTACGAGGGTGTGGCCATCGGCGGTGACAGGTGATCCTCTGCCAGGGGGCATCCCAGGTGGAGTCTCTGGATCCTGCTATGTCTGCTTGCTGGCACAGAGCTCCAGCCCTGGCATCTAAGTCCCTGACAGGATATCCCTGTTCCTATCTCAGGCCTAATGAACTCTTTCATGTTTTTCTTTATTTTTGACAATCTTTACATAGTTAATTAGGGCACAAAGGTTCAAGGGCTACAGAAAAGTGTGTAAGACTATTATTTCCACATTGTTTTTTTCCTGTATCTGGGGACCTAATGGACTCTTGAAACCAGACAGCAGAGCAGGCTGTGTTTCTAAAGCATTAGCGGGCCGTTGCCAAGCTTGGCCCTTGGGGTGGCAGAGTATAGTTGGAAGGAGAGCAACCAGAGGTAGCAGGGACAAAAGGAAAGCTCACTCCCAAACCAAGTGGCTTCTAGCAGTGAGAAGCATGGAGGTGTCAGTGGGCAGGATGTAAGAGAGGCTGGATCCGGCAATTCTGCCTGTGAACTGGGGGTTCAGTGAGGCTGTGCTCAGACATCGGCAGGGTGACTGTCCACCGGGGACGGCTCATCCATTCTCCATGGGTTGTTGGAGTCGCCTCAGGACTTGGAGCTGATCCCCCAGAGCCTGACATTTAAGAGTGTCAGGCACTGTCTTTAACCTATCCTGGGACGATAGGGTCACAGATGGCTTCTGTCACCTGTTATTCAGGAGAAGCCGGTTATCTCCAGCCAATCAAGAAGAGGGCTGGAGCTCAGTTTCCAACTTCTTCTGAGAGAGTGACTGTATTTTAAGATCCGTACCTGTGCCTTCCAGGGCATCTCTCTGCTGGGCAATGCTCCCCAGGCTGCTTCTGTGCCCAGTTTTTTCTGCAGCTCACTGACCTCTGTCCTCCCTTCTGTCCCATATTCCTCCCGGGGCATTTGCCCCCATGGAAAACCCCAGTGTCCCTCACACAAGTGTGCTGCTCACACTTGCACCCCCTTTCCCCAGAACTCTCCTGATCCTGTCCTCCCTGCCCACAGGTACCCCGGCTCAACCTTCATGGATCATGTGTTACGTTACCAAGACACACCAGGAGTCAAGATGATTGTGGTGCTTGGAGAGGTTAGTTTTATTTATTTATTTATTTTTTAAAGATGACCATAAAACTAGTACGTGATCTTAGATTCTAAAAATGTCAGCCTTTGACTCTGTACCACTGAAAGCGGCAGCCCATGGGTGGTGGGGCCTCGAGGCTGTCACTGTTGGTGCTGCCGTGTGTTTCTTCCTAGTGGCCCAAGCCACCAGCCCTTGTCCAGGAGCAGTGCTGTCCTAGCTGACCGGGTTCTGCACCTGGTGAGCCGGAGCTCTGTGCCTTGCTCACACCCCTGGGTGTGTCTGATTCTCCATCATCTCACAGCTATAGATTGTCCAGGGATTGTCTCTGGAGTCCTCCTAGAATACCTGCTGTGCTCCAGAATTCTTCCTCATGTCCAGGCCTGAAACTGAGCTCACGTTCTGTTATTTGGCCAAAACCGTGCCCTCTGTGCTGAAGCCGAATGGATCATGGAGAACCTTCTATGGGGTTAGGCCTCCACGTGGCCTGGGGCAGTTATTCTGGATGGCATCCACTGACTTGTGGGCTTCTGCTTGTTGCTTGTTCCTGGGTAGATAGGGGGCACCGAGGAGTATAAGATCTGCCGGGGCATCAAGGAGGGCCGCATCACCAAGCCTGTGGTCTGCTGGTGCATTGGGACCTGCGCGACCATGTTCTCCTCTGAGGTACGTCGGGGGTGGGGCGGCTGAGGGGACCTCAGTAGCAGTCGTCCCTGAGATCGGCATGCTGGACCTGCTTCGTGACTGTGAAGTCCAGCCTGGGCCCTGCTCGCTGACTGTCCAGCTCTTTACCACATCCAGGCCTGCTCTCTAGGAGGGGAAAGGCTTCCCTGAAAAAGTGGGGCTTACCTGGTGTCTTGAGGGGTTAGGAGGGGGACACAGCTCAGCTGCAGAGGGCGTGGTGAGCGTTTCTGAGTGCAGGGAGCCCCGACCACCAGGCCCCAATCAGGCCACTCTCCTTTGTCTTCCAGGTCCAGTTCGGCCATGCTGGTGCCTGTGCCAACCAGGCTTCTGAAACTGCAGTGGCCAAAAATCAAGCTTTGAAGGAGGCAGGGGTGTTTGTGCCCCGGAGCTTCGATGAGCTTGGCGAAATCATCCAGTGAGTGACCTGAGGAGGCTGCCCGCCTCTCCTCCCACGTCCCTCTGCAAGTCAGGGCAGCTGCGCAGGTGGTGAAACCACCCTTCGCTTCCCAGGGCTGGGTGTGCAGGCAGGGGCGCCGACAGTGTTGGCTCCAGAGGCCGCCTCCTGACCAGGCCTTGGTGGCTGTAAGGGCAGATTGAGCATGAAAGTATCTCCTCTGACTGAGAAAGAGTTGTCCCGCTGTGTCTTTCTGCTTTTCCCTGTGCTGCCCGCCCGTGCTGCCCACCTTGGCCTTTCCTCAGCCCCCAGATTGTGCTTTCTTTAAATCCCTGTTCACAGCACATGTGAAGTGGTGGGGAGGGTGGGGTGAATGCAGCCTGGGCCAGAACCTGTTTTTATTTAGCTCTCGAGACCCAGCTCGACAGAGTAAGCCACGGACAGGAAACCCATGGTGTTCAGTTTACATGGAGAAGCACTCTTGGGATGCTGTGTAAGAGCCCAGGATCACAGAAGTCACGTGATGTCTTCTCCTCCCCCTCCCAGATCTGTATACGAAGATCTTGTGGCCAAAGGGGTCATTGTACCTGCACAGGAAGTGCCGCCCCCAACGGTGCCCATGGACTACTCCTGGGCCAGGGTAGGTGCCTTGGGTGCCCCAGGCGAGGACAGGGGAGGTTTGGGGGCAGTCTGTTGTTTATTTGAAAGATATAACAACAGAGAGAGAAAGAGAGAGAGAGAGAGAGAGAGAATTCGAGCTCTCCATCTGCTGATTGACGTCCACATAGCCACAGCAGCTAGGTGTGGGCCAGGTCAAAGCTAGGAGCAAAGAACTCCATCCTCGTCTCCCATGTGAGTTGCAGGAACTCAAAACACCTGGGTCACCATCTACTGCTCTCCTAGTTAGATGGGAGCTGAATCGGCAGCAGCAGGGGCCAGCACTGTAGTGTAGTGGGTAAAGCTGCTGCCTGTTGGGCAAGCATCCTATAAAGGTGCGCTCTGAGTCCAAATGCAGCCCCTATTCATGGCCTGGGAAAACAGCGAAGAATGACCCAGATGTTTGGACCCCAGAACCCCCATGGGAGACCCAGAAGTTGCTGGCTCCTGCTTTCAGACTAGTCCAGTTCCACATGGTGCAGCATTTGGGAAGTAAACCAGAAGACAGATCTCTGTGTGTGTGTGTGTGTGTGTGTGTGTGTGTGTGTGTGTGTGTTTCCTTCTCTCTGTAACTGCCTTTCAAATAAAAAAATAATAAAATCTTAAAAAAACAAAACGTAATTGAAAAGCAGCTGGGCTCCACACCTGCGTTCCTGTATGGGAGGCTAGTGTTGAAAACAGCAGTTTAACTTGCTGCCCCACAACAGCAGCCCAGGTGGTTTTTTGTTTGTTTGTTTTTGTTTTTTAAGATTTATTTATCGGGCCCGGCGGCGTGGTCTAGCGGCTAAAGTCCTCGCCTTGAAAGCCCCGGGATCCCATATGGGTGCCGGTTCTAATCCCGGCAGCTCCACTTCCCATCCAGCTCCCTGCTTGTGGCCTGGGAAAGCAGTGGAGGACGGCCCAATGCATTGGGACACTGCACCCACGTGGGAGACCCGGAAGAGGTTCCAGGTTCCCGGCTTCGGACTGGCGCGCATTGGCCCGTTGCGACTCACTTGGGGAGTGAATCATCGGACGGAAGATCTTCCTCTCTGTCTCTCCTCCTCTGTGTATATCTGGCTGTAATAAAATGAATAAATCTTTAAAAAAAAAAAAAAAGATTTATTTATCTTTATTGCAAAGTAAGGTATACAGAGAGGAGAAACAGAGAGAAAGATCCTCCATCCTAGGATTCACTCCCTAAGTGACCACAATGGCCGGAGCTGTGCTGATGCGAAGCCAGGAGCCAGGAGCTCTTTCGGGTCTCCCACGCAGGTGCAGGAACCCAAGGCTTTGAGCTGTCCTCGACTGCCTTCCCAGGCCACAAGCAGGGAGCTGAACGGGAAGTGGAGCTGCCAGGATTAGAACCAGCGCCCATATGGGATCCTGGCGCATTCAAGGCGAGGACTTTCGCTGCTAGGCCATGGTGCCAGGCCCAACCCAGGTGTCTTAATCAGTTCCTGACCTGGACATGGATAGGGCTGGGAACGGGTAATATATCCTAACTGGTTTTGTACTTTGGAGGGGTTTACTCTGACCAGTTGTCTGTGTGGCCTAGCATCACTGATCACTGATGGGGAACTGCCAGGGGCCATATAGATGCTTATAACAACATTCACTGGCCATTTATTATTACCTTACTAAATATTAACCTGCTAGAGATTTATTGAATTTTAGGACCTGCCAGCAGTTTCCTTGGCAGGACCAGACCACGTGATCCCACAGACCTGCACAGCCAATGGGCCAATTGTTCCTCACCCCTATCCAGAGCCTGTTTTCTTAATTTACAAGGACTCATAAAATTCAGTATTTATTTCTTTCTTGTTTTTAAGATTTTTTTGTTTGTTTTAAGTTGGGAAGGCAGATTTACAGAGAAAAAACTTGCATCCACTGGTTCATTCCCCAAGTGGACACAGTGGCTGGAGCTGAACCAATCAGGAGCCAGAAACTCCTTCTGGGTGTCCCACCTGGGTGCCAGGCCCCAAGGCTTTTGGACCATACTCTACTACTTTCCCAGCTCACAAGTAGGGAGCTGGATGGGAAGTAGAACAGCTGGCACATGAACCAGAGCCCATACGGGAACCCTACGGTTGCAAGACTAAGATTTAGCCACCAGGCTACCACACCAAGTCAAAAAAAAAAAGAATATTTCAAAGGCCAATAAACCTTTAGAAAGATGAATAGTAATTGGCCTTTTAGCATGAAAAAATGTTCAATATCATTTATTATAAATGGAATCCAAAGTTGAATTGTCATGACAGCTTTCCCCCATCAGATCAGCAAAGATAAGAAAAGTGTTAGGCAACATGTTTGTGCAGGTGTGAGGACACCGCACCTGCCTCTGTGGTGGGTGGGAGTGGAAGTTGATCCAGCGTTCCTGAGGCAGCCAGGTAAGAGCAGAGCAGCTGGAGCCTGTGGCCCAGCAAGGTTCTGCTGAGTGGTCAGTGCAAAGGAATGCCGTGTCCGTGTCTGGCACACGAAGAAACGGGTCCAAGGGTGCCTTCTATTTGGTGGCTGTCAGTGTGCTGTAGCACTGTGCCCATCACAGGACGTGCAAGGAAAAGAAGGGAGCAAGCCGGCATGGATGTGCTGACATCTGTAGAGTTCACAGTTATTGAACAGACTGCCCAGGGGTCCACTGCCCTTACCCGAAAAGAGTCTATGCATGAAACTACGTTGCACGTCATCTGTGTAAATGGAAGCAGGAAAGATGTCCATTTCACTAAAACACGCAGACAACCTGGGGGTGTTGGTCACAGGGAGACTAACTACATATGAGGTTTTCAAAAAGTTGATAGAAAATGTGTCTTCTACAAAAACTATGCTTGAATTTCACTTTTTCTCTTTTAAAAATATACTTGTTTGTTTGAACGGCAGATTTAGAGAAGTCTGCCAACTGTGGTTCACTCCCGGAATGGCCAGGGTTGGGCCAGGTCAAAGCCAGGAACCTGGAACTCTGGTCTCCCCGTGGGTGGCAGGGGCCCAGTCACTTGCACCATCTTCCTCTGCTTTCCCAGGTGCATTTGAAGGGAGTTGCATGGGAAATGGAACAGCTGGAATTTAAACTGGCACTTACATGGAGTTAACCCTCTGTACCACCTTGCTAGGGTAACTTTTTTTTTTTAAGATTTGTTCAGTTATTTGGAACAGTTAGAGGGGAAGAGACAGAGAAATCCTCCCATGCTGCTTCACTCCCAAAATGGTTGCAACAGCCAGGGCTGGGTCAGGCTGAAGCTAGAAGCTGTATCTGAGTCTCTCCTGCCTAGGTGCAGGGTCCCAAGGCTTTGGGTCATACTCTACTACTTTCTCAGGCCACAAGCAGGGAGCTGGGTGGGAAGTAGAACAGCTGGCACATGAAACAGAACAGTCCGTTCAACAGTTCTGAGCTCTACAGATGTCAGAGGGTACAAGGACCTGGGCCATCCTTCGCTGCTTTTTCCAGGCACATTAACAGGGAGCTAGGTGGGCAGTAAAGCCACAAGGGCTCAAAGTGGAGCTCTTACAGGATGCTGGCACGGCAGGTGGCTTACCCAGTACACCATAGTACCAGTGTCTCTACTTGCTTTGCACCAAAATCGGGCATTGTAATTCCATTTCTGTGAGCTTTCTGAAGTACACTTGTATCTATCTGTTCTACTTTAGTTTTGAAAAGGAGAATGTAGTCGTATTCCTTTTACACACATATGCCTTAGTGGTGTTTGTTAAGGAAAGGGGGTTGCACAGAAGGGGCAGAAGAGAAGTTCAAGAGCTCCAGCGCCTTTCCCCACATAAAGAGCACGCTGGGTAGACCCCCACGTGCATTCACCATGTGCTTTGGAGTGACATCATGTGCAGATTTTCCAGGGGAGCCGTTCTTTGACTTTTCAGCCTGTGATCTTGGGCCTCCAAAAGCCTCCATTTCTCTTCTTTAACATGAGAAATGATTCTCCTTGGTGGCGTTGAAATGAGCCGGTGGGGACAAGCATTTGGCCTAATGGTCCTGTAGCTTATACTGGCAGGCCTGGGATCAAGTCCCACGTCCATCTCCCATCTTACTGCTGCTGGTGCATACCCTGGGAGGCAGCAGGTGAGAGCTCACTCACCTGGGTCCCCATGGCCCATGTGGAGAGCCTCACTGAATTCCAGGCTCTGTTCTGGCTTGGCCCAGCACTGGCTGTTGGAAACATTTTGGGTAGTAAGCCAACAGTTGAGGGACTCTGTGTCTTTCTCTGCTTTTCAAATGCTTAAAGTGCATTTATTCATTTTATTTTATTTTAAAGATTTATTGATTTTTATTGGAAAGTCAGATATTACAGAGAGGAAGAGAGACAGAGAGGAAGATTTTCCATCTGCTTTTTCACTCCCCAAGTGGCTGCAATGGCCACAGCTGAGCCGATCCAAAGCCAGGAGCCAGGAGCTTCTTCTGTGTCTTCCATATGTGTGCAGGGTCCCAAGGCTTTGGACCATCCTCAACTACTTTTCCAGGGCACAAGTAGGGAGCTGGATGGGAAGCAGGGCTGCCGAAACTATAATTGGCGGCCATATGGGATCCCAGTGCACGTAAGGTGAGGACTTCAGCCTGTAGGCTACTGCACTGGGCCCATTTATTTTAAAAGATGAGGCAGTAAGGCCAGCTGTAGGTCTGCCCAACATGGCAGTGTTCAGTAAAGGATAGAAGCAGTGCCAGAGTTGCACGGAACCATGCGGTGGTGCCCTATTCCCTGTCCTCTGGAGAGACCCAATGAAAGAAGTTTTGCACCACTTTCTTGGGGGAGATTCGTGAGTTGCTACTTGGCCACCAGAGTTAAAAACATTCCTTGGGGGCCAGTGTTGGTATGCCATTTGGGTCAAATCTGCCTGTAACACGGGATCCTCTATCAGCTTGCTGGTTCCGGTTCATGTTCCTTCACTCATGATCCAGCTCCCTGCTCAGTGTGCCTGGGAAGGCAATTGTAGAAAGTCCAGAGAGAGGGCTTGGCCAAGTCCTGGCTTTATCTCTGTCTTGCTCTAGATTCAAATAAATGCATGACTCTAGATGTCAAAAAAACTTTCTTGGGACACTTTGGTTCTGGGAGTAGGGGCAGATCACAGCCCTGGAAAATCTGTGGCTATCATGTGTCATCGAATATTCCTGCTTCCTTTTGCTCCACCTCTGCTCAGGAACTGGGTCTGATCCGCAAGCCCGCCTCGTTCATGACCAGCATCTGCGACGAGCGGGGCCAGGAACTCATCTACGCGGGCATGCCCATCACTGAGGTCTTCAAGGAGGAGATGGGCATCGGCGGGGTCCTCGGCCTCCTCTGGTTCCAGAGAAGGTGAGGCATGGAGGGCAGAGGTGGTGGGCCCTGCAGCTTGCCTTCCTGCAGAAGGGTGGGCAGGCTGTTGCAGTGTGGTTAGGGTTGGTCTTACAGCCACAGGTGGACAGCAAGGGCAGGGGAAAGAGACGTGAGGGTGTTCCCTTGTCTTGCAATGACAGAAACCAGAGCAGTAGGGGGCAGCAACCTTTGTGGAGGTCACAGCTGTCCCTGTCCCCAGCCTCAGCCTTTTTGCCCTGGGAAGTTTTACTTAAGAAGTGAAATCTCTGGAAGGGCAGGGCTGGGTCGGTGAGGGCCAACCCTCACAGGTGCAGCTGTGGAACAGGCATGAAGTTGGGTAATTGCTGAGGTCAACCTTCCCCGGGGCTGACAGCTGGGCACGGGAGCTAGTGAAGACTAGGCAGAAGGCCAGGGGTCACATCCTTACCCACGGACAGCTGGGTCTTGATCCTGTCCTGGGACCTTCCTGCAAAAAGGTCACGGTTGTAACATCTGAACAGGTTTCTGTGGGTCTGCACTGGTCTCGCCACATCTCCAGACCTTTTGCAGGGAGCTGAGTGTGGCCGGAGGTGTGGGGCTCCCCACGCTGCCACCCTCGGCAAGAAAGCCACAAATACAGGCCAGGTCCTGTTGGCAGCAATTCATACCGGAAAACTCTTGCACTTCGTCATTGCTAGCTCTTGCAGTTTAAGTGTTTGTTTATTTATTTTTATTTATTTGAAAGGTGGAGCGACAAAGTGAGAAAAAGATCTATCCACTGGTTCACTCCCCAGGGACTTCATCCAGGTCTGCTGTGTGGGTGATAGGGACTCAAGCGCTTACGCCATCAGCTGTGCCTCCTACATGTATTAGCAGGAAGCAGAGGCGGGACTCCATCCTGGCACTCTGAAACAGGATGCACGTATCCTAAGCTATAGCACTTGCCCTGCTAACTCCATTTTAAATACAATATTTGAGGGCTGACACTGGCATCTCCTGTGGGCATCAGTTCATGTCTCCCCTGCTCCACTTTTGAGTTCAGCTCCTTGATTATTGCCTGTGAAAGCAACAGAGGATGGTCCTTAATCCCCTGCACCCACGTAGGAGATCCGGAAGAAGCTCCTGACTCCTGGCTCAGCTGCAGCCATTGCAGCCATCTTGGGAGGGAAGCAACAGATGGAAGATCACTTTTCACTGTGCTTCTCTTTGTAACTCTGCCTTTCAAACAGAAATAAAATAAGCATTTTAGATATTTATATAGCAGCATAGTACAGAGCTGCTATAAAGTCCCCAGATTCTGGGACTGGCCTTTAGCCCTGTGGTTAGGCTGGCGAAGATGCCCACTTCCCCTACTGAGTGCTTGGGTTTGACTCCCGGCTTTAATTGCCAAGTCCAGCTTCCTGCGAATGCAGTCCAGGGGAGGCAGTAGTGATGGCTCAAGTAATTAGATTCCTTCCACCCACGTGGGATTCCTGGCGGAGGTTCCTGGCTCCTGGTGTCAGCCCAGCTTGGGTCCCCTGGAGGTTTAGGGAGTGTACCGCCAAATGGGAACACTCTCCTGTCTCAACATGAAGCAACCATCCTGAGGCTTGGCTTTTTGGCTTCGTGATCATCGTACATTGGCATCGGCAGTTTGCTGTCCCTAAACTTGACTAATTTTTTTCAGAGAAACAGGTGCAGCAGGAACCTGGCTTTATCGGTGGAGCCCCTGACCTTCATTCCTCCTCACCTTTTCTCTTCCCCTCTCCACCTCTCTCTCACCCTCCTCCAGGTTGCCCAAATACTGTTGCCAGTTCATCGAGATGTGCCTGATGGTGACCGCTGACCATGGGCCAGCCGTCTCGGGGGCTCACAACACCATCATCTGTGCCCGGGCCGGGAAGGACCTCGTCTCCAGCCTCACCTCGGGGCTGCTCACCATCGTACGTACCAGCACCCGGGGAGGGAGAAACGGCAGCAGTGGCCCGGCTTTGGCAGCACACAGCAGGGTCCTGGCATAGACCGCCCCCCCAATGCCAGAGGGTGCTGTTCTGGGCCCCGGGGGGTCGGCCAGTCATGAAGCAGAAGGAAGCCGCTGCTGCTGAGAGCTGTGTGTGCTTGTTCCTCCCCCAGGGGGATCGGTTCGGGGGTGCCTTGGATGCAGCAGCCAAGATGTTCAGTAAGGCCTTTGACAGTGGCATCATCCCCATGGAGTTTGTGAACAAGATGAAGAAGGAGGGGAAGCTGATCATGGGCATCGGGCACCGAGTGAAATCTGTAAGTTGTTGCTCTCTGAAAGGGGTGGCGCTACAGGAAGGGTGGTGACGGGAGAGTCAGTGCAGTCAGCAGCACGTCAGGCAGGTGGACGGGTGTTGTTCACTATGTAACTGTCGTTTGCACCTCATACAGTACATACTACAGCTGTGTGGTTTGGTTTGTTGTTGTTGTTGTTGTTGTTTTAAGAGTTACAGAGAAAGAGGGAAAGGGGAGATTGAACTTTCATCCTTTGATTCACACCCTAAATGAATAGCCATGGTATCCAGAGCTGGGCCAAGCCAAAGCAACCTCCAGAGGCTGGCTGGCAGGGGCTCAAGCAATCGGGCCATCTTCTGCTTTCCGGGTTGCAACTGGGACTTGAACCATGTGGGATGCTGGTGTCATAGGCTGCAGCTTACCTGCTGTACTGCAGTGCCCACCCAGCTTAAGCAGCAGCATCAGCTGTAGTATGATAAGATGGTAGAAACGTGCTAACTGCAGCTTCTCAAATGAGCTTCCCAGGACAGTAAGCCTAGAGTTAAGGGGGACATATCATCCCCTTAGGTTACCTGCTGCTTTGTGTTACAGTTCCCAAACAACTCCATATGCATCAGGTTTACAGCAGCCAAGGTGCATGCGGTCACCCACACCACACCAGCGAGGCTGCCCCTGTGCTCTGCCATCTGTGCAAAAGGGGCAGACTTGGAGCTCCGTTTGCTCTGGGCTCTTTGGATGCACTGGTATAAGTGGGCACAGTGACTCATATCAGAGTGTCCTGGGTGTGGTGCAGGAAAGCCCTTTTCAGGCCTGTACACTCCAGGTCAACTTTAGTGAGCCACGGTCTGGGTTAGAACCATTCCCCATCAGCCCAGCAGGTGGCGCCTTTGCAGTCTGCAGCTCAGGGCCTCTTCCTGATAGTGCTAGCCATGCGCTGCTGCCCCCTGGTGTCAGCTAGGGAAGGAGTGGTCTTTGGTGTGAGGATCTGTGTGTCTCTACAACCCCTCGCACAGGAGTGGTCTGTTCACAGGTGGGTCATTTTGTGGTAGATCTGAAGTCTTTCCTAAAATCTGTGAGTTACTTCGCTGCCCCTGTGGCAGCATATGCTTGAATTTTGTTCCAGCTAGACGTGGCTGCAGAGTCACTGGGCTGCCTGGTGGTGTCAGGCCTGGAGACATGCAGGAGGGCGGCCCCCTGCCCCTTGCCCTGCACAACCCGGGGCATCTCCAAGGCTCAGTTCCTCCTGGGTAGCACACAGGAGAAAGCCTGCAAAGGTTGTTAAAGCCCTATGGGATCTGGAAGGACCTCGGCCACCTTCAGCCCCATCTCATTTTCTGGTTGGTGCCATCCATGTGTAGTGGCACATGTGGCTTGGGCCCCCGTGTTGTCTCAGGGACACATTCAGTCCTATGCAGCCATTGGCCAAGTCCTAACATGCCCCTCAGTGGCAGCATGTGAGCAAGCGCCCCCTTGACAGAAGGTCCCTTTCTAGATAAACAACCCGGACATGCGCGTGCAGATCCTCAAGGACTACGTTAAGCAGCACTTCCCTGCCACCCCGCTGCTAGATTACGCCCTGGAAGTGGAGAAGATCACCACATCAAAGGTAGACAGCCAGGACCCTCCCTCTGCCACCTGCCATGCTTTGATCCTGATTTGGGGTGGATTTCCCCAGAGGTGGGGGAACTGGGAGCCAGGCTCTGGCTGGATTGTGCAGCCAAAACTCCAGCCCAGTTTTCTGGAAAGTTTTTATTTTCTGTTGTATAAGTGAATTCAGCAGATGTACTCGGTGCCAGCCATGTGTCAGGTCCTGTGGTGATCACTGGGAATTAAACTGTTATGAGCTTAAGCCAAAGGGATTGCTTCGGTGGGAGGCAATGGGAGGGAAAGAGAAATGTTTCATCTGCCGGCTTTTTCTCCAAATGGCTACAAAGGCCAGGGCTGTACCTAAGCTAAATTGAGGAGCCTGGAACTCCATCCTGGTTGCCTGCATGGGTGACAGGCACCCAAGCATGGGGGCCATCACCCGCGGTTTTCCTAGGTGCGTTAGTAGGGAGCTGGACGGGAAGTGGGGTAGCTGGAACTTGAACCAGCACTCATGGAATGCCAGCATTGCAGGTGGCATTTTAACCAGCTGTGCCAGCATGTCAGTCCCTTGGTGGGAGGTTTTAAAATAATGATCAAAATTTGTATTAGTTTTATATATATTATAAATGATATATTTATATATAGTGACAAAAGAAAAAAAAAATGAGAACTCACACAACTGCTTTGAATTGTTCACCTTTCCCAGAAACCCAATCTTATCCTGAATGTCGATGGTTTCATTGGAGTTGCTTTTGTAGACATGCTTAGGAACTGTGGATCCTTTACTCGGTGAGTGGTGCACAGCCTTTTTTTTTTTTTTAATTTATTTATTTTAATTAACTTACTTATTTTTGCGAAGATTTATATGTATGAGAAGCACAGAGAGGGAGACACAAAGAAAATGAAATCTTGTGTCAGCCAAGTCACCGCTGATATGTCTGCAACAGCCAGGAGCCCTGAACTCCATCTGGAGGTTCCATGTGGGTGGCAGGGGCCCAAGTACTTGGGTCATCATCTGCTTGCTCTCAGGTGGATTCAGAAGGAACCTGGATTAGAAATGGAGTAGCTGGGACTTGAACCAGCCACTTTTCATGTGGGATGCTGGTGTGCCCTCTGCCATGATGCCTGCTCGTGCTGTTTTCCTCTTTACAATGTTGATTAAGTTTTGTTTCTACCCAGCTATAGAAGTGAGGCATGCTCTCTGTAGAGAATTTAGGTATTAAGAAGACTCCAGAAAACGGTCTCAAATCCTATCACCCAGAGTGCTTTTCTGCTTTGGAACTAAACAGTTGCTCCTCTCTGGGCAGCCAGTACAGGATGTGCTGCCTGCCTGGAGGAGGGTGGGCATGTGAGCCCTGACAGACTCCTGCGCACCTGTGTGTTACAGGGAGGAGGCGGATGAGTACATCGACATCGGGGCCCTCAATGGCATCTTTGTGCTGGGCAGGAGCATGGGCTTCATCGGTGAGTTCCCGACCCTCACGCTGTACCCAGCAGTCCGTACAAAAGATGTGTCACTTGTTGTCCTAAATCATTTCTAATTCTTCCTTTAAAATTTTTTTTTCATTTATTCACTCATTCATTTATTCATTCATGTATTTATTCAAAGGTAGAGCCACAGCAAAAGAGGGGAAGAGAAAGAGACAGGGACCACTTGCTGGATCAACCCCCAAACGCCTGCAACAGCCAGAGCCAGGCCAGGCCTAAGGCCAAGAATTCCACCCGGGTCTCCCACGTGGGTGGCAAGGACCAGCGTCCACGGGCCGTCACCATCTGCCCCTCGGCTGCATTAGCAGGAAGCTGAGGCTTGAACAGAATAAGCCGTGGCTAAACTTATTCCACAATGGCCCACAATACTACTTCCTCACTTTTATGTTTGGTCCTTTGCTGTTAGAAACCACCTCTGATTGCCAGCCCAGCAAAACAAAAAATTACATCTAATGTTGCTTTTCTTTTTTCAAACCGAGTCCAGCTGGTCAGCCACTGGGCTAAATCTGGATTCACTCCCCCAATTCTAGGATTCTGCCTTCTTGTGTGTGAGAAAGGCTTTTCCCCGCTCATTCTTGGCCCTCACCAAGCTCTCAGAACCCTAACTCAGAGATGTGTTTGCTGCTTTTAGGGCACTACCTTGACCAGAAACGGCTGAAGCAGGGGCTGTATCGTCATCCCTGGGATGACATCTCCTATGTCCTCCCGGAGCACATGAGCATGTGACTGAGCCTGGAGCCCGACTGCAGACACGTGAACCGACACAGGAACTCCTCCCTGAGGAACAGCGTGCAGACAGCCGGCAGCTGGTCTGGGACGGGAACAGCCACTGGGGCACACGTGAAGACCAACTCCCTCGGGCTCACTCCCAAACGGGCCACACAAAGAAGCTTACTATTTTTTATTTTATAAACGTAGAAAAACAAAACAAAAAAACCCAAGCCAATACTTGGTGACATTCGCTCTGCTACCTGCTGTATTTATTACACGGATATATCCGAGTACTGTCAGCATCGTGTTCCTCCTCCTGGGAGGGCGTTCAGATGTTGTTTTCTTTTTCCCATTAGTTGAGAAGATTCTTTTTCCCTGGGAGGAAGGACTGACACTCTGTAAGGCTCTGGGTGTTACTGTCCACTTCCAGGCTCCCTAACATCCTGTCTCCCCTCTGTCCTCTTCCTCCTCATATAACATGAAGAATGTTGTGTTCATCTGGTTTTTAAAGACTTTTGTGTATGTTATATGTGTCAAGGATTTATTTAGCATCCCACTGAGATGTTCTGCAGGACCAAGCAAGGTCTGCTTACGTCAGGGGGGTGGGACCATTGCCTCCTTGTCATTGTCATAAAGTGTGTGGAGTAGTAACTTAAAATGTAAAGTTGTAACATACATATGTTTAAGATGAAACCACAAGGCAGAAAGCTGTGAAGTATCTCGTGTCTTAGTTCTCCGTGTCTGTGCAGCTCCCTCGGCCTTTGGCTGCAGCGCAAGGCCCAGGACTCCATCAGCTATTCTGCATCTATGCTCCACCATGGAGCGGGGCAGCCGCCGCCTCAGTCTCGTCTCAGTATCCTCACAGTCCAGTGGAAATAAACTATACAGTAACGAGGAAACCACACTGCTGGCGCCTGTCTTCCCTTCCTTTGAACTGCACTTTCTAATAGTCTCAGTACATCTATTCTTTTTTTTTTTTTAACATTTATTTATTTTTATTGCAAAGTCAGATATACAGAGAGGAAGAGCTTCCATTCTAGGATTCATTCCCCAAGTGACCGCAACGGCCGGTGCTCCGTTGATCCGAAGCCAGGAACCTGGAACTTCCTCCAGGTCTCCCACGCAGGTGCAGGGTCCCAAGGCTTTGAGCTTTGAGCCATCCTCAACTGCTTTTCCAGGCCACAAACAGGGAGCTGGACGGAAAGTGGGGCTGTGGGGATTAGAACCGGCGCCCATATGGGATCCTAGCGCATTCAAGACAAGGACTTTAGCTGCTAGGCTACCGCACCAGGCCCTCAGTACATCTGTTCTTTAAAATAGTCACCCACCTCTTCGGAAAAACTTCAGTGAGCCAAACAATAGCTTCAAGGAAAAAGAAAAAAGACTTTCTTCTTCCCTAAATCTGACCTTCCCATTCTTTCCACAGAAAAAAACCCAAAGCCCCACCCAGACACCAGCCCCGAGGCTGGCAGTGACCCTGTCCTCTAGTCTGCGCCCATCCCCCTCTGTTTTATCCTGCCAAACCTATTTACCTATGCCTCGGCTGGCTGCTCACGGGTGACCCCTACCCGCTTCCTCCCTGCGTGGTACATCCACACAGCCACCAGGGATATGTGTGTATATGTATATATATATGTTATTGTATTTATATATATAATAACATATATATACTTGTATAAATATATATTAAGATTTATTTTTATTGGAAAGGCAGGCTTACTGAGGTTTACAGAAAGATCTTCCACCTGCTGGTTTAATCCCCAAATAGCCACAACTGCTGTTACGTTTTACACCATGTAAAAGACCACCAAAACCAATTTAGAATTGGGGAGCCTTTATTCGCCAGCTGGCAACTGCCCCCACTCAGAACAGGTCTGAAGGAGACAGCCCCGAGCTGTGAGGGCAGTGAGCTTTGAAAGGAAAAAGCCCACATCCTCGTGGCCTTTTTACAGTGGCAAACAAGCAAGGGTTCAGAAGCTACAATAAGCAGGTTAGAGCCAAGAGAAGTAATTCTGTAGCTATAGTTACATTTTTCCTTGCAAATTGGTTCCATTTTTCATGGGGCTCAGTTCCCAGGTCCTGGTTTCCCCTTAGGAGAGGAGTTTCAATTCAACCCAAGCAGTGACTGGGATATACTGAAATTTTTCACCTTGTCACACTGCAAGAGTTAGGCCAGTCCAAAGCCAGGAGCTTCTGCCTTGTCTCTTTTTCAGGTCAGGTGCAGGGGCCTGAGGGCTTGGGCCAGCCTCTGCTGCTTTCCCAGGTGCATTAGCTATGAGCTGGAGCAACCAGGATTCAAACCTGTACCACTGACAATTCTTAAAATATTTTTTATTGGAAAGGCAGATATACAGAGAGAAGGAGATATAGAGAAGTCCTCCTTCCACTGTTTCACTCCCCAAGTGGTTGCAGCAGCCTGAGCTAAGCCAATCCAAAGCCAGGAGCCTCTTCCAGGTCTTCCACGCAGGTACACAGTCCCAAGGTTTTGGGCTATACTCTACTGCTTTCCCAGGTCACAAGGAGAGAACTGGTTGGGAAGCACAGGAGCCAGGAGACCAGTGTCCGTATGGGATCTTAGTGCATGCAAGGCAAGGGCTTAGCCACTAGGCCACTGCCCCAGGTTTTTAAATTATTATTTTATTTATTTATTTGTTTAGATCAAGCATATTTATTTGTTTAGATCAAGTGGAACTGTGATTATGGCCAGAACACTCGCCAAAAATGAACATTATCTTGTCTTCAGCTTCCCAGTCATCTGATAAGATTTTAGGAGATGCATTGGTCCAGAGATAAACTCACACATCCTTGTCAGTTGCCTGGGGCCCCGCCTTAATTTTTTTTTAATTTCCTACTCCAACTCGAAGCAAAAACCCCGTTATTTTGCACCCAAAGCTTTAACAAGGCGTGTGGCCCAAGGTGGTCTTCGCTCTGCAAAAACGGTCGCGACCCAGTCACCACCTTAAGGGCAGCGGGCCCCACCGCCTGGGTGGGATGCAGCCTGCGGACGCTCTGCGCATGCGCGGAGGCCCAGCGCCAGGCTCCGCCCCGCGCGCATTATTTAATCCCAGAATCCCTCTGTGTCGCACCCGAACGGCCGCTCGGCTGCGAGGCTGCGGTGCCGGGCGCGGCGGCGTCAAGATGGCGGCTGCGGCGGTGGCGGCGGCGGCGGCGGCGGCGGCAGCGGCGTCGCTCCAGGTGCTGGAGATGGAGAGCATGGAGACGGCCGCCGCCGGCTCCGCGGGGCTGGCCGCCGAAGTGCGGGGCAGCGGCACGGTGGACTTCGGGTCGGGTCCGGGCATCTCGGCCATGGAGGCGAGCGGGGGCGACCCCGGGCCGGAGGCCGAGGACTTCGAGTGCAGCTCCCATTGCTCGGAGCTGTCGTGGCGGCAGAACGAACAGCGGCGCCAAGGCCTCTTCTGCGACATCACCCTGTGCTTCGGCGGCGCCGGAGGCCGCGAGTTCCGGGCCCACCGCTCGGTGCTGGCCGCGGCCACCGAGTACTTCACGCCGCTGCTCTCCGGCCAGTTTTCCGAGTCTCGCTCGGGCCGTGTGGAGATGCGCAAGTGGAGCTCGGAGCCGGGGCCCGAGCCCGACACGGTGGAGGCCGTGATCGAGTACATGTACACCGGACGCATCCGCGTCAGCACGGGCAGCGTACACGAGGTGCTGGAACTGGCCGACAGGTAGGCAGGCGCCGCGGGGAAGGGCTTGGAGGGGCTGGCGAGGCCCCCAGGGCCCCGGGCCGGGCGAGTGTGGAGAGGCATGGGACCCCCTGCTTCCACGCCGCGCAGAGGGGGACGAGACCCTCGGGCGGGGTGCAGGCTGCCCTGGGGAAGGCACTGGGTCTGGTGGGTGACGCGCAGGAGGGCGGGCGAGATGCGTCGGGATGAGGACCCTGGGCTGGCAAGTCTGGATCGCAATGGGAAGCTGCGGTGAGGAAGAAAAAAAAAAAGATGCCATTTAAGTGTTTGAAAGGATTATTCCGCGACTGTGCCAGACAGGACCGGGAGTGGATGCTCCGGAGCCTGGCTGGAGACAGGTGGAGGCCAGGTGTGGGAAAGGGGCGGAGTCGGCTGGGGCAACAGCATCTGGTTAAGGAGTCGCTATTCCAACGCCTACCTGCCGAGCACCTCTAGGTCCGGTCCGACCCTGGGTGCTGAGGTGCAGGGGGGGATTCAGCAGCAAATGAAATACACCAACAGTTCCTTTCCTCATCGCAGTTACGTCGGTCTAAGGACGACGAATAGAAACAAGGCCTGTCGGATGATTGTTAGGACTAGAGAGGGGCGGGGGCGCCCCGGGAGAGGGCTGCTGCAGAGTGTTGACCTTGGTTAGGTAGAGGATGCCTCCTCGAGGGCGAGGAAGGGGGACATTTTGCAGAGAACCGAAGAAGGTGAGCTGGACCGTTCTAGGCAGGGGTGCACAAACAGCGGCCCTGCAGTGGGGCTGATCCAGGAGGTGGCAGACAGAGCAGCGGCAGAAGCCCGGAGTGATGGGGATGGATGGATCCAGATGACATGGCCTCCCTGGCTTCCACACAATGAGCTGGGAAGGTTGTGAGCGGAACCGATGAAGCCTGAGTTGATGGATCCTGGGTTGAAAGGAGAATGGGGAGGGGAGGGGCGGTGAGAGCAGAGCCCGACGTGAGTGTGAGGGTTGTTGCAGTGGCAGCAGGGGCTGGAGCTGAGGCTTGTGGGGGGTTCTGATTCTGCGTTATTTATTTCTTTAGTGTTTATTTTTATTTTTTTCTGGGTTATTTTGGAAACAGAAGAAATGTATTTGCTATGGATTGGCTGTGGCTTGTGCAAGCAGAAACTGCTAGCTGGGGCCCAAGCAGCTGAGATGATGGGAGTTGTTGCGATGGGGAAGTCCAGAGACCTGGCTGGGCAGATGGATACAAGGGCAATGGGAAGTGCAGCTGGCAGCCTGGGTGAAAGTAGCATATAGATGGTAATTAAAGCCATGGGACTGCCTTAAATTACTTAGGAGATACAGATGGAAAAGAAGTAGGGGGAGAAAGGCAGGACTGCAGGATTGGAATGTTCTAGAATGTTGCAAGGGGGCTAGGAGAGGAGACTTCTCTTGGAAGCCGAGAGAGGAAGGAAGGATGTCAAGGCAGAAAGCAGCCAGACCTGGCCACTGCCCACCGCCCACCCTGGAGTGGTAGTGGGATGCTGGTGTTCGATTTGGGCACCGGTGAAAGGATTCAGTGCGACGGGAAATCCACGTCACAGGTGTCGGGGGAACTTGCCAGAGTGGACTCTTTGAAAACAAGGAGATGGAATCCCCTTTAAACGTTGGGCTTTTTGTTTTGTTTTTACTTATTTGAAAGGCAGAGAAAGAGAAAGTGGTCTCCCATTTTCCACATGCCTGAAACAGGCAGAGCTGGGCCAAAGCTGGGAGCCCAGAACTCCATCCAGTCCTTCTACTTGGTTGCAAAAATTCCAAGTACTTGAGCCATACCTGCTGTCGCCCAGGATGCACAACAAGAAGCTAAATTAGAAGCAAGCAGAGACTTGAACTGGGCACTCCACTATGAGATGTGCCTAAGCTTAACTTCTGTGGCAAAGCAGACTTGCCCCCTCCTTTGTTGGAGAGTTAAGGGAAAGGTGAGGGAGAAGATAGTCCCAGTCAAGTCTCCAGATGTCAGGCTGTATCTAGTCTCCAGCTGTATCGGGCCTGTGAATGACCTGCAATCATCACGTTTAATCTTCCCATCAGCCTCCAGGCAGGATCTCCACCCTGCACACAGCCAAACCAAATCTGCTCTGTTAACCACCCTACTTACCTCGCAGGACACTTTATAATTAGATGTGCTGCCCACAAGACAAATGTCTGCTGAGTGATAGCTGCTATTTCATAAAGCAGTATGGCAGATACCTGACGGAGGGACGGGGTCTCAGGATTACCTGGAGGACCTGCCAAAAATAAGAGCTCAAGGCTGCCTGGGATTGGTGACCTTGGCACCCAGCCTTGAGAGCCACGGGAGCGTTGCCAGCCCCGTTTGACCTCCTGGATGGTGTGCTCCCTCACGAGGGTGAAGGGAGCCTGTCTTACCTTTCTTTTGCAGTTGCGATAGTTATTAATGGCTGTAACCCTAATAGCAAACAGTTACTGACTTGAGAGGCCTGAATGGATGAAGTCATCCTCCTTACTGTTTTGAAAGCAGCAGTCTCGGTTGGCCACCCTCAGGAGGAAGGCTAAGGCTGCCAGATTGATTAATTCAGTTGAAGCTATTGGTGTTTTGTTTCTAATTTAATTATAAGTTAATTAAAGTAGGCGGATAAGGTCTAACAGGCCACCTGCCAAACCACTTGTGCTTTTAAACCTAGACTATCCTGCATACCTGGTTTTGTTGTGATCTGGTTTTGTTTCCCAGCTTCTTCCAGTGCTTAAGTTTGTTTTATGATCCCTACACTAATGAGCACTCAGCTAGGGGCAGAGCCCCCTGGGCACCCCAACCCCTCTAGCTGCCAGTAGAAGGCTGTGGTGAAGAAAAAGGGGCACCATGTGGCACAGCAAGTTAAAACTATGTCTGGGGTACCAGCATCCCATATTGGTATCAGTTTGAATCCCGACTATACCCCTTATAATCCAGCTCCCTACTGGTAGCCTGGGAGGGCAGCAGAGGATGGCCCAAGTGGTTGGGTCACTCCTGGTTTCAAATCGACAGCTCCAGCCATTGTAGTCATTTGGGGAGTGAACCAGCAGATGGAACATCTCTGTCTCTCCTATCACTGTAGCTGTGCCTTTCCAATAAAAATAAATCTTCAGAAGAAAAAGGAGGGTCCGGCGGTGTGGCCTAGCGGCTAAAGTCCTCGCCTTGACTGCACCAGGATCCCATATGGGAGCCGGTTCTAATCCTGGCAGCTCCACTTCCCATCCAGCTCCCTGCTTCTGGCCTGGGAAGGCAGTTGAGGACGGCCCAAAGCCTTGGGACCCTGCACCCGTGTGGGAGACCCAGAAGAGGTTCCTGGTTCCTGGCTTCGGATCAGCGCAGCACCGGCTGTTGCGCTTACTTGGGTAGTGAATCATTGGATGAAAGATCTTGCTCTCTGTCTCCCCTCCTCTCTGTATATCTGACTTTGTAATAAAATAAATGAATCTTTAAAAAAAAAAAAAGGAAGGAAGAAGATGAAGCAAATGGAACCCACATGAAGCCTGTGGTGCCATGTCTTTAGGTGTCTAACCACTTGGTGGCCTGGAAGACACAGTCTTTTCCTGGAGGAACTTTATATCTTCCAGGACCTTATAGAAAAACTCAATCTCATATAAAATATGTATGTTTTATTTGAAAGGCAGATTTACAGAAAGTGATTTTCCTTCTGCTGGTTCACTCTCAAATAGCTGCAGTGACCAGAGCTGAGTTTTTCCAGAGCCAGAAACTTCCAGGTCTCCCACACAACTGTAGAGTCCCGAGGCTTTGGCTCTTCCTCCACTGCTTTCCCAGGCCATAAGCAGGGAGTTGGATGGGAAGTAGAGCATTAAGGAATGAACCAGTGGCCATATGGAATGCTGGAGTTTGAAAGCAGAGGATTAACCATTTAAGCTATCACACCAATTCCATTATGTATATTATAATGTGTGAACTACAGTATTTTAAAAATACATTTTTATATAACTTTAAGAAAGTATTTGGGAGAGACACAAAAAGAGAGATCTTCCATCTGCTGGTTCACTCCTCAAAATAGCTGTAGTAGCTAGGGGTAGGCTAGGCCAGGGCCAGGAGCTTCTTCCAGATCTCCCATGTGAGGGCAGGTGCCCAACCAACCACTTGGACCATCTTTTGCTTCTTTCTGAGGCACATTAGCAGGAAGCTGCATCAGAAGTGGAGCAGCTGGGACAGGAACCACTGCCCATATTAGGCGCTAGTGTTGTAGGTGTCGACTTAATTCACTGCATTACAACATGGGCCTTATAATACTTGCTTTTAAATGTCCCTTTTAATTTTTGTATTTTTCACATGTGCATAAAATGAGATTAATCTCACCATTTCAATTTCCACAGATCTAATGCTCTCAAAATGTCATCTCAGGAGGCTGATTTGTTGTTTAGCAGGTTCAACCACTGCTTTGAGATCCAACCACACAGGTGGAAGACACGGTTGGAGCTCCTGGCTTCTGCCTAGTCTAGTCTTACCTGTTGGCCCATTTAGAAAGTGAATCAGATATGGGAGATATCTCTACTGTGCCTTACAAACCTTTTTTGAAAATTAAAAATATTCTAGTGATGAAACTTAAAAATGCAACCACATAAAATGTGCACAGATTAGGAGTGGGCATTGTGGCAACTTTACTTCTATATTTGAAAGAGCCAGAAAGAATGAATGAGATAAGCAGAGCTGAGACTGGAGCCTGGCCCAGGTGTGGGACGCAGGTATCCCAGGCAGAGGACTGACCGCTGGGCTGGACCTGCATCCCCTTGCCCTGAATGTGTACATGCTTACTCGTTTTTAATGGAGCACAGTGTAAAAAAAAAAAGCAGCAGCCAGCCTTGGGGGCGACGGACTCCGCAGCTTGTCACCATGGCCCAGTTCGTCCAAAACCTCGCGGAGAAGGCCCCGGCGCTGGGAACGCTGCTGTGACTTACTCGAAGCCTCGATTGGCCACATTTTGGCACTATGCCAAGGTTGAGCTGGTTCCTCCAACCCCTGCTGAGATCCCTACAGCGATTCAAAGCCTGAAAAAAATAATCCACAGTGCTCAGACTGGTAGCTTCCAACAGCTCACAGTTAAGGAAGCTATAGGCTGAATGGCTTGGTGGCCACTGAGATGTGGATGTGGTTTTATATCGGAGAGATCATAGGCAAGCGTGGCGTCGTTGGCTATAATGTTTAAAGACCAATCTTTAACATCTGATTTATTATTTGTATGGTTTTCCACCATGTGTGTTGAAACTGTTATCTGAATAACATATGTCCAAAAAAAGCATAAATTGATCAACTCAAATATTGAGCATTTCCATGCACTTATATTTTCCCCTTGCTCTTCATTTTTAGGTTCCTCTTAATTCGTTTAAAAGAGTTTTGTGGAGAATTCCTGAAGAAAAAACTGCATCTCTCAAATTGTGTAGCCATTCATAGCTTAGCTCACATGTATACTCTGAGCCAGCTAGCTCTGAAAGCCGCTGATATGATACGTAGAAATTTCCACAAGGTGATTCAGGATGAAGAATTTTACACTTTACCCTTCCATCTCATTCGAGACTGGCTTTCGGACTTGGAAATTACAGTTGATTCTGAAGAGGTTCTCTTTGAAACAGTTTTGAAGTGGGTTCAGAGAAATGCTGAGGAAAGAGAGAGGTACTTTGAGGAACTCTTTAAATTACTCAGACTGTCACAGATGAAACCTACCTACCTTACCCGGCATGTCAAACCTGAGCGTCTGGTGGCCAACAATGAAGTTTGTGTCAAATTGGTGGCTGATGCGGTGGAGAGGCATGCCCTGAGAGCTGAGAATATACAGTCCGGCACATTCCAGCTTCCTGCTTCTCATGTTTCGTTGTTACCTCGCTATGGGCAGAACATGGACGTGATCATGGTCATTGGGGGTGTGTCTGAGGGAGGGGACTATTTAAGCGAATGTGTGGGCTATTTTGTTGATGAGGACAGATGGGTGAATCTGCCCCATATTCATAATCACCTTGATGGACATGCCGTGGCCGTAACCGAATCCTATGTTTATGTTGCTGGTTCAATGGAACCAGGGTTTGCCAAAACCGTGGAGAGATACAACCCCAACATCAACACATGGGAGCATGTTTGCAGTCTCATGACAAGGAAGCATTCTTTTGGACTCACAGAGGTCAAAGGCAAACTCTATAGCATTGGAGGTCACGGCAACTTTAGTCCTGGCTTCAAAGATGTCACCGTTTATAATCCCGAACTTGACAAATGGCACAACTTAGAATCTGCACCAAAGATTCTTCGAGATGTGAAAGCACTAGCCATTGAAGACCGGTTTGTGTACATTGCCGCCCGCACTCCCGTGGACCGAGACACTGAAGATGGCCTGAAGGCTGTGATTACCTGCTATGACACCGAGACGCGACAGTGGCAAGATGTAGAGTCTTTGCCTCTTATCGACAACTACTGCTTCTTCCAAATGTCTGTTGTCAATTCGAACTTTTATCAGACTGCATCCTGCTGTCCCAAGAGCTACTCTTTAGAAAATGAAGAGGCAAGGAGGAAAATTGCCAGCCAAGTGTCTGATGAGATTCTGGAGAGCTTGCCGCCAGAGGTGCTAAGCATCGAGGGGGCAGCCATTTGCTATTACAGAGATGACGTCTTCATTATCGGGGGCTGGAAAAACAGCGACGACATTGACAAACAGTACCGGAAAGAAGCCTACCGATACTGCGCCGAGAGAAAGAGGTGGATGCTGCTCCCGCCCATGCCGCAGCCCCGCTGTCGAGCCACCGCATGCCACGTGCGGATCCCGTACCGCTACTTGCATGGCACACAGAGATACCCGATGCCTCAGAACCTGATGTGGCAGAAGGACCGCATCAGACAGATGCAAGAAATCCACCGGCACGCCCTCAACATGCGGCGGGTGCCCAGCTCCCAAATCGAGTGCTAGATCCTCCCGAGGCGTGCAGCCTCATACTGGCGGCCGTGTCTCGAGGCTGACACTATCCGTACTGTTACTTGAACAAAAGTATGTCGATAACTTATTCTCTGCCTGAACTGATTCTGACCCCATATATAGAAGGTAAAGTTAAGACTGAACGGTAGACAGCTCAGTCCTGGGAACTTGTTGACTTGTGATCTTGATCAGCTTTGCTTCGTGTACGTGCTAGTGAAGAGCTTATTAAAGACAAGTGGAAAAACCAGGTGTAGTTACTTGGCTGTCCTTCTGCCAGCAAGTTACAAATCCTTTGTCTAAGGGACATAGGTTTTGTACATGCTTTAAGTACCACTTTTTGTATTTGCACATTTGCTTCCATACTTCTTATTCATTTCCTCTGAGATGGTTGGTTTTGACCAGGTCAGAATTTATGCCCTCATCTGTAGGAGGCGTGTGCAATAGCAAGACTTCAATTTGAAGGAAAAGCACAATGTTTCAGCAAGATGATTTCAGAGTGTTGGTTTAACATGTTGTCATGTTTATCGAGCTTTTGTTGGTTTCTAGTTTACTGAGGAGACTCATGATTTGCTCATATGTGTTTTTGGAATATTTTTCAATGTTTTAGCAGCTTATAGGTCATTTCTCTGAGGTGATGGCGATTAGCAAAAGGATTAAGCTGGTTGAGTACAGAAGAAGTTAAATATGTGCAATGTGTGCATTTAAAAGTGTTGATGTAGGTTGAGAAATCAAAAAGCATCTAAACCTTAAAATCCCTCTTTTACAGCAGTTGCAGGCTTACAGATAATGAATGAGTGTAAATAATGCCCATGACAATCAGCACTCAATGCCTTCCCTTCTCGTTTTTGCTCTAACACATACTGTGTAAATCCTTTATTATTCCTTTCTACGGAAACTGTTTTTTCAAAATGGAAAGGAAGTAACAATTTGGAGAAATGTTGCTGAAGAGAAGCCTTACTATTTCTGGCCCTGATTAGCATAATATTTCTCTAGACTTCTATCAGAACTTTGCCTGAACCTTACAGTACCCAAACTTGGGTGTATAAATTAGCTCTTAAGAATTTATCACCACAGCTATCTTTATTTGTGGTTTTTCCTTTTTCAATTGAGATCTACTTATTTATTTATTTGAAAGACAAAGTGACAGAAAGAAAGAGACAGATCTTCCGTTAGATCTTCCATCCACTGGTCAACTCCCCAGATGGTCACCACAGTCAGGCCAAAACCAGGAGCCAAGAACTCCATCCTGGTATCTCACGTGGGTGGCAGGGGCACAAGCACTCTGCCTTCCCAGGCACAGCGGCAGGAAACTGGATTGGCAGCAGAGTAACTGAGACTCAAGCCAGCACTCCCAATACAGTCTGCTGGTGTTGCAAGAACCGGCTTAGCCCGTTATGCTGCAACACCACCCCAGTGCATTCTGCTTCTCCTTCACACTCCTAAGCTTTGTACAAGTTAGCCCTTAGGTTAGCTCCTTCAGCACTCATCTAGTCTAAAGGATCCCTAAGAGTTGACAGCGTGGATCCAGTGTATTTTCTTTGGGGCTTAAGAAATGCCTTTCGGGCCCCGGGATCCCATATGGGCGCCGGTTCTAATCCCGGCAGCTCCACTTCCCATCCAGCTCCCTGCTTGTGGCCTGGGAAAGCAGTCAAGGACGGCCCAATGCATTGGGACCCTGCACCCGTGTGGGAGACCCGGAAGAGGTTCCAGGTTCCCGGCTTCGGATCGGCGTGCATCGACCCGTTGCGGCTCACTTGGGGAGTGAATCATCGGATGGAAGATCTTCCTCTCTGTCTCTCCTCTGTGTATATCTGGCTGTAATAAAATGAATAAATCTTAAAAAAAAAAAAAAAAAAGAAATGCCTTTCTTCGACATTTCAGAATACTGTTCAAGTCCCAAGTGCAAGTGCAATGATTCGTTACAGTTCCCCTTATTAGTTGTATTATCAGACTTCAAAGAGAAAAGCACAAACAGAAATTGTGGTTTGCTGTATGCTGGAAGAAAATGTTTTCCTTCTTGGATTATACACTAGAACTAGCCTGAGATTTCCTAAATAGTATCTCCCTACCTAGGTCAAGGGTTTTTAATGTGTTGAAAATCTGCTTAATTTAAACTGGCCCACGGTGGGAAACTGCATGGCTATTTCCATGTGTGGATACTTTATCCAACCCTTCCCCTCCCCCCACATATCTCTAAATTTCCCTTCATAGTAACCTTATAGAGACTGTTTATGTTCTGAACAGCCCTGATTCTTAGTTAGGGTAGGTCTGTACAAGCAAGATGGAATCATCTAACAAGGCTCATGGAGTAAGGCCTCATTTTTGATAGACCAAGCTAACACACTTCTTTATTTGGTTGTGTTCAAAGACTTGAGTATCACTAAGATGGCAGCTTTTATCCTAAAAGATGTCCCTAGTTTTGTTTTTATTTTGGTCTTCAATTTTTGTCTTCTGGGACAGTCAGGACCAGTGGTAGGGGATTTTTGGTTTGGTTTTTGGTTTTTCTGTTTGTTTTTGTTCCTTCACATGGTGTGACAAAAATTCTAGCTAAATATTTAGGTGTAATCTGGTTTTGAAAGAGTTGATTGAAACTTTGTTTTAACTCAGCAGGCAGCTTAGACCATGACTGAAAAGAAGGGGTAAGTCCTTCATTGCATGATGTGTGCAGTTTCCTGACCCATGAATGGCTGATTGGTATATTGGAATTCACATGTGTGACTTCACATTAATAACACGCTTCTGAACATCCTGACTAACTTGTTCATAAGAAGAGAAGCCAGATTTGCTTAAATGTGTTCAAGGCTGACATTCTGAATCTCAGTTCAAATTGGAAATAACTTCTTTGAGTATTTGGAATGCTTCTAATTATTTTGTTCAGGCCTTTAAAAACTCTCTTATAGAAACAAAGACTGAACGGGATCATTTAATCAGCTAAACACAGTGTTAAAAAGACTGTGTGCATTCAAGCTAACTTTGTTTTGTTGCTTTGTCTTTGATAAAGAGAGGAGGGTGGGAATTACACCGTAGAGGAACAACCATACGTAACTTTGGAGGTGGCTAGTTGGATCTTGGAGTGTGTGCCTCTCGCTTTCCCTGCCCTGCCACAGTGTCCGAATGCTTGGTATGTGCAGAGTGTCGGTCACAAACGTGCTGTGCCCTGTCTCGGTTACAGTGCTGCACGATGAGCCTCGTGTGTCTTGATCCTCGCCTTTGTTGTTGCTGTGCTGGCTCTAAAAAGATATCTGCTGAAAACTTGTGAAATTCATCAGTTCTGGTTGGGTTTGTTTTGATCACCTGCTTTTGTAGAGTATTTCTGGGACCCAAAAATTCAACACTATAGAAGAGAATTTAGAAAGAATGTGTGGGAGATCCGAGTGCCGAGTGCCGTGTTTCTCAGCCCTTCAGGCCGCCGGGAAAGTGTTTTCTAGGGCACACCTTTTCCCCTTTGTCTCAACTAACGTAGCATGTGGCTTGTTTAAACTACTTCATTTTCTGCCTCTTAATTCTCTAATACCAACACTATGCTATGAATAGACTAGTGACTGAATTGTGTATTTGTAACTTGA
The DNA here is from genome assembly GCF_030435755.1 of Ochotona princeps. NCBI lineage: Eukaryota > Metazoa > Chordata > Mammalia > Lagomorpha > Ochotonidae > Ochotona > Ochotona princeps. The sequence continues at coordinate 16,435,463 of NC_080848.1, forward strand.
TCCCATCAAATTTAACTAAAGGGGACTTTTTGAATACTTGCCTCAAATTAAGTTTCAATTAAAAGGATATTTGTTGTCCGTATCTCACATCTTTGAAAGTACACAGTAGTGTAAAGCAAATGCCCTGCCTACACTAGAAAAAAATAGGGTGCTTTAACCGTGTGCTGTTTGAGAAGCCAGTCTCTGTAACTGTCAAACATTGCCCCAGTTCCTTACTCCAGTTTGTTACTTTCTTGAATAGTCCATTTTATTTTTGTTATTGTTATAATGCTTGCATTATAACATGTTCTAGTCTTTGGAAACAACAGCTCATAGTTGAATGATGTAATACAGTGATATTAACGTAACATAGCACTCACTTTGCTTCCAGGAATTTAGGTAGTTAGCCAGTTGGCCCAATTGCTGCTTTGTTGATTGCCTTTGTGGGGCCTTCGTCTACCCTGTCTAGCCATTCCTCCTGCTCTCTTACCTGGAAGCACACGCACAGAGCTCTTGTTGCATTTAATCTCCTGCGTCAGGCACTTGTGAGCTGTAGTGCTTGCTAGATGTTTGAAGATCCTACCATCTGTATGCTAGAGGACTCATTGAGTTATTTGTAAAATAAACACGTAGAGTTGATAACAGATTTTTCAGGCATCTACTGTAGTGAAAGTGTGTCCCTGTATTCCTATAAGTAGGAAGAGATGTAGTGTTTAGAATACTCTGAGACCACGTTGTCAAACAGCCTGTTGTATGTTCCTGTAGCTGTCTTGTTCTGTTAAAGCTACTAATTGTCTCGATTTAAGTTTTAAATAAACTTATTTCTGCAGAGCTGTTTACACTGTGTGACTTTTTTTTTCCTTATGCAGTCTAATGCAGTGGCCTTCCTTCCCTCCTGCTCCCTCATTCATTCATCCAATCCTTTAGTTCCCTTAAGTTGAACACTTTCCAGTACTCTTACAAGTTTAAACACTGCATTTATTTAAAAAAAGAATTAATTCTTATTGCTTAGACCTTTTATTAGCTAATGAAGACTCATACAGGTAGGGTACTTGTCGAAGCAGAATACTTTACTTCATCTCGCAGTGCTAACCCTGTGAAGTTGTCCCGTCTCGCTGCGTACTCCCCCACGTTGGCCAGCCCTGGGACCACACAGCAGCTCAGGGCACTGCGGTAGATGCTCATGTCGTGGGCATCGTACCACTCGTCGGTCTTTTCGTCATAGCACTCCACATTGAAGGTGGTGGTAAAGCCATTGAAGCCGCCCACTACGAACAAGAGGTCGTCCACCACCTCGATGCCAAAATTGCTGCGGGGATTAAACATCGTGGGGATCGTGCGCCAAGTGTTAGCCACCGGGCTGTAGGCTTCCGCACTCCTGAGTCGGTTTGCTCCATCAAAGCCACCCACCTGTGGGCAGCAAAAGAACACGTTGACTTCCCCTTTGCCTCTCTTCACCAACAGATTCCACCTTCCATTGGCTGCCTTAAATAACCAGTTTTTCTAGTGCTGATATAAGCCTCTTTCCTCCTAGGAAGTCTAGGGGCTGTCGTTCAGGCTGTGAGGATGTACTCACCGCATACACATGTTCTCCATAAGCAATGACGCCTATTCCACTCCTCCTGCTTCTCATGGGTGCTATGACTGTCCACTGATTGCTCTCAGTGTTGTACACTTCTGCTGTAAACAGGCATTCGTTACCGTTAAACCCACCACATATGTAGACCTGTGTGAAGAATTTCCAAGATTACCACAGTCCTTTCATCTGGGGAGTGAAAGGAAGGGATATGTATGCAGCAGTGGGACACCTGGGATGCCAGTCCTGACGCTTGGAATTTTTTTTCCCATCTTTGCATGCATTGTATTTTGCTTTGTTGTGCCTTTTTGAAAGACACAATGACATCATCCATCTGCTGATTCACTCCCGATATGGTTGCAATAGTCAAGCCTGGACCAGGCTGAAGGCAGAAGCCTACAAGTCCTGGGTCCAAGCACTCAGGGCTGTTATCCCCTGCTCTTAGAAATAGACTGGGACTGGAGTGATAGCCTAGTGGCTAAAGTCCTCACTTTGCATCCCATATGGGCACCAGTTCATGTCCTGGCTGCTCCACTTCCAACTTACTATTTGAAGCCTGAAAAAGTAGTCAAGGGTGGCCCGAAGCCTTTTGGACCCTGCACCCATATGGGAGACCCAGAAGAAGCTCCTAGCTCCTGGCTTCAGATCAGCTCAGCTCCAGCCATTGTGACCACTTGGGGAGTGAACCAGCAGATGGAGGATTTTTTTTTTTAAAGATTTATTCATTTTATTACAGCCAGATATACACAGAGGAGGAGAGACAGAGAGGAAGATCTTCCGTCCGATGATTCACTCCCCAAGTGAGCCGCAACGGGCCGATGCGCACCGATCCGAAGCCGGGAACCTGGAACCTCTTCCAGGTCTCCCACGCAGGTGCAGGGTCCCAATGCATTGGGCCGTCCTTGACTGCTTTCCCAGGCCACAAGCAGGGAGCTGGATGGGAAGTGGAGCTGCTGGGATTAGAACCGGCGCCCATATGGGATCCCGGGGTTTTCAAGGCGAGGACTTTAGCCGCTAGACCACGCCGCCGGGCCCCAGATGGAGGATTTTTATATCGCTTCTCTGTTCTGTCTATCTGCCTTTCCAATGGAAATAAATAAGTCTTTTAAAAAAAAAAAAAGGTAGGGTAGCCTGGGCTAGTCAGATGGCTTAACTGGTTAGTCCTCTGCCTGCAAGCACTAGCATCCCCATGTGGGCAACAGTTTGTGTCCCACTGCTCCAGCTCTACTCCATCTCCCTGGTTAATAGCCTGGGAAAGCAGTGGAGAATAGCCCAAAGCCTTGGGATCCTGCACCTATGTGGGCGATGTGGCTCCTGACTTTGGATTAGCTCAGCTTTGGCTATTGCAGCCATTTGGGTGTAGAAGATCTTTCTCAGCCTTGGAGCTAAAGCCTAGTGGCTAAATCCTTGTCTTGCATGCCCAGGGATCCCATATGGTGCCAGTTCATGTTCCAGCTGCTCTGCTTCTCATCCAGCTCCCTGCTTGTGGCTTGGGGAAGAGTAGAGAATGACCCAAGTCCTTGGAATCTTGCACCCAGTGGGAGACCTGGAAGAAGCTCTGGCTCTTAACTTCAGATTTGATTGCCTCGACTTCAGACATTCCAGCCACTTGGAGAGTTAACCAGTGGATGGAAGAACTTTCTCACTGTTTCTCCTCTGTAAATCTGCCTTTCTAACTAAAAAAAAAAAAAAGTAGGGTAGCTATGACTTAGCCTGGGACTCCACTAAGAGATGTTAGCATCGCTGGGATGACTTAATGTATTGTGCCATAGCACTAGCCCCCATGCATTGATTTAAAACATTTTTTTATTTGAAATGCTGAGTTAAAGACAGAAGGAGACACACACAGAGATATTCCATCCACTGGTTCACTCCCCAAGTGGTTGCAACAGATGGAACTGGTCCAGTCTGAAGTCAACATCCTGGAGCTGCTTCTGGTGCAGAAGCCCGGTGTCTTGGGCCATCCTCTGCTGCGTTCCCAAGCACATTAGCAGGGAGCTGGATCGGAAGTAGAGCATCTGGGAGATGGGCTGGCACCCGTATGGGATGTCAGCACCACAGGTGAAGGCTCAACCAGTGTACTGGTTCCCATACATGAAATTTTAGTAAGAGAAAAATTGTAAGTGGCCACTTAGTCATTTGAGGAAGAAGTGAATACAGTCAGCTCTCTATATCTCTAGTTTCCACATCTGTGATTCTACATCTCATGCAGCAAAACTACTCAGGTAAAAAAATGTGTCTTGGCTGATGTTTGCCGTAGTTGCCACCGGGGACACTTAGTACCCCAACTGGAGTGCTCAGGTTTGAGTCCTCCCTCGGCTTCTGATCCAACTTCCTGCTTACATGCACCTCTTGGTCCACATGGGAGACAGATTGAGTTCTGGCTCCTGGCTGTTTCGCCATGGCTGTTAGCAGGCATTTGAGTGAACCGGCAGATAAAAGATACTTCACATGTGCATTTCAAATAAAATGTATACATTTAAAGCAAGTGTGTGGACCCAGTGTGATAGCCTAGTAACTACAGACCTTGTCTTGCACACCCGGGATCCCATATGGCGTCAGTTCTAATCTCAGTGGCCCTGATTCCTATCCAGCTCCCTGCTTATGGCCTGGGAAGGCAGTCAAGGACGGCCCAAAGCCTTCAGACCTGCACCCAAGTGTGAGACCCAGAAGAGGCTCCAGGCTCCTGGCTTTATATTGGTGTAGCACCGGTCATTGTGGCTGCTTGGGGAGTGAACCAGAGGATGGAAGATCTTCCTCTCTGTCTCTCCTTCTCTCTGTGTATCTGACTTTCCAATAAAAATAAAATCTTAAAAACAAAACAAGTGTGTTCCGGCGTTGATAGTATGGTATCATAGCAGGCTCAAGGCGACAACCTCAGCATCCCAAGTGTTTGGGCCCTTGCCTGCCACTTTGGAGAGCTGAATGGAGTCCCAGGTTTCCTGTTTCAACCTGGTCCATCCCTGACTGTTGCAGCTTTTTGGGGAATGAACCAATGGACAGTCTCTCTTCCTCCCTCCCTCTTTCCCCCACCTCTAATTCTCGCTGTAACTCTGGCTTTCAAGTGAATAGTTTTTTCCTTGTCATTATTCCCCCAAACCGTATAGTATAGTACCTATTCCAGTAGCACTTAGATTGCTTTGTAGCATAGGAAAGGATTTGTGTAGGTTACAGGCAAATACCTCTCCATTTTTGTCTTAGGGACTGAGCATGCGCAGATGTTCGTGTCTGGAGGTGGTCCCGGAGCCAAGCCCCTAGGGATAGCAAGAAGCGACTGCAGGCAGAGTAAGCCCACCCACTCCTACACAACCTGGTGAGTGTTTCTGGGTTCAGCTCCCTGCCTTCCCCCTCCCACCCTGGTTCTTTACCTTCCCATAGAGTGTTGTGGCACTCGCATCACTCCTCTGCTCATGCATGGGGGCAATGAGTGTCCACTGATTGGTCTCTGGCTCATAGCGTTCAGCGGTGTTGAGACGCACGTAGCCATCGAATCCTCCCATGGCGTAAATGAAGTTGCTGAGGACTGTCACACTGACATAGCAGCGTCTGGAGTGCATTGGGGCCACCTGGTGCCAGGTTTTCTTGACTGGGTCAAAACGCTTAACGCTATTGAAATAGTCTACACTATCGAACCCCCCAATGATGTACACGTAGCCTTTCAAATAGGCTGCCCCATGGTAGGCACGGGGACTCTCTTCCTCACAGGTGACATTCACCCATCTATCTGCTCGAGCATCGTATGCCTCAATGGCATTGGTGGGGCTCCCTCCACTCCAGCCACCTATGGCAAATAAAATAGCATAGGGCAGGCGGGGCCTGGTGAGTGGGTTGGTGAAATCAGAATTAGAAGGTCCATTCATGTTTAGGTCATACATGGCCTTGAGAGCATTAATGATGACTGGTTTGCATTCCTCACTGTCTTTGACATAGTCATTCATCTTCACATTGTTCATGAAGTACTCAGCGTGCATGAGGGCCAGGCGAACCTGAGGAGGAGATACAGAAATTCATTCAGACATGGTGAGAGGTATGCACTGTTGAAGTATTTGGGGAAGGGGCACAGTTTGGATGCTGAGCATGCAGTAGATGGAATAGACTCCTCACACGGCCCCAAAGAGGCTATAGCAATGGTTGCATGTGCCCCCGCCTGCTAAAACCTCAGCACTGCTTGGCTACATGTATGTAGTACATGGCTCTTTTCCAGTCTAACGTCTACCTTGGGCATGGGGAGCCTCAGAATGAAGAAAAGCACAGTCCTTTCCTTCCCCTGTGGCCAGGAAAAAATTAAGTTAAAGAAAAAGCAATGCCAAGGGAAAAGGAGTGGGTACAATCCCACAGAGGATTAGGAGATGCCTTCATCTTAAACCATGTACCTCCATCCGTCCCATCATGCATCTGACTGCAGCCCTTAGGACAATCCCTCTGGGGTAGATGAATCAAGAGTAAATCATGAAACATTCACAACAATAACAACAACAAAACTGAAGTTGAACTTGACCTTAGGAAGCAAGACCGAAATGTGCTGCTTTCTATTTGGGGGGTCATGAGAAATCCACTTCAAAATGGCCTCGAATACAGCATCTTCCTGTTTGACGTTGAGCTCATCTTTCTCGATGATGTCCTTAAGTTCAGAGACCGAGAGCTCGAGAAACTCTGCCGAGACCTTGACCATCTCCTCAAAGTTGTGCAGTATGAACATGTAGGCCTTCTGCCTGAGCTCAGGGCAGTAGTAGTAGTCAGTGAACTTGCAGATGCCAATACAGTTATCCAGACACAGCTCCGACTTGAGGAACTCGCAGCAACCCCTCACGATGCCCATGATGTTGAACTGGTCCGCGGCGGCCAACAGCTTTTCCACGTTGTCCGGTGTGATGGGCACGGTTCGGGTGTATGCGTACTCAATGATGAGCTTCATCATGTCAGGGGAAATGCCAGGGATGTTGTAGACTTTCTTCTCAGTGTTGTTCCAGCCACTTGTAAACAAAGCTCTGGGGGAAAAAAAGAACAGCAGCCATGAAACGGTTCTCTCTTCTTGGCTGGATCTTCCCTATTCCACCCCGTTTTTTCTTGTCCAAGTAGCGCACTGTGGGTAATTGGAGAACAAGCTGGTGCTGATGAGTGTGTTATGCTGTCAGCAAGAAGAGGGTCTTTCTAAGAACTCTGGTCCCTTCTCACCTCACACTCCTGACCACTTGGGTTTTTTGCTTACTGTATAGATGGAAGAACTGAGATTGAGATTGGGGAGGAAGGCTCGAGTGTCTCCTGCTCGCCCCATCAACCTCCCAATTGTCTCATGCTTATGGAATCTGAACTAGAATGACACATGTTTTAAGTATCAACTCTAGGCAGGCATTGAGCACAGCATGTTAAACCACTACCTGTGAGTTTGAGTTCCAGTTACTCTGCTTTTGATCCAGCTCCCTGCTAACGCACCTAGGAGGCAGCAAATGATAACTTACATACTTGAGTCTGTGCCATCTGTGTAAGAGACCTAGACGGAGTTCCTGGCTCCTGGCTTTGGCCTGACTCACTTCTAGCTGCTGCAGCCATTTTAGAGTGAACCAACGGACTGAAGTGCTCTCTCTCTCACTCTTTCAGATACATATATCTATTTACATATATCATTCCATTATCCCATATCCAAAATCTTACCATTCCTTATTTGTTTAATGCCTACCTCCCTGGTCCAAGCTATGACCGACTCATCTGGATTATCCTCCTGATCTCCCTGCTTCTGCCCTCCACACCTCTGGAGTTTATGGTTGTATCCCAGCAGCCGGAGCAATTCTTCTAAATCTGTTCCTCTTCCACTCCAAGCTTTCCACTGATCTCCCTTCTCAGGTGAAAGACAAAATCCTAAGCAAGAACCACGAGAGTCCACTGCCCCCTGGGCCACTGATGCTTCTTTGCCCCACCTGCTCCCTCCTTCCTTCTCAGGTCCAGTCCTGCCAGCCTCTTGCTATTCCCTGGCGCACACCAGAGGGGCTTCTGTCTTCGGTCCCTGGTGCTCTGGCCTGTTCTTCCCTCTGCTGAAAGGCTTTCCCGAGTCCCTGTATTCTTCACTCTCTTGTCCCCTTGAGGCTTTTGCTCAAATGTCACTTAGTTGGCCTACTTACCACTCCCTTTCCTTTTTTCTCTCCCTGCCCCAGGACTTACAATGACCTGATGGCTGTTGTACTCATGTCGTGCCTTCCGCCTTATAGAAGGTAAGCCTTAGGAGAATAGGAAGGCTTATCTGTTTATTCATTCCAATACCCAGAGTAGTACCAGTCACAAACTAGGCACTCAGTAAATGATTGCTGACCAAATAAATGGCTGTCATTCCACAATCATTTACTATATTCTTGTGATGTGGGTACTTTTTAAAACAATTTCATTTTTACTGGAATGGCAGATCAGATTTATAGAGAGAAGGAAAGACAGGAAGATCTTCCATCTGCTGGTTCACTCCCCAAATGGCTCTGATGGCTAAAAGCTGAGCCGATCCAAAGCCAGGATACAGGCAGGGAGCTGGATGGGAAGTGGAGCAGCCGGGACACGAACCAGTGCCCAAACAGGATCCCAGCACATGCAAGGCAAGGATTTAGTCATTGAGTCATCGTGCTGGTCCCAGCTGTATACTTTCTTAGAAATTGAGCCCAGCAGTGGCCCTGCCCAAATTTGATGGCACTTTAAGCAAGTCCATGGAAAATAGAATCAAAAGAGAAGTTTATTTGGAGACCAAAGTTTTAACTCCATGCATACGAGGAGTCTCCAAGGAGTCCATGGAAAGTTTCTACTACAGCTGCCAATTCCTTTTCGCACCCAAGTTTATGTTTCAGTCCACCTTTCCAAGGACCCCCACATTTTCCTCCTTTTTCTAGGAGATTTAAAAACACAAGCGCTTGGAGGTAAGACTCCTATTCTCGAGCCAAAATGCCTTGGGGTCAGTATAAATTCAGTCCCCACTCCTCTTTCACATTGCCCATAAGTTACGAATGCTGTTTTCCACACTTTTAAATTCTTAGAAAAAGAAAAAGACCAAACAAAATAATACTTTGTGTGTTGTATGAACGGAGAGAAGTTTAGCACTCCCCTTGACAAGAAGGAAAAGGCCCTCCGGCCTGACAACACACATATAGTTAAAGCATTGCCATCTGCTTCATGGCATCTAACCATTGTTTTTGTGTCTCTCCTCTCTCTGTAACTCTGCCTTTCAAATAAATAAATAAACGTGTTAGAAAAAAAATATATACTGGGCTCAGTGTGGTAGCCTAGCAGCTAAAGTGCTCACCTTGCACGCGCCAGGATCCCATATGGGCACCCGTTCTAATCCCGGCAGCCCTGCTTCCCATCCAGCTCCCTGCTTGTGGCCTAGGAAAACAGTCAAGGACGGCCCAAAGCTTTGGGACCCTGCACCCGTGTGGGAGACCCAGAAGAGGCTCCTGTGGTTTCGGATTGACTCAGCTCCGGCCGTTGTGGCCACTTGAGGAGTGAATTACTGGATGGAAGATATTTCTCCCTGCCTCTCCTCTCTGTGTATCTGACTTTCCAATAAGAATAAATCTTAAAAAAAAAAAAAAAAAGAATACTTGTGACTTCTAAAAGTTACAATGAAGTCAAACTTCAGTGTTGGTGAGTCACACTGGAGCACCTTTTCCTTAGGTGTTGCCTGAGGCTGCTTTTGCCTCCCAAAGGCAGCCCAGTGGCTGGGACGGAACTCCAGCATCACCAGCCGCTCCTCCTTGTGGCCTTGGCCCTAGCATCTAGCTCAAGGAGAATTTAGCAAACATCTTTCTTTAGGCTTGGACCAAAATAGTCCTACTTCCTGAGTTATAATGTTTGGGTTTTTTTTTTTCCTAATAAATGTTTCCTGCGTACTACCCCTTCAGCCCCTTTTGGGTTCTGCCACTGCTAGTTATAACTGATCCTCCTGCCCCTGTTTGAGATGGTGAGGCATGGGGGTGGAGGGGTGGTGTGGCCAGCTTTCAGTACCACAGCTTAAATCGACGCTTCAGATGCCCACATTGCATTGTGGGCTGCCTGGTGCAAGCCCCAGCTGCTCTGCTTGTCACCCAGCTTCCTGCTAGCGCCAACGCGGGAGCCAGCACGTGTTGGCCCGGGGTCCTGGGTCCCTGCCACCCACGCGGGAGACCCAGACAGAGTTCCCAGCTCGTGGCTTCTGCCTGGCTTAGTTGTTGGTTGTTAATGGCCCTTTCAGGAGGACTCAAGCAGCAGAGAGATGGGGTGAGAAACAGAGAATGGAGCAGAAGGTCTGAACATGAGCCCAGTTCCCCCTTCAGCTTCCTCAGGTGACCCTGCCAGATACCTAAAGTAGGAACTGCAGCTACAGAGGATGTTCTTATGGGCATTGAACTCAAAGCCATTGACCTTGATGACCACGTCGCAGAGCTTGCCCTCCAGCCTAAGCTCGTTGAAGATCTCACAGGTCATCGCACTCATCTTCCTCTCCATGTGAGGCTGGTGGAAGCGTGTGGAGGCCGCCGTGCTCTCCATCTCCATGGCACCCTGGGACCAGCGGAGAGAGGCCGCTCTCCTAGGGGGTTGGGGAGGCTTGTGGGGGGCCCCTTTAGCCAGCTGTCGCTCCTTTTCCCTACTACATCTTTCATATAGGGCCCATCTGGGAGCCCAAATTCCAGAATCCTGGGCCGGCAGTGAGATCACTCCCAGGATTATGCGCTCAGGTTCTGGAACCTTCCTTGCTGTGCTTGCCCCCTTATTTCCCCCTCCCCCTTTTCATCTTGCCCACCCCTGCTCTTCAGCCTAGAGCAGAACTGCAACCACCAACATCACCTGAGTCTTTATGGACTCCACTTCCTATTAAACATTTCGAGTCACCAAGGTTGGTGTCCTGGCTGAGGGGGATGGGGGCCTTCCGTGGCTCCACACACCCAGAGCGCAGAGAAATCCAGGTCTGGAGAGAGGTGAGAAGCAGGACTGGTCACACCTCCCCCCGGCCTGGGTGTCCAGGGGCTCCAGCCGCTGTGCCTTCTGCTGGAGAAAGCACCTTCTGCGTGTTTGACAGAAGTCACGCCCTGCTGCCTTCATCTCTCTTCTGGCCTGGTGAATTTATCTGTGAGGCAACACGAGATGACAAGATGACTCCGGCTCTCTGGGTCACTCCCCAAATGCTACAGAAGTCACAGATGAGGTGGCTGGTGGGTTAAGCCACTGCCTGGAGTGCCTGCTCCCAGGCCTGCCTCTGCTGCCAGTTCAGCCCCCAACGAGGGCACCTGGGAGTGGCTGGCGATGGCACGTGATCATATGGGAGACTAGATGGAGCTCCTGGCTGCTAACTTAAGTTGAGTTTTTCTCTCTTAAAGAAAAAAATAAATATGAAGGTTTTTTTTTTTAAGTGTGTGTTGTTGGTAGTGGTTGCGGGGTGTTGGTATCCCAGACAAAGCCAGGAGTGCAGAACTCAACCTGTGGGCCTAGTGCAGTAGCCTACTGGTTAAAGTCCTTGCCTCACATGTGCTAGGATCCCATATGGGCACCAGTTTGTGTCCTGGCAGCCCCGCTTCCCATTCAGCCCCCTGCTTGTGGCCTGGGAAAGCAGTCGAAGTCAGCCCAAAATCTTAGAACCCTGCACCTACATGGGAGACCCAGAAGAAGCTCCTGGCTCCTGGCTTCAGATCAGCTGAGCTCTGGCCATTGTGGCTACTTGGGGAGTGAATCAGCAGATGGAAGATCTTTCTCTCTGTCCTCCTCTCTGTGTATCTGACTTTCCAGTTAAAATAAATAAGTCTTAAAAAAAAAAAAAAAGAAAGAAGTCAACCTGTGTCTGCCAAGTGTGTGCCAGGGACCCAGCTATGAATTACCATGGCTGCCTCCCAAGATATGCATGAACAGGAATCGCATTGGGAGTGCAGCCGGGACTCGAACCTACGAACTTACCTATGTGCTGCAGGCATTCCAACTCATTACTGAGCCGCTGGGCCAAATACAGGTTTACAGGTTTATTGTTGTTGCAAAATCTTAAATCTGGAAATGACCACTCTTGCCAAGGTTTTTGCTCCAGAGTGATTGGCAGGATTCCACCCAAGACCTCGTGACACCCCACCACGTAATCCCACCCTTTTCAGGACCTCATGCTCCTCAAGGGCAGAACCCCAATTGATCTGTCCCAGCGAACAGCGCTTGCCTGGTGCAGCCAGCTCCCCAGCCCGCCCTGGCCCCACCCCGCCACGCCTTGGTCCCCTCGCCCCGCTCTGGCCCCGCCCCCATCACCCCGATCCCGCCCCGCCCCCTTGGTCCCGTCCCCGCCCCTGGGAGGCGGCGCCTGCGCAGTGCGGCTGCGCGGCTCGTTGTATGCCGAGACCCCAGCAGGCGGCTAGCGCGATGGCGGAGGTGAGGCGGGCGAGGGGGATGTCCCGAGTGAGGCGGGCGCGGACCTGGGTCCCCGGGGCGCTCGGAGGACCCCGGCCGGGTCGCCGCGGCCAGCAGCCGCTCCGCGCACAGCACAGCCCGCCTCGCAGAGGCGCCCGAGCGAGCCCCGGCTCCCCCGGGCCCTGCGTGGCGCCGGGGTCAGCGCTTCTCTCGGGTCCCGGAACAGGTGAGCGCCCTGAGGAAGGCCACGGTCCTGATGCGGCAGCCCGAGCGGGTACAGGAGATCGTGAGCGCCCTCCGCCGGGGCGGGGGAGACCGACTGCAGGTACCGCGAGGGCGTACTGTGTCCCTTCCCGCTTCCCTTAGCAGCCCTGCGTCTCCCTGCCAAGTGGTCCGGTCGGGGTGTCTGGAGGCACATTGGATACTTAACAACATCCTTGGGGATCATACTGTCTTTATCAGCTTAGAAATTAGCCTTCTGTAGGGTTGTTGGATTTCAAGTCCTGCTGCTGTGATTGCCTTGGCAGAGCAAAATGTCCGGGGCTGAGGGGGCGTCCCAACCTCACTGGGAGGTAGCATCCTCTCTCCAACTGCCGACCAGGCTGTGTGAGAAGGGGAAGACAAGATGGGGAAGAGCCTATGGGCCTGGGTACCACTGAGCTAGAGCAACCGCTAGCCTTCGCTTGGTCCCCCACCGCACTCCCTGCACAGGCTGGGCCTCCAGATAAGATACTTTTTTAGGCCTGTCTTCTCTTTTGCTTCTAGGTGATTTCCGATTTTGACATGACCTTGAGTCGGTTTTCCTATAACGGAAAGCGATGCCCTTCATCTTACAGTAAGTCACTCCATCAGCTTGCTTTGTTGGACTGGATGGGATGACGGCGTCCAAGGGGTAACGGTTTTGTTTTTTCCAGATATTCTGGATAACAGTAGGATCATCAGTGAGGAGTGTCGCAAAGAGGTAGGCTTACTTCTCTTTACTCAGAAGTAGCTGGCCTGCAGTCTGATTCCAGGATGCAGACCACGGAGCACAGATGTTTCAAAAGTGGCAGTGTTGTATGTTGAGTTTGATATGTTCTTCCTGTGTTTAAGATGAACCAGTGCTGCGGTGCTGCAGGCTGAATTGCTGTTTGTGATGCCAGCAGAAGGCTGGTTCAGGTCCTGGTTGCTCTGCTGCCTGACAATGGGCTTTGGAAAGCAGTAGGATATGGCACAACAGCCTTGCATCCACTGGGATCCCATAGTTGTGCCGGTTCATGTCCTGGCTGCTCCACTACCCATCCAGCTCCCTGCTTGTGGCCTGGGAAAGCAGTTGAGGACGGCCCAATGCATTGGGACCCTGCACCCGCGTGGGGGACCCGGAAGAGGTTCCAGGTTCCCGGCTTCGGATCGGCGCGCATCGGCCCGTTGCGGCTCACTTGGGGAGTGAGTCATCGGACGGAAGATCTTCCTCTCTGTCTCTCCTCTGTATATATCTGGCTGTAATAAAAATGAATAAATCTTTAAAAAAAAAACTAAAAAAAAAAAAAAAAGAAAATATATTTATTTGAAAGATAGAGAGAGGGAGAGAAAGAGGGTGGGGGAAGAGAGAGCTCTTCCATCCACTGGCTCATTCCCCAAACAGCCCCAGTGGTTGAGGCTGGGCCTGTCAAAGTCAGGAGCCAGAAACTTCTTCCAGGTCTAGCCCATGGGTGCACTTGGACCATCTGCTGCTGCTTTCCCAGGCACTTTAGCAGGAAGCTGGATCAGAAGTGGAAAGCCACATGACCCAGTGTCCAGAAGGGGTCAGTACTGTAGGGGCAGCTTTACCTGCTACATAACTGTGTCAGCAAAGGCAACCTTATGAAAGCGTGTGTGATGTCCTTGTTTTCTGTCCCTGACACACATGAAAATAAATGCAAAACCATCAGAATGAATGGCGTTCATCCATTTAACAAGATCACCTTGCCAGCCACATTTGGAAAAGGCAGCATTAAGTCACTTTTGGCTGGGGAAGCCCATGCTGTGCTCAGCTGACAGCAACAACAGAGGCCAGGTGGGGCGTGGGAGATGTAAAAGCACCTTCTATCGCAGATACTTAGACATGGTCCCTGTGGGTGGACATTAGGGTGTCGGGAGTGAGTGAGTCTTGCTATTCCCAGGTGAGCTCTGGAGGAATGCATACTGGTCCCAGCACCTACAGTGGAGTGACCTGGGCCGTTTGCCTTCTCTTGCAGAGCTGTTGCTCAGGTTCGGGAGAAGCTGCTGTGGACTAAGGGCCTGTCTCTCCCTCTGCCTGTTTCAGCTTGCATCACTCTTTCACCACTATTACCCCATTGAGATCGACCCCCACCGGACCGTCAAGGAAAAGTTCCCTCACATGGTAGAATGGTAAGTGGTGGTAGGGAGGAGGCGTTCCTGGAGCCAAAAGGCGGTGGAGCTGGGAGGGGCGAGCTTCGTCAAATTGGTGGGCTCCTGTACCCATTGGGGAACCTCTACCCAGGACCTTGGCACCACTAATTAAGTCTAGCCACCCAGGTAAGCGTGGGTCGCAAGTGGCTGCTGCCAAAGTAGAGGTCCTCCCACTGTCTCTGGAAGAAGTTAGAAGGTGAATGTTCTGGGCAAATGACCGTTTCTTAGTCAGCACATGGCAGGCAGGATAATTTGTAACAAAAATGTACTGGCATCTGCTCTTGTGGCCAAGTTCACATTCAAGAACCCATTTCTGGTGAGGCCTTTCTGGGTGCCCTGTCCTGTGCTAGAAAGGCACAGAGGCTGAGAGGGGGCAGGCATATTGTGGCCCAGTGAGCCAAACCGTCACCCATGATGCTGGTGTTCTGTGTTGGAATGCCTGTTGGAGTCTTGACTGCTGTGCTTCCAATCCAGCTTCTTGCTAACACACCCAGAACAGGCAGGGGACCTGGATGGAGTTCCAGATCACTAAAGCCATTTGGGGAGCAAACCAGTATGCAGAAGAGTTCTTTCTCTTTCATCAACTCTACTTCAAATCAATCTGTTAAAAAAAAAGTAAGAAAGAAAAACAGCATGAGGGGGCTGTCCTTATCATTTGATAAGGAGTCCTCTCCCACGATGAAGGCATTATTCCAGTCAGTGGTGCTCCGTGCCCCAAGTGACTCCTGTTAAGCCCCACCCCCTGGCACCTTTGCATTGAGGATCAGGTTTTCAGCATGTGGACTTGGGGGGGATGGGTTCAGGCCACAGTGTGCTTCTGTGGACACCAGCTTCACAGGCAAGGCCGTGCGTCCTCAGAGCAGAGTCCTGCAGGAAGAACTTTGGTCTCTGCTGCCAACCTGCCTGCCTCTTTGTTGTGCTACTTTCACACTTTTTTTTTTTTTTAATATTTATACATTTATTTGAAAGAGCAAAAGAGAAGAAGAGAGATCTTACATCCTCTGGTTCACTCCCCAAATGGTGGCGATAGCTAGGGCTGAGCCAGACAGAAGCTGGGATCCTGGAACTCCTTCTAGGTCTCCTGGCTGGGTCAGAGGGGCCCAAGCATCTGGACCATCCTCCGCTGTCTTCCCTGGCTTGTCAGCAGGGAGCTGAGCTGGAAGCAGAGCAGCCAGGACTTGAAGCCACGTTTCTCTTTGAGATGCTGACGTGCTGAGCAGTGCCCTGCCTGCTATGCCACAGCACTAAGCCCCTGATGCTCTTCCTTTTAAGGGTAGCCTGAGTCCTTCTGGAAGTGGCTTTGGGGAAGAGGGTAAGGCCTCCACTGTTGGCATTGTCACAGGGGACTTGGCTTTTTAAAGGGGAACTGCCCTTCTGTTTGAGTGATTGGAATTTTGGGGTTTTCTGGAATGTCTGTTTGCAGGTGGACCAAAGCCCACAATCTGCTGTGTCAGCAGAGGATTCGGAAGTGCCAGATCGCACAGGTGGTGCGGGAGTCCACCGCAGTACTCAGGTGAGGATCCTGGCCTGCAAGTATCGCGTTCCATCATACCATCCCTCAGGACTCACAGGGGCCGGCTCTCCCACGGACACCGGAGTTAGGCTGCCCGCCTCTCTTATCTACAATACAGTCAGGCCTCTCTAGCTGACTGGGGGTGTCCGGCACAGGGACACTGCTGTGTGAGTAGTTGCCCTGCCATTCAGGGAGTAATCATGAGAAAGCAGCGGTGCATGTGTGATACAGACACTGCCACTTCTCCAAACACTTTCAGTCCAGGACCGGTTGGTTGGCTGCAGGTGCAGAGGCCACTGTGCTTGCAGCATCCTTCTGGCTGACAAACCATCCATCTGCAGGATTACTGCCCAGATGCCCACAACAGTGTTGGGCCGGGCTGAAGCCAGGAGCCCAGAGCTCTCTCATGGTCTGCCTCATAGGTGGCAGGGGCCCAAGCACATGAGCCGTCTTCTACTGCCTTTTCAGGTGCATTAACAGGGAGCTGGATCAGAAGCAGAGCAGCCAGGGCTTGAACCAGCACTCCATTATGGGCTGCCATCATAACATACAGCAGTTTAACTCGCATCACGCCACTGGCCCTAGGATAGCAGCATCTGGCTTATTGCTCACGATGGGGGAGTCTTGACGGCCCTCTGGTCTGATGCTCCTGACACAGACACAGCCTCTGCTCAGCTGGACCTCGGACACCGGCCTTCCCCGAGCAGCTCTGTCTGCCAGAGCCTCATTTCTCTTTGAGAAAGGAGGTGATGTGGGGACCTGTGCCTGAGGATTGTATGTCCTGCTGAGGCAGCTCCAGAGAAGCCAGGGGAGTTGAGATGTGTGTGTGCAGGCCTACCAAATGCCTGCAGACCTGCCAAGTGCAGGCACGGGGACTGCCTAGCTCTGTAAGCAGTAATGAAAACACACACGCCGTACACCTCAGCAGCCCTCTCCTCG
The DNA here is from genome assembly GCF_030435755.1 of Ochotona princeps. Classification (NCBI taxonomy): domain Eukaryota; kingdom Metazoa; phylum Chordata; class Mammalia; order Lagomorpha; family Ochotonidae; genus Ochotona; species Ochotona princeps. The sequence goes on from NC_080848.1 coordinate 16,452,187, forward strand.
GGGACTGCCCAAGGGAGAGGAGCATGAGGAGCCAGCATGGGGCATTGATGCTACCTGATTGATGGTATGGTGGAAGAACACTGCACAGCAGTGAGAAACAGTGAATTACTAAAGAAGGGCAAAACCCAGATAAATCACACCATTTTATCAAATAAAAAAGCCAGTCATGGGCCAGTGTTGTGGTGCAGCTGGTTCAGTGCTGGGCTCCTGGCTTCAGCCATGCAGGGAGTGAACCTGTGCTTGTAAGAGCTCTTTATCTGTGTTTCTCTCTTTCTCAGTCACTCTGCCTCTCAAATTAATAAATATATATATATATATATATTTTTTTTAAGATTTATTTATTGGAGGAGAGACAGAGAGGAACATCTTCCGTCCGATGATTCACTCCCCAAGTGACTGCAACAGCTGGAGCTGAGCCGATCTGAAGCCAGAAGTCAGGAACTTCTTCCGGGTCTCCCATGTAGGTGCAGGGTCCCAAGGCTTTGGGCCATCCTTGACTACCTTTCCAGGCCACAAGCAGGGAGCTAGATGGGAAGTGGGGCCACTGGGATTAGAACCGGTGCCCATGTGGGATTCTGGTGTGTGCAAGATGAGGACACTGGGCTACTCTGCCAGGCCAGAATAAATAAACTTTTTAAAAACTTAATTAGCCAGGCCCCAGCGCCGTGGTCTAGCGGCTGAAGTCCTTGCCTTGAATGTGCTGGGATCCCATATGGGCACCGGTTCTAATCCCGGCAGCTCCACTTCCCATCCAGCTCCCTGCTTGTGGCCTAGGAAAGCAGTTGAGGAAGGCCCAAAGCCTTGGGACCCTGCACCTGTGTGGGAGACCTGGAAAGAAGTTCCTGGCTCCTGGCTTCGGATCAACAGAGCACTGGCTGTTGCGGCCACTTGGGGAGTGAATCATTGGACGGAAGATCTTCCTCTCTGTCTCCCCTCCTCTGTATATATCTGACTTAAAAAAATAATAATAATAAAAATAAAAGCTTAATTAGCCAGATGCAAAGCAATATATTCTGTGTGTGAGTCTAGTTAAATGCATTCACGGACAGGCAGAGCTACTCAGCAATGATACAAAATCCAAGTCGGTAAGGGTAGCACTGACGGGGCGTGGGGGAGCTGTGACCTTCCAATAGTTGCATGGGTGTGTGTACATGTGAGCCCTGATTCAGCTAAACAGCTAGCACCCACCCATACACTAACCACTCCTTGTACAGGCATTATGCCTCACTGCAAAATGCTTAAATGGGAAAAAAAGGAGGGACTATTGCTGTGACATAGTATGTTAAGCCTCCAGTTGCAGCACCAACATCCCACATGGGCACCAGTTCACGTTCTGGCTGCTTCACTTCTAATCCAACTCTCTGCTGCTGTGCCTGAGAAAGCAGCAGAGGATGGTTCAAATGTTTAGACCCCTGCACCCACATGGGAGATGCAGAAAAAGCATCTAGCTCTTTGGCTTTGGATTGCAGCAACACTAGCCATTGCAACCACTTGAGGAGTGAACCAGCAGATAGAAGATCTCTTTTTGTCTCTCCTTCTCTGTAACTCTTCCTTTCTTTTTTTTTTTTTTTAAGATTTTTTAATTTTTATTACATAGACAGAGACGAGGAGAGATAGAGAGGAAGATCTTCTGTCCGATGATTCACTCCCCAAGTGAGCGCAACAGCCGGTGCTGTGCTGATCCGAAGCCAGGAGCCAGGAGACCTCTAGGTCTCCCACACGGGTACAGGATTTCAAAGGATTGGGCCATCCTCGACTGCTTTCCCAGGCCACAGTCAGGGAGCTGGATGGGAAGTGGAGCTGCCGGGATTAGAACCGGTGCCCATATGGGATCCCAGCACATTCAAGGCAAGGACTTTAGCCTCTAGGCCACACTGCCGAGCCCAATTCTTCCTTTCAAATACAAAGAAATGAACCTTTGAAAAGAACAAACAGCAAAGTATCTCACCCAGGCAGAAGCTCCTATGGCGGGGGTGGTGCCAGTTCCGAGTCCCTTGCTCTCTCCCCAGGGAGGGCTACAAGATGTTCTTCCACACACTCTACCAGGACAATATCCCGCTTTTCATCTTCTCAGCGGGCATCGGGGACATTCTGGAAGAGATTATCCGACAGATGAACGTGCTGCACCCCAACGTCCACATCGTGTCCAACTACATGGACTTTGACGAAGAAGTAAGTGAAACTCCACTTTGCTGCTTGGGGAATGGGGCTGGGAATCCTCCAGTTGAGCAGGGGTGGTGGAGAGAGCTTGTTCACTCACACCTTGCTCCCTGGCTCTTCTCTATGGGTTGTTTTCTTTCTTTTTTTCTTTTTTTAAGATTTATTTATTTTTATTACAAAGTCAGATATACAGAGAGGAGGAGAGACAGAGAGGAAGATCTTCCGTCCAATGATTCACTCCCCAAGTGGCCACAACAGCCAGTGCTCTGTTGATCCGAAGCCAGGAACCAGGAACTTCTTTCCAGGTCTCCCACATGGGTGCAGGGTCCCAAGGCTTTGGGCTGTCCTCGACTGCTTTCCCAGGCCACAAGCAGGGAGCTGGATGGGAAGTGGAGCTGCCAGGATTAGAACCGGAGCCCATATGGGATCCCAGCGCGTTCAAGATGAGGATTTAGCCACTGGGTAATGCCGCCGGGCCCTCTATGGGTTGTTTTCAAGGGACCTCTCTGGTGCTTGGCGAGCAGCTGGCTCAGTGCCATGGGTACCTAGTGGGTACAGGTTGTCCTGGCCCCGTGTCGCCACCCTGGAGGCTGAAGAACCACGGCTTGTTTGTTTAGAGCCAGCAGTGGGCAGCTCCAGCTCACCTGCATCCTGACTTCTTTCCCTCAAAACCAGTGGCTGGAGTTTGCATTGGCTAGCGCCTATGGCTAGGACATGGTCCAAACAGCCGAGCACATGTGTGCACCCCTCGATGTGGGTTGTGGCCACACGACTCTGCCCATCGTAGCACAGGATGTGTTTGGTTGAGGCTGGATCCCAGGGATACTTCCAAGACAGGCCCAGTCCCGCCCTCACCTGGTTGGCCAACCCCAGTGTAAGACTAGAGTGAGGGTGGGGCACTTCCTGTGGCTCCAGAAATTTCTGTCCTCTACGACAGTGACAACGCTCCTGTGTCTTGTCTCAAATATTTAGGGCTTCCTGAGGGGCTTCAAGGGCCAGCTCATCCACACGTACAACAAGAACAGCTCCGTGTGTGAGAACTCTGGTTACTTCCAGAAGCTCCAGGGCAGAACCAACATCCTGCTGCTGGGAGATTCCATGGGGGACCTCACCATGGCTGAGGGGGCCCCTGATGTGCAGAACATCCTCAAGATAGGCTTCCTGAATGACAAGGTGGGCAGGGCCAGGGCTTCCTGTCCGGGTGGCTTGTTTTTCTGGGTCCTCGTGTGTGCTCAGCACCACGTTCAAGTGTGAGGCACATGGCAGCTGTGCACACCCCATATGGCCTGACCAGGATCTCTGAGAGTGACTCTTGCCTGCAGCCAGCACGTCCCTGCACGCTCAGCAGGTATCACCCCCAGGCGCTAGGCTGTCTAATCTTTACAGCAGTTCTTTGAGGAAGCGGAAACAGGCAGGAGGTTTGACAGCTGGATGGTTTAGGGTGCTTGCTGGACCTCTGTGTCTTAGTTCCCGAGAGATGGGAGATGCCCGATTTAGGGAAGGAAAGGGCGGAAGGGACCACGGACAGGATGGAAGCTTCCCTGAGCTGGAGCCTGCGTGCACACACACATGCACGCATGAGCCATGTGGGAGCTCAGTGAGTCAGTGACATCTGGGTTTTTGCGTCAGTCTGCTTTACTGCCCTTCTAGCCTTGACCCCAGGGCTGACTGGTATGCCTAGTCCGCTGTCTGCATCTGCCAGGGGCTGACCCTGTGTCACTCTAAAGCCCCTCAGCTTTTCAAAGGGAGCCAAGGTGGGGTGGGGAGGTTCTGCCCGCAAGCCTACTCCCCAGTCCCAGGCACTTGAGAGTGAGATAAGAGGGCCAAGCACTTTGGGGCCGCTCAGTCTCCCCTTCCCCTTGCTCCTGCCAGGTAGAGGAGCAGCGCGAGCGATACCTGGATGCCTACGACATTGTGCTGGAGCGGGATGAAACGCTGGATGTGGTCAACGGGCTGCTGCAGCACATCCTGCGCCCAGGGGACCGCCTGCAGGTGCAGGGCTGCTAAGCATGTAGGCCAGGCCAGAGAGGCCAGGCAGGGACCAGCACTGGGCAGGGGGAAGTCCAGGCCGAGAGCTGCTGGACCCTACTGGACCCTCCCCCATGCTGGGTGGGGGACTTGCACCTGCCATTTCAGAAATGAGCCAAGGGCCACAGCTTGTCAGCTCTCTGTGTATGATCTTGTCCAGGGGGCACTTAAAATTTTTTTTTTTAAACACGAAAAGCTGTTCTTCATATATGTATGAAACATGAAAATAAAAAAGTGAACCAGAGCTGCTCTGATGTGAGGGGTGTGAGTAGGGGCTTGTACCCCTTAGCTCTGGGGCTCCATAGAACACAATCTAAGAACCACCAGGAGTTAACGCAGCAGCCAGTCTGAGTATTGGCTCCATGAGTCGGGATCCGCACAGGTGGGTGAGGCTGCAGGGGCACGAGTCTGACCTGGAGGGGCCTGACCTCATAGTCATCAAGCCTGAAGAGTGGCTGGGGACTGCTGGGAAGAGCTGGCCCTCCTGTCCATTTGGGTGTGGGCCTCCCCTACACCTCCTGCTGTGGGTCTAGGGCCACTGGAATGGGGGACCCAGGCTGGCAATAGTGGCATAGTGTCGCCTGCAGCCCACATCGGAGTACCTGGTGCAAGTGCTGGCCACTTGGCACTCGCAGTCCAGCTTTCCACCAGTGTGTGTGGGAGGCACCAGATGATGGCTTGAGTGCTTGGCCCTCGGTCACCCATGTGGGAGACCGGGAAGGCGTTCTTGACTTCAGCGTCACTCAGTCCTGGCCTGGCCCCTGGCCCTTGTGTGACCATTTAGGGGAATGAACCAATGGACGGAAGATTTTTTTTCTGATTGTAGACACAGAAGTTTTATTTGCAAAGTAAACAAGTGAAGTAGAAAGAGGAAAGGCCAAAGCACCTGCTGGCAGAGATAAGTCTCCTGAAAGGAGACATCTAATCTATGCCTTTCAAGTCAATACATTCAAAATAAGATTTTTTAAAAAAGATGCACTTGTTTTTTATTGGGTAGGCAGATTTATGGGGAGAGAAGAAGAGACAGGGATCTTCCATCCACTGGTTCACTCCCCAATTGGCTGTAATGGCCAAAGCTGAGGAGCTTCCAGGTCTCCCACGTGGGTTCTGGGTCGCAAGGCACTGGGCCATCCTCCACTGCTTTCCTAACCCATAAGCCAGGAGCTGGATGAGAAGTGGAGCAGCTGGGACATGAACTGGCACCCATATGGGATCCTGGTGCATGCAAGATGAGGACTTAGCCACTAGGTGACTAAGCCAGACCCTCCTGTTTTTTGTTTTTTTTTAAGATTTATGTATTTTTATTACAAAGTCAGATATACAGAGAGGAGGAGAGACATAGAGGAAGATTTTCCGTCCGATGATTCACTCCCCAAGTGAGCGCAACGACCACTGCTGTGCCGATCCGAAGCCAGGAGCCAGGAACTTCCTCCAGGTCTCCCACATGGGTGCAGGGTCCCAAGGCTTTGGGCGACCCTCGACTGCTTTCCCAGGCCACAAGCAGGGAGCTGGATGGGAAGTGGAGCTGCCAGGATTAGAACCGGTGCCCATATGGGATCCTGGTGCATTCAAGGCAAGCACTTTAGCCACTAGGCCACGCTGCCGGGCCCCTGTTTTTTGTTTTTTTAACCTCAATCCTTCCCACCCTAACCAGAGGCCCAATTGGGTTTGCATTCCCCTCAACTTTGTAATGTTAAAAATTTTTTTTTTTTTAATTTGAAAGGTAGTTTCAGGGCCTGGCACGGTGGAGGTGAAGTCCTCACCTTGAATGTACCGGGATCCCATCTGGGTGCTGGTTCTAATCCCGGCAGCCTCGCTTCCCATCCAGCTCCCTGCTTGTGGCCTGGGAAAGCAGTCGAGAACGGCCCAAAGCCTTGGGACCCTGCACCTGCGTGGGAGACCTGGAGGAAGTCCCTGGCTCCTGGCTTTGGATTGGCCATTGCAGTCACTTGGAGAGGAATCATCGGACGGAAGATCTTCTTTTCTGTCCTCTTCTCTGTATATCTGACTTTGCAATAAAAATAAATAAATCTTAAAAAAAAATTACTTAGTCTTGTAAAAAAAAAAAAAAGGAAGAGTTTCAGAGAGACAGAAGTCTTCCATCTGCTGGTTCACTCCCCAAATGGCTGCAATGGCCAGGCTGAAGCCAGAAACCAAGGGTTCTGGGTCTCCCACAATGGTGCAGGGTCCAAGTGCTTGGGTTGCCCTCCACTGCTTTCCTGGGCACACTAGCCAGGTCCTGAATAGCAAGCAGAACAGCCAGGACTCAAACCAGATCCCATATGGGATGCCTGCAATACAGACAGCAGCTGAACCCACTACTTCACAACACTGGTCTCTCTACTCATTAAATAAGTATTTAAAAGGAAAATAGGGGGCCTGCATTGTGTTACAGTGGATTAAGCCAGCCATCCCATATCAGAGTGCCAGTTTGAGCCCATGCTACGCTTCCTGTCCAGCTCCCTGCTCATTGTGCCTGAAAAGGCAGATGGTCCAAGTGCTTGGCCCCTTGCCACCCATGTGGGAGGCCCAGAAGAGGCTGCAGGCTCCTGGCTTCATCCTGGTTGTTGCAGCTATCTGGGGATAGAAGCAGATAGAAGATCTTTGTCTCACTCTCTTGCTCAGCCTTTCAAATCTTGAAAAACTTAAATAAAAAGAGAATGGGTGAAGAGAGGGCTGAGGCCAATGCAGTGTACTGTCTGCACCATTCTTACCCCCACCCCTGACCTGAATGTTCAGAACCAGCTGGATCCCTCCAGGGCAGCTAGGGGAGAAAAAGATGTGGGACTGCCCAGTCTCCCAGGCCTTGGTTACTCATTCATTCTGTCCACCTCTGGGTCTTACCTGGCCCAACCTCCCCCACTGCAATAGACAGTATCTCGAGAGGGTTGTTTTCATCTTTTAATTTGTGGAGGGACAAGGATCTGACACCAACTTCCCTTGAAATGTGCAGAGCTCTGCCTTCCACCCCACCCCCACCCCGCCTAAGAAACACCAAACCCAGGGATTCCCTGGCGTCCTTGCCCTCTTGGCTCTTTCCCTCCTCAGCGATTCCTTGGAGGATGGCGCCTTCTCCAGAGGTGGAAGGTACCCAAAGTCCAGTGCTGACCCCCAGCACCTGGGCTTGCACAGGGCCCTCCAAACAGGAGGAAGGGGAGAAGGGGAGAAGGGGAGAGGACCAGCTGCCAGACAGGTGAGGGGGGCTGCCCCTGTCCCAAGAGCCAGTCACAGCTGAGGGAGTACGGCTAGACGGGTGTCCTGGGAGCTGCCACAACACAAAGGGGGCAGGAAGGCAAGGCACACACAGGAAGCTGGGGGAAGACAGCCCAGCCAGCCAGGAGTTGGAGGTGGGGCAGGGATCCTGTCTGTTGACCAGAGCTGGCTTTGGAAGGCCTCACACTTGGAAGGGCTTGGTGGCTGGGGTAGTGGCTTGGAGGGCTGCCCTGCTGTGCTTTCCCTCCAGGGCAGGCAGGGGCCAGGGTGTCTTCTGACACCTGTAGCTCCTGGACCACACAGGCAGGCAGGCAGGCCAGTCCCATGGGCACTGTTGCCCCCTGGCAGGGCCTACTGTGTCTGAGGCTCCCACCCCTCAGAGCTCCTCATGCACCCGCTCCTGGTCTTCATCTGACTTCAGCTTGAGCTCATCAGTTGTGACCTTGCCATCCTGGTTGCGGTCCTGGTTCTGGAACATGTCCCCGATGGTCTTCTCGGGGTCCTGCCCCGGCAGGAGCCGGCCCTTGCCCTCACTCACTTGAGCCTTGATGAAGGTGGAGAACTGGCGAGGAAGGAAGAAAGCGGGGGTAGGGGAGTGGTAGCACCAAGGTGGAGCAGCATAGGTGGCCCTGGGAGGAGTCCCAGAGAGGCCAGCGGGGGTGGGGTTCTTCCAGGCTCCCCATGGAAGGCGAGAGGAGTGGGTATGGGGTGCGGCATGGGAGTGAACATTGACTGGCATGGCTGGGAGGAGGAACAGGTAGCACTGGTGCTTAAACCACAGGTAGGGACAAGAAGCTCAGGGTCTGGGAGACTCAGCATGGGGGACGGGCAAGCAGGAGGGGTACATGCACATGCGTGGTGGCCAGCCATGCCATACAAGGTGGCTCCCAGCTGGGAGGGGGGAGTGGACCTTCACCCACCTCCTCTAGAGGGACCTCGCCATCCTTGTTGAGGTCCATGTTTTCAAAGAGGTTGGCAGGAGGGTCCTCGTGCCACACAAAGAGGTAGCCAGTGGGCAGCCCGTCTTCCCGGGACACCAGCTCTACCTCAAAGCGTAGCACAGCACTGCCAGGGACGCCTCGTGCTAAGGATGCAGAAGGAGACCACAGGGCCTCTGTCAGGTGGGGGCCCACTGCCACAGCCTCAGTCTCCCCTCTGTGGGCCTGGGGCGTGGGCTGCTCACAGAACCATCCTGAAGGCTCCCCTGTCTGTCCTCCCGCCAGCCACGGGCCTCAGCAAGCCAGGGACCCTAATCTCTGCCCATACCTCCGCTCTCGCCATGCGCCAGGTGTGGGGGTATAACCAGCTGCCGCCTCTCTCCCACACACATGCCCTGCAGGCCCCGGTCCAGGCCTTCGATCACCTTGTTGGCCCCCAGAGTGGCCTCCTGGGGGGCTCCATGGTCGTGGCTGAGGGCAGAGTCTCAGGTGAGTGGCCATCCTCACCTAACACCAACCCTTGCCGTGTGGGGCGCCCGGACACCCACAGCCACAGGCTCCCTCCCATCTCGCCTCTGTTCCCAAAGCACGGCCTGGAGCACTCATGCCTCCCTGCCTCAGTTTCCCCTCCATGAAAGGGAAATAGTAGCCAAAGTCACTGCCCTTGCTTCCCCCCTCCCCAGAGTGCAGACCCCTCTCGCCTCCCTGGGGACAGATGGGTAGGAAGGTGCTGTGGGGAGGACAGCCCGCCTGTGCCCAGCCCCAGCCCCGCCCTGGACCCACGAGGAGAAGAGATGGGTGCCATCCAGCAGCGAGCAGTTGTAGTGGTAGCGGACAAAGTCCCCCAGCTTGGCAGCCTCTGTCTCATTGCAGGCCTCGGGCGGCCGGGACAGGGTCTGGATTTCCACTGGGTCGGCAGGGTTGTGGAAATCGATGATGTGGACGTCGAAGATGAGCACAGCAGAGCCAGGGATCTTGTCCCCTGAGGCCAGAAAGGGGCCAGTGAGTCCCCTGGGAGCTCCAGGAGAGGCCACCAGGCAGAGGATGGCCAGATACCTGTGCAGCCTTTCCTCGTAACCAAAGGGAGGGCGGGGCGTCCCAGGGGAGATCAGCCCCTTTCCACTTATCACCTGGCCACCTGCCAGTGACTGGCCCTGCAGGCCCCAATGGCGAGTTCCATTTTACAGATGAGAACACTGAGGCATCCAGCTTAGCTGGGTCTCCGATCCTGGTCTCTGCTTCCTAGGGGGCTACACTGCTTCTGCTCTTCCATACCTCCCACCTCACCACACTGCCAGGGATGGTGCATGGGATGGAAACCAGTACCCCCATGGGCACAGCGGGCAGCTCAAGGGAGGAACTGGCAGCCTCAGGAACAACCCTACCAGTTCCGTTCTCTCCGTAGGCAAGATGTGGGGGGATGGTGACCCTGCGGCGCTCCCCGATGCAGGCGCCCTGCAGCCCCTGGTCCATCCCGGGAATGATGTAGCCCTGCCCGATGTAGGTGTTGTAGGTTTGGTTGCGGGAATAGCTGCAGTACAGGGCAGAAAGCACCGGAGGAGTGAGCTAGGGTCCCCAGCTGCTGCCTATGGGGTGGAGTGGGGTAGGGTGGGGATGGGCTCCCCAGGCTGCCCAACCCCTCCCTCTGCCCTCCTGACCTTGAGTCAAAGAGGGTGCCGTCCATCAGTGAGCCGTTGTAATGGTAGCGCATGAAGTCGCCCACCATGGCTCGGCGCGTGCAGCCTGGGGGCAGCTCCAACGTCTCCGTCTGCACGCTGTCTTTGGGGTTGTGCACGTCGACCAGGAGCACGTGGAAGACCAGTGAAGCCTGCGGAGGGATCACGGTCCCTGGGGAAGAGACGGCTGGAAGTGAACTGGGCCTCCTGCCTGGTGGTAGCAACAGCCTGGGAGGAGTGGGAGTTTGCAGGAGACACAGCCCCTGCTCTCCTGCACGCCTGCCCACCCGCTGCTCCCTCTCCTGATCCTCCTCTGGCCTTTCAGGCCCAGCACCAGCGCCAGCTGAGCCTTGGAGTCAGAACAAAGCAAGGCTTGGTCTATGCCAGGGATGAGTCTGGCTACATCTCATCCCCTCCCACCTCTCTGGCTGTAGAACCTGAACAACTGTGCGTGGAGCTCTAGCTTTCTTTTTGCTTAAAGAAGCCTCCAGAGTCCCTGCTCACCATAGCCTTTCTCTCCATAGGCCAAGAACGGAGGGATGATGATCTCTCTCCTCTCTCCAGGACACATGCCCAGTAGCCCCTGGTCCATGCCCTTGATCAGCCAACCAGAGCCAATGTAGGTGTCGTAAGTGCCGCCCCTGCTGTAGCTGCAGAAGGGTAGAGGTGGTGCTGAGGGACCCGGCCTCTGCACTACATGTCATGGTCCTGGCCGCACCCCTTCCCTCCCCACGGGTCTCCCCTCCAGCCCCTACCTGTTGTCAAAGGCTGTGCCGTCCAGTAGCGTGCCGTTGTAGTGATACCGAACAAAGTCGCTGTCCCGCACCATGCGGGGGCAGTGGGGCGGGCGCAGCAAGATGCTCACCTGCACTGTGTCGGCCTTATTCCACACATCCAGCAGGACCACGTCGAAATAGAGGGTGGCATCCGGGGGGATGAGCCCCGCTGTGAGTACACAGCAGCTCAGGCAGGACTTAGAGGGTCCTACTGGGCCTCCCCTATCCCGCCTCCTTCTAGCAAGTTGGGGTAGCAGCCTAGCTGCACATCCGCCACTACTCAGATGCTTGTGCCCAGAGCCTTGGGCCATTTCCCTCCACATCTGACCCTGGGGCCCCTGACCCCAGCCTCCCCACTGCCTGGCACTCCTTACCGACACCGATGCTGCCATAGCCCAGGTGGGGAGGCACGATGAGGCGACGCCGCTCATTGACACACATGCCCATGAGGCCTCGGTCCATGCCAGTGATGAGGCGCCCCACACCCACCACAATGGCCACCAAGGTGTTGCGGTCATAGCTGGGGGCAGGAAGCGGTAGGTGGGCCAAGGTGAGGGCACACACGGCCACGGCAGCACTCCCTCTGCCTGAGATCACACATTTGTGCAGGTGTGCCCAGGTGTGCACGCACAGAGAACTCACCCTGTGCAGGTAAGAACCTCTCTGGGTAGGTCATGACTCCCACCTTCAGGGAATTGGCTACTTCCAAAGAGACAGGGTGTGGGGGGCACTTATTCTCCTGAGATGGCTGCAGAGTCAGCTAGCAGGGCCTGCCTGCCGCTTCTACTTGCTGATAGCAAGGGAGAGGTAAGGATAAGAAGGTGCTGCAGAGTACCTATTGAGCACCTACTGTATGCCAGTCATGGCCACTAACTTCGCGTGGGCTGAGCTCTCTGCTGGGGGAAAGAGTCTTAGAGGGCCAACTCCTTTGAGTGTGGCACGGATATTTGAGGATGAGATAGCTACTTAAAGTGTGTCCCTAGGCTGGCACATAGCCCTGCCTTGCTCCCAGCAGCCCAAGGGAACTGGCTGGCGGAGGACAAGGCCCCCCCCCCAGGGGTCAGTACCTGAAAGTCCCCAGGCTGGCAAGATGGGCAGCAGCACTGGCCTGATGGAGCTTAAAATGGAGGAGGCAGGGGTGCCAGGAGGCCTGGAGAGGGAGCTCTGGGTGTTATAGCTATGGCCGCGACACGTAGACAGACAGGGCCCCTCTGCCCTCCCCCCAGACCAGCCCGCAATCATACTGCAATGACCTGGGCTGAAGGTGCCCCCAGAAGACATTCTAGTCCAACCACAGTCACTGGGGACCCAGGAAGGGAGTCAGGCTGGGGAGAAAGGGCTGGCTCCCAGATCATCCCAAGGCTCGCCTGCCCCCAACACTATGCATTGGGACCCCTCTCCATTCCAACATCACCATGGGGACAGCTAGGGCACCTCTGAGAGGTGAGGGCTTGCAACTGGGGTGGGGAGGTATCTTTAGAACCACAGCTGACCCAGAGCACCCCAGGTTGCTGCGCGGGATTAGAGGGCTCACTCCAGGGTGACTGAGGGGATGCCAAAGCTTCATAAGGGGCAGAGGCCATCATGGCACTCAGGGTAGACAAGTGACCAGTCTGAGGGTGCCCAGCCCATTACCTCGAGTCAAACTTCTTGCCATCCTCAAAGGTGCCGTTGTAATGGTAGCGCACAAAGTCCCCCATCTGCACCTCCCGGGGACAGGCCCTGGGGATGTGGTACCGCTCGATGACCACGTCTTCGAGGGGAGCCCCCGCAGGACTGGCGTGGCTCAGCCCCCTGCCCACAGCCTGCAGCAGCAGTAGCAGCAGAGGGAGCCGGCGGAGGGTGGAGCTGGGGGGCTCCTCGGTGAACATGCTGCCTGCTGCTAGGACCGCCGGCAATGAGGGCCCGAGCGCGGGCGCCGGCTGCCTTCCCCCTCCTCCCCAGCTGGCTCCCCCTCTTCCTGTCCGTCCCTACACCCGCCCTGGCTGGTCCACGTGGAATGGGGGCTGGGGAGACTGAGCTGGCTGGGCGGGGTGGGTGGTGGTGGAGGAATTGGAGGAGGGGGCGAGGCTGAGAGCGGTGGCGCCAGAGGAATACAGTGCCAGGCACCACCCTACCCCCCCCCCCCCCCCCCCGCTCGCCTTCTTCCTTCTCAGGTCTCCCATCTCCGGGCTGAAGCTGAGATTTGAGACTTGAGGCCTTGGCCGGGGAAGGAGGCCCGGGAAAGATGAGAAGTCCAAGTGGACTTTCAAAACCAGAAAGAAAAAGTTCAGTGTCTTTTTCCGGAGCCCCCGGGTCCTAAAGCCGGCCTTCTGGCGCTGTCACCCCGCAGGTCCCCCCAAATCTAGGCCGGGCCAGGTGAGGCCTGGAGCGTACTGGCCCCAACTGACCACCTCCCTCGGGAGGCTTCTTCAGGGAGGGGCGTAACAAGTGGGGGGGCGCAGAAGAGGGCGGAACGGGACCAGGTCCCGGTGGCCCCTCCCTCTGCTCCATCATCTTAAAGGGGTGCAATGCCCAGGGGAGGGGCTTTCCTAGGCTCCCCATCTCTGGTGTGAAACGTTGTCTCAGGCGACCACCCGCCACCTCCCAAGAGCAGGAGATCGGCTCAACGGAGGGGAGGGGTCAGGACACTCCAGAGCCCCCTCTGCAAAGAAGGGGGCACTCTCCCCAGTGCCCGGCGCTAAGACCCAGCAGGCCCGCCCGCCCCGCGCCTGCCCGTCCGCCCCCGGGGCCGGGCCGCCCTTGGAGCTGGGCAGAAGCTCCGGGCGCGGTGGGGGCATGGCTCAGGCGGCGTGGGGGCTGCTGTGGCTGCTGTTGGGCAGCGCCGGGGCGCAGTACGAGAAGTACAGCTTCCGCGGCTTCCCGCCCGAGGACCTGATGCCGCTGGCCGCGGCCTACGGGCACGCGCTGGAGCAGTACGAGGGCGAGAGCTGGCGCGAGAGCGCGCGCTACCTGGAGGCGGCGTTGCGGCTGCACCGGCTGCTGCGCGACAGCGAGGCCTTCTGCCACGCCAACTGCAGCGGCACCGCGGCCACCCGGCCTCCGCCGCCCGAGCCCGACGCCACCGGCGCCCACGACGACTGGGCGCGCGAGCTGCGCCTCTTCGGGCACGTCCTGGAGCGCGCCGCCTGCCTGCGGCGCTGCAAGCGGACGCTGCCCGCCTTCCAGATGCCCTACCCGCCGCGCCAGCTGCTGCGCGACTTCCAGAGCCGCCTGCCCTACCAGTACCTGCACTACGCGCTCTTCAAGGTGCGCACGCCCCGCCCGCCTTGGCCGTACCGCGCCAAAACGCACCAACCCCTTGGCTGCCCTGCTCACCCCGCTGCCCTCGCCTCTCTCCCCCCGACCCCGCAGGCCAACCGGCTGGAAAAGGCCGTGGCCGCCGCCTACACTTTTCTCCAGAGGAACCCGAAGCACGAGTTGACCGCCAAATACCTCAACTACTACCGGGGCATGCTGGACGTGCCAGACGAGGCCCTCACCGACCTAGAGGCCCAGCCCTATGAGGTGCGGGCGCGGGGCAGGGATACGGGATCCTGGCAGGTCCCCATCCCTACCCCACTGACCCTGACATCCGCCCCCCACCACGCGCTCCCCCAGGCCGTGTTCCTGCGGGCCGTGAAGCTCTACAACAGCGGCGACTTCCGGGGCAGCACGGAGGACATGGAGCGGGCCCTGGCCGAGTACCTGACCGTATTTGCCCGCTGCCTGGCCGGCTGCGAGGGGGCCCATGAGCAAGTGGACTTCAAGGACTTCTACCCAGCCATCGCAGGTATCTGCCACTCAGACACCTGGGCCGGCCTCTCATCCACATGGCCTGCACACCTGCTCGAGGAGGGCTGGTACCCCAGACCTCAGGGAGCCCTGGGTCAGAGCAGCCAGAGACCTGGGTGTGGGAGGTGCTGGATCAGGCACAGAGGGGGCGTCCTAAAGGGGCCCGCCAAGGTTGGGCTCACAGAGGGCCATGCAAGTGCAAGGGTGAGAAACAAGGTGTGTGCAGAACAGTTTGTGGTGGAAAGTTATACCATGTCTTAAGGTCTCGAGCTCCAGGTCCCCCAGGCAGCGCTATTCTGAGCTTCTCCCGCCCCACAGCAGGAGGAGGGAGCTGTCAGCGCAAGACCAGCTCCTCACCTGTGCCTCCCACCCCCAGACCTCTTTGCAGAGTCCTTGCAGTGCAAGGTGGACTGTGAGACCAACTTGACCCCCAATGTGGGCGGCTACTTCGTGGACAAGTTTGTGGCCACCATGTATCACTACCTGCAGTTTGCCTACTATAAGTGTGAGTCTCCTGGGGTGTGGGAGAAGGGGCAGGGAGCCCACACCTGCTAGTCACTTGTTAGCAAGCAAGCCCTGTCTCACCTGACCCTCTCGCACGGCTGGACGCACTTTCAGATGTGGACATTGAGCCCCATTACTCACATGATGAAAAAAAAAAGTAGCACAGGATCTGGGGTTTGTCCTCCTGGAAAAATGCTATGGTCAAGTGGGCAGCCCCAGGCTTCTTGCAACAGGGAGATGCCCAGATTGAGAGACAGGTTAGAGTTGGAGGGAGGAGCGGCTGAGGGTGGGGTGGTGGGGAGGGACAGGCAGGAGACCTTTCATGGGTGTGGACAGCCAGGCCGCTGCCCCAGCATTCTGCAGCTGTGCCCGCTTGGGCAAGCAACATCACTCCTCCATGCCTGAGACCTAGATGTGGCAGCATGGTGAGGCTTTCTGGCGTTTGCCTAAAACACACTGGTTGGTGTCATTACCAGACCGGAGAGGATCCCTGGGGGGTGGGGGCAGAGGTGGGGGGCAGGGTATGTGTGTGTGTGTTGGGGGATGCTAGGGCCACACCCCACACCTGTGCTGCTGCAGTGAACGACGTGCGCCAAGCCGCCCGCAGCGCCGCCAGCTACATGCTCTTCGATCCCGGGGACAGCGTCATGCAGCAGAACCTGGTATATTACCGCTTCCACCGTGCGCGCTGGGGCTTGGAGGAGGACGACTTCCGGCCACGTGAGGTGGGCACCGCCCTCGGAGGCTCCTGTCTATCAGAACCAATCCAAACTGGCCTCCTCGAAAGCCGGGAAGAGGAGTCCTGGTTCCAGAGCTCAGCCCCTCCGCTCTGGGGTCCCGGAACCATCTCCCATTCTTTTCAAGTCTGCATGAGGTTGGGGTACTGCCCACTTCACCAGCACAGACCGGGTCTGCCTGCTTCCCTCTTCCCCTGCGCTTCTTCCCCAAGGACCTCCCCCCACCTCTTACCCCAAATCAGCTGAGGAAACCATCTGGGATCTTGATCAACGCTGATAGCAGGGCACTTGGGGCCACAGCCACCTTCCTTGTCAGTGGCAGATATTGCTAGTCAGTTGGGGTGTTCTTTCTTCCTGGCAGGTATGGCTAATCGATTTGGGGCACTCTTTCTCCTTGACTCTGAGAACACTACTTAACACAGTACTCCAAGCACCTACAGTTATTCATTCTACCTTGGATCGGCCCCCTGCTTCTCGTTGCAATTTTAGTAAATGTGCTGCCGAAGTGAGCACAGCCCCTGCTTCTCATCCCTGACCTGGAAGAGGCCCAGTGGAGCCAGATCTCAGGGCCTGTCTCCCTGCCATCTGGCAGCAGAGCCCAGCTCACCCCCTGTGCTTGTCCTCTTCCAGGAAGCTGTGCTCTACTACAACCAGACCTCGGAGCTGCGGGAGCTGCTGGAGTTCACACACATGTACCTGCAGGCAGACGACGAGGTGAGCAAGGGGCTGCTGTGGGTGCAGGCGTTTAGTCCGGCCAGCAGGGGGAGCAGGAGAGGTCCGTCCGTCCTTCATCTTCCCTTCCCTGCCCCTCAGTGGCCAGTCTCCTGTGCTCTGGGCTAGGGGGCAGGCCACTCCCTATGGTGACATGTGAATGAACGAACCCAGAAGTGAGTGACTGAATACCTGTGGGGCTCCCTGGGATGGACCATGTGATTCTGAGCGAAGCTCTCGCAGCCTGCATTTCCCCCAGGAGCTGCTGCTAAGTGCCACCCTTTACCCCCAAGTCCATCAGACACGGAGCAGGACCTACTCTGTCAGTGCCCAGGTGCAGCAGCCTGGCTGGAAAGCCGCCAGGAGAGTCCTAGCTGATTCAGTAGAACACCCATGTGTCCCAGCTACAGTAAGCGAGTGTGCAAAGCACTTGATTTATAAGCAGTGGCATAGGCACTGGGGGATGAGGGGGGGGGTGATACATGCCTGCTGTTAACCAACCTCCTGGCTTGGGGCTGGAAGAAGTCCATGAAAGGTGCTGTGGCTTTCCCCAAGCAGCTTACTCTATGTGCTGCTGTAGAGGCCAGCACGTGGGCCCCATGGTCAGCGTGGGCATCATCCTGGAGCAGGTGGCAGCAAGACTTGTCCAGGCACTGAGAGAAGATGCCTTGGCCGGGGAGCAGCAGGTGCACTGGGGAGCTCGCTGGGAGGCTTAGGCTTGGAAGACAGGGCTGCAGATGCCTGTGGGTGGAGCCTCGCACTGCTGTTGGACAAGGGACCTGAGCCTGGAGAATGAAAAATAGGAGCAGAGGTCCCCTGGACCAGGCAGGGTCCTATCTGGACTGCGGTTTCCTCTTCTCTCCTGTAATGTAGATGGAGCTGGAAGAGCCAGGGCCATCTCCTGAGGCCGAGGAGCCCCCGTCTGATGCTGAGTTTGAAGGGGAAGGTGACTATGAGGAGGGCCTGTACGCCGACTGGTGGCAGGAGCCGGACGCCAAGGGGGATGAGGCTGAGGCTGGTCAGTGATGGGTCCCTGTGGGGGGGTGGGATTCATGCTGCCCGGGATGGAGGTTGGGAACAGATCTTCCCCCTGGGAGCCCTCCTTTTGGGATATCCAGCCTGTGAGCCAGCCTCCTCCTGGAGCCGGGACCAGTCGGGACCTGGCCCTGCCTACCCAACCCTCCTGCCGGGACAGCACCCAGACACCTGTTGGGAGGCGGGGCTGACACCAAAGTTGCTTCTCGCCCTTTCCAGAGCCAGAGCCGGAACTAGCCTGAGAAGGACCCCACTTCCCACTGCACCCAAGATCTTGGGAAGCTTGGGCTCAGCGGCCCCGCCCTCGCCAACCTGGGCAGCAGACAGGAATATTTATTACAAACCTCAAAGGGACGTGGCTGATCCCGGCCCACCTGTGAGTGTGGCTCCACTCAGGCTGTGTCCTGCCTCGTTGGCGGTGCTGCAGGACACTACGCAGGCTGGAGGGGCTCTGCTCCTCCTCGGATGGACACTCTCCTGCAGGCGAGGGATGCAGCCACTGGCTGGAAGCTCAGCGGGAATTGCAAGGGGACAGGCACACTTGGAGAGCACCACGCCGGAAGTCCAGGGGTCGGGACGCACAGACAGTGGTGCTCAATAAAGTCTATTGTCGGAAGAATCACAGCTGCTAGGGTCCTGTCTCCTGGTTTCTACAGTGCAGTGGGCAGGGCTGTAGTCTGGCTGGCAAACCGCGCCCCCCTCATCCCAGTCTGAGTGAACGGCGTGTAGGTGTGGGCCGGCCACCAGGGGGCGTGAGAACACAGCCTTCCTGCGACTCCTGGGACTACTGCGGTGTCAGGTTTCCAGGGTGGGAAGCCCTGCGTTTTCCTAATCCTGCATGACGTCTCTCTCGAGGGACTGTGGGCATTTGCTTCTTGTGTTCTTTGGGCATTTTCTAACCCGGACTCCCTACAGCCAGGCCGAGCTGCCACACCCTGCCTTCTCTGGCCCTTCATCATCATCTCCTCACTCCAGGTAGAGTTGTGGCCCCAGCTCAGCATCAAGAGGAGCCCTAAGGATCATGCTCTGTGGATTTGGGCATTTGGGGTACGGTAGGACAGCCGGACCCCTCTTGCCCAGTCTTACATCATTTCTGGGAAGGGGAGGACAAGAATGGCACCCAGTAACTCACTGATTGCTATGATGCACCCTCCCTTTCCCACAGCAGGGAGGCCAAAGGGGCCTCTAGAGTAGGGCTGGGGGACCTGGTGCCCAGGCAGCCCGGGGCCAGTTTTTTCCCACTGTCCACACTTCTGACCTCTCCGGAAAGCAAGAGGCAGAGGCAGCTTCCTGTAGGAGGGTAGAGTCAACGCTGGGAAGCTCGAGTCTCATGGCCACATCCCTGCACACCTCTCAGATGTGCTAGGGGACCTGCTCGGGGGAGACTCCTCCTCCACCGGCCCCCACCATCCCAACACAAGCGCCTTCCCTAGGGCTGGAAAGGCCAGAGTCTGCTTCTGGGGTAAGGGCTGGGTCCAGGCTGGGATTTGGTGACCTCACCCTTCCCTCCACCCACGTCCCTGCTTTAGGTGGGTCTCCCAGCTCCCGGCTGCTAGGGTGGCTCCACTCCACCCTACCCCTTTCGGGCTATGTGTTGCCAGTGCTCACTGCAGCCCTGCCTGTCTGGGGTGTGCTGGAGCGCGTCTGGGCAGACTGGCACTGTCATGAGTCTGTGCTTTGGAATCTGACAGCTGGGCGTGGGCCTGGGAGAGTGAGCCCATGTGCTCAGGTGAGCATGTGAGGGTCTGAAGGTATCCCCAACACCACGTGGGGGCAACCCCCATTGGCTCCCTCAGCACTCACCCACTGAGCATCTGTTAGATGCTGGGCATGCAGGAGTGACCCCAATAGAACAGTCACCTGCCCTAGGGGAGCTTGTGTGCTGGCAGTGAGGAGACACAGGGAATGATAGATAATAGGGCTGGGGGAGGAGGCAGGGGGCTCAGGTGAGAGGCCACCGACCAAGGGTGCTGACCCATGTGTGTGTCCCTGTGTACATATATGTGCATCTGTTCTCTGGGCCCTTACTGAGCTGTCGGTCCCTCCCACCCCTCCCCACTGCCAGCCTGTGTCTCCCCTTGCCCAGCCAGCTCCCCAGACCGGTGAGACCGAGTCCCTCTGGGGCCCTCCTGCCCAGTGTCCCAGCCCCACCCAGTCCACATGCCCTTGCTCCTTCACTCCTCCTGGCTGGCTGGCTGAGCCCATCTCCTCCCTCTGCCCCAGCACCTCACTCACACCACCTCATGGTCCTAGGATCCTAGCACAGTGGAGAGAAGGGGGGCTGGGGACACCACCCTTGTGCAACAGGAATAGACTCAGAGATGTCCTGGAGACCCCAACCCGAGAACTTAGCCATCACAGGATCCTAGGTGCCCATGGGTGCCAGGCCATATGGACAAACAGCACCTCTCTGCTCCTAACCCACCCCCAGTGAGGTTGAGAGTCCAGAAACAACTTGTCCCTGGTTCCCGGGAGTGCTCGGTGGCAGGGTTTGGACCTTTCCTCCCTAAATCCGTGCTGCTCAGGGAAAGAAAGAAAATGGCAGGAAGGAGGGAAGGAGGGAGAGAAGCAGGTGACAAACCTCTCTCCCTGTCATCTCCCAGGAATTAGACCTGATCTTAGGGGGCCTGGGGCAAGAGCTGCTGGGGTGCCTTGGGGGTAGCCACTTCCTGTGTCCTGGGGGGTGATGGTCCTCCCAATAGTTACAAAAACCCCGGTAAATTCCAATGGAAGAAATTCCCCTCCTAGATCAGGGGCCTTGCAGTCTCACCCTGGTGCAGCAGAAGTGTCTTCCCTAGGGGCACACAGCGTCCCTCCCCACATCTGAAGGCTGTGGCCCTGAGGACACCAGTTCACCCTGACAGGATGTGTCGGGTGCCCCAGGGCCCACGCCCCCATCAGTGTCTTCACCACAGTCAGTTCTGGCTGCTGACCCCAATTCTACAAATAGGGAAACTGAGGCCAGAGAGTGTAGGCTGAGCCCCCCAGGGCCAGGGCTAACTCAACCAGGCTGGCATAGTCCTGCCTAGCTGCGCTCATGACCAAGTTCCAGGATGACCTGGGCTTTGGGTGGGAGTGTGCTGGGGGCCACTGAACCAGCCCCAGCCCCAACCCTAGGCCCGACCCGTGACCACATCACCCCATAATCACCACCTGCCTAGGTCCCCACTGGCGCCAGGTGCCTGGATAGTATCTCCCTGTCCCCTCAAATAGCCCTTGGGATGGGAGCACCTGATGTGCCCATTACTCAGGTGGGGGGCATGGAGGTAAAGTGAAGGATTTGCTTGTTTGTATGTCCTCCCTCACACGCACAGTGAATTTGACCCTCTGACTCCCTGTGAGGCTGCGAGACATGCTAAGCTGGGTTGCATGCAGAGAGGGGGGCCTGCACACCCTGACACTTTCCGGTTTGGGTCACTCTTCACACGTGTCCTGTTTAGAAGGAAAGCACAACGTCATGTTCTTGGGGGTAAAATGAGGGGTCAGATTCAGCCCGTCCTGGTGGGCCATCTGTTCTTTCTCCCTGCACACCTCTGGGGGGCTGGGGGTGGAGGCACAGCATGGGTGGGACTCAACAGAGGGCCTCACAGCCCAACAGATGTCCCTTGACATGTCATTTAAGGTTTTACTTTATTGGGCCTGGCACGGTGGCCTAACGGCTAAAATCCTCACCTTGAACGCCCTTGATCTCATATGGGCACCAGTTCTAATCCCGGCAGCTCCGCTTCTCATCCAGCTCCCTGTTTGTAGCCTGGGAAAGCAATCGAGGACAGCCCAAAGCCTTGGGACCCTGCACCCGTGTGGGAGACCTGGAGGAGGTTCCTGGCTCCTGGCTTCAGATCAGCACAGCACCAACTGTTGTGGTCCCTTGGGAAGTGAATCATTGGACAGAACAGCTTCCTCTCTGTGTATCTGACTTTACAATAAAAATAAAAAAATCTTTTTTTTAAGATTTTATTTAAGATTTATTTTAATTTTTATTGTAAAGTCAGATATACAGAGAGGAGGAGAGACAGAGAGGAAGACCTTCCATCTACTGAGTTACTCTCCAAGTGACCGCAACAGCTGGAGCCGATCCAAAACCAGGAGCCAGGAGCTTCTTCTTGGTTTCCCATGCAGGTATAGGATCCCAAGGCTTTGGGTCATCCTCAACTACTTTCCCAGGCCACAATCAGGGAGCTGGATGGGAAGTGGAGCCACTGGGACATGAGCCGGTGCCCATATGGAATCCTGGAGCATGCAAGGCGAGGGCTTTAGTTAGGGTACTGGGACAGGCCCCAGGATTTAATTTTGTTAAAAAGTTAAAGAGAGACAGAGAAACAGATCTTCTATCTGTTGGTTCACTCCCCATATGGCTACAATAGCCAGAGCTGGGCCAGTACAAAGTCAGGAGCCAGGAGCCTCTTCTGGTTTCCCATGTGGGTGCAGGGGCCTACCCATTTGGGCCGTCCTCTGCTGCTTTCCCAGGCACATTAGCTAGGAGCTAGACAGAAAGTGGAGCAACCAGGAGTGTATCTGGCATCCATATGAGATGCCAACACTGCAGGCAACTGTGTTACCTGCTATGCCACGGTGCTGGTCTCATATTTTATTCTCAAAGATTTATTTACTGGGAAGAATGACAGATCTTCTGAAGCCAGGAGCTCCATGCAGGACTCCCTTGTGGGTGGCAGGGGCCCACTTTTGGAGGCCACCTCCTGCTGCTTTTCCCATGTGCATTAGCAGGGAGCTGCTTTGGAAGCGGAGCAGCCGAGGTCTGGAACTGGTGCTCTACGGGATGCTGGTGTTGCAGGCAGCGGCCTAACATGCCGCACCACACGGCTGGCTCCTACATTTTCTTAACGTTACATTCAAATGAAGCGTTGCACCCTGCCACGGAGACAGGGTAGGGGAAGCATAACATGACTCTAACCTTCAGCACAATGATTTTTGATAACCGCATGCGATTTATTTACTTACACATAAACTGGTCAGCAACAAAATGGACAGGGCTCTGGCCCTGGAGCCCCTTCCCCCCTACCCCCGCTTCTATTTCCCACTCTCTGAATCCTGCTGGCTTCTCTCCAGTTCTCTGACTGGCAGTCTGGTGGGGTCTCCTGCCAGCCTCACCCCCTCCCCACCTCCAAATTCTCTGTCAAGCCTATAAATTATCCATGAGCTGTTAGTTGGCTGCCTCCTCAACTGGAAGCTGAAGGGCTGATGAAATATTCAAGGATCTCAACTTTCTGATTCCCTGGAGGCCTGCCGCGGGGCCTGAGGCCTCTGCATCCTGCCCCAGTTCCCACCCTGGGAAGAGTCCAGGCTGGGAGGGCAGAGGGGTGAGTCTATCGGTGTGACTGATGGATGGCTGTGACTCAGGAAGGCCCAGGAGGGGCAGGGCCAGCTCTGCCCTCCCCCAGCCGATCCATCCCTGCTTTGAGTGGGAGGAGGGAAGTAGACTGGCGGCAGGAGACAGGAATTTGCTTGTGTCAGTTGTGGGGTGTCTCTCTTCCAGGGTCCAGCCCCCATGTCCTCTGAAGTACAAGGAACAGGGGCGCTCTGCTGATGTGACTTCTTGCTCTACCCAAGGGCTCCACAGGTGAGAAATTGCTGTATGGCTATGCACACACACGTACACACACCCACACATGCACGTGCACGCACATGGGAGGTGTGGCCTCCGTGGGAAGGCCACCTTGTCTGGGCTTGCAGGGGGGTGGAGGGAGGGCAGGATGACAGGGTGGGTGGGGCCCAGCTGTGTCAGCCCGTGCGTGGAGTCGCCCAGGCCAGCAGCAGGAAGAGAGTGACTCAGGTGGTGAGGTCGCCCTCGCCCCCAGCCTCCTGGGGATCCACAGCCGCTGTTGGGTGCCTGTCCTGTGGGGCCCCAGAGGCTCTGGGGCTGGGGCTGGGGGTGGGGAGAATGGCCAGGGGTCAGCCGCTTCTGCAGTCTCTCCACCACAGCTGGCATCTCCTCAGCTCTGTACTATTTCTGGCTGGTCCTATCTCGGTTGTCTCGTCTCCCTGTTTTCCTTCTTACATTCCATTCCTGCCCACACACCGTGCAGGGAAGTGTCACTGGAGCCACCTCTGCAATTAGGAGCCCTCCCTGGCTGGGCTCATAGGACACGCCCACAGGCTGTGGGCAGCCTCTGGCCTCTGGGCTCCTCCCCTGAACAAAGTGCAAGTGAGGAGAGCATGCACCTCTCCATCCTGCCAAGTTCTCACCTTTAAAAAAAAATAAAAAAAATATATAATATATATGTATAATTTATTTATTTGAAAGGCAGAGTGACAGCGAGTGGGAGGGAGAGAGATCTTCCATCTACTGGCCTACTCCCTAAATGGCCACAAACCGGCTAGGCCAAAGTCAGGAGCCTGGTCAAACACTTAGGTCATCTCCTGATGCCTTCCCAGGTGCATTAGCCAGGAGCGAGGTTCTAGGGGACGCCAATTCCCCAAGTAGTGGCCACACCCCCTCTGAGGTCTTGCACACCCATCCCACCCCACTACAGGATTTCCTAGGAGCTTATTTGGGTTCCCTATCCCCTGCGGAGTTTGAGCGCCTGGGGCGCTTCTGGGCCTAATGTCCTCTCCCCAGTCCTGCCCCCAGCAGCTGTAGGCAGGGGCAGGAAGAGGCAAGGAGGCCCCATGGGTACAGTTCTAAATGGGGTACAGTTCTAAATGAGTCCCAAAGCAAGCACCCGTGCTGCTGTTTTCTGAGCCTTCCTTGTAGAGGAAGACACCTCCACAGCCACCTGCAGGGCCCAGAGGGCACTGAGTATTAACTGAGCTACTGACCAGGCAGCCCAGGGAGGACTCCCCTGCCCACCAGCCTCCCCTGCCCTCCACACCTCTTGCCCTACCCCCAACACATTGACATCCAGGCTACGTCCCCTCCTCCCCACTGTACCACCACTGTCCTAACTGCTTTTGTCACTCCCTGGCCTCAGTGTGTGGGCACACCCTTGTGTGGGATCAGAAGGGACCCCCAGGCTCAGGAACAGGGGCTCAGCTGGCCCTGGGGATATGCATGGTCTCCAAGGGGTGGGAAGTTTGAGGGGGCTCCACCCCTGAGCCCCAGGTGGAGGCCAGTGTGGGAGCCTTGCAAAGGGCACACCTCCAAGATGCCTCTAGCTCCTCGTGTTGCCTTTTGACAATTTCTTATTTATTAGTTTGAAAGAGAGGTAGAGACAGAAGTCTTTCATTCACTGGTTTACTCAGCTTCATGCCCGCAGCAGCCAGGGCGGGGTCAGGCCAAAGCAGGAAGCCAGGCACTTTGTCTGGGTCTCCCATGGGAGGTGCCAGGGACTAGGCTATTTCAGCCATCACTGCTGCCTCCCAGGATGAACATGAGCAGGAAGCCAGAACTGGGACAGGAACGCGGGGCAGCCAGGGATGGGACACAGGAGGCCCAAGGGTTGAGGCAAACGCCTGCCCCATTTAGACTGAAGTCTGTAGGAGGCCCTTCCAGTCTGTTCTCTGAGTGTTGCTGTGAAGCTCGGCATTCAGCTGTTCACTTCAATGCTGCTGATGGAGAAGTGGCTCCCTTTTGGGCCATTGGAAGGGCTCAGGAGGAAGGGAAGGTGAAGGCTGTGTGTGTGTGAGAGAGAGAGAGAGGAGAGGGAGAGGGAGAGAGAGAGAGAGAGAGAGAGAGAGAGAGGGAGAGGGAGAGAGAGAGAGAGAGAGAGAGAAGGGACGCATCTGTCTGTTGATCTGTTGTTTGTGAATGTGAATCGACACCTATGAGTCTGCATCCCCCGGAGGGGGGGAGGAGGGTTAGGGAACTCTGCAAGTGTGGACCTGCCTGCCTACCTGTGTGCGTTCATAGTCTCTGCTGACCCAAACCTCTGTGTTTGGGAAGGAGATCCCTACAAAATCAGCTCTTCAATTAGGGGACAGAAATCCCTCCCCCTCCTGATATGTCCCAGAGGTCTCACAGATGACAAGGGAGAAGTGACGCAGACACATAGAAGGCCAGCCCCCACCCTTCCCCACCCAGCACAGGGCCTCCCAGCCACCGTCCCTCCCCAGCCCTCTCTGTCCTGTGACCTGGGTCCTCTGGGGCAGCTCAGCAGGGCCGCCTGGTGCCTTCTCAGGCCTTGCTCGGAGGTTGCTGTAAGCAGAGGTGCCTGGTTGGCCCAGGGCACCACTTCCAGCCTGCAGCAAGCAGGCACCTGAAGGAGGCTGGGCAGGGGAAGGAGCCCACCCCTCACAGCGGGGGACGGGCTTCCTTCCTGCAGAGCTATGAAGCAGGGAAATCCTGGCCTTTAAGGCTTGGGAGCCTGGGCACTGGCCTTTCCTCCAAGTTCATGGTGTAAGGGGAGGCTGTGATCACAGCAACCCTCGTCCCCAGCACCACCTCCTTCAGGGGAAGCCAATCGGCATAACAGATGGCTTTGTTCCCTAAGTTATGGATGGAGCCTCCTGACCTGGCGGGCTTGTAGTAGATGCTTAAGAAATGAGCTCAAGCCCCATTCCTGCGGGAGCAGAGACCCAGCTCCAAGCTCTCTTTCCGGCTGTGGGTGGTGCCTGCAAGCTCAGCTTCGGGGCTGGCCTGCTGCAGCATGTTCCACGTTCAGACAGGCAAGGGGTTCTCTGGAGAGACGCACACATGCGTGCGCGCGTGCACACACACATCTTCTTTCCCTCCACCGCACCCAGGTTCCTCCACCCCTCTTAGCAGTCTACCAGCCCTACCCTGCCTATTTGCTGAAGTCAGGAGAATGAGGCAGGAGTGAAGCCAAGGCATGGGGCTGGGAGGCGTGTGTGTGTGTGTGTGTGTGTGTGTGTGTGTGTGTGTGTGTGTGTTGATGTGGAGGGCAGCGTGGGGAGGTGGGACGTGGTGGGGCAGGTAGGGTGGGGTAGGGAGGGGAGGAAGTATAAGCCTGGCTCACACAGCAATCTAGGTTGGTAAATGCTTTTCTTAGGCTGCGAGCGGCCCCCTGTGCTATGTGGAAGGGTGGCAAGCAGCTGTCTGGAGCAGGGGTACTGTGTCAGCTGGAGGAGGGCAGTTAGGGAAGTACAGTGGGAGGCCCGGGGGCCCTGGCTGCTGAGGTGGCTGTTGGTTCAGGGATCTTGATCTGTCCTGAGCCGCTTTCAGGAAGACTTCCTGGATGGCGTGGCTTCAGCAAACGGACCATTGAGCCGTCACGCCTTTCTTTGCAGGGGACAGAGGCCAGGGGTGGCACTAGGGTGCCTTTACCACTTGTGCCAGTGGGAAGAGGGACTCTTATACTCATCACTGCCCCAGCGCGCGCACACACAGACACACACACACACAGCTACCGACACTTTGTGCTTAGCTCTCTAAGAGTTGGGACCATTTTGATCTCCTTCGGCGCCAGGGTCTGACCCAGTGACCAGCATACAGTTGGTGCTCAGAGAGAGTGACGTGAGACGGTGGCCCAGTGTCTGGCTCTGATTAGCACTTGCTTCATCATTCACAGGAAGGACATACCCGCGCCATCTGACACTGCCCTCTGCAGCTCGTACCCCAGTTCTTGAGCCTGCTGCCCCACTTCCTGTATTCCTGAGCTGCTTCTATGGCTGTGCCTGCCCACACTCCCACACCTGTCCTATGTCCTTCCCTCTTCCCAGAGTGTTGACCTTGTCCCTTTGGCCTCGTCCCTGTCGCTTCCCCATTGCTCTGACATGATGTTTGTAGCAGAAGGACAAACCTGGGGTTCATTGAGTCTTGAAAATTAGAAGAAAGGGGCTCCTTCCTAAAGATCCCTCTGAATCTTAGGTACCCCCCCCATCTTGCAGACAAGGATTAATTTGTTATCCTGACCATGTCTCAGAATGTCAGCAGCATTTCAAAACAATCGGCACTGAAACTCCGACACTTTCACAAACCAGACAGAGAGGGACAGCACACAGGCGAAGGGGCTTGCCATCAGCAAGTGGCAGAACTCAAACCCAGGTTTTCTAGTTCTGCGTCTTTGCCGGGGGAAAAAAAATCCTAACCCAGCCCAAAGCCTATGAAATGCTATGCAACTATGAGATTACTACTTGGGCGCAAGGATGAATAAGCCCCAAGAAACATCATGCCTGACGCTAACTAAGTAGGCTAGCCAGTGAAGGCGTCTGTCCTTTCCCGTGGGACCTCCTGACTCACCTGTTGAACAGGTAGGGGGAAGGGGACAGTGTTGAGTCTTACCTGCTCAGAGCTAGGGTGGGGCAAGACACACCCCATCCCTTCCATTGGCTTTCTCCTTAAGCTTACTGACAGCCCCTTGTCCAATCAGGAAGGAGGAACTTTCTATCTGCCAATAGATGCAGAGTTAGTATGGTGCCTCAATTGGGAGTCCATCCCCAGAGCCAACTGGCAGTCCCTGGGGCCAATGGCGATCGGATAAACAGAGGCGGCCATGCAAGAGGACTGGGCGTGCGGCTCCGCCCCCTGGCGGGACAGTCAGGCGACGCAGCCAATGAGCTCGCATCCGCGGGTGGGCGTCTCCCTGGAGGCGGGGCCTCGAGGGGGCGTGAGGCGTGGCTTGGCTGTCAGGTCCCTTCGCCTTTTGTTCGGTGACTGAGTTGCTGCCTTGGCCAGAGTCCGGAGCAGCCGCCGCCCGAGCGCGCCGAGTTCACTTCGCTGCCCGCGCCGGCTCCCACCCCGGCCCGATCCCGACCCGGTCCGGCCAGGCTCCACACGCAGGTGCGGACGAGCGGGGAGAGCCAAGGGGCGGCGAGTGGCCGAGGGGGGTGGTCCCCGCCGTGCCCGGCCAGGTGCGGGTTGGGGCCAGACAGCACCACTCTGCACCGGCGGCAGGGGGCGCGCTGGGGTCCTGGGCGCGGCGCCGCGGTGGGGGACGCGCGCGGCCCGGGGCGGAGCGCACCTCTCGCCTCCCGGAGCCGGAGATCCGCGAAGGGCGGGGAGGGGCGGGGGCCGGGGCAGGTGGCTGTGGGGTCGCGCGCCTGCCCCTGGAGCCCGCTGGACGCCGTGCCCCCTGACTCGCCCCGGGCTGACCGGGGAGACTTTGACCCGCTCCGCCCGCCTCCCGGGGCTCTCGCCGCCTTCGGGAATTTACCGTGTGGGAAACTTGCTGCCGCTGGTCTCTTTGGGGCCACCCTCACCCCACACACACGCGTCATCCTCGCCTTCCCTCCCTACTCCCCCAGGCCTGGGTGGGGCCCTATTGTCTGCGCCCGGCTTGCCCAACTGTGGGGGCCACGCACACGTTTTCCCAGGGTCGCGGGCCTCACCTGCCAAGCAGGTGAGCGCCTGGGGTCGGGAGGCCCTGCCCTCCAGCTCCTAGAGCTCTTTGCTCGGTTCTGGCAGGTGCCTGAGCCCGGGCTGCTCCTGCGGATGTAGGATGGGATGACGGAGGGGCTGGGGCAGAACCGGGCTCAGTACCCAGCCAGTGTCCGGCGACCTGGGTAGGGATCTGTTCCTAGGTAATGAGATCTGTGGTCACCTGGCCCGGTTTCCAGTAGCGGTGTCCTCTGTAATCTGGCTGTGGGAACCTAGCTATCTTTCTTCTCTACCTTCTTGATGAAAAAATCACCCAAACAAACTTTCCTGACTGGCAGCTTTTCCCGAGGGAGGGTGCTTCTTGGCCCCTCTGGCCCTGGAGGACCTTCTTGAGGCAAGGCCTCATTCTCCCCCACCACCCCCCAAGCCGGCTCCAGGGCCTCCGCGCCCTGACCTGTCCTCCCTTCCCCCACACCATCCTGTTGGCTGGGTCCCCGGGGCCGAGGTGGGGGTGGGCTGAGAGGGGAAGCAGCTTCTTCCTCTCTTCCTGTCTCCCGGGACCACCACACCCCCTCGGAGGAGGCCTGCGCACGGCAGCTCTCTCCGAGCTCTGCCCCCTCCCCAGGAATGGGGGTGGGGCAGGACCAAGCCAAACTGCGGAAGGTGGGGGACTGAGTATTCTAGTCTGTTTCCCTCTTCTCCTCCAGGACTGGACTGGCTGGGAAGCTTGCTTTCCATTGGATTTCCCAGGGCCCAAGGTGCATGTTCCCGGTTTTTCACCTCCCACCCCCTTTCTGGAGTTTGATGAGGAAGCCGAGGCAAGAGGACGACTTTTCTGCTGGGCTCTGCTTCCTTGCCAAGCTCTCCCCCCGCAGAGCTGCCACAGGCTCCCACCTACCCTGTCCCCCCAATTTCCTGAGCCTTCCTACCGCCCTGATTTTTAAAGAAATCACAAGTGTGGTCGTTCTGGGGAAAGATTTGGAAGCTAACTTCCTTGGGGTGCGGTCAGACCCACCTGCTGGGGGTGTCCAGGGTTTGGGGGAGCCTGGTGAGGGGCTCCAGCCGGGTTCTGCTGGGGTGTGTGAGTGTGTGTGCGCACCTGCACCCAGGGGCCACAGAGTTTGGGCCCAAGTAGCTTGTTTTGCCTCCTGTCCTCTGGCTGAGGTGGAGGAGGGGAAGGCCTTGTAATTTCGTCGGCTAAATGATTAGTTGAGCTAATCTGGTTTTGTGGCTGTGATGAAAAGATAACACCAAGGAAGTATTGCTAGGAGGTGCCTGGAGAAAACTGGCTCCTGACTGGACAGGCAGGGCATGGGGGAGGGGGAAGGTGGGACCCGATTAGTCATCTCTGGCCAGACCAGGCCCTGGCTTGGGTGATCAGGAGGGCGCCACCACCCACCCCTGACCCCTCCCCTCCATGCGGGATCCTCCCCATCCCCCTCCAGAACCTGCAGGCTGCTAGGGCTGGGGAAATGCATTGGCTAGGAACCAAGGGCAGGCTGGGGCTGGCGGTCTTTCTCCTCTCCCAGAGGCCCAAGATCAGGGCGGAGGGTAGGTGTGTGTCCCCTGCCTTGGTATATACTAAGGCCACTGGCCGGTGGGGCAAGCAGGAATGGGAGGGGTTTGCAGGGTTTCAGTCCCAGCTCTCTCCCATGGCCTGGGGAGCTTGGTCCCGGACACTTTGGCAAATGCGGATACTCTTCCCAGCTCTCCAGCAGGTGCCTGGTGGCTGCTCACCTAAGATCAAGGGACAGAGCCTGGGAGGCGGCTCTGTCCTCCCAAGCAGCTGCCCCTGTCTCCCTTCCAGGGAGGGTAATGGAGGTGTGACAAGACCCCCTGCTAAGCCAGTACTGACCTGTGGGTCCTGGTGGTCTGAGCCCAGAACTCTTCCTGAGCTCTGGAATGAGTTTTCTCCGCTTGACCAAGGGAGAACAGAATCCTAGCAAGGTGTGTGTGGGTGGAGGCAGGTTTGTCAAGTGGAGGTGACTCATGTGCTAGCCTCCGCCCTCTGAGCTTGGGGTTTTAGCTCTTGGAGGAGGAGGAAAGGCCAGGGGCTATGGTGGGAGTGGGGTGAGAGGGCAAGGGTCAAAGCTGTGTTGTCCCCCTGGCTGGGCTGTCCCTAATTAGGAAGTGGGAGTGGCCTGGCGTGCTGGGGGCTGGGACTACGCCAAGGAAAGGGTGGGAGTGCAGAGCCTTGCTGCCCTGTCCCCCTTGTTGCCAGCCTGACTTTGTCATGGGCTGGGAGGATGGGGACCCCAAGAACACTGTTGCATGTGGTGCCCTTCTGGCTCTGTGGGTGGGGAAACCATGGTGAGCCAGAACTTTAGTGCTGTGGGCATCCATTGGCATGTTGTTCCCTCCTCCAGACTTGCCGTAGTCTGGCATTGGGACCCCCTGGGTATCTGACCCTGGGATCCAGAGAGGGCTTGGAGGTGACTCCTGTCTGTGGTATGGTTAATGCTGAGCCTGGTGCCAGCATCCTGTGGGTTTAGGGGACCCCAGGCATGGGGAGCAGACAAGGCAGGGCTCTGTCCTGGCTGACCGAGGGTGGCAGGGCTCCAGTGTGCGTTCACTCTGAAGCCACCCGGGACACTGGTACAGGCACTGTACCAGGAGAGGTGGCTAGACACGAGGAAGGACTCCCTACCCCTGTGATTGAGAAGAGTGGGTGCGGATGTGGTGTCGAGAGTTGAGTCTTCTCTGATGAGGGCTGTCCTGCCTAGCTGGAGTCGAGGGGTGGGCTGGGCAGACTGGCCTCTGCAGGGGACTCTACCTCTTAAGAAGAATGACATGTTTGGGGTGGAGAGGTAGGGGTGGGGGTTGAGCTAGGTTCTAGGGACCCTGAGAAGAGAAGAGGCAGGTGGCTGGCTGGGACAGGTGGCTGGAACTTGTTCCTACAGGCGACACCCTAACCCTGGATCTCCCCTGGGATGGATGGGACTAAGGTCTAGAGATGTGGATTGGCCCATTTTCCCTCTGCTTCTTCAGGCCTGCGCAGAAAGCTCTCCACCCACTCGCCTTGCTGGCGCAGGCTCCTGATGCCTCTGCCTGCAGGAGGTCCTTGGGGCGAGATGTTAAGCCCTGGTGTGACTAAGGTGCTTGGGTCTAACCGGTGACATCCAGGACAGGGCCTGGGCATTCAGCAAGCTCCTTCTTTGCAGGGGTGGGGTGGGATTCGACTTCCTCCTAGTCGCATCTGATCATGGGGAAAAACACGGGGTGTTTAGAGAGTAGGACAGGAAGAAAAATCATCTGAATCTCGTCAGGCGATCCCCACGAAGGCCCTTCCCTTTTCTTATTGTCCTTTTGTGTTTTGACTTCCGTCTTGATGAGGTCACGCTGTGTCCACCAGAACAACATTTTAGCCAAACCTTTGTCCCAGTCCTGGTTTGCTCCGGCACGTGTTGTGCTGGGCAGTAGTGAACCGGAACAGGAGAGGATCAGGCCACGGTCCCTGTAGAATTGCAACCTCAGGAGTGGACAGTAGTGCAGAATTGTATCCTCAGGAGTGGACAGTAGCTGGGGCTAGAGCTGCTACTTCTGGTGCTGCTGTCTGAGAACCTGGGGCTGTCCCAGCCAAACAGCTGGGGGAGCAGGAGGGCAGGAAGGAGACCTGGCACTGGCCACCCTTGGCTACTATTCCCTGCTGCCTGCCTGTCCAGGGAGGAGGGGGTGGGAGGATGAGGGAGGCATCCAGGGTGGGGTCATCTGCTACTTTGGGACTCTGCTTGCGGGGTGAGGTGGGGGTAGGTTACCACAGGGAGCCCTGGCCAGGGGAAGCTCAGAGCTTCCTGAGGTCGAGCCACTTGGCCTGGCCACTTCCTTCTCTAGCGAATCTCCTTAGTTTTCCCACCCTGGTTTGTTTGCTTTGGGAAGGGGCCCAGAGAGAGAGAAACAAATGCCAGCCAGAGCAGCTGGGTCACAGTCTGGCCAGCCCATCTCCCTCCCTCTCCCCCTGCCTCAGGGACAGCCACCGCTCCCCCTGCAGCCTGGAAGCCAGGGTTTTCCTCTGGAAGCTTCTCCTTTGCGTCTCCTATCCCCAGCTCAGCCAGCCCAGCCAGCCCAGGCCACTATCACTCCCTCTAGCCTCTGCCCTTTGGGAGTGACTGGCATAAGCAGTGTGGGCTGAGGCCTGGGAACCTCCAGGTACCTGGGCTTTTTCCCTCTGCATCCAACAGCCCCCAGGGAGATGTGGGGCAGGCTGAAGGCTGGAGACCCTGCTCAGCCATTGACTGACTACCCCTGTCTGCGGGCACAGCCCAGGCCCTCTGCGTGTCCCCTGGAGAAAGCTCCCCACTCAGCCCCTGGATCCTCCGTAACTGCGTCCCCGACCCTCGCTCCCAGGGTTCTGGCCTAGGATTGGAAAGCAGTCCCCTCTTCCTAGGTAATCCCTCTACCAGCCTCCTTGCTCCCCCCATAATGCTTACTGGGGCCTTCTGGTCTCCAGAGGGCTCCCACTCCTTCATGCACTGATGTGAGGGAAGCAGTAGCTGGAGCTCCATTTCACAGATGGGGAGAACGAGGCCTAAGGAGATGAATAATGTGCCAGAGGGCTCACCGCCCATGAATGTGGGACTGGGTGAAGCCCCCTTCCTGTCCCCAAATCCCACACTCTCCTGTACCAGCTCCTGGCTCTTTTCTGTCTGTCTGAACCTGGATCTTGGTCTGCACTGGGTGCCCTCCTCAGCTCAGGAACCCCTGGGGAGCCCTGTCCTGAGGCTGAATTCAGCCCAGCTTCTTGGGCATCTGTTCCTGTCCCCGTCCTGGTATCTGGTTAGCACCTGCTAGTCTGCCTGCACTCAAGCTGACTGTGCCGTCACAGACAATCCTGGCAGATGCTGCTGGGTCTCTGATGGAGTTATTCTTAAATCTGGGACCGGGGTGTTTCTCTTGGATGGAGGAAGTGGGAGTGCAGGGCAGGGGTACCCTGGGCAGCTTCCATGCACGCCTATGGATTCTCACCCTCACTGGAGTGCAGGGTGAGCTTCTCTCTTCCTGTCCTTGTGCTGTCCCCACTCCATCCTCCGGTCCTGGACAGTCCTCCTTCCTGCAGGCACACTGCGAGACAAAGGCCCTCCATTCAATTCAGAATCCCGGATGCGGATACATGGGCAGGGCTCCTGTCTGTCTCTCCCACTCCAGAGAAGATCTGACTGCAGGCCCAGGCCCAAGAGGGTGAGACCAGACTGGGTGTGTTCTGGGCCTTGCAAAACCAGCACTGCTGTTTCTTGTGGGCAGTTCTCCCTGTTCTGCGACTGCTTGACGGTGCTACCTGAGTTCTCACATGTAATCTTCCTGCTGCAGGTGCTGCTCTCCCGTCATCTTTTCTTCCAAGAGATTTCAGCTGCCTTCCAGCTCTATTCTTGCCCATCCTCTGCCTTCTCTCTCTGCTGTGGGAGTCCTGGCTCCTTATTCTTAGACTCCTGGACACCAGCATCCTCTTGGGGCCTCCTCCAGTCCCCTCCCCACTTTTTAGAAGATGAAGCCCAGAGAGGGACAAAAGTGTCCCAAGGGCCCCCAGCAGGGACTAGAAGCTGGGATCGTAGTGCATCACCAAGGGCTTTTCCTTGTGGGCATTCCTGGATTCCGTAGCCACGACCCTCCTGGCTGGAGAGCTGGTCACACCAGGGAGGCTGACCCACATGTGAGCTGAGCGCCCCACTTTCTCCAAGGGGAGCCTCAGTTTCCTCCCGTAGAAATAGGAAGCCACAGAAAGACTACCAGGGCTGCTTTTGCATTTGATCCTGTAGGCAGGAGGAACCCTCCCCCGTGGCAGTGTCTCCAAGGTTAATGCCTCCGTGTTTACTGCTCCAGTTTCACCTTCTTCCTTCTCCAGGGCCGGGCTCTCCAGTTTTCTGCACTCCTCCCAGAGGTGGCCTCTGTGGTGGCTCCTCTTCCCCCCACCCCGCCCCCGCAACCACCACCCTAAGATCCCCTGTTCTTTCCTAGGGTTTCCCTGTCCTGACCCCCCATGCCAGGGCAGGACTAGGGTGGGAAGTCAGGAAGGGCCTGAGTCCACCTTCTCCAAGGCTCCCTCCCTTCCTCCCCACCCCCACTGTTTTCCCTTTGGCTTTTTCTGATGTCCAGCATGGGCGGAGTCGGGGGCAATAGCCAAGCTCTGGGAATGGCTGGGAGCAGCTGTGCGCACCTGGCAGCCCTGCGCCTGCTGCGTGGTGCACTAGGTCTGCTTCTGTTTGCAGCCGAAACTCTGAGTCACTCTGGGCGGTGGGAGAGGAGGCAGGAGGCAGCTGGGAGCCGACGGGGCTCCTGCCCCTGCCTGTTGCAGGTGTGTTCTGGGCAGGGGTGAGGCTGTGCATGGCCATAAAAGGCAGCCAGACCTGGAAAGTTGTTCGTCATCCTCCTCCTCCAGGGTGGCACGGGGACTGTCATCAGTAAGGCCTGTCCTCTGCTCTTTGTTCTTAGGTGGGGCTGGGTTGCACTAACCTTCAGGCCCTCCCTTGCCCTCTCCTGGTCCCCGTTTCACAGCAGTACAGCTAAGACTTGGTATTGCCCTGTCTCCTGAGTAACCCAGCCTAGGATCTACTTGCTCTGCAAGGCCACCCTGGGATGTACAAAGGACACAGACCGGTGCCACGCCTGCCTGTGGCTGCTCCTGGCTCTGCCATTGCTCTCTTGCATTTTTTTCCTCCCTTCCTTTCGATGTATTTATTTAACTTGAAAGCGTTACAGAGAGAGCAAGAGGGAGAGGCAGGGAGATCGTGCATCTTCTGGTTCACTCCCCAAATAGCCACAACGACCAGGACCAGAGCTGAGCAGATCCCATACCGGCAGCCAAGAGCTTATTCTGATTCTCCCATATGGGTGCAGGAGCCCAACGTTTGGGCCATTCTCTGGTGCTTTTCCAGGCCTTTAACGGGGAGCTAGATTGGAAGTGGAGCAGCCGGGACCTGAATTGGCACCCTTATAAGATGCTGACACTGCAGGATTAGCATGCTGCAGCCCTGGGCTCTGCCATTTCTAGCCTCAGTTTCCATGTTTGTAAATGAGATTGCAGTTCCTGAGGATGGTAGCATTGGCAAGAGGCCTGGCTCAGGACAGATCCCCACACCATCACAGCTTCCCTCACCTCCCTCTACAGCAGCTGACCTCTGCAGGTCACTTCCCAAGATGATAGGTGGGGCCAAACCCACACCAAGTGGTACCCAGCAGGTGCAGGCTTCATTAGCCTTCAGGGGCTCACCACAGGGCAGGGTGGGCTCCCCATTGGCAGCAGCCACCCTGGAGGTGCGTCCCATCCTGTCACCTTTGTTTGAGGGTGAGGGGAGGGGACCTGGAGGAGGCTGAGGCAGTGATGAGGGAAACCGCTTGAACACCTGCTGTATGCTTGGTCCTCAGGACCCCCTTCCAGGGTAGGATGGTGGTGTGACCATTTTGCAGATAAGGACACTGAGGCTCAGCCGAGGATTGCTGGGGGCCGGGTCAGTAGCTGAGATGAGAGTCAATCCGTGGCTCTCAGAGCTGGAAGGTAGTGGGGTAGGGTGGAGAGTGTTACTGGGGCCCCTTGCAGCACTCTGGGAGCTTGCCCCACCTGCCGGAAAGTGACATCTAGGAATCTGCGGGAGCCTGGGGGACTATGAGAAACCTGTCTGACTGCTCTCCGCCCCGCCCTCCATTGGCCTCCTGCCTCCTCCGCAGCCTTTCCCAGGGAGCCCCAGCAGGATGAGGGTAGGCCCTGGGTACCTCTGCCCCTGGGCAAGTGGGTCCAGAGTGTGTGTGTAGGGAGGGCTGTTTGTCTCTTGACTGCCCCCATCCGTGTCTTCCCCTCCATCTGGGCCAGAAGTCAGAGATGGGAACCCAGAACACCTTTCTACTGGTTTCCCCCCCTCCCCACCCCAGAGCTTCACTGGAGCCCCCTCTCCGCCCTGGGGGCCTTGGGCTTGTTCTGTAACCCACTAGGGCCTTGCGGCTGTGGTGAAGGTGAGGGGAAGATGGGCCATGTGCTGGACTGCCCCATGGGGCGGCCAACTCACTGGCTGCTCTTCTCTGTGTCCCAGCAGCCACCATGGAGGTGATGAACCTGATGGAACAGCCCATCAAGGTGACTGAGTGGCAGCAGACATACACGTACGACTCGGGCATCCACTCAGGCGCCAACACCTGCGTGCCCTCCGTCAGCAGCAAGGGCGTCATGGATGAGGACGAGACCTGTGGACGCCAGTACACCGTCAAGAAGACCACCACCTACACCCAGGGCGTGCCCCAGGGCCAAGGTCAGGAGCCCTGGGGGCTGGCACCAGGGATGGGATGTTAATGGGGAAGAGGCGGTGCTGTCAGAATAAACAGAGGTTGACTCTAGGGGACCCTGATTCTAAGGATCCTGTGTAATCTGAGGGTGGAGGTACAGCTTCCTTGGGGCCTTTCTGAGAAGCCAGCAGTCTGAGGAGGAAGATGCTTCCCTGTTGTTCCAACAGCCCCAGGTTTGAGGGGAAGGGTAGGCTGCCAGCCTCTGGGAGCCCCTGGCCTGGTGGAGGAGGTGCCACTGGCCCTTAGGGCTGGGGTTCCAGCTGAGGGAGGGGAGGTGGGCCAAGGCTAGGATCCATGGGGGCTGTGGCTGGCTGTGTCTCTTCCCTGACTGCAGGCAGGCCCTCTGGGCTTGGCAGGACCTGGCCCTCTCTGCTGTTAGTGGCAGACAGCAGAGCATCCCAGTGGGAAAGCTGGGTGATGGCTCCTCTTTCCCTACTAATTAGAGGGTAGAACTTCGGCCTCCCTCTCCTGGGGCAGTTTTGGGACAGGGCCCCAGGCGGGGCTGCCAGGTACATGTCTGTGGGACGCCCTCTGTGCACCTGCTCTCTGAAGCCCATTGCCCCGACCTTGCCGCTCTGTGCCTGTTGTGAGGGTGTAATTAGGATCCCTGGCTTATCTCATCCCTGCTTCTACCTGGTGGTTAAGGGAGGACAGTGGGGTAGGGCATCTGTCAAGTGGGAAGAAGAGTGGCATAGCCATCTCCCAGGAGCTGTGGACAGCTGGCTCTGCACCTTCCTCCTGAAACCCCCAACCATTGGGTTCTGAGTTGTGCTAGGGTCAAGTCTCACAGAACGAAATGTGGTGTGTGCATACAAGCTC
Organism: Ochotona princeps; assembly: GCF_030435755.1. Classification (NCBI taxonomy): domain Eukaryota; kingdom Metazoa; phylum Chordata; class Mammalia; order Lagomorpha; family Ochotonidae; genus Ochotona; species Ochotona princeps. The sequence goes on from NC_080848.1 coordinate 16,489,996, forward strand.
TGCACACCTGCCAAGCACCTGGGTCCCTGATGCCATGTCAGTGCTAGGCATGGCTTCGTCCCACATTGCATGGGGAGAAAATGACCAGTACTACAGTTTGTCCACGGTCACTGTAGACACGGTTCTTTTTCAAATGCTTTTGATCTCTGGTTGGTTGGCAACTTGGATATGGAAGACCACAGCTATCTCACTGGATGGCTGGCAAGTGGGGCCCCGTTTTACAGACAAGGGAGCTAAGGGAACTGGCTGCAATTGGATACGCCGGGGCCTGGGCCAGGGCAGGAAGTCCAGGTGGGGCTGTCTGTGTGGCCTGCTCTGTACCCCGATGTGATGCATCTCTCCCTGCCCCAGTCCCTTGCCTGCTGTCACTCAGTCTCTGCCCTGCCGGCCCCTAGGTGACCTGGAGTACCAGATGTCCACCACAGCCAGAGCCAAACGGGTGCGGGAGGCCATGTGTCCTGGAGTGAACGCCGAGGATAGCTCACTGCTGCTGGCCACACAGGTGGAAGGCCAGGCCACCAACCTGCAGCGACTGGCCGAGCCATCTCAGCTGCTCAAGTCAGCCATCGTGCACCTCATCAACTACCAAGACGATGCCGAGCTGGCCACCCGGGCCCTGCCCGAGCTCACGAAACTGCTCAACGACGAGGACCCGGTCTGTGGGAGTGGAGGCGGGGCAGGGAGGGCCAAGGCCGGGTGTGGGGAGGGTGGAGCAGAGAAAGTACTCAGTTCCTCTGAGCTTTCTAGAAGGGTCTCTGACCCATCTGCTGATGGTCTCCCCTCCCTCCCCATGCTCCAGGTGGTGGTGACCAAGGCAGCCATGATTGTCAACCAGCTGTCCAAGAAGGAGGCGTCACGCAGGGCCCTGATGGGCTCGCCCCAACTGGTGGCAGCCGTGGTGCGTACCATGCAGAACACCAGTGACCTGGACACGGCACGCTGCACCACCAGCATCCTGCACAACCTCTCACACCACCGCGAAGGGCTGCTCGCCATCTTCAAGTCGGGCGGCATCCCGGCTCTGGTGCGCATGCTCAGGTAGGTACTCACCTCCCCCAGGCTCCATCTCTAAACACACGCTGAGCAATTGCTGCATGTGGGGTGCAGAACCGTGCCTGGCCTAGCCTGGCAGACAGGTAAACAGCAGGCTGATGCTCAGAATACCATGTAGGCACTGGCTGAGGAAGCTGGGAGGTGGGTCACTCTAGCCACCGGAGGTTGATTGGTGGACGGAGTTTGGCCAGTGATGTTGGAGGGAAGAGTGTTCCAGGGCCAAGGAGGTGCATGTGCAAAATCTCTTGCAAGCTTGATCATTTTTTTACTTTTTTGAAAAAAAAAAAGGTTTTTTTGCATCTATTTGAAAACCAGAGTGAGACAGAGCTCTTCTATCTGCTGGTTTACTTTCCGATAGCTTGGATTGGACCAGACTACAGCCAGACCCTAGAATTCCATCTATATCTCTTCTGTTTGGATGGCAGGAACCCAACTCTGCCTTTTTCCAGAGTGTATCAGGAAACTGGAATGGGAGGCAGTGGAGCTGGGAGACTCAACCCGACATCCCAGTATGGGATGTTGGGTCCCAGGTGGCAACTGAACATGCTGCGCCACAACACCTATTCTGCAACCTTGCTCTTTGCTGGCCTGATTGTCATGCGCTTGGTCTCATTCTCCATCCCCACATACCAGGCTGTGAGGTCCCCAACGGTAGAGCTATCACACACAGGACCTCTCTCACTCGTGGGCTTGTACATGGTAGCTCTTCCCTAATGATGGATGTGGAGGAGGCTGACAGGGTGCCGAGCTGCGGCTGGGAGCTGGGCAGGGGAAGCCAGGGGCCCGGGGGGGAGGGAAATACTGTGTGCAGAAGCACAGGATTGTTGAGATGGTTTGAGCAGAGGGCCATTTGCACAAGGGTATGAGTGTGCAGGATGGAGTGTCCCTATAGATGCCATCCTGGGGGCAGTGGAATTACAAGCCCCTGGACCCTGACACCTGCTACTCCCTACCCCTGCCACTCCCTGCAGCTCCCCCGTGGAGTCGGTCCTGTTTTACGCCATCACCACACTGCACAACCTACTGCTATACCAGGAGGGCGCCAAGATGGCTGTGCGCCTGGCCGACGGGTTGCAGAAGATGGTTCCGCTACTCAACAAGAACAACCCCAAGTTCCTAGCTATCACCACCGACTGCCTGCAGCTCCTGGCCTATGGCAATCAGGAGAGCAAGGTACGCCACCGGTGCAGGGCCTGCCTACAGTCACGGTGTCCCCAGGTTTCCAGCTCGATAGAGGGTGCTCCAGGGAGCATCTCTGAGTGCTCAGCTCTTCCCAGCATGGGAAACGTTCTCATCCATGGACTGAGGGTTTATAGCACTTCTTTTCCCAAACAGCAGAGCAGTTCTGCCCAGAAGAGCTGGACACTCGTCCAGTGCCCTCGGTGGCGATGGGGGTGTGTCACCTCCAGCAGTCCCAGCTTCCGCCGACACTCAGTAATAGTAGCTGTGCTATCTCTGTCCCCCTCCACTTGCTCGTTGCCTGGCCTTGTTCCCTGCCTGTCTTACACTTGTCCTCATGCTCTTTCCCACAGCTGATCATCCTGGCCAATGGAGGGCCCCAGGCGCTTGTGCAGATCATGCGCAACTACAGCTATGAGAAGCTGCTCTGGACCACCAGCCGCGTGCTCAAGGTGCTGTCCGTGTGTCCCAGCAACAAGCCGGCCATCGTGGAGGCCGGTGAGTGTGTGGCCGGGAGGGCCGGGCGGGTGGCCTCTCCCCACTCTCCCCACTGCCTGTGCTGTGGCTGATAACGCCTCTGTCCCCTACCCCAGGTGGGATGCAGGCCCTGGGCAAGCACCTGACCAGCAACAGTCCCCGCCTCGTGCAGAACTGCCTGTGGACCCTGCGCAACCTCTCAGATGTGGCCACCAAGCAGGTGAGTCAGGTGTCGGGGACTGGGGCTCACCTCATCAGCCAGCTGCTCCAGTTTCCGGTCTGGGCGAGTAGCCTTAGGTGTCAGAGGATGCCCAAGGCCTCTCAATCCTCTTCCGGCTGAGGCTAGAATGGCCTTGGAAGACCCCCAGTGCTGTAGCCTAAGGCTCCCTCTGAGGCACTGGGGAAGAGAAGAGGGTTAAAGGTAGACAGTTCTCACTTAGGCCCTGAAACAGGAACCCTAGTCCACAGAGATGGACTAAAAATGTAGAAATAGTTGTGTTTAGTTGTTTGAATAGATGTGTTTAGTTGTTTGAAAGGCAATAAGAGAGATCTTCCATCCACTGGTTCATTTCTTTCTCAAATGCCCACAATAGCTGGGGTTAGGCCAGCCCTAGGCTGGGGACCAGGAAACTCCATCCAGGTTCCCTACCTGAGTGGCAGGGGCTCAAACACCTGGGTCGTCCCCTGCTGCCTCCCAGGTACGTTAGTGCAGAGCTCACTGGAAGGGCAGAGCAGCCCAGACTCAAAGAGGGCTCTCAATGAGGGGACCTCTTCCACAGCTCCCTCCCCAGTCTGTGGCCCTGGGGAAGCTGAGAGACTGACATAGATTCAGTCCTGGTCCCCCAAGACTGCCTGAGCCCCCTGGCCTTGCTGTCTCCCAAAGTTGTTAATGGGTCCCTGACAGGTTGTGGCAGGTAATGGGGAATGCAGAATTTCAGGCGCTCAGGTGAGGCTGACCGCCTTGGACACGATGGGGCCTCGCTCACTGCCTGCCTGCCCATCTGTGTGCAGGAGGGCCTGGAGGGTGTGCTGAAGGTCCTGGTGAACCAGCTGAGTGTGGACGATGTCAACGTGCTCACCTGTGCCACGGGCACACTCTCTAACCTGACCTGCAACAACAGCAAGAACAAGACGCTGGTGACACAGAACAGCGGCGTAGAGGCCCTCATCCACGCCATCCTGCGTGCTGGTGACAAGGATGACATCACTGAGCCGGCCGTCTGCGCCTTGCGCCACCTTACCAGTCGCCACCCTGAGGCTGAGATGGCCCAGAACTCCGTGCGCCTCAACTATGGCATCCCGGCCATCGTCAAGCTGCTCAACCAGCCCAACCAGTGGCCGCTGGTCAAGGTACTGACCCCTGGCTCCCGGCTGCTGCTCTCTGCAGCTGCCCCGGAGGCTGGCTGAGCAGGGCTAAGCCCCAGGTGGGTCCAGGCATGCCCAGGCAGAGCTGTTGGTATGGTGGCCCTTGACCATAGCAGCTCTCATAAGATGAAAGTGTTTGTCCGTATTGTGGTGGCTTAGACCTTGACAGTGGGTCTGATGCAATGATGAGAATTTTTTTTACCCCATGCCCACAAGCACAAGAAACCCCTGGGCTGGCTTGGGAGGCTGTAGGGACCTGTGTGGGGGCTGGGTGTCCACATGCATGAGCCTGTGATCTTTATTCTGTAGGCCCCCTGGGGTCCTCATGTCTAACTCTAGTAGCTCTTAAGAAGGATACGCCATTCTAGAACTGTGTTAGCGCCCAAGCCTGGCCAGAAGGTGTCGAATGGCCCACCCCGGAGCTCGGTCACCTGGCTGCCCTGAGATGTACAGGACTGGGATACGTACTTGTTGACTGGAGGATCCCTGAGGGGAACTGAAGGGAGGCTTTTGGGAGATACCGACTGTACCGTGGGGAGTCTGGGGTGTGAGGAGTTGGGAGACACGTCTCGCTCCCCAGGGCCCAGGGAGTTGAGGGTGGCTAGACTATGAATGGGATAGGGATAGAATCTCCTAGGAAGGGATGTGTGTGTCCGGGGAGCAACAAGAGGCAGGGAACAGGACAGCTGGCACCGGAGTGACGATGTTACCTTGGACTTGGGGCCGGCAGGAACTCCTGGGATGGAGAAGGGTGATATCAAGTGATTACGTACTTTGGCTAATCCAGAGTGAGAGAAACACTCCTGGGTCTGGCCCCTGCTTGGTTCTCTGTGCCTACTGCACAGGGTCAGGAAACCTTGGCACGGCACTGCCCACTGCCCCCAATGGCTCCTGGCCTTAGCTCACATGTGCTCTCCTCTGAGGCTTAAGAGAGGGAACAGGTGGCTTTGCCAGACCAGAGGGGCTCCTGGGAGCCCGGGTCCCTGGAAGAAGAGGTCCCTTCCCAGGGCTGCCCTGCTGGGGATTAGTTGTAGCATGAAAAAGTCATTGGTGAGAGGTTCTGGGGTCGATTATAGCTTGAAGATTGGGTGGGCACTGTGAGAAAAACCTGTGGTATCCTAGTGTCTGTGGGCAGGGCAAGAGAGGGAGAGGATGCAGGCTGGGACATGGAAGTTGATAGAATGTTCTGGAAGGGGGTGTCTTTTCAGTAGAAGATGTGAGATTTAACCATGAAGAGCCCATGAGTTCTACAGAGGATGGGCCACACAGGCCGGGGTGCAGAGTCCTTCAGCATGTCTGTATCTGGACTGGGGGCAGAGATGCTAGGCAGGGAGCAGACACCTGTGGCTGGGAAGCTGAGGCCTTCCGGGGTTTTCTGAGTACCCCAGAGATGCCCCTGATGGCTGCCTCTTCTCTTGCCAGGCAACCATCGGTCTGATCAGGAATCTGGCCCTGTGCCCAGCCAACCATGCCCCGCTGCAGGAGGCCTCGGTCATTCCCCGCCTTGTCCAGCTGCTGGTGAAGGCCCACCAGGATGCCCAGCGCCACGTGGCTGCTGGCACCCAGCAGCCCTACACGGTCAGTGAGCTGGTGGCGGTTCAAGTCTGGGTGTCCCATGGCATGTGCCCATGTGTGGGTGTGTGGACAATGAGGGAGAGGGTTGGTTGCAACCAAAGTCTTTTGGGTGTCCTGGCCACGTGTCAGGGCCACCTGCCTCATGCCCCATGCTCCCTCCCATGCAGGATGGCGTGAGGATGGAGGAGATTGTGGAGGGCTGTACCGGAGCCCTGCATATCCTTGCCCGGGACCCCATGAACCGCATGGAGATCTTCCGACTCAACACCATCCCCTTGTTCGTACAGGTGAGTTTGGGCCAGGTGGGTGGCAGAGGATCTAGCTGCTGGGTGAAGGGCAGAGTTTGGAGTTTGTGGGATGTTGTGAGCACTTTGGAGAACAGCAGGTGCACCACCAGGCCTGGAAGAGACCCGTTTGCGAAGCCCACAGGGTGAAATGGCTTTCTAAGCTCAAAACCAAGAGAAGACAGGAGCAAAAAAAAAGAGGGTTGTTATTATTACTTTTTTTTCTAAGAGAAAAGTTCTCATGTCCACTTGGTTTTTCCAGAGGATGATTCTTTAGCCATAGAGACAAAGCTCCTTACACAGGCGTGGGCAGCAGTGGATGAGGGGGCAGCGCCTGTGGGTGCAGGGGTGAATCGGGGTCGTGGTGCGGGGGTCCTTAAGTGAACCACTTTCGACCCCCTTGCTGGAAAGGGCAGGGCTGCTCACCCACCTTGGAACAAATACCCACTTGGAGATATCCCTGATGGCTGCAGCTTCCATCATTTTGTTTATTTATTTATTTATTTTAAGATTTGTTTTTATTGGAAAGTCAAATATACAGAGAGGAAGATCTTCCGTCCGATGATTCACTCCCCAAGCGGCCACAATGGCCAGAGCTGAGCTGATCCAAAGCCAGGAGCCAGGAGTTTCTTCCGGGTCTCCCACACAGGTGCAGGGTCCCAAGGCTTTGGGCTGTCCTCAATTGCTTTTCCGGGATACAAGCAGGGAGCTGGATGGGAAGTGGGGCTACTGGGACTAGAATTGACACCCATATGGGATCCCAGTGGGTGCAAGGCAAGGACTAGCTGCTAGGCTATTGCTCCGGTCCCTATTTGTTTTTAAGGCAGAATACACACAGATAAGGAAGCGCTGGCTTACTCCTCAAATGGTCTCACTGTCCAGGGCCAGGCCAAATCCCGGACTCCATCTGGGTCTCCATGTGAACACATGGGGCCCAGGACGTGGCTCATCCTCTCCTGTCCTCTGGGTCACATCAGCAGGGAGTTGGGTTAGAAGTGGAACAGCTGGGACTCAATCCAGTGCCCACAGGGATGCCAGCAGGCATTTGAGCTTCTTTTTGTGTCATCTTGGAAGCTGGGCCCTGAAAGTGGCTGAAAAAGGAAGTTTTAAGATTCAGGCTCATAGATAGGAAACTATCCATGTGGTGTGCCCAGTGGACTGCAGCTGGGCCACCTGTGCGCATTCCACCCGCACAGCTGTCAAACTGGCAAAGGAAAGGTAGTTGAGAGAGGCCTGCGCTGGTCAAGGTGTAATCACGTGGGCAGTCTTGGACCCTGCTGGGGCCTTGAGGGCAGCTTTGGGATATGCCCGGGGAACCTTGAATGTGGTCACATCCTGTGCAGGCCTCTGCGTAGGTTATGAGCTAATGTCACTGAACAGATGAGCAGGGACGCAAGTATGGCAGTGACAGCCGCAGGGCCACTGCACCAATGAGATAAGGGACACTGGTTGTTTGCTTGGTTCTTAACGTCTCTGGCGTTGTACCCTTTCTTAATGAACTCAGGTTAAATGTGGCAAGGGGCTGGGCAGGGCTATGTTGCATGCTGCCCGCCCGCCTCCCTCCCAGCTCTGCCCCTGTCGTACCCGTCTCACCGTGCTGCCCTTGCCTGCCCTCTGCAGCTGCTGTACTCATCAGTGGAGAACATTCAGCGTGTGGCTGCGGGCGTGCTGTGTGAGCTGGCCCAGGACAAGGAGGCGGCCGACGCCATTGATGCTGAGGGGGCGTCGGCTCCTCTCATGGAGCTGCTGCATTCCCCCAATGAGGGCACAGGTGAGAGAGGCCATTACAAGGGCTGTGTGGGGTGGCTGGGCCCGGTGACAACCATCATCTGACCCTGTCTTCCCTTTCTTGCTCGCCTAGCCACCTACGCAGCCGCCGTCCTCTTCCGCATCTCTGAGGACAAGAACCCCGATTACCGGAAGCGTGTGTCTGTGGAGCTCACCAACTCCCTGTTCAAGCACGACCCGGCTGCCTGGGAGGCTGTGAGTATGCTGGCTTGCACTGCGCTATGGTGGAGCGAGTGGCACACTGCACGGGGCAACATGTCAGGAGCCCCTAGCTTGCTGTCCATGACATGCTTTTTTGTTTTATAACTGGATCACTTGTGAGAGTTTGTAGCAAATGGAAATAGGGGTTGATCCCCTATTTCTCTTTTTAACTTTTTTGAAGATTTATGTATTTATTTGAAAGGCTGAGTTAGAGAAAGAACATGCGTTCACTGATTGAATTTTCAAATGGCCGATTCCCCCACCCCATCTGTGTGGGTCCACCAAAGTGGCAATTTCATTTTGTCCAGAGGAGGAGCCTGTGTGTGTGAGGAGGGCACAGCTTTCTGGAATCTGCACAAAGGTGCTGGATGGGCATCTTTAGGAACCCACCATCCTATGTTCCTCCAGGGGGTCTTCCCTCTTCCCCCAAGCCATCTCCTCTCTCCCAGCCCAGGGCGGCCAGGTGTGCGCCCTCAGTGCCACCCTTTCCCTGTTCCTCTCTCCCTCCGCAGGCGCAGAGCATGATCCCTGTCAACGAGCCCTACGCGGATGGTAAGTGCCAGTGGCCTCCGGCCCGTGTCTCTGGAAGCCATGTAGTGTCCACATGGGTGCCAGTCTGGGTCCTCTGGCACAGGAGCCTGGGGATGAGGTTAGGCCCCTGGGCACAGGCAGGGATGCAGGAGGTGGCCTGCACACCCCTGCCTACAGCCCCCCTTCTCATCCCCAGACATGGACGCCACCTACCGCCCCATGTACGCGAGTGATGTGCCCCTTGACCCACTGGATATGCACATGGACATGGATGGGGACTACCCCATGGACACTTACAGCGATGGCCTCAGGCCCCCCTACCCCACCGCGGACCACATGCTCGCCTAGCTGCCTCCGCCCGGTATGGCACCTCCTCCTGGCTGCCCTCCCAGCACCTGCTTTGCCCTGTCTCTGTTCTCTCCCTGGGGTGGGGGAAATTCCTATTTGCTCCCTGAAACCCTGGCTCTTTGGAGAACAATGCGTCTGGGGGTACTCCATGCCTCCCAGCCCCTTCTCTCAGAGGAGACACCCAGGCCTTTCTTGGGAAGGGGAGGGTGGTGGGCAGGTGATCCTGGAGTGGCATGGGTTTTTGACCTGCTGTGTCTGCCTTCCTGCAGGTGCGGCTCCTCATTCGAGCGGCCACCCGAGCGGGCAATGTGGGAGACAGAAGTGCCTGAGCCGGGGGAGCCGGGACTGCACCTACTGAGGTCCTCCTTAGGGTCTTTCTTGGGATGGGTTCTGCACCTGCTTTGCTGTCCTGGGTCGTGGGTTCAGGGCCCAACGCCCCTCCCTGCCCTGTGGCCCAGCCACAAAAGCTTCACACGCAAGCCGCCCGCCCACTTGGTGCCCCTAGCTGCCCAGGGCCCCAGCCACGGCTCTCTTTTCTTCTCTACATCTGATTTTTATTAATGAACTAGCTGCCCAAAGTCTTTCAAGGCCCAGGGCCAAGGCCCCAGATCCGGAAATCCAGTTTCTCTTGCAGCAGAGTTCAGGGCTGACCCATGTGAGATGGAGAAGAGGGACCCAGCTCAAGGCACTGCCTGCCTCCCTCTCCAGCAGGCTGAGCTGGCTTTTGGGGTGCTTTCCCCCTCCACGGTTGCCCACTGCGGTGTGTGGTGAGGGGTCCTCTTTTCCCTTCTTGTTTCTGGCCTCACCCCCACCCCCTGCACATGGGTGGGGAGGTTGCTGAGGGGGTCCCAGTGCAGAGTTTTATTATCATCGCTTCATGTTTTTGGTTATTGGTTTTTTGTATAGACCAAAGCAAAGAAAATAAAAGTCACACAGGTAAAATGGGGCTGTGTAGGAGCATGTGTTCCTGGGAGCTTCCTGCCAGCTTTGTCTCCCTGGCTGTGTGGTGGAGGAGTCTCAATAAGGCAGGGCTGGACCATGCTTCCCTCTCCCTGCACTGTTCCCTGTTGGCCACAAGCAGGCGAAAACCCCAGAGAACCCATTCATGTCGTCCATCCTGGTCATGCCCTGCCCAGGGCTGTATACAGACTCCTGGACTCTAGTTGCCTTCTTCCTTGGGCAGCATGGGGAAGGACTGCTCTCCCAGCTTCCTGAGGACCCCGGGCCAGGATGAGGCAGCCGTGGGGAGAGTTGATACCCTGCACCATGGAGCATCCCGGCAGCATGGCCATGAAGGGAAGCTTGAGTCAGGAGGCTGCCGTTGCCACTTGGAACACTCACACCGTTTTTCTGAGGTCTTTAGTCCTGCCGCCTCCACTTCCGATCGGCTCCCAGCTACAGGTGTCTAGGAGGCAGTAGAGGATGGTCGAAGTGTGTGAGCCCTTACCACCCATGTGGACGGGAGTTTCAGGTCCATGGTTTCAGGATGGCCCAGGCTCAGCCATTGTTGCCATTTGGGAAGTGAACCAACTGAGGAGTTTCCCCCACTTTATTTCTCTGGGATTCTGCATTTAAAGTAAATCCTAAAACCAGTCACAACTTGTACCCACGCGGTAGCCTAGCGGCTAGAGTCCTCACCTTGCACATGCCAGGATCCCATATGGGTGCCGTTCATTAATTCCGGTGGCCCTGCTTCCCATCCAGCTCCTTGCTTGTGGTCTGGGAAAGCAGTCGAGGACGGCCCAAAGCCTTGGGACCCTGCACCCGTGTGAGAGACCTGGAAAAAAACTCCCGGCTCCTGGCTTCAATTTGCTCAGCCCCAGCTATTGCAGCCACTTGGGGAGTGAATCAACAGATGGAAGAGCTTCCTGTCTCTCCTCCTGTCTGTATATGTGACTTTCTAATAAAAATAAATAAAAATCTTTAAAACAACTTAAGGCAGAGTCATCTCAGTGGAACTTGGTTTTACCTGCGGGAACTTGCTGGTTTCTGCCACCTTGAGGAAATCAAGTGTCTCTCTGAGCCTCCATTTTGTCGTCTGGGAAATGGAGGCGATACTGACTGGGCCCCCAAGATGTGGTGATGACACAGGAAGGTGAGGGAGTCCCGGCAGGAGGAAAGACAAAGTGAGAAGCTTCGGCCTTTTTGATTCCCAGAAGGGCCAGCCAGCCCTGGGACGTGTCTGGACACCGACTGGGCCCATCATACAGTCAGCCTTGGTTGCTAAGGCTCTTGGGAAGTTGAGAGACTCTGAAGCATGCAGTGTACCCTTGGGGTGGGGGGAACTTTGATAAAAAGAAAGAGGATGTGGAAGACCTTGGTTGACCATCCCTTGGGCTGCGGCAGATGGCTCAGAGACTGAGCTCACTCCTCTGTGGCTGGCTTGGTCAGGAAGGAGACAGAAGAATGCTGGCTGTTTGGGCTTCAGCCAGACCAGAGCAGAACTCAGGTATAGGCGGTGCTGCAAGGTGGGAAAGCCACCTGCAGGCACTAGGAAACCTGGCTGAGTGTTCCAAGTGTGCTGGGTTGGAGGGACCCCTCTTCAGCTGCCATGGTCAACATTTCCACCTTCAGATCGGCAATCTTAATGGCAGCAGAAGCAAGCCTAGCAGAGCAGCAGGTGCCAAGCTGAGGATGGGAGCATGGCACGTAAATGCCAGGATTTGGGCTGGGGTTAAGGCTCCCGTGGATATCCGAGTTTGATACTGGCTCACGTCTGGCTTCTGACTCGAGCTGGCAGCTTAAGCACTGGGGTCCCTGCCGTCTGTGTGGGAGACTTGGATTGAGCTCCGGGCTCCCAACCTCCACTTCGCCCAGCCTCAGCCATTGTGGGCATGTGGGCAGTGAACTGGCAGAGGGGAGCTCTCTCTCTTTTTCTAGATTTATTCGCTTTTGTTGGAAAGACAGATGTAGAGAGAGAAAGAGGGACAGAGAAAAATCTTCCATCCACTGGTTCACTCCCCAATGGCTTTCCCAGGCCACAAGCAGGGAGCTGAATGGAAAGTGGAGCTGCTGGGATTAGAACTGGCACCCATATGGGACCCCGGCATGTGCAAGGTGAGGACTCTAGCCACTAGGCTATCACGCCAGGCCCAGCCCTCTTTTTAAAATAAATAAATAAAATTTTAAAAACTTTTTAAAAAATGTAGAACAAAAATAGTCTAGAAATAATGATAAGCCAAAAGGGGGAATAGATTCCATCGAACTGAGATTTCAGTTAGTTCTTGAAATAAGTCTTAAGAGCCAATCAGTCATTGCTGGAGCAACAAGTTCCTGCTTGGGAGGCTTCCATGTCAAGTTACTGCGCCACGTTCAAGTCCCAGATCCTCTTCTTTCTGCTTAGCTGCCTGCTAATGCACCTGGGAGAGCAGCAGGTGATGGCCCAGGTGTGGGGGTCCCGGACACTCTTTAAGTATTCACATTAGTTGAGGCAGGGCTGGGCTCAAATAGAGAACTCTGGGATCTCAACATGAATGGCAGGGATTCAAGCATGTAGGCCAGCGCTTCTACCTCGCAGACACATTAACATGGAGCTGCATTGGAAGCAAGAGCTCAGTCTTGGAATTGGTGCTCCAGGTGGAATGAGGCAGCACAGATGGCTGCCTGGTGAGTGCCAGGGCTGGGGTGGATTCCTGGTTCCACATACACGTTACCCACTCCCTTTCCTACGACAGCTTGAGCCTAGCTCCGCTGGGAGCATAGGGCTGGCCTGGGTGCACCGTGTCTTTGGGAGGATGGGCCCCTCGTGGAGGAGGTGGTGGTACAAGCCACCACCTGGAGTACAGGAGGGCGGTGGAGAAGTAGCTGTGGGGGGTGAGGTGTTTGCCCCAAGCACTTGTCCCCAAGGCTTTCCCAGAGTGAGGGAAACCTGTGAGGTCAAGGGCTGCTGAGTCTGGCTTCCTGTCCCAGGGCCCTGAGACCCCAGGTCACCTGGTGGGATGGCCCTAGGAGACAAGAGGCAGGCAAGGGGCCCGCATGACATCAGCCATGTTGATGATTGAGTCCTCAATCACTGGGCCAAGCTATGGCACCTGGAATCTGTCTGGAATGGCTGGAATGCTTGGAATCCTCCCTCGGGCTGCTTTCCCCCCCTCCCCAGAGGCCAGTTCGCAGCCCCAGAGCCTGCTCCTGGTGGAGCCCCTCCTAGGAGGGTTACAGGTGTTCTTCCATGGGTGCGTGTTTCTCCTGCTGCAGGCAGCACGGTGACATAGACGCTCTGCTCTCCCCTCCACAACAGGCACCCATGCAGCGGGACACATTGCACGCTGAAACAGAAGCCACAGCGTCGGCAGCAGACGCTGGCCGGATGTGAGTCCGTGCAGTCCTGGCTGCCTCATGCCTGCCCAGCTCCAGGGCATCAACAAGGAGCTTGAGAGTAGGGAAACACCTGCTCCTAGCACGCCCCCTCCTGGCAGCGCAGCATCACTGCTGCCTTTGCGCTGGGCAGCAAGGCGCAAAGAACCCCTAAGCGCTGCTTGTTCATATACCTAGTAAATGAGAGCTCTCTCTTCTCTCTGTAACTCTGCTTTTCAAGATAATAAATCTTCGGCCAAGTGTAATGGCTCAGTGGCTAAATCCTTGCCTTGTAAGCACTGGGTTTGCATATGGGTTCCAGTTTGGGGCCTGGCTGCTACACTTCCCATCTAGCTCCCTGCTTGTGACCTGGGAAAGTGGTAAAGATGGCCCAAAGCCTTGGGACCCTGCACCTGCGTGGGAGACTCGGAAGAAGCTCCTGGCTTTGTATCAGCTCCTCTCCGGCAGTTGTGGCCATTTGGGGAGTAAGCTAGCAAATAAAAGATCTTTCTGTTTTTCCTTCTCTCTGCAAATCTGTCTTTTCAATAAGAATAAATAAATCTTTTTTTAAAAAATGGAATGGACTTATTTGTGCAAAAGGCAGAGTGAGGGAGACAAGACAAACACATACACACTTTCATCCACTTGTTACTCCCCGAATGGTTGCAAAAAGCTAGAACTGGGCCAGGCTAAAGCCAGGAGCCACTGCCTCCATCCAGGTCTCCATGTGGGTCCTCGAGACCCCCTTCTGCTCCCCCCCAGGTGCATTGACAGGGAGTAGGACTGGCCGCAAAGAACTGGGGTGTAGACACCTCAATCTGCATCATGACATCTTCCTGGAAAGGACTACATGTGCAAAGAAGGCTCCTGAGCACAGGAAGCCCCGGAAAAGTGGGGGACACAGGTCCCTGAGCCCCCTCTCTGGTCTGAGGTGCAGCAGACAGCACGTGATCCTATAGCTCTGCTACTTCCTGGCTGTGTGGCCTCAGGTGTGTTGCTGGCTGTCTCTGGGGGCTGTGAAAGAGCAACACTGCTCCCTTTAGTGATGAGAGAAAAGCAGGGGACTGAGGCTTGGGCAGGGCGCCTGGCTCGGCCAGGGCAAGTTGCTCTTCTTCCTGTTCTTGCGCCGCCCCTGCCTTCTGCCCGGAGCAGCTTGGGCTCTGGGCTGCATGCAGAGGTGACAGGGAGCTCTGAACTCGCCACGGGGCTGTGGTCAGTGAGAGGAGGGTGCCTGGCTGTTCTCCCTGAGCCTGGACACAGCTCAGAGAGGCTGAAGGACCCTGTGAGTTGTTCCTGCCAGGTTTGCCAGCCACCCTGGCATTCAGGCAGTGGAGCAATTTCCGCCCCTCCACAGAGCAGAACTGCCTTCTGAAGAAGCAGTATGTCTGGTCAGATGAGACACCTGCCAACCTGCTGGACATTACTTCAGGCCGACTCAGGCCTCTAGTGCTGCTGCCAGGAGACAGGCAGTGAGGGCTGATCACACCGAGGCTCATCCTCGGGGGATCTGTGGATCCTGACATCACCTGGCTGGCTCCCCCCAACCCTTTCGGACATTCCTGGTGGAGCTGTATCAGCGCTTGGGAACATGGACACTGGTTTCAGAGGCCAGAGCCCTGGGCTTTCACCCTGACCAGGAAGGCCACATGTTGCTGAAGCCATCGGGGCTCATACCAAGGCCAGTTACAGCCCAACCTCCCAACCCGGGAAACCCATCCATGTGCTCATTCAGCAAATATTTATTGGGCAGCTAACTGGAATCTGGGAAACATGGACATGAACAAAGCAGGCACTGCCCTCACTGCAGTTCAGACGGATCACCTTGAATAAGGTGGCCTTACAGCTGCAATGAGCTGGGTGGGAGAGGGTACCAGGAACCCTCAGGGCCTCCCAGAGGAGGAGTCAGACCTCAGAAGTGTGGGAGGCGAGATGGCAGCCAGCCAGGATATGGAGGGTCCCCCGAAGACTGGAGGCAATGGCTGGGAAAGAGTGGGGGTTTCAGAGAGGGGGCATGTCTATGGGGTTCCACAGGGAACCCTGGACACGTGTGGGGAGTCCCTGCAGGGCCACTTGCTGTCTGCTTTCTCACACCTTACCTCACTGCCTTACCCAGCCTGGCCAGCAGGGGGAGGCAGAGAGCACAAGACTGCAGGTTGAGGACGGCTGATGGCCCCTGGGTGTTGACTGGGGCAGGGAGTACTGGGACGGTGGCCTGCTCCTAGTGGCACAGGGGACAGGGGAGGGGAAACGATTCCGCCAAGGCCTTTGGGAGACAGCAGAAGGGGGTGGTGTGGAGCTGCCCAGGGCACCCCTTATTCTTGCTCTTCTTTGGGATACAGTACCTGGCCTTGTCCTAATTCAGGACACTGAACCTCAGGGCCTTTTACATGGGGTCAGCTGCTACAGAGTTTGCTGTCCAGGGTATGTCCAGGGGAGGGAGTGGGAGTGGGCACTGGAGTCCTTGGGCACTGCCCAAGGCCAGGTGGCTGAGTTCCTATGGAGTGTGCTGGTAAGTCTCCTGCTGCCACCTGTTCTCTCCCTGGTCCAGCAGGGGTCAGGGTGTGGACACCCAGAGGGCAGGAGACTGGGCCTCTATTCTGCTGGACTTCTTCCCGCCTCCCCCCCGCCCTGTAGCAGGGAAGAGAACTGCTGACCCTGTGGACAGTCCTGGTCAAAATGTTTGTTGGATGATGGGGGAGAGGTCTGAACCTTGGTTTGTCCGTCTCTCCAACGCAGTCACCCTACCTCTTCTGCCTCTTAGGGGAGACAGACAGGGATTGTGGGCTGGGGCAAGCTGTCACTGCCCTCTGGCGGTGGAAGCCGGAGTTGCCAGGTACCCTGACCGAGCGGGTATTCCAGCTTCATCTGCTCTCCCACCGCTTGCTTCTGCTACACCCCAAACTCCTCCAGGATCACGGGTGGGGTGAGGGAATCTCTGCCTCCCTGGGCAGAACCAATTCAGTCCCTTGTGAGCCCCGTGCTGTGTCTCCTTTGGACTTGTTGCTGAGGAGGAAGCCCACAGGAAACAGAATGGACTTGTCCCCCTAGAGCCAGCCCTAGGGTCCTTCTCTGTCCTGCACCGGTTGCCTCCTAGCTGCTGTATACTTTCAGCAGCACATAAGCATGTGATAATAGTGCCTGTGTTTTTTTTTTTTAATATGTATTTGCGGGCTCGGCAGCGTGGCCTAGTGGCTAAGGTCCTCGCCTTGATCCCATATGGCTGTTGGTTCTAATCCCGGCAGCTCCACTTCCTCTCTATCTCTCCTCCTCTCAGTATATCTGACTTTGTAATAAAAATAAAATAAATCTTTAAAAAAATATGTATTTGCTTAGTTGAAAGACAGAAAGGGGGGGTCTTCTATCTGCTGGTTTACTTTTCGAATGGCTGCAAAGACCAAGCGTGGACCAGGACAAAATTAGGTGCCAGGGGCGTCATCCGGGTCTCCTAGCCTGGTGCAGGAGCTCAAGGACCTGGGCCATCCTCCTCAGATTTCCCACTGCATTGGCAGGGAGCTGGATGGGAAGTGGAACAGCAGGGACTTGAATCAGTGCTCCCATCAGATGCCGATGTTGCAGGCAGTGGCTTCAACTCCAGCCCTAGATGTCCCATCACTTTTTCCAGGGTTGGGAGGGACCTGGAGCGAGGACCAGGCTTGGGAAGTGCTGAATTGCGGGGTGGGGGGGAGCAGTGTCTTCATGTTTCCTGGCTAATGACTGGATACTTCGGAGCCAGGGCCTTGGACACAATGTACTGCATCTGGACTGCATGTTTACTGGACAGGCAGGGGAGTGCTGGGGTGGTGGAGTGCCTAGGGCAGCGAGAAGTGGCTCAGACTGCTGAGCAGGGAGGCCCCGGCTGGAACCAGGGTCGGGGTCTGAGTGGGCAGCGGAGCCTGGCTTCTCAGGTGTTGGCGAGTTGGATGGGCTGAAGGATTTTCCCTGCTCTGCCTGTGGAACCGACTGCGCTGTCTCTGTCACCGCTCCTGGCGTGTTTCCTCCTGAGAACTCACTGTGCTCTGTAGTTTTCTCACATGTTTTGTTTCTGGCTCCCTTCTGGACTCTATGTGGCTTCTCTTGTTCCCTGCTCTTGCGTGGCATCCAGAGAAGACAGTGGAATGAATGAGGAGCAAGCTTCCTGGGTCTTGATCCACTTGGACCCGAAGGTATCAAGGGCCTGGGCCTGTGGGGGGGGGGGGTACCAGACCCTGTCAAGGGCTCAGGCCAGTCAGCCAGTCTGGGTGTCCTGTCTCTTGCGCCCCAGTTCATAAGGGACACCCAGGGGATTGGTCACAGGACCCTGCAGCAGAACAGGTATCTGTCCTGGAGGAGGGTAAGGGAGACCAGCAGCTTTGCAGGAGAAGCCCCAGATAGATAGGGTCCTGCGTGGCCCCTCCAGGCTGCACCCACAGCAAAGGCACGCTGGGGTTCTGATTCGACCCCTCTCTCCAATTAACTGCGGAAGAATTGACTTAGTCCAACAGACAGGCCACCCAGGCGGATGCGACCCAGGCGAGGCAGCTGCGGGTGCGGGAGAGTCGACGGAGTGAATGCTCTAAGCTGGAGCCCCGCGAGTCTGGGTCTCCGAGTTCCCGGGAAGTAGCGGCTTCGGGTAGATCCATTCTCCGGGGGAGGGGACTGTGATGGGGGTGATGGCAGAAACCCTTCATTCTGAATCCCAGCTCGCGGAGCCAACGGGGCCCTGCCTCGCGCTCTGCGCCCAGCCGGCCTTCCCGCACGTCTTCCGCTCGGTCTGCGCGCGTCCTGATCTCTCCAGCTCCTTTGCGGCCACCCCTGTCCCCGCGCGTGGCACGGCCCGGAGGGGCGCCCGCTCTGGGCACAGGTTATAAAGCTGCGGCTGCGGCAGCGAATTGCAGATTCAAGATGCGCCCGAAGGAGCAGGGGCAGGGATGTGCCGGAAACCCCGCGGCGGTCACTCCCGCAGCCGATTCCGCTCCGGAGCCCTCGACCGAACCCGAACCCAGCTCTACGCAGGCAGCGGGAGCTGGACCGGGAGCCGGATCACGAGGAGTTCCCGGGTCGCAACCTGGGACTAAGTCTCGATCCCAGCGCCCGACTGCGTTCTTTGCAGAGCACGGGGATGTGCCCTGGACCCGCTTCATATTCCAAGGGCCCTTCGGCCCCCGGGCCACAGGCCTGGGAACTGGCAAGGCAGCGGGCATCTGGGAGACGCCAGCCGCCTACATTGGCCGGCGGCCTGGGGTGTCTGGCCCTGAACGCACCGCTTTCATCCGGGAGCTGCAGGAAGGTAAAACAGATTCTTGGCGGCAGGTAGGATGAGGGCAGCTTCGCGGAGAAGGGGGTCCCGCCCCCGGCTCTCAATCCCCGCGGCCAGCCCTGCTCTGTTTGGCGCCTCCTCCCCGGCTCTGGCTCCCGGATTGCAGTTGGTGCGTCAGGCGCGGGCCTGCGCTCCCCCACCCCTCCAGGTGCCTGTTGCTGCGGCGGATCTTAGCACTCCTAGAGCCCCCTCCCCGTCTACCGCAGTGCCAGGAGAGGGGCGGGGTGGTTGCAGGCCTGCACCTGACGCTCTCTGAGCCTGCGCTGGCCCGCGGGAGCCGGAGCTGGAGGGAGAAGGGAAGGGGGTATTGCGCAGTTCTGGACTGAGGAGTGGGGAGTGGCCTTGGGGGAAGCCCAGGTCGTGCTTGCGTCCCTCCCCATCTTGCCTCTAGGGTCGAAGGAGATCTCTGGACTGGGTATATCCGGTTCTGGAGAAGCCCCTCTCCCCCTTCCTCTTCTTGCGCAACAGGTGTAGGGCGGGGAACGGCACTAGTTTGCAGGGAGCTGTCTGGGTGAGGCGTGACAAGCCGGTGTGCAGCTGCGCTCACCTGCTGTCTCCGTTCTCCTAGATGACAACCCAGTTCCTGAGCTTCCGGCACTGCTGCCAACCCCTCGCTTCACCCAGACCCCTTTTGGGGAAAAAGAGGGAGGAGGGAAGACAGACAGGGAGCCAGCAAGTTCAGTTGGCCCTGAGGACAAGGGGTTGGATAGGCACGGTGGTGGGGGATGTTGAGGGCAGGAAAGTGGCCCAGGGTCCTCTCTCCACACCCCCACTCCCGTGTAGAGGGAGACCTAAGAAAGGGCCTGAAACGGGGGGGGGGGGACGGGAGGGGGACTAGCCTTTCTGTTTTCTGACTGCCTGCCTCCCCCCAGCACTGTGCCCTGACCTACCCCCACCCAAGAAGATCACCCAAGATGACATCAAAGTGATGCTGTATTTGCTGGAGGAGGTGTGTGTCACCTTCCCACACAGGCTGGCTCTGAGCCTTGACTAGCAACGGCCCCGCCCCGCCCCCAGTATCCATTCTGCCCAGTAACCAGGGGTCAGGTCTGTTTCCCATCTACCTGGATCTCTGGCAGTCCAGCTGGAGTGTGGAATGGGTTGTCCTCTGGAAGGTGACAGACCAGGCATGTCCAGCCCAGGGGAGCCTTGAGTCAGTCTGGTTTAATCTGCCTTTGGTTCCACAAGGGGAATCAGAGTCAGGCCCCATGGTGGGTTAATGGTGGACTCCAGCCTGCTACTTCCGGGACTGGAGGGTGGGCGGGGAAGGGTTGCTCCCAGTGGCCTAGGCTCCTGCTGCTGACTGGTGCACCCCACAGCTTCTCCCACCTGCCTGGGAGAGCCTGGCAGCTGGGAGAGGTTCCCCATGGGTGCTGGTTTCTGTGTAGAGAGACAGGGACCTGAACACGGCGGCCCGCATCGGCCAGTCCCTGGTGAAGCAGAACAGTGTTCTGATGGAGGAGAACAGCAAGCTGGAAGCCATGCTGGGCTCAGCCCGGGAGGAGGTAACGCGGTGGGAGAAGGGAGGAGCTTCTGTCTGCTCCGCCCCCTGCACCTGCCAGCTCCCTGAGTCACAGCTCTCCTGCCAGATTCTACACCTCAGGCAGCAGGTGAACCTGCGAGATGATCTTCTTCAGCTCTACTCAGATTCTGAGGATGAGGATGACGATGAGGAGGAGGAGGAGGATGAAGAGGGAGAGGAGGGACAGGAGGAGGAAGAGGAGGGAGAGGAGGAAGAAGAGGAGGAGTTGGAAGAGGAAGAAGAACCAGAAGAAGAGGCTCGGCGGCATGACCATTCCTATGGCGCCCCCAGGCCGTGCGTGTCCTCCCCTATGCCTGAATCCAGGGTGGCTGGGAACCCGGGACCCCCATGACCTGCAGCCTGACTCCCTCTGTGTCCCTATAGGCCCCCTCCGGAGGAGCCGCTGCACCACTGCCCACAGCTGGAGGTCTTGCAGCGGAAGCTGAGGCTGCTGGAGGAAGAGAATGACCAGCTGAGAGAGGAGGTGAGGCCGGGTGGAAGGGTGCGCCCTTTGGGCTGCCATGGACACGCCCCTGCCCATCCTCTCTCCCACCCTCTAGGCCTCCCACCTGGACACCCTGGAGGATGAGGAGCAGATGCTCATCTTGGAGTGTGTGGAGCAGTTTTGTACGTGATGGGGTGACTCAGGCGGTGGGGGGAGTGCCCCAGAGCAGGGAGGGGGGGGACCTAAGTTCCCAGCTCTGGCTCTTCCTAGCTATGGGAGCTTGCACACGCGCTTGGCCTCTGAGCCTTCCTCTGTACCCTGAGGGTTAATCACATCACCTGTGCTGACATAAAGAGCTCTAGGGTTTCCCTTGAAGCCTTCTGTTCCCGTAATTGAAGGCAGTAGAGAGGGAGCCAGAAACTTCAAGAGGTCGGGCACTGAGGGACTGGCAGTGCCCTGGGCACCAGGTGTTTTTCCCTGAGGAGTTCAAATCCACCTGGACAGGTGCAGGCCAGAGTGGCAGTGGTTGAACTCCTACTGCCCAGTTTACCCTGAACCTGACCTTCCTTCTGTTGGGTTCTGTAGCCACTGGAGTGGGAGCCAGTCCCCAGTTGCTGTTGCTTCTGCTCCAAGAATAGCTTCAAGTCTCTCTTCCTCTTGGCTCTGGCTGCCTTTAGTGCAGAGCAACCTCAACTGGCCCCCTTGCCAACGCTCTGGGCCTTCTAGAACCTTCTGCCCACAGCCCAAATGGGTCTTCTAAAACCAGATCTGACCACATCCCTCCTCCCAATTCCTCCAAGTCGCTCCTTATTGGCCAAAGGATGGACTCCATGGCCAAGTCCTCATCCAGCCTTTATGATCCTGACCCTGTCCACATGGTCACCTCAGTCTGGGCTGGTCCACGGGGCACCTGTGCCTGTCTTCCCTTCTCTGCCAGTGATCCCGGCTTGGCGGTTCCTCCTTGTGGGAATCCTTGCCTGGAGGTTGACGCCCTTGACCTTCACCCCTGTGTAGAGCGTTCTTGTGAGTTCTTGTCTCCAGCTGTTCCCCATCAGGAGGGATGCTGAGCTCTGCCTGGGAGCTGAGGGGGACACCCAGGAGGGCTGTGGTGGCCTTTGACCTCTGTCCCCTCCCCAGCTGAGGCCAGCCAGCAGATGGCTGAGCTGTCCGAGGTGCTGGTGCTGAGGCTGGAGAACTACGAGCGGCAGCAGAAGGAGATCACGCAGCTGCAGGCCCAGATCGCCAGGCTACAGCAGCGCTGCCAGTCGGTATGCCCAGCGGGCAAGGGGTGCTCTCTCCCATGGCCTGGCCCTCCTCCATGCCCCTGCCTCGTGGAACTCTGTGTGCTAGTCAGAGTTGGAGGAGACCGTCATGATATGCAGCCTGTTGTCCCAAGGAGGAGGTCTGGGCCCCGGAGAGGGTCCTCCAGGAGCCGGGCTGCCCAGCTCATCTGCTTTACTTGGCCCTCTTCCCATATGACTTGTGACTTCAGGGCTGCTAAGGACGCACTGATGTGCTCGGGATGCCCTACAGGGGAGCTAGGATGCCCACAGGTGATGTAGGTCTTCAGTGGGAACTTACTGGTTTGGGTCCTTCCAGTATGGGGTGGAGACCGAGAAGTGGCAGCAGTATTCGGCTTCGGAGAAAGAAATCCAGATGCAGTTCCAGGAAGAGGTGAGGCTGCCTGTGGGTTCCTGCCCCTGTCCTTGGTGGCCCCTATCCCCCATCCCCTGGTGTGGGGAATGACCTAAGGCTCTTGGCAGCTGCTCCTGACTCTCCTTAGAGGACAAGCAACTTGCAGCAAGGACTGGGTTTTTTTCGGGTTTTGTCCGTTTCTGTCCCCTCTATGTCTGGCTCAGGGCCCAGCAGGTGACAGTCAGGTGACATCTGGTTGGTGTGGATGGCAGGGCCCTGCCTGGGTCACTCTGTGTGTCACTGTTTGGGCCTAGAGTCTGGGTGTCTTATTAGCTTTTCATCCTAAGACAAGGGTGGGCAGGAATGATGGGCTGGACACATGTGGGTCCCACATCTGCAGAATGTGTGGGACAAGTACTCAGACAGCAAGGTCGTGTGCCACGAGGAGACGAAGACCCTCCACGAGCAGCCTCCGATGTCCACTGGCTCTGTCAGCCACTTTGCGTACAGCCTGCCTATGGTGAGGAGCTGCCCCAGGGCTCAGCTCTGCCACCTGCACTTTGTCCCCAGGTGCTGCCTGGGCCTCGGGGTATGAATGGTGGTGGGGTAGGGTCCTCTGGTAAAGTGTGCCCTTGTCTGCCACAGGGGGTGCTTTCTGGCCTCCCAGCCGCCCTGGTTAATGAGCTTAAAATCTCTATTGGGAAGATGGTTTCACACCCCAGCTATTTCACCAACAGGTATGTCACAGGGACCCAAGACCCTTACCAGATCCTCAGCCATGTCTGCCCGTGGGCAGCAGCCTTTCCCCTGGGGGCAGGGGGTTGGATCTCATGCTGTGACACTATACCTGCCTCATTCTCTCTCTCAGCCCCTCCCTTATTCACATGGTTTGGGATCTATCATGTTGAGGGGAGCGGGACAAGGATTTCATAGTTTTTTTCGCTGGGACTTTTTGGCCTGATTGGACCCTAGGGAGTTTGTGGTTTCATCTTGCATTGCCTCTGTGCCCACTTTGCTTTGTTGCAGGAGGTATGGCATGCCCAGAGGGGAGACACCAAACCAGGGCTGAACTGGCCAGGGTCCCTTATATCACTGCCTGCATCCAGATGGCCGCCTGCAGCTGGCCGTGCAACTGCAGGACCCTGGAGTAGGCCCTGCACTGTCCTAGGAGAAAGCCACTCCCTTTTCCTTGGAAGCTAGTCCTTGGAAGCTGTCTGCCTCAGTGGGGACTACAGCTTCCAACCAGGGACTGAGAAGGAAATAACCTAGATATTCCCTAGGCACTGGGAACATCTGGGATTGAGGCTCCATCTTGGCTGGCTGGAGGTCCGCGACCAAGTCCACAGCCAGTGTGTTGACCTGTCTGAGCCTTGCTTAGTCGGATGGATTTGTTCCCATGGCAACCAGCTGTGGAGTGGGTTGTGAAGGTTGAGATGCAAAGGAGGAAGTCAGAGGGGGTTTTTTAGCCCTGCTGGGCTCTTTGGAAGGCCGGGCTGTGTTGGTGACTGTTCTTCCTTTCACTTGTGGCCACTGGGGGCTCAGTTCCCCCTTTCCCTGGCTGAAGGCAAAACGGGGAAGGAACTACAAAGGGTATGAGTAAAGACTGGGGCAGGGTCCGTAGGGAGGCTGGGATGGAGTGGGCTTGTAGGGGGACTTTCCTCCTCAGACACCCAGAGGCAGGTGTCCCGGGGGGGGGAGGTGAGGGAGGGGTGAGGGCAGGATGGGTACGAGCTCCAGTAGGGGCCTGGAATGACCTGGCCAGGTCCCGACTCAGACTGGACCTATGTTACAGGGAGCAGCGCGCACAGGCACGGGGTTATCAAGCGGAAGAGGAGGAGGAAGAAGATGAGGAGGAAGACGCGGAGGAGGAGGAGGAAGAGGTGGCAGTGCAGGAGGCCGTGCCTGTGGATTTCGAGCCGGTGGAGGAGCTGGGGGCGGCAGAAGAGGTGGGGCCCTCTGAGGAAGGGGCGGCCCAAGAGGCAGAACTGGTGTCTGAGGAGGTGGAGGCCTGGGAGGAGGTAGAGCCGGAGGTGGATGAGGCCACACGCATGAATGTGGTGATCTCAGCCCTGGAGGCCAGTGGCCTGGGTCCTTCGCACCTGGACATGAAGTATATCCTCCAGCAACTGGCCAGCTGGCAGGATGCCCACTATAGGAGGCAGCAAAAGCAGAAGGTGCCTCCGCAAGGTGAGTGCTCCAGCAGGGGCCTCCCTCCTTCTAGCCGGACCAGCTGCAGGTCTTCAAGCCGATAAGAGGGGAGGGGAGTGAGTCCCTCTAGCATTCACTTACCCCAGCCTGGCCCTGCCCACTGTGCTTATTTGCATGTACTTTGCATACATTTGCATATGCACCTCCACACTGGGACCCAGTACTACTTCCTGTGAAATTTGCTTAGGAGTCCAGCTCTTCACCCAATTTGCTTGCTGGGGCTGGACTGGGGGTCAGGGCTGGAACTGTCTCTCCCACTCCGAGCCTCAGCTTTCTGTCGCTATCCACCCCCTCCCACTCTCCTCCAACCCCCACCTTCCTTATTCCCCAAGGCTCCCCAACCCCACAGAAATGGCAGCAGCAGGCCACGGCAGGCATGGAGGGGTGGGATTGTGCAACAGCGGCCTGGGTTACCAACTCAGGATTTGCAGAGGCTGGAGGCGGACAGGGCCGGCCACCCTCCCTGGCCTTAGGCCATGGGCAACAAGGCCCCTGCCAGCCAGAGCCATAGTTGGACCAGTCTCCTGGGTGAGTCTGAAGCTGGGCGAGGGTCTCCTGCAGGTGGGAGGTGGGTTAAGTCTCCTCTCCATAGTGGGGAGCTCCAGCGTCTGGGGCTGCACCTGCTGGGCTTAGGAGCTCATGGCGGTATCCAAGGTGGCCAACAGGTGGCTCCTTTTCCAACCATTAGTCCTTCTAACCCTCCTCACAGCTGTGTCGGTAGGTGTCATTGTGGGTAGACTGGGATTCAGAGAGCTGCTTTATTACATGTGGGCAGCTTCCATCAGCCCTGGCTTGCCTAGTGTTGAGGGCCGTGTGGTCCCCACTGAGTTTGGAAGAATGCTGGCCTCAGCGGGATCTCCAGTCAACAGAACCAGGACTCCATGGCTGGGCAGTGGGCCAGCTTCTGACCGTCAGTGCTGGCCACCCAGGCCAGGCTTGTGGTCGCTGGGTCCCCTCCATTTACACCTACCCCCTTTTTTCCCAGACTTTGCCGTTTCCCAGCAACCTATATAGGCCCCCCACCCCACAGCCTGAAGTCCCTTTTTCCTCTGCCTAGTTGAGCCCCTCCTTCCCTGGACCCTCCCTGTCCCTCTTTGGAAACAGCCCCGTGTCTGTCCACAGCACACCCTCTGCCTTGATGGGGCTGGAGCTGGAGGGTCCAGAGACCCCCAATTCGGACCAGGTTGAAGAAAGCCCCGCCCTCTTTCTGCTGCAGGTGCAGAAACTGGCTGCTTGGCCTGGGTCCCATGGTGGTCTCTGGGAGTGGAAGAAGCCCTGGGGGAAGCCTGCTGGGTACAAGACCCAGTCCTGAGGGCAGAGAAGGCTCAAATCCAGGGCTAGGGAGTTGCTGGGAATCCCCTCCTAAGGACAGGATTCACCTCCTGGGTCCGCACATGAAGTGTGGCTCCTAAGTCCTTGTGCCCTTCTAGGAACCTGACCCTCCCCCTGATTCTTTGTCCTTCCTGCTCAGGCCCCATTGCTGGCTCTTTGTATTCAGAATGTCTGTGTGCAGGGGCGAGGGGCCCTCTGCCCAGTGGTGTGTTTTCCCCCTCCAGTTGCCAGCTTGTGGCCTTTGAGTGTCCAAGCTCCTGCTATCCTCCCTTGGTGGCCGTGGCTTCCCCGTTCTTAGTGTTCCTTTTTCCATCTCTTTGCTCATAAATAGCTCTGGGCCTGGGTGGGGGTGGGGTCCCCCACTGCGCTGTTCATCCCCCTGCCGCTTATCCGTGTACGTGTTGGTGCAGGAAATAAAGGATTTGTTGTGCTGTCCGGCCCTGCCCCCAGCCTTGTTTCTCAGGGGGCATGAGAACCTGTGTGTGTGTGTGTGTGCGCGCGTGCGTGCGCGCGCCCATGTGACTTCAGACTCTTAGGAAATACACTGCAGAATCACATCAACACCCCCAGGGGGGATGATAAGTGTCAGACAAACAAACTGAGGCCTGGGCAGGTGATGAGTTTCCTGGAGAGCTGGGATTGGACAGCCTGGAGTGGGCAGGCTGCTCTCCTGATCCTTGCTGTCCTGGAGGCTGGGAGAGCAGAGAGGGAGGGAGTGGTCACCCCTTGCCTGGGCTGAGAGCCCCCAGGCACAGAGCTGGAGCAGGACTTGGGCACAAGTTTATTTGGAAGAGGAGGCGCCTGGTGTGATGGTTCAATTGGCTAATCCTCCCCTTGCGAGCACCGGGATTCCATATGGGAGCTGGTTCGTGTCCTGGCTGTTCCAGTTTCTCTCCAGCTCCCTGCTTGTGGCCTAGGAAAGCAGTGGAGTTTGGAACAAAGCCTTGGGACCCTGCACTTGTGTGGGAGACCCAGAAGAAGTTCTTGGCTTCTGGCTTTGGATTGGCTCAGCTTTAGCTGTTGCAGCCACTTGGGGAGTGAACCAGAGGGCAGAAGATCTTTCTGTCTCTCTCTCTGTAAATTTGCCTTTCCAATGAAAAAATAAATATATTTTTTAAAAAGGTTGTTTAAAATTATATGTATTTGGGCCCTGCGCGATAGTGTAACGGTTAAGGTCCTCACCTTGAACGCGCCAGAATCCCATATGAGCGCCAGTTCTAATCCCGGCAGCTCCACTTCCCATCCAGCTCCCTGCTTGTGGCCTGGGAAAACAGTTGAGGATGGCCCAGGGCCTTGGGACCCTGCACCCACGTGGGAGACCCGGAAAGAAATTCCTGAATCCTGGCTTCAGATTGGCGCAGCACCAGCTGTTGCGACCACTTGGGGAGTGAATCATCGGATGGAAGATCTTCTCTGTCTCTCCTCCTCTGTGTACATCTGCCTTTCCAATAAATAAATAAATAAGTCTCTCTCTCTCTCTCTCTATATATATATATATTTGGAAAATAACTGCAGGCAACAGTTGCAGGGGGCATGGAAAGCGAGATCAGAGGAAGCCAGCTGCTGTTTGGGGCACCTGAGGGGCAGTGTCTTCTTTGGATCTGCGGAGTAGCAGCAACAGCGTCACCACCCGGGAGCTTCTCAGCTGTGTGGTGCCCCTGGTATCCCGGGTCTCAGCCCTCAGCCTAGACCTCCAGCATTGCACCTGCAGGCTCCCACTGCCCCCAGGGAAACTCACATGGGAGGTACAGGCTGAGACACACTGATATGGAACCAGCCCAGTCAGCCTCAGCCCAGGTGACAGTTCACTGTTGCTGCTGGCTGTGCCTGGGACATCCATACTTCTGGTCCCCTTCCCCCAACCCAGGCTGGGCAGAGGACCAGCCCTTCAAACCCGGCCTAGGCTACAACGGACTGAGCAGAGGATGTGGGCAAGGCACCGACAGTATCTGCCACTTCCATACCTGTACCCCTCAGGCCAGCTGGAGCTCTGCGTGGGCTTCACTCTGAGCTGGCGTTGCTCTTTTAAGAGGGTAGCCAGTCACAGTATCTTTTTTTAAGATTTATTAATTTTTACTACAAAGTCATATATATATATATATTATATATATATATATATTATATATATATATATATATAGAGAGAGAGAGAGAGAGAGAGGAGAGACAGATAGGAAGAGATAGGAAGATCCTCCATCTAATGATTCACTCCCCAAGTGACCGCAATGGCTGGTGCTGCCCTGATCCAAAGCCAGCAGCCAGGAGCTCTTCCAGGTCTCCCATGCAGTGGCAGTGTCCCAAGGTTTTGGGCCATCCTCTACTGCTTTCCCAGGCCACAAGCAGGGAGCTGGATGGGAAGTGGAGCTGCCGGGATTAGGACTGGTGCCCATATAGGATCCTGGCACATCCAAGGTGAGGTCTTAACCACTAGGCCGCCGCGCTGGGCCCTAGTTACGATATCTTAAAACAGGGTTGAACGGTGAATGTCCAGCACTGCCATTGGCCTAAGAGCTCTAAGAGATAGTTACAGTCATTGCCACCCACCTGTATGCCCCTCCACCTTGACCAGCACCGCAGCTGGTCCAGGTTCCTCTCTTGGGGAAGTGATCTAGACCTTCACTCCCAAAGGAACCTCAGCTCTCCATTCCCCGCCCATGTCAGGCTGTGGCCACTGCCCTGATCTGTCGTCAACATGGAGTCTGGAACTACCAGGAGGCTTCCCCACAGAGACGTGGCCCATCCTGCTCCAGTGTGAGGCAGTGACCTTAACTTCCCTGTGATCAGTAGCCTCTGAGGGCCCTTGGCCTTGCTCTGTGTGTTGGCCTTTGGTGTGAAAAGCTGAACATGGTTAGTCCATTTCCAATCGAGCTTCCTGCTAGTGCACACCTGCGGGATAGCAGAACATGGTCCCTGCTTACCCATGTAGAGAGAGCTGGATGCAGCGCCTAGCTTTGGCCTGGCCTCGGTCCTGGTTGTTATGGCCATGTGAAGAGTGAACTAGCTACTGGAAGAATCTCTCTCTCTGCTTCATGCATTTGGCAAAGATTTGCAGGGTTTTTCCCATTCTTGTCACTGGGGATTCAGCAGGGAGGGGAATGTGAGTTCCGTCTGCTTGAAATTTTTCCTACTAACCAGAGAGGTAGACAGTCAGCTGGCGAGAAAGCTGACCATAGGCTGTGTCATATGCTGGGCCACAGACCAGCAGAAGCCGAAAGGGAGGGTGTCTACAGAAGAGACCCCTTCACTGCGACCCCAAGAGCGATTGGAGAGCCCCCATGACCCTGCCTAGAGGGAGAAACATTTAGGCAGAGGAACAGTGAGAACCCAGCTGCTGGGCTGAAGTAGACCTGCTGTGTCCTGTAGCGAAGAGGAGGAAGGGGAGGCTGAGCGGGGAGGCACGGGCCATGAGACAGAGGATGTGGACGGGGGCGGGGGGCAGCTCTCCTGCAGGAAGCTGTGA
Source organism: Ochotona princeps (assembly GCF_030435755.1). NCBI lineage: Eukaryota > Metazoa > Chordata > Mammalia > Lagomorpha > Ochotonidae > Ochotona > Ochotona princeps. The sequence goes on from NC_080848.1 coordinate 16,518,987, forward strand.
TGTAACTAAAGTGCAGCAGGAAGTGGGGGAAGTTTCAGACTGTCGGGGTGCGATCTGATGTCTTTTGAAAAGCTCACTGTAGGGATGGGCAGTTAGCCAAGTAGGTAAGACATCCCAGCCCAGCTTGGAGTACCTGTATTTGACCTTGGCTTCCTAACTCCAACCTCCTGCTAGTGCGAGCCCTGGGAGGCAGCAGTGGTAACTGAAGTCCTGAGGTCCTGGCTAACCCGACGAGAGACGTGGAGTGTAATCTTGGCTCCTGTCTTGGACCCAGCCCCAACCACTGGAGGTACTTACAGTGAGAACCAGCAGATGGGAGCTTTGTGTATGTGTTGTGCGCGTGAATGCACGTGTGTGTGTGTGTCCGTCCATCAGACTAATTAATTAGAAGCCTTACTCGGGCTATGCCTCCTACTGCCTGCTCTCCCTCCCACAAATATGAATTCTTAGTCAGTGTCGGGCTTTGGGACACCAGGAAGAATGTGCCATGCTCCCTGCCTTGCTAGGGGTACTCAATTCTCTTTTTTTGCCTTAATTCTTCCTCTGTGGCAAGCTCCCCACCCCATTCCACACACTTGACACTAGGCAGCAATCCACAACGAGCTGGTTTATTCTGGGTGGCCTGGGACAGGCCTGGGGCAGGGGGCAGACAGCAACAGGTGGCCTGGCCCCACAGTTTGCTTCTAAGGATGCTGTTCCACTTCCTCTGCGCTGCGACGGCCGAAGTCCATCCAGCCATAAGCCTCCTCCTCTTCCTGAAGCCAGGGTCCCTGCTTCTTGGACAGATCTGAGGAGGTGAGGATGGGGGAGGGACATGGTAACCTCTAGGACCCAGGCCACAGTTGTGACCCGTCCTGGATGGGAGGGTGGCCCACCTGCTCCTACCTGGCACGAGGCGTGCGACAGCTGGAGGTTCCAGCTGCCTCCGGTGGTAAGTTGCCGAGCCCTGCTGATCTGGCCAACGTGGCTCCAGACCCCTGTGGGCCGCTGGTCCCGAGGGTGCATCCTGCAGCTGGGAGTGAGGCCTCCAAGAAGCATGGCAGAAGGCGGCCAGGGCCAGCACCAAGACCAGCACGGACACACACGGCTGCGGCATCTTGTCTGTAAAGCAGGTGGAAGCTGGAGCTTGGGGCTGTACCAGATGGACACAGCCAGGTCTTCAACTCTGTAGGGGGCCATGCCATGCAGTTCCTGTCCCCAAGCCTTGCCTCTTTCTAACCACCCCCCACTACCTCAATCACAAACACTACTTCTGAAAAATGTAAAACCTAATGGGATGGGGCCCGGCGGCGTGGTCTAGCGGCTAAAGTCCTCGCCTTGAACGTCCCGGGATCCCATATGGGCGCCGGTTCTAATCCCAGCAGCTTCACTTCCCATCCAGCTCCCTGCTTGTGGCCTGGGAAAGCAGTTGAGGACGGCCCAATGCATTGGGACACTGCACCCGCGTGGGAGACCTGGAAGAGGTTCCAGGTTCCTGGCTTCGGATCGGCGCGCATTGGCCCGTTGCGGCTCACTTGGGGAGTGAATCATCGGACGGAAGATCTTCCTCTCTGTCTCTCCTCCTCTGTGTATATCTGGCTGTAATAAAATGAATAAATCTTAAAAAAAAAAAAACAAAACCTAATGGGATGGGCACTCCGTCTAATACTGAAACTCTGGTTGGGGTCTCAAGTTGGGGTACTTGCATTCCTCATCGGAGGGCCTGGGTTTGAGTCCCAGTTCTGCTCCCAATTCCAGCTTCCTGGTCAGGGTGAACTTGGGAATGAAGAGGTGATATCTCAAGCACTTCAGTTCTTGTCACCCAAGTGGGAGACCCTGACTAAGTTCTCCACTCCAGGCTCGGTCATTTTGTGCATTCGAAGAGGGACTCAGTGGGTGAGAAGTCTCTCAAATACATAAAAACTAAAAAAACAAAGCCCATAGCTGGTCTGCAGAACCTGCAGCCCTGTCAGTGGCTTTATAGATGTGCCTGGCTTGGAACTACAAGTGAACCTGAAAACAGCACTTGAAAGGACATTTGGGGCTGATGTTGTGGTGCAGTGAGTTAAGTGGCTGGCTGTGATGCCAGCATGCCATATGGCCAGTTCAAGCCCTGGCTGCTCTGCTTCCCATCCAGCTCCCTGTTAATGCACTTGAAAAGGCAGAAGAAGTTGGCCCAAGTCCTTTGGGCCCCTGCCCCAACATGGAGACCTGGATGGAGTTCCAGGCCCCTGACTTTGGCCTGGTCAAGTCTAAGCTAGTTACAGTCACTTGGAGATGAGCCAGTGGATGGAAGAGCTCTCTCTCTCCATGTCTCCATCGCCCCATAACTGTGCCTTTCACATAAATAAATCCTTTTTAAAAATCCTTTTAAAAAAAATAAGGCACTGTGACCTTAGAGTCACCAATATACCTGGTGGGTGGCCACTTGTGCTGTTTTGTGCAGCCCTCGGATAAAAGGCTGTTCTGTCATTTCTGCCTGACAGGAGTGTGGCCTGTGCCCGCGGTTCCGTTTACTGCTCTGTGTGGGGTGACCAAGCATGGAAAGAAAGGAATGCAGACCTCACAGGAGGTCAGAGCTGGGTGGTGTTCAGAGCTGCCCGTTCTCCGGAGTCTGCCTGGTTTCACCAGACATGAAGAGTGCACAGCATCCCTTCTGAGGACACATCTGTGTTAAAAATACTGCGTCCAGGGGCCTGTTAGCACCAGCATCCCATAGGGTCCCAGCTGCTCCACTTCTGATCCAGCTTCCTACTGATGGCCTAGGAAAACAGCAGAGGCTGTCCCAAGTTCTTGGGCCCCTGCAACTATGTGTGAGACCTGGAGCCTTGGGCTACTGTCCCAGCCTTGTCCAATAATTTGGATGATTTTAAGGACCCTGATTTGTGTGCAATGGGTTAAATCTCTGCTTGCGTCACTGGCATTCCAAGTGGGTGCTAGTTCAAGATTGGCTACTCAATTTGCCACTCAGCTCCCTGCTCATGTGCAGGGCCCCTGCTACCCACATGGCCGACCTGGATGGAATTCCAGGCTCCTGTCACCGGCCTAGCCCAGCCCTGCCCAACGCAACCATTTGAGGTTGGACAAACAGATGGAGGATTTATTTCTCTAATTCTGCCTTTCAAATAAAATCAGTAAGTGTTTTAAAAAGAATCGTGTGACTTTGGGCAAGTCACAGTTGCCCTCTGAGTCTCAGTTTCCTTGTCTGAGAGATGGGACAGGAGTGGAGTCAGAGGGGCAGGGTAGGGCGCAGGGTGAAGAGCGGGCAGGTGCTAGGCAAGGGCTGGGCATGCCCCTGGTAGGAGGGACCCGGGTCATAGAGTTGAGACCTAGTTCTGCCCTGGCCCAGGGGAAGGGACCTGGTTCTGGGGCCACCAAGGCCTGCCCTGGGGCTCTGGCTAGTCATCCAGTGCCTTCATCGAGGGGCCTGTACCTCCTCTTCCCAGCCTTTCCCACCCCTCCCGGGTACTCTCACCTGCACAGCTGGGTAGTGGGCAGTGCGGTGGTGGCTGGGTCAGCTCTCTGCTCTGCTGGCCGCTCCGGAATCTGCCTTATAAACCTTCCAGGTCCCTTCCAAGCCCGCCTCCCGCATGAGGTCAGACACAGGTGTAATTCATTCCCCTGCCCTCCTCCTCCATTCAGTGTCAACAGGGTGGGGGAGGAGGGAGAAGGGGGATCGACTTTCACAGTGTCGGGGAGCAGGGTGGGGACAGCTCCTCCACTGGGCATGAAAAGGCAGACGGCCAGGGTCAGGAACAGCATCTCCATTCCTGTGGGGGTCATAGGTCTAGGACTACGTACCAGGGTGGGGTGCATGAGGGGAGCGAATCGAATAACCCAGACTCAGCAGGTGCATTCTACCCTAGGTTGGTGTTTGATGAGCAGGGAGTGATGTATTGATCCCCTGTCACCTCTCCGGTCTCAGCAAACAGGATGTGTTGCCGTTATCGGGGGTAATGGGCTATGCATTGATAGTCCTGCTCTTCTGCTGAGGGACTCACCTCCAGGTCACCCCCAACTGCCCCTGCTTCCCCTTCTCTGCTGCCCTCTGTACAGAACATTGGCCTTAGGTCTGCTGCCCAGCATTCACTTCCTTGCAAACCCACTGTTCAGAGCCCGTGCCTCCCAGGGTCTTGGGTGTTGAGATTTCCTTATTCTGAAGTCAATGGCAGAGGAATAGGCATACAGACTGGCATTACGGAGCCCAGGTTAAACTGCCACCTGTGACATGATGTCGGAGTCCCATGTGGGAGCTGGTTTGAGTCTTGGTGGCTCCATTTCAATCCAACTTCCTGCCAATGTGCCTGGGAAAGCAGTGAAGATGGTCCCTACTAGGGTCCCTGCACACATATGGGAGAGCTGGATGGAGTTTCTGGCGCCTGGCTTCAGTCTGATCTAATTCTGGTCATTGGAGCCATTTGGGAAGTAAGTCAATGGGTAGGAAATCTCTTACTTCCTGTCTCCATCTTTCTCTGTAACTCTGCCTTCTGCATATTTTTTTTTTTTAAATAACACATCACAAATTTTCAATAGAAGAGACACCTTAAATGGCTAGCACACAGGCTACAGCTGTTCCAGAAAACAGAATGCTATTCATGCTGATTTATTTGATCAAGGGCTGTCTCAACAATGGTCGGAGGTAAGGAGCTTTAGGCTGTTCTTGAACATTCCATGGTTGAGACAAGACATTTTGCCCTTGGACATGCGTCATCAGGGCCCCCTCCTTGTCCGGGGGTGTTTTGATGCCCCTTGGGTCTTGGATAGGGGAGCAGTACCCACGCTCACAGCCAGAATTATTGAAAATTCACCGGTTAGAAAGGATGCAGGCGGCGAGGTGTCCATGGCAACCGGCGGGCAAATGTTCTTGTGAAGAACTACTCCAGCCTGGAGCAGGACACGGTGACTCAGCAGGCAGAATAGATGAAAGTGACAGAACCAGTGCTGCTGATAACTAATTGAATCGCAGCATCTCAGAGATGGAAGACTTGGGGGGTGCTGCTAGGAGGGGATGGGGACATTTGTGTTGCTACGGTAATGGGCCGTGTTGAGCTTTCAGCAATGCCTTTGTTGTGCCAGGGCTCACAACTTGGTCCTGCCCCTGGGCCAGCTGCAGAAGGGATGGCAGCTTCACCAACCAGAAGCTCACCTCCTCCCTGGACTCTGAGGGCTGGGACATTCGTGTTCTGGGAAGAAAGAAGCAGCCTGCACCCCAGGGGCCCACAGTCATGAGAACTGCTAGGAGGGAAGGGGTCCCTGCTCCAGCGTTTGAATCTTGGGCCAAACCCTCCTCCCTCTGAGCTACTTCCTCCTGCAGGTAAAGAAGAGGAAGAACCAGCTAGGGGACTTCTTGTGCAGGTGATGTTCCCAGGGTACTACTGTGCCCAGCAGCTGGCATAGGTGATGTTTCTAGAGTACTGTGCACAGCACCCAGCAATCCAGCCACGTTACTTGCTTCGCACCTCCTCTCCTGCCATCTCTGCCTCTCAGAAACCTCATGTGTGAAATGGAACCTCTCCTTCCTTCCTCTCAGTCTGCAAGTAGGACCACGTGTCACACGATCTGGACACCGGGCAGAGGCGAGGCCTCCCAGAGGCCCTCACCTACTGGGACACAGGGTATTTTTTTTTTAAGATTTATTTATTTTTATTATAAAGTCAGATATACAGAAAGAAGGAGAAAGATCTGTCTGCTGATTCACTCCCCAAGTGGCCACAACGGTTGGAGCTAAGCCAATCTGAAGCTAGGATCCAGAAACTTCTTTTAGGTCTCCCATGTGGGTGCAGGGTCCCAAGGCTTTGGGCTTAACCTGACTGCTTCCCCAGGCCACAAGCAGGGAGCTGGATGGGAAGGGAAGCAGCCGGGACAAAAACCAGTGCCCGTAGGGAGATGTTGGTGCTATAGGGTAGAGGATTAGCTTGTTAAACTATCTCTATCTCACTGGGCCCCACTTGCAGACTTTTAAATAGTTTATCCTGGATTAGCTGACTGGGCTTGATCGAACCACACAATCCCTAAAATAAGAACTGGCTTCTGCTTGAGGACAAACTAGGAAGCTGAAGTCAGGCGAGCACTCCTGGGCCGGCTGGGAGAGGGAGCAGGACAGCAAGACATTCAGCTCTTGGGCAGGGCCTGGCATGATGGCTCAATGGCTCAATCCTCACCTTGCAAGTGCCAGGATCCCATATGGGCACCGGTTTGGACCCCAGTTTGGATCTGTCCCGAATGTCCAGTAGGGATGCAGCCCTACTGACACCTTGATTTTGACCTTGGGAGACTCAGCAGAGGGCCTGAATGTCTGTCCAGGGAATCACTGTATGCTACTCCAGGTTTCTAGGTATTCCTTTCACTAGCAAGGAAAAACCACCACAGGGCTGCAGCTACCAGAAGGTTTCCATTAAGAATCCTGGCCCCCTGTGAACTGAACATGAGCTTCCAAATAATTGCCTTGTGTTTTTCAAACCCTGCAATCCCAGGAGGTGCTCTCTAATAGATCTTGACCTGCCCAGCGCTCTAGATTCATTCTGGCTCCCATGCACCTGCCGGCAGCCAGGGTCCAGATGAGGGTGGGTTTTCTCATAGCATTGGTACGGTTTGAAATGTAGCCTGCACAAGCGCACATAGAATCACCTGAACAACAAAGTATCCTGCAAAGGGGAGAGACTGTTCCCTGTAGAGGGAGGGGCTGTGGGGGCAGCCCTGCACAGCTGGACACACTGCACCCCTGCACACCTCTGTACATCCCTGCTCAGCTTGCTTTTGGAAAGCAGATTGATGAATTGCAAACTACTGTTAGTTGTCTAATTGATTATTGATAGCGGAAAAAGGAAAGGTGTGTGATGATTCACTTTGTCCCAGCAATGGCAACCTCAGGGAGACAGGGTGGCACTGGGGACAAACACTGACCCTTGGGAGGTGTCAACATGGGTATCCAGGGTCCTCCCATCTGTCCATCGCAGGAACTGGAAAGAAGGGGGGTGAGGTTCAGGCTCTGGCTTCACCTGCTGTCTGTGAGTAACTAGTGGCAGGCCTGAGACAGCAGCCTGCCCCTGCGCCCAGGTGAGCTGCTGGAGCCTCCCAGTCACCTCAGGGCCATGGAGGGAGAAGGACATCCCTCCCCAGCCTCTGCTTCTCTCCCTTTTCTCTCCGGATGGAGCTGTGCCAATCTGAAGCCAGAAGCCAGGAACTCCACCTGGTCTCCTACGGGGGGCAGGATCCTGAGGCTTTGGGCCATCCTCGACTACTTTCCCAGGCCACAAGCAGGGAGCTGAATGGGAAATGGGGCTGCCAAGATTAGAACCGGCGCCCATATGGGATCCCAGGTGTGCAAGAGGAGGACTGCTATGGAATACTGTTGTGGCAGGCAGTGGTTCAGCTCTCTGTACCACATGTTCCAGGCACTAAATTGATGCCTTTTTTCTTTTCTTTTTTAAAAAGATTTTATTATTATTGGAAAGCCGGATATACAGAGAGGAGGAGAGACAGAGAGGAAGATCTTCCATCCGATGTTTCACTCCCCAAGTGAGCCGCAACGGGCCGGTACGCGCCAATCCGATGCCGGGACCAGGAACCTCTTCCGGGTCTCCCACGCAGGTGCAGGGTCCCAATGCATTGGGCCATCCTCAACTGCTTTCCCAGGCCACAAGCAGGGAGCTGGATGGGAAGTGGAGCTGCTGGGATTAGAATCGGCGCCCATATGGGATCCCGGGGCTTTCAAGGCAAGGACTTTAGCTGCTAGGCCATGCCACCGGGCCCATCTTTTATTTTATTTTTTTAAAGATTTATATTTTGGGCCCACTGCAGGAACCTAGTGGTTAAAGCCCTGCCTTGCATATATTGGGATCCCAAAAGCAGGGCCAGTTTGTATCCCGACTGCTATACTTTCCTTTTAGCTCCCTGTTGTGGTCTGGGAAAGCAGTAGAGGACAGTCCACAGCCTTGGGAGCCTGCACCCACGTGGGAGACCCGGAAGAAGCTCCAGGTTCCTGGTTTCAGAGTGGCGCAGCTCCAGCCATTTTGCAGTCACTTGGGGAGTGAATCATCGGACAGAAAATCTTTCTTTGTCTCTCTTTCTCTCTGTGTATCTGACTTTGCGATAAAAATAAATCTTTGAACAGCAACAATAATAATAATAATAAAAGCTTGTAGGGTCTGGTGCCATAATGTAGTGTGTTAAGCCTCTACCTGCAGCGTTGGAATTGCATGTGGGTGTGGGCTTGAGTTCTGGCTGCTTCACCTTCCATCCAGCTCTCTGCTTATGACTTGAGAAAGCAGTGAATGATGGGTCAAGTTCTTGGGCCCCTGCACCCATGTGAGAGACTCTTGGCTCCTGGCTTCAGACTGGCCCATCTGACCATTATGGCCACTTGGAGAGTGGACCAGAAGATGGAAGATCTCTGTCTCTCTGTAACTCTGCCTTTGAAATAAAAATTAACAAATCTTTGAAAAAAAGATACAAAGAAAGAAGAGAAGCCTATACTTGTTCAGAATAGTTACAATTTAAAAATACATATTTTTGGGCCCAGCGTGAAAGGGTAGAGGTTAAAGTCCTTGCCTTGAACGCCCCGGGATCCCATGTAGGCGCCGGTTCTAATCCCAGCAGCCCTACTTCCCATCTAGCTCCCTGCTTGTGGCCTGTGAAAGCAGTGGAGGACGGCCCAAAAACTTGGGACCCTGCACCTGCCTGGGAGACCCGGAAGAGCTCCTGGCTAAATCATCAGACGGAAGATCTTCCTCTCTGTCTCTCCTCCTCTCTGTATATCTGCCTTTCCAACACAAATAAATAAAGCTTAAAATTTTTCTATTTTTAACTTAAGGTTTGTTGAATGTGTGTAGATACAGAAATTGCTTGTGCCAGGGCAGACTGCTTGTCCCTGGAGGGCCATGGTGAGGGTGTCTGGGTGAGGGTGCCGTGGTGACGGTGCCTTGGCGAGGGTGCTGTGAGCTGCCTGTAGCATTTGCTCGTCTGTTCCACACGGTCAGCCCTAGCTGGGGTCTCTGTTCCTGACACTCTCAGTACAGTCAGACCTGCACTCCTCCACCTTGCTGCTTCCCTCTGCTTTACGGAATCTTCCCACTCTTTCCTGGACCATGCTGCTGCCCACTCCCCATGTGATGGTCCCTAGAGCCTTCCCCTGGGGTGACACTGCCTCACTCCAGTCCTTCGGGTGCGTCCACATCCTCTTGCCTGTGGCTGCTGGTCGACCAGTCACATGCTGGTCTCTGCTCTTTGCCTCCCGGTGCTAACAACCACACCTTCCATTGTTGATCGGTTCCCGTGGGTGTGTCCTCTGATCTAACACTCCGAACCAAGCCCAGATCTCTGGCTGTCAGACTCATGAGTGACGATTAGGGTTTGTGGGGGTTGTATGAGTGTATCCGAGAAAGCTCATGGAAGGGGCTGGTGTTTGGTAGGGCTAGTGTGTGGTGAGGCCAGCATATCCCATGTAGGCCTACTCAGGGGAAGGTTCGAGTCCTGGCTGCTCCACTTCTGATCCAACCCCCTGCGAATGTGCCTGGAAAAACAATGCAGGATGGCCAAGTGCAGGATGGCATTCTGGTGGGAGACTTGGAAGAAGAGTAAATCAATAGAAGGAGGATTTATCTAACTCTGCCTTTCACACAAGCAAATCTTTAAAAAGAAGGAAGAAAGTTCATGAAGAAATAAAACAGAAAGACCTAGGTTTATTTTGGTGCAAAACAAGTTGAAATCCATGCATACACGTTTTCCATGAAGTTTTGGAAGAGCCGGCCTTGAAGTTCTGTGACAACATGAGCAGTAAGCAATTGCTGAGGTCCAGTGAATGAAGTGCTTAATTTTAAGGTGCTGGAGTGATTGTTATTCATTCTGAAATGCACCGATTGTAAGACGGGCAGGAGAGACAGAGACAAGATGGAGAATGACAAATTGTAAGGGACAGAAGCCAGGTGGTAGGTGCGTATCTGAGTGTTCATGGTAAGGTAACTTCTATCCTGGGACAAGATGTTGCTGGGCCGTTCCGAACTGTGGCCTTATGTGGGGGATGCATTCTGCAAGCTCCAGGGGTCATTACTGAGGCCCACTGCAGAGATGGAGTCCTGAGGCCAGCCGGGGGAGGTAGCAGACCCCAGGTCCCACAGGCAGGAGGGCAGGGAGTTGATCCGTGACCTGGAGGCTCCCCCAAGACTCCTGGGGGCTGCTCATCACCCTTGGTGCACAGCCTCCTGTCCCACCCTCTGACCTGGCTGTTCTGGGGGGGGGGTCCCAGCTCATCCACCCCTCCTAGGCGCTCCCCCTCCCCCTGCCCTCCCTCCCAGCGCTATGCGCTGCACCAGGACGGCTGCCTCTGTCTGGCTCAGACCCTGCCAGAGGTCTCCCTCCCCACCAATACCTACCTTTTTTTCCCCTCTCCCTGCAATCACTGACAGGAAAGTTTCAGAAAGTGGTCGCGGATTCAAACGCGATTTGATATCCCACAGCTGGGTCATCTCTCCTTCACTTCTAGCTTCCTTCCTCCCTAACAAAACATCATTGTCCTCAGAGCGGCCTTACATCCTTGCCTGCCTTTCTCTGTCCCTGGTAGGTCTGCAGTTCTGTTCAAGGCCACCTCCTCCTTCACACCAGAACACCTGTCTGCTCGAAGATCAGGCACCTTGACTGGTTCATTCCCTCACCTACTGCATCAACAACAGTTTTCCTTTTCTTTTTTTCCATTAAAGATTTGTTTATTTATCTGAAAGGGAGAGTTACAGACATACAGGGAGACAGAGAGAGACATCTTCCATTTGCTGGTTTACACCCCAGAAAGCTGTGATGGGCAGGGTTGGGCCAGGAACCAAGAGCTTCATCAGAGTCTCCCATGTGGGAGACAGGGACCTAAGGGGCTGGGGCCATCTTCTGCTTCAGTAGGAAGCTGGATGGGAAGAGGAACAGCTGGACCACCATATGGGAGCGCTGCCCCTCAACACCAGCTTCCTAAATGTCCACTTTGTGTAAGGCACTGTGGTGCCCTGGGGATACGATGCTCCATGAGGGGTCTTGGTTGCTTTTTTCCTGGAAGGGAGACCCAGTGTGGTATGAACCCTCGGCCCCATGGGTGGCGTGGGGACTCATCCTCTTTCTGCCTGGGCCTGGCACACCTCCCCTGTAAGCCCTGTTACAGTTCACACGGCTGTCCTCTCCCCTTGCAAAGTCACAGTGATTTGATGGTGACTCCCAGGCTGAGCACTGGGGAGCACTGGGTCTGCTTATCCTCGCCTCAACTCCCGCATGGGGTAAGACTGTCACCCCTGTTTGCAGGTAAAGACTGGGGTGGGTGACTGCTGAGGGATGCAATGGAGCAATGATTGTGAGCCCTGAGCACCCCAAACATACCTGCTGAGTGTCAAGTGTGAGGTCACGGCTCTCCTTTACCTAAGCCATTTCTTGGTGCTGTTTGAAATGAGTGACCTTGCAGGATGAGGCAATGCCTCCTCCCTAAGATACACAGAGCAGGCTTACTTACCCCTTGCTGCAAAAGCTATAGCTGGGCTGGGGGAGGGGTGTGTGTGTGTGTGTGTGTGTGTGTGTGTGTGTGTGGTGCATCGGTTACATTGCCCCTGGGATGCCCTTCATTCCACATAGCACTGCCAGTTCTAGTCCCAGCTGCTCTACTTCTGACCCAGTTCTCTGGAAAGGCAAAACAAGATGGTCCAAGGACTTGGGACTCTGCCACCCATGAGGGAGACCCTGATGGAGTCCCAGGCTCCTGGCTACAGCCGGGCCCAGATGGGGCAATGAGGGGCATTGGAGGAACGTGCCAGCAGATGTATGATATTTCTCCTCCTGTTTTTTTTCTGCCTTTCAGATAAATAAATATTAAAAAGTGAGAACCCCACCCACTTTTATTCTCTTTTGTTGTTTGAAAAAAAAATTAAAAGATATTCTTTATTTTTATCGGAAAGGTAGATTTACAGAGAGAAGGAGAGACAGAGAAAGATCTTCCATTCACAACAGCTGGAGCTGAGCTAATCCGAAGTCTGGAGCCAGGAGCCTCCTCTGGGTCTCCCATGCAGGTGCAGGAGCTCAGGTGGTCCCAGACTTCTTTCCCAGGCCACAAACAGGGAACTGGAAGAGAAGTGGAGCAGTGGGACACTAACCGGCACCCACATGGGATCCTGGTGGATGGAAGGTGAGAATTAGCCACTAGGCTATCATGCTGGACCCTGTTTGAAAATTTTTGGGGACCAGCACTGTGGCTTAGCAGGCTGTCTTCACCTGTGGTGTTAGCATCCCAAATGGGTTCCGGTTTGAGTCCTGGTAGCTCCAGTTCTGGTCCAGCTCTCTGCTGATGGGATGGGAACATACACAGGCGGGTCCAAGACCTTGGGCCCCTGTATCCATATGGGAGACCTGAGGGAAGCTCTTGGTTCTTGTGTTCAAATCTGCCCAGCTCTAACTGTTTGTGACCATTTGGGTGAGTGAGCCAGTAGATGGAAGATTTCTTGTTTCCTCTGATTCTCTTGCAATAACATTGCCTTTCAAACAAAAATAAACAAATGAATAAAAAATTGGTGCAATGGCTCAACTGGTTAATCCTCCACTTGGAAATGCCAGCATACCTGGTTCATATTCTGGCTGCTCCACTTCCCATCCAGCTCCCTGCTTGTGGTCTGGGAAAGCAGTCGAGGATGGTTCCAAGGCTTGGGACCCTGCACCCACAATGGGAGACCTGGAAGAAGCTCCTGGCTCCTGACTTCATATTGACTTAGCTCCAGCTATTGCAGTCATTTGGGGAGTGAATCAGTGGACGGAAGATCTTTGTCTCTCCTTCTCTCTGTAAATCTGACTTTCCAATAAAAATAAACAAATCCTGAAAAATACATGAAAGCAAATTTGTTGACTTTTAAACAACAGCTTGCAGATCTCAAGAAGAGGTCTGCCTGCTAGACGTTGCTGAGTGGGGGCTGTGAGACGGCGGTTGGGGTCCGCAGCCCCGGCGGGGGCCGGCAGGTGCTTGCCTGCAGCTTGCTCCGGGGGACGCAGGGCGGCCAGCCCTTGGCTCCGTCTCCAGGGTAGACCGCGAAGCCCAGCGTCTCCGGGCAGCCAGTCTCCTCCCATCTTCCGGAGATGGAGCGGGAATGGATGACTTGGCACACAGTGTGGCTGGCGTGTTCGGGCTTCACGTCAGCTTGCTGTCAGCCCCAGCAACCCCATGTTTCCTGTTACCCTCCAGTTGTCCGCTCAGGGTGGAAATGAGCCGGAAAGGACAGTGATGGAAGACAGTTTAAGCTGTGCTGTTATCTGGCTGTTGCGGCTTGGAGAAGACGTCGGCCACAGCCCCCAGGCCGCTTGCACACTTGTTTGAGAAGAGATGCAATAGGCATTTATTTTAACAACAGATATTGAAATAGGCACTGTTTGATTTTTTGGGAAGGATTCATTTATTTAATTGAATGAGAGAATGACAGAGAGATCTTCCATTCACTGCTTCACTAGCTGGGTTAGGCTGAAGCCAGAAGGCAGGAATTTCAGCCAGGTCTCCAGCATGGAGAGCAGGGGCTCAGCTACTTGGGCCATGTGCTGCTGTTTCCCCAGGCATGTTAGCAGGGAGCTGGATCAGAAGCCGAGCAGCTGGGACTCAAAGCCTAGAACGATGGCTCAGGGGCTAATCTTCCCCTTGCAGCGTATGGGCATTGGTTCGTGTCCCGCTGCTCCACTTCCCATGCAGCTCCCTGCTTATGGCTTGGAAAAGCAGAGGACGACCCAAAGCCTTGGGACCCTGCACCCACTTGGGAGACCCGGAGCTCCTGGCTTAGGATCAGTTCAGCTCCGGTTGTTGTGAACCAGTGGATGGAAGATTTGTCTCTGTCTCTCCTCTCTGTAAATGTGCCTTTCCAATAAAAATGAATAACACTTTTTTTTTTTTTAAAAGCAGCACTCCAATAAGGGGTGCTGGTGCTGCAGGAAGCTTAACTTGCTATGCCACAGTTTTAGCAAGCCTTCTGTTAGTGCCACAGAAGACTTGCTGAATTACAGGGCAGGAAAGGCAGGAGGGATGGACGGTTTTAGGTCAGTGGCTCTCTGTCAGGATCTGTTCAAAGAAAACACACAGGTGCGTTACACACAGCATATCCCCACATCCCAAGGTTTGGGTCCTCTGATGCTGGCATACCCAAGGTCTGGCCACTGTCCACTCCTCACCCAAGCCACTTCCCAGTTACTTCTGAAGCTGGACATACATTTGGCTTCCCTGGAAGCCACAACAACCTTTCCCCAAGTGTAGATTGGCTGATACTGGCTAAAAATGCAGGTTCTGGGACCCAGTGTAGTAGCCTAGTGGCTAAAGTCTTCACCTTGCACGCCCGGGATCCCATATGGGCACTGGTTCTAATCCTGGCAGCCCTGCTTCCCATCCAACTCCCTGCTTGTGGCCTGGGAAAGCAGTTGAGGACGGCCCAAAGCCTTGGGACCCTGAACCCGGTGGGAGACCTGGAAGAGGCTTTGGGCTCCTGGCTTTGTATTGGCACAGCTCTGGCCACTGCGGCCATTTGGAGAGTGAAATAATGGATGGAAGACCTTCCTGCTTCTCCTCCTCCAATAAAAATAAATAAATCTTTAAAAAAAAAGCAGGTTCTGGTGGCTGGTGCTGTGGTGTAAGCAGGTAAGCCTCAGCCTGTGGTGCCACCTCCCATGTGGGCGCTTGCTCGAGTCCTGGCTGCTCCACTTGTGAACCAACTTCCCACTAATGCTCCAGGGAAAGCAGCGGGAGATGGCCCAGGCTGTGGGTCCCTGCATCCATGTGAGAGACTTGGATGATGATCCTGGCTCCTGCCTTTGGGCTGTTCCAGCCCTGGGTGGTTGCAGCCATTTGGGAGTGAATCAGCAGGTGAAAGATTTTGGTCTGTCTTTGTTCTTCCTTTCTCTCTGTAAGTCTGCCTTTAAGATAAAAATAAATGATAGATATTTTTTGAAATGTAGGTTCCCTGGCTCTATATAGTTTCTGAATAGGGAGCCATAGCACCTCAGGCAGGGCTATGTCCTAACTCTTTCCAGCCAGGTGTAATGCCCTGTACACCTCACACTCAGTGTGTTCCATATGCCCACAAGTCACAAAAGCTCACATTTTGGGAAGATGTTTTTACATTTGGCAAATCTAGATTTGTCTAAATTGTGTTCTAAGACTTTAAAATTTTCATTTTGATTGAAGAGATTCAGAGAGACAGAGAGAGAGAGAGAGAGAGAGAGCTCTTCTATCCACTGGTTGACACCTTTGCCTCTAACAGTCAGGAGTCCTGAACTTCACCCAGGTCTCCTACGTGGGTGGCAGGGACCCAAGTACTTGAGCTGTCACCTGCTCCCTCCTGGAGTCCTGGAGGTGGAGTCCCATCTCAAGCACTCTGACACCGGATGTGGGTGTCCCAAGCAGTGGTTTGATTCACTGTGCCACATGACTGCCCCATTTGCAGTTTTAGAGGCAAGTGGGTTAATCTACTACCTGTAATGCCTACATCCCATATGAGTGCTATTTAGGTGCATTTTGCAGGGAGTTGGGTCGGAAGTGGAGCCGCTGGGACTTGGAACTGGCACCCATGTGAGTGGCCACACCTACTATGGCACAGCACTGGCCTCACAAATTAAATTTTAAAAATACATAATTTTTTGCCAGGCAAAATATAAATGTTAATACGATTCCCAACAACATTGGGTTTTCTAGTTGTTTTACCTAGCAGAAATTAAGAGCGTACAAGAGAAATGACTCAGCCTCACATCATGTGCTAATTTCGAAATGATGTTTCTCTGCAGGTGCAAGTCTGGCAAGGAGCTTGTGCTGGGAGCATTGTGAATCAACCGCTTTTCCCACTAGCACCACAAGGGGGCATCACTGAGTCTGAGGTCATGCCTCCAGTTCTTTGCAAATTCAGTGTTTCATCTATTCATGGAGCTTACAGAAACTTGAATCGTCTTAAAAAGATTTTTTAAAAAAGATTTATTTTATTTTTATTGCAAAGTCAGATATACACAGAGGAGGAGAGACAGAGAGGAAGATCTTCCATCTGATGATTCACTCCCCAAGTGAGCCGCAACAGGCCGGTGTGCGCCGATCCGAAGCCGGGAACCAGGAACCTCTTCCAGGTCTCCCACGCGGGTGCAGTGTCCCAAGGCCCTGAGCCGTCCTCAACTGCTTTCCCAGGCCACAAGCAGGGAGCTGGATGGGAAGTGGAGCTGCCGGAATTAGAACCGGTGCCCATATGGGATCCTGGTGCAGGCAAGGCGAGAACTTTTGACTGTTAGGCCACCGCGCTGAGCCCAAAATAGTTTTTAAAAAAGACTTTAGGGGCTAGTGCCATGCTTAATTGGCTAATCCTCTGCCTGCAAGTGCCAGCATCCCTTACGGGCACCACCTCATGTTGTAGTTGCTCCACTTCCCATCCTGCTTGTGGCCTGGGAAAGCAGTAGAGGAAAGCCCACAGTCTTGGGACCCTGCACCTGTGTGGGAGAGCTGGAGGAAATTCCTGGTTCCTGACTTTGGATTGGCTCAGCTCCGGCTATTGTGGCCACTTGGGGAGTGAATCAGCATACGGAAGATATTTCTCTATCTCTCCTCTCTGTAAATCTGCCTTTCTGGTAAAAATAAATAAAATTTTACTTCTTTAATTTTATTTACTTAAAGATTTTATTTTACTTTTCAATATTGTTTACCTAGTTGAGAGAGATGGATGGCCATCTCTCAGATTAGGGTGGGAAGGGTCAAGTAAGGAGGAAAGTGGGTGGGATTAACGTTTCAACTTCTTTTTCTCCTGTATTGCGGGGCAGGGAGAGGGGAAGGAGGAAGGGTGATTCTTTGTGTCAGTACCTGGGGCTGGGGGATGGTCGCTTGATGATGACTTCAGAGACCCAATGTGGGGAAGCAGGTTCCCAGGGTGTTACTCAGACAGAGACAGGGCTGGGACAGAGGCCTACCCATGGCTGTACGCAGCGCCCCGCGGATGCCGATCTGCCTGGGAGCCCCAGGCTGGAGCCAGTGCAGTGAGGGTGATGTCATCCAGCAAACAGAGGAAGAGAAGGAAGGGAGCAGTGACTCTGATGGTTCTGAGAGATTGGCAGTTTCATTGCTGCAGGGTTGAGAAAAGTCTTTCCAAAGTCTATTGGTTGACACAGTCCACCTTTGTGCACCCACAGACCCAGGAACATGCTAGAAGGCTTGGCCAGGGGAGCTGTCTGTCCTCTGAGGCACTTGATATGCACTACTGTCCTAGCGGAGCTGGCTGCCATGGCTCTCGTGTGCATCTGTGTGCTGTCCACCTGCACAGGCATCAGCAACCGAGGAGGCCCAGATGGGATATGTGCACTCCAAGGTCGGACCACAGATCTTGTCATTTTCCCTGTGGCTGGGGTTTGAGTCCAGCATCTAGCTGGGGAGTCTCCCAAGAAACCTTGCCCAGGGTGACCTGACTTGATTCTTGAATATGCCAGGTAGTGCAAAGTTTGGTCCACTACCTGCAACAGCCAACGCACATACTGGTGGACACAGCTATCCTGGTCAGTTCTGCCCCCCAGATCCATTTCTCATGTGAACTGATGGTTGCTGTGGCCTAGCCTGGCCCAGTCTGCCATGGGCCTGATCTTCACGCACACCAGCAGGTGCTGCGACCTAGTTGAGATGACCCCCAATAACTTCTACTGAGCCCGCCCTCAACCCTGTTTTTTTTTTTTTTTAAAGATTTATTCATTTTATTACAGCCAGATATACACAGAGGAGGAGAGACAGAGAGGAAGATCTTCCCTCCGATGATTCACTCCCCAAGTGAGCCGCAACAGGCCGGTACGCGCTGATCCGAAGCTGGGAACCTGGAACCTCTTCCAGGTCTCCCATGCGGGTGCAGTGTCCCAAGGCATTGGACCGTCCTCAACTGCTTTCCCAGGCCACAAGCAGGGAGCTGGATGGGAAGTGGAGCTGCTGGGATTAGAACCGGTGCCCATATAGGATCCCGGGGCTTTCAAGGTGAGGACTTTAGCCACTAGGCCACGCCGCCGGGCCCCCAACCCTGGTTTTTACATGTGCTGGCATGTACTGAGGTCTGGCCTGGCCCGTCCCACAACCCACCAGGCTCTCATACCCACCCGAGTGCTGTGGGCTTATCTCAATCCACCCCGCCCCCATGTATGCTGATGGGTACTGCTATCTTGTCCACTCTGGCCCTCCCCAAGTCGTGGCTCCCATGCTCACCAGCAGGAGCTGCAGCCTAGCAGGGGAAGGCTCACAGTTCCCCTACCAGGCCTGCTCCTAGCCCCAATCCTTTGCTTACCAGGGGGTACAGTGGTCCTGCCTGACATGAATTGCGCCCAGTCCTGACTCTTGTCAGTGCATACTGCATTAAAACCTAGCTGATCTGCACCTATTCTGCCTTGTGTGTCCCAGTGGGCACAGTGACCCAGCCCTTGTACTGGACAACTGGTGTTGCAGCCCTGCTTGGCCTGGTCCATCCCGTCACGGCTGAGGGTGTGAGTGGAAATTTGACTCCAACCAGGTGGCTCTTGGTCAACCCAGCAGCAGTTGTATGTCCTGGCCACCTGCTCCCCCAAGGTGGGTGGCAACCCCGTGTTGCGCCAAGTGGTTTCCAGCACAGCAGATCTGAGCCTTCAAACGGGCTAGAACTGGCCTTGTGACATGGTCATCCTGTATGTGCACTGGTTTGACTCCTACCTTCCCAACTTCCCATCCAGCTCCCCAATGTACCTGGGAAAGCAGCGAATGGCCCCCACGTCCACGTGGAAGATTCAGATGAGAGTTCCACGTTTCTGGTTTCAACCTAGTTCAGCCCTGGTTGTTGCAGCCACTTTGGGAGTGAACCAGTGGAAGAGCTATCTCTTCCAAACATTAAACAGGCTGGGTGCAGAGCAGGCCACAGGGTGTGCTGGGGGCCCAGGGAATGCTCTGCTTACCAACCTGGGAGTCTCGCTGCCTCACCCACCCAATGGCGACTATTATGCATTCATTGCTTCAGCCCTAACACGTGCTGAAGCAGCGTCAATCAGTGTAGGTGTGTTACTCTGGGAACAGCCATGCTAGCCTCGCTTCAGGCCCTGGATTCCTTCACTGCTTCATCTCATCAGACCTGGACTCAGTCAGGAACCTCCTCAGTCTTAAGTCTCAACCTTCCCGACATGTGTTATCCACTCCGGGCCTTAGCATCAAGTTTCTGTGTTTCAGATCTAGTGGTTAGGGCCCTGCCTGGGGGGTGCTCTCCAGTTTGGCTACCCAGGGTTTAGTGTTCAGATTGGCATGTAAGATAAACACCTTGTGCTTTAAACAGAATTCAGCCAGGATACCCTGCCTCCCCCCACACCTCCTGCCACAAAGCCCCTGCCTAAGGAAACACCTGCAGGACCCAGGAACTCCCTAACTGGTCCTGCTATGGCTCCCAGTGGGCCTTTGCTGTAGTCATGGCTCTGAGTTTCCCAGGCCAGTTCAGCAGTTGGCTACTAGCCAAGTGTCCAGCTCTGTAACATTAAGGTATCAGGATCAAGTTTCCCAACAGCTGGCCAGGGTGGCACAAGCTAAGGAAAGGTTTTAAGCTCAGGAGCACAGCTGGGGACAGTCACTCCCTACCCCACCTACACACAAAGTATAACCTGCAAGTCATGTGTTTCTGAAAACAACTTTATTTAAATAGCGATTTAAATACATTACATAACATTAAAATGAAGGAAAAAAACCGCAAATCCAGTTTATTTGCTGTGGCTTTGGACAGCTGGTGCTGGGTGGTGGCAAGCCCTAGAGCTAGCTGACAGATGACACCTGTTCCGGATTTGTTCCTTGTCAGAAGTTTAACTGATGGAAGGCGGCGGGCCTCACCCTGATGTTAGCTAGGGGACTTGCTGGCCACCCCATCACAGGGAAGGTGACTTATGGCCCGTGGGTCAGGCCTCATCCTCTCATCGCCAAGCACCCTCCAGCAGCCACCTCACCCCATCCTCTCGCCTCCCCCTCCAAGGGTCCTCCAGGTGCTGACTCTCAGGGTAGGGGCCTTGGTTGAGGGACTGCAGGTCACACCCCGCCGGCCTCTGATCTTGGGGCGCGTCCAGCTTGACCTTGGTTTAAATGAGGGACTTCCAGACTAGACAGCATGGCTCTTTTCAGTTTATTGCATGAAGGGATTACACTAGTCCAAGTTAAAAGTGGACCCCGAATGGTTACATTATACAAGCTGTGAGGTTTTTTAAACTTGTGACAAGGGACAGAAGGGCAAGTCTACTCATTGCAAGGAAATCCTCACACAAGCTTCTGTGAGCCACAAGCACTTAAAACCCATGAACTTTCAGCTGGTCGTCCTTAGCCAGTCCAATCTACAGAGAGAGAATGGGCACCGCGTCAGGGGCAGACAGGGAGAGCCGAGACCCGGCCCCTCCCGCTTCAACCCCACAGCTGGGCGGCAAGGCTCAACCCCTGGACCGGGGTGGGGGTGTCAAAGCAGGCAAGAAGTGTCCTGGCAAATACCCCACCAACCCTCTTCCACTTCCGAGACCCAGCCTCCCGCCAGGATGTTAGTCCTGAATGAAGGCAGGCAGGCAGACCCCCACACTGGTGTCCCTGCTAAACAGTGCAGCTTGGGGACACACTGAGGCCTGCCCGTCGGCGGCACCCCTCAACTCACCTCCACCAGGAACTGGCAGATGTTCTTGCGCTGGTCGCCCTGGAGCTGAATCACTTCTCCATACTCCGGATGCTCAATGACCGTCCCATTGCAGGCAAATTTCTGCAGGCACAGAGCAGCCACGCCCGCCGCTCAGCACCAGCCGCCGGGCCCCGGGTCTGGGGGTCCCCCCTCCCTCTGGCATCGCCTACACCCACCTTCTTAAATGCCTTCACCAGTTTCTTTTTATCGTAGTCATCAGCGATCCCCTGGACAGTGGTAAGGGTCTTCCTGCCGTTTCTCTGTTGGATTCTTATATGGATATAATCCTCAGTGCCAGCGGGGAGCAGGTCATCACCCTTACTTGCATCAGCAAAGGGGTCTAAGGGGGGGGAAGACACGAAGCGCGTTCAGGAGTCGTCCTGGCTCGGCGGCCACCAGCGTAGGAGCGCTAGGGACAGCCGGCTTCCGTCCACCCCAGGGCCCCGGTCCGTCCGCCCCGCGCGGAGCCCCGGCTGCCCCTCCCGACCGATGCAAGCGGCCTGAACCCAGGGCCCAGAGGCGGGGCCGAGCTCCCGACCCCATTGGCACGCCGACCCGTCACTCACGGGCAGGCCCCGCCTCCCGCCCCGACCACGCCGTGACGCAAGGGACGTGACGCCGGCGGCGGGCGGGGCGGGCGCGGCCCGGAGGCCTCGGAGCCATTAGGGAAAGCGCCACCCGCGACGCCACCGGGACCGGCCCGGGCCCGACCCCGTCCCGGCGCGCCAGGCCACTCTCCGCCCGGGGCCCGCCGCCTCCCGGGGCTGCTCCTCCCGTGGCGCCCCGCCGCCCGCACCCCGACCTCCGCCGCGCTCACCGAAAGAGTGGAGGTTCTGGATAGCGGACATACGATACGATTCCTTTTCCTCGGTGGAAACGGCCTGCGGAAGGCTGCGGCGGGAGAAGGCGGGCGGGGGGGACGGAGCGTCGGGAAGCGAGGGGGCTCGCGGGGGAGGCTGCTGCGTCCTCGGCGGCGGCTCAGCGACTGGGGCGGTGGGGCGGCGCCCGGGCTGCCTTATATAGCCGCCGCTGTGACGCCAGCGCGCTGCCCTCACGTCCCGGGCCCACCCACGGCGGCGTGCCCCCGAGCGCCCGGGCGTCGCCACTTCCTATTGGTCCGCGGGGCGGGCCCAAGGGCACAGCGCCTGCGCAGTAAAGCCACGCTGGGAGGGCGGTCGGGGCAGGGAAGGCGTGGTGTTCGCGCGCGCCTGCGCAGTGCGTGTGGAAAGTCTCTGGACGGCCGGGGGAAACGGCCGGTTTAGAGCGCGCCTGCGCAGTGTGTGCTTTTTGGCGCGTTCCACCTTGACCCCGTTGCAGCCCCACCTGTTCGAGAAGGGGTCACCTCCCGGTAGCCGGGCGAGGGTCATGGCGGCGTTTGTGAGAGGAGATTAACACACCGGGCCGCTCAGACACAGGTTGCCGCGCTCCCATGCCCGCAGGGTCACGGAAAGGTGGTGGGCGGCGTTCGGGAGCTTTCATCAAAGTACGACCTGATCCATCAGGGCCTGAACCTAATCGCTTAATCTGCTCTGAGAACCGGATCATCCGATAGGATTGAGCCGTCTATGGGGGAAGCAAGCGCTCAGCCTGTAGGCGTGCAGGGAGAGTAACTGGTTCTGAGGAATTCACGGGGTTCCCAGGACCCAGAGGAGTCGCGTCCTGCCAACAGGTCACCGGGATTTACTGAAACCCTCTTCTCAGTCGCAGGAGTAAGCAGGCTGAGGACAGGAGACCAGGGGGTGTCAACTCAAGAGGCTTGCAAGGGCCAGGCAAGCCAGAGAAAGCAGTGTGGACAGCAGCAGGGTGTGGCGTAATGGGGTGCAACGGGGTGGGGATGGTGGCCAGGGTGGGCCCCCCTGACCTTTGTGCTGGGTCCTTTTCCAGAGAGCCTGGACATCCAGGCGCTTATGTAACATCCCTGGATTTTTAAAGATTACCACCAGAATCGAACTTTCGAGAGAAATCTGCCAGCCAAGCCGAAATGGGCACGTCAGCACCACAGACTGCTTGTGGAGGTCTGTGGCAGTCCGGGTCGCCACCCACTTGGAGGTGAAGCTGGTGAGATGTTGGGATAGGTGTCCGGGATGGAACAAGGCAGTGTGACGGTGATGGAGCCAGGCACTTTGCGGGGCGGTGGCCTTGCCGCAGAGTCTTGGGAGGTGGGAAGAGTTCCCTAGTGGGGCAGGGGGAGAGGCTCAAGGGAGAAGAGCTTCTGGTTTTGTTTGGGTTCTAGGTTTGCTGAGTACTCTTGACTTCAGGAAGGGGGAACCAGGGCCAGAAGCCCTGGGCAGCCCAGGTCACGGTTGTCCCAGCCTCTGACAGCCTCTCTGGCCCACCCTGGAAGCCTATGTGCACAGATTGAGCTGTGACTCATTCCCAGGGTGGGTAACTGTTTCTATGAAGGTTTTTTTTTTTTTTAGATTACTTTTGAAAGAAAGACGTCCAGGATAGTGGATCAGTCAGCTGCTTCTCCACCTCTCACTGCCAGCATCTCATATGGGAGCCAGTTCGTGTCCTGGCTGCTCCACTTCTCATCCAACTCCATGTTTGTGGCCTGGGAAAGCAGCAGAGGAAGGCCCAAAGCCTTGGGACCCTGCACCCGCGTGGGAGACCTAGAAGAAGCTCCTGGCTCTTGGCTTCGGATCGGCCCTGCTCTGATCATTTTGCGGCCATTTGGAGAGTGAACCAGCAGATGGAAGATCTTTGTCTCTCCTTCTCTCTGTAAAACCTGATCTTTCCAAGAAAAATAAATAAATCTTAAAAGAAAGAATGACGCAGAGTGAAAGCGAGAGAGCTCTTCCATCCATTGGTTCACTTCCCTAATGGCCATGATGACTGGGAATGCCCGGATGAAAGTCAGGAGCCTGGAACTCCATTCCCGTCCCGCTTGTGGGCGGCAGCTTGGGCTGTGCTCCGCCGCTTTCCCAGCTGCGTTCACAGGGAGCTGCATTGGAAGTGCAGCGCTGGATACGGAATGCTGGCATTGTGAACGGCAGCTTGACTAGCTAAGCCATAATGTTGGCTCCTTGATCTATTAAATGTTAAAATCACCACACTCACCAATTTAAATTTTTGAGATTTCTTTTTTTGTTTTTTTGGAAGGGCAGAGTCACAGAGAGAAAGAGACCGTTATCTTCCATCCACTGGTTCATTTCCCAAATGGCCACAAAGGCTGGAACTGAGTCGATCTGAAGCCAGGAGCCAGGAGCTTCTTCCAGGTTTCCCATGTGGGTGCAGGGGCCCAAGGACTTAAGCTCTCCTCCACTGCTTTTGCAGGCGATAGCAGGGAGCTGGAATCAGAACTGGTGCCCATAAGGAATGCTGGTGCCACACTAAGCCATGGTACTGCCCCCCAAGATCCAATTTATACATTTCTGCTTTAATCCTGATGTTAATGCTGCCTTCATCTTTTTAGGAAAAGATTCTTTCTGTGCAAGAAAATGAACTCTTTCTTCTGACCTGGACTTACGAAGCTACTGCATTTTTTTTTTTTGAGAGGCTTAAGCTTACGCTTGTCATACTCAAGTCTTTATACCACCTGGAACTAATTAATTTTAAAGATTTATTTATCTGTTGAAAGGGTTGTAGAGACAGAAGGATATGAGAAAGAGAAACAGGGAGAGATATTTCGTCCACTGGTTCACTTCCCAGGGCTGTGTTGTCCATGGCTGGGCCAGGCTAGAGCAGGGAGCCTGCCTTCCCAGGCGCATTGGCAAGGAGCTGGATGGGAGGTGGGCACCCACACAGGGTGTCTTAACATGCTGTACCACAGCATCAGGAGTGTGAGGAGTTGGCATGGGTCAGCCTGGGATGCACCTGTGTGTATTGTATGAGGAAGTCTTCCCCCATGTGGATAACCAGTCACGGAATAATGAGGACTCTTCAAAAAGTTTGTACAAGAAAACTATGCATGGATTTCAAAACTTTCTGCACCCAAAGAAGCATCTTCTAAAAAGTTAAAAGATGTAGTTATGTAATTTATGTAATGATTGGTTGCAAGGTGGAATGACAAGAGTGGTTTCCCGTCCTCTGTTTCGCACCTGAAGTGTGTACAGCAGCCCGAGCAGAGCCAGGCCGAAGCCGGAAGTCAGGAGCACCATCCAGGTGTCTCCCCTGTGAGGCAGGGAGCCAAGGACTGGGCCATCTTCAGTGCCTTAGCAGCCCACTCGATAGCCCCCGAATCAGCACTCTGACAGGGGACACAGGCGGTGCTAAAAACAGAGGCTTAACCTGTTGGCCCACCTTGGCAGCTCTAATTCACTTTTTCTTTATTAAAAAAATAATTTATTGGGAAGTCAAACTGTGGGCCCAGTGCAATGGCTCAGTATCTAAATCCTCACCTTGCCAACACCAGGATCCCACATGGGCACTGGCTCATGTCCCAGCTGCTCCGCTTCCCATCCAGCTCCCTGCGTGTGGCCTGGGAAAGCAGTAGAGGATGGCTCAAAGTCTTGGGTCTTCTCACCCACGTGGGAGACCCAGAAGAAGCTCCTGGCTCCTGTCTTTGGATCATCTCGGCTCTGGCCATTTCGGCCATTTGGGGAGTGGCGATGGAAGATCTTTCTGTTTCTTCTCTCTGTAAATCTGATCTACTTTCCAATAAAAAAATTAATCATTTTTTAAACAGATTTATTTATTTTTATTGGAAAGTCAGATATACAGAGAGGAGGAGAGACAGAGAAGGTCTTCCCTTCGCTGATTCACTCCCCAAGAGACTGCAACAGCTGGAACTGAGCCAATCTGAAGCCAGAAGTAAGGAGCTTCCAGGTCTCCCATGTGGGTGCAGGGTCCCACGGCTTTGTGTTTTCCTTGACTGCTTTCCCAGGCCACAATCGAAGCTGGATGGGAAGTGGGGCTGCCGGGATTAGAACTGGTATCCATATGGGATCCTGGCATGTAAGGCAAGGTGAGGACTCTGACCACTAGGTTACTGCGCCAGACCCAAAAAAAAAATAAATCTTAAAAAAAAAATCAAAGTATGAGTAAGAGAAATCTTCATGGCCAGGGTTAGACCAGGCTGCAGCCAGGAGTTGGGGCCTTCATCTCGGTCTCCTGTGTGGGTGGCAGAGATCCAAGCATATTGGCCATCCTCTGCTGCTTTCCCAGGTCATTGGCAGGGAGCTGGATGAGAAGTGGAGCAGTCAGGACAGGAACTGGAGCCCATGTGGGATGGTGGTGATGCAGGTGGCGGCTTTGCCCACTGTGCTACAGTGCTGGCCCCCTAGTTTCCTTTTCAATCTTGGGGCATCTCAGCACCCCCACATCTTACACTGCAGCAGGTCCACAATGCACCAGGGCCATGTTCCCCTGGGTGTTGCAGCTCCCTTGGCTTGGAACCCATTGCTCCTTGTCGCTCAGCAAGGACAGCCATTTGTGGCCATTCTCTGGCGCCCACTTCCTCACGTTCTGTCTTTGGGGTTTCTCATGCTGCCTTTGGCTCACCTGTTCCCTGAACTGGCTACACAGCTTGTCAGGCTGAGTGTGAAACGAAGCCACAGGGATCTTTGTTCACAAATGATTAGGAGTCTCAGGACAGCCGCAGCAGTACTCCGCAGAGCATCCGACCCCACTGCCGGCAAGCGTGGTCCTGCCTGGGTCACCCGGCCTTCTGGCCCTGCCTCTGCTCTCTCCTGCTGAGCCGCAAGTTTCTAGAGCAGGACACGTGGCTGTATCCTCTGCTGTGTACAGCGGGGCGCTGGGTGGACACGGTGTCCACTGGCCTCCAGGCTGCAGCCTCTGCAGGCCTCTTAGACTGTCTCGTGTTGGCTCCAAGGGAGCTGCTCTTTGTACAGAGCAGGGGGGTGGCCCTGGGCAAGCTCCTGGCCCTGCTCCTCCTGCAGGGACTAGGCCGCCGGGGCTGGTTTGCATGGCTGGAGCTGGTGCGTGGGGAACAGTTAATGTCACAGACGTGCGCTTTAGCGGGGAAGATGCAGGTGCTTCTCCACATGGATGGAGGGGAAGAATGTGTGGCAGGGTGAGAATGGGAGGCTGTCAGATCATGTGGTCGGAACAGTTTCCAAGGGGAAAAGAGAGCAGTGGGAGACGGGGACAGAGGTGGGCACCCACCTCTCTATGGCATGTGGCAAGGGCACGGTTGTGTGTGGGAGCCCTTGGCTTTGATAAGATTCCTCCTAGTGGCTCGGAAGCAGCAGCAGAGTCTGTCGCCCGGAGGGGATGGCACTCTCTGGGGAAATGGTAACCGAGGCAGATGGATGATTTTAGGGTACCCTCTCCCTCCCCCCTTGGCTCTAGCGCTGCAGAAATGCCTGTGGCCCAGAGTTGCAAAGAGGGCTGGAGCCCCATCTTCGAGCTGTGATTTCTGAGCAGGCTGCTTGAGTGGTGCTGGGTGATGCTTTCTCTCCATCGAAAGTGATTTTACAGGAGGTCCAGACAGTACAGTATTTCTTGTCTGCTGTGCTCAGGGCCTAGCTCCTGTGCATGGGAATGACTGGATCCATCCCTCCTGCGCCCCCACCATGTACACCTGTGGAAGGGCCCAGGGAAGGAAGGTTACTATCCCTGTCATGTGGAAAAGGAGGCTACGCCAGGCCAAGCGCCGGCCAGATCTGCAGGGTCTGGCTCCCCATGCTGGCTTGATGCTGCCTGCACTTAGCTTCTTTGCTTTCTTCAGGCCCAGCCTGGAGGCTGGAAGATGGTGGGAGGGCACCCCTGGGGTGCTGAGAGTCACCTTTCTCTTGGTCCAGGTGGGAAGAGCTGGCTGAAGCTGCTCCTTGGGGTGTGGGGGCAAATACCCGTGCCTCCTGTCCCGTGCAGTGCGGCTACGCTCTGGTTCTGCATCTCACCTTCTGTGCCCTTGCCAGGAGCTCACTGATGCCAGCCCACAGCTCACTTCTCCCTGCCCGGAGCTGCTTCCCACGCCCCACCTCCCCTTTTGCAGAAGCCCTGTGAACTGGGTGGATGGGGGGGTAGTCTAATTGAGGCCAGAAGATGAAAGCTAAAGCGCCCACCCACGCCCTGGGCCAGGGTGACTTGGGTGGCCAAATTGCACTGGGTGGGCCCCAGCAGGAGGGGAAGGAGGCCATAGCCTAGCAAGGGGACTCCCAACCGAGAGCTGGTACACAGGTGGGGGAGGGAGGTCCTGTCTTATGACTGGGCGTGGCAGAACAGAATGGGTTCCGTGGCTGGGAGCCGGAGCCAGGAAACATTCCGGGGTGGGGGGGGAGAGCTTTAGCCGTGTTCCCAGCCCCTCTCCCAGGAGAAGCTGCCAGAGGAGCAGCGGCCTTGGCTGGGGGCCTCAGCTGCTCCAGCCCTGGTTTTGTGTCTCTTGGCCAGAACTCACCAGCCTCACCCAGGGGCCCTGTCCATGGAAGCCTCTGCTGGGCAGGGCAGCTGGGAAATGCTGAGGCCTCGGCCACACCCCTCCCAGTCTGGTCATCACTGCTGGCCCCTTACTGGCCACGTTGCTGTGCCCTGTGCCCCAGAGCTGGGCACTGGCCACCTGAGCCTGCACTGCTCGGAGGTGCCTGGGCCTCTCTCTACTCCCCTGCACCCACTCACCTTCCCCAAACAAGACCCAGCTCCCAGGGATCATGTCTGTCGAGGCCTGAGGGGGAGGCTGGCTAGAGCGGAGTAGACAGAGTGTGTAGAAAAACATGGTAAAA
The DNA here is from genome assembly GCF_030435755.1 of Ochotona princeps. Lineage (NCBI taxonomy): Eukaryota > Metazoa > Chordata > Mammalia > Lagomorpha > Ochotonidae > Ochotona > Ochotona princeps. Next base: position 16,547,221 of record NC_080848.1, read on the forward strand.
TATCTCAGCCTGTGGATGACTTACGCAAATAATGCTACTTGGGATACATTGGGCTAAACATATTTTCAAAGTTCATTTTGCCTCGTTTTTATTTTCTCTTACTTCCTCAAAAACTATGTCTACTCGGACACTGACAGGTGCGTCTGCAGCGTGCATTGTGGGCGATTCCAGACCCTACAGCAACCCTTGGCACGGCACTCAGCCAAGCTGGGGGGTGGTCCTGCACCCAGCTGCTCCCCAGACCTCTCTTCAGTCAGCTCCACCCTCCCTCGTGTCCCGAACCCTCCTCCAACCTCTTTCCTTCCAAGGAGAGCAGCTCGGCCAGCAGCCACCTGTGTATCGCTGGAAGCAGTACAAACCTCCTTAGCTTTCTTTTTAGAATGCTCAGGGGTTGGGGTGTTCCTGAAGCCCAGCTCTGTGCTGTGGAATAGTCCCTCCCAAAGGCTGATCTAACATCTCCCACCTGAACTCCGTCCCTTTCTGGGCCAGGAAGATGGTACCCCCCTCTGTTCCCTTGTGTGGCCCACCCTGGGCAGCCAGGGACGTGGCATCCAAGCATGGGCTGGCCCAGTGGTGCGCCCAGCTCATCCTTGGCCCGGAAGCGTCTGGTACATCAAGCAGGAGGCAGCAGGAGCGGTTGTCACATTAACGGCTGCTGTGTCAGGTATGTCATGCTCTGCTCTTCGCTGAGAAACCTACCATCCTGGACGGACAGAGGCGGCCCTGAGTCCACGTTAGCAAGCTCTGGCTTCCACTGGGTAGCAGGTGCCAGGACACACAGATGATGGGTAGTGATTTCAGAAAACAGCAGATGACTGCAAAGGGGTCCCTTGCTTTTTCTTTTTTTTTTTTTTTTTTTTAAGATTTTTTATTGGAAAGGCAGATTTACTGAGAGAAAGAGGAAGGAGAGACAGAGATCTTCTACCCACTGGTTCACTCCCCAAAATGGTCACAATGGCCAGAGCTGAGCTGATCCGAAGCCAATAGCCAGGAGCCTCTTCCATGTCTCCCACGTGGGTGCAGGGTCCTGAGGACTTGGGACCATCCTCCACTGTTTCCCAGGTTGTATGCAGGAAGCTGAATGGGAAGTGGATCAGTGAGGACATGAACTGGTACACGTGGGATGCCAGTGCAGCAGGGGGAGGATTAGCTTGCTGTGCCACCATGCACCCAGTTCCTTTTACTGCAGAGATGCAGACACCAGCTCCCAAGCAGCGAGCACTGTAGTGAGAGCACCCCAACACCGGAGACCAAGTGAGGGACAGCGGGACCTGCCCTTCATGTCTGCCCTGGCTCAGCACACCACGAGCCCCTCCCCTTAACTGGGTGTGCCCAGTACCACCTTCCTGGTGGGGATCCAGGTGGCACCAGCAAGGACACAGTCCCAGGCTCCTGGCCTGGACTTCAGGCCCAGCTGTGTAGGCGGGCAGAGGTTCTGCGAAGGATGGCCTGGTCTGCCCAGGCCTCCCCAACCCGGACTGGTAGGCAGAGGCAAGGCAGATGGAGCTGGCAGGAGAGAGGGGCTCCCGCTTGGATAGAGCCTGGGGTGCTCCCTGGAGGACTGGGAGCTGCTACCCATGCCTGCTCCTGGAGGGAAGGCCCGGGGCCTACAGGCAGGCCCTGTCTGCTGCTCAGCCAGTGGGTGATGAAGCCCTGGCAGCCAGGCGGGGCCTCTTGCTGCTGGGCCCATGGCCACCCACGGGGCCATGCTCCCTCACAGAGGAACCTCGGGGGAGGATTCTGCTGTCGTCCTCCTTGGTGTGCTGCTCTTGGGGTGTGTGCGTCCAGTTCCCTGGCCGAGCCAGTGTGCGTGCTACACACACTTGGAGGGTATGTGTGAGGCCCATGCAGCTGCTGGCAGGGCAGCCTTGGCGGCCCGCGGTCCAGGATTTGAACACTTGGCTCCTGGCCAGTAGGGTTGGGTAAGGGAATGCCAGGCGGTGGGAGTGGGAGAGAAAAAAATGCGGGAATGAGGTTGTGGGGTGACAGGCAATGAATGCCTGGCATCCTGTATGAGGTCTGCAGAACAAGGTGGTTCCTGGCTGGCGTGCTCGGCGGAGAGGGCCCTCTCGGGACACAGGCTGGCCAGGAGCAGAAGCTGTTCAGGGGGCTCGTGGCACCTTGGTTAGCCCCTGGTGGGGGGGGCATGCTAACCACAGGGCAACTGCCTCTCACCTGTTCACCAAGCTCCAGGCACCAGGTTGCCCATGGCCCACTACAGCTCATCAGCAGCCTACCCCCACCCCCGGCCTGGTGTGATGGCTCAGGCTAAATCCTCATGTTGCAAGCACCAGGATCCCATATGGGTGCTGGTTCAGGTCCCAGCTGCTCCATTTTCCATCCAGCTCCCTGCATGTGGTCTGGAAAAGCAGTCGAGGATGGCCCAAAGCCTTGGGACCGTGCACCCATGTGGGAGACCTGAAGAAGCTCCTAGCTCCCAGCTTCGGGTTGGCTCAGCTCTGGCTGTTGCAGCCGCTTGGGAATGAACCAGTGGATGGAAGACCTTTCTGTATCTCCTTCCCTTTGTATATATGCCTTTCTAATAAAAATAAAAAAGCAAATCTTAAAAAACAACAACAAATCTGGACCTGGCAAAGTAGCCTAGTGGCTAAAGTCCTCGCTTTGCATGCATGGGAATCCCATATGGACGCTGGTTTGAATCCTGGTGGCCCTGCTGCTTATCCAGCTCCTTGTTTGTGGACTGGGAAAGCAGGCAAGGACATCCCAAGGCCTTGGAATCCTGCACCCATGTGGGAGACCCGGGAGAGGCTCCGAGCTCCTGGCTTTGGATCCGCTCAGCCACTGTTGTTGCGGCCACTTGCGGAGTGAATCATTGGATGGAAGATCTTCCTCACTGTGTCTGCTCCTTCCTGTATATATGACTTTGCAATAATAATAAAATAAATCTTTAAAAACAAAACTGCCTGAGGCTGGTGCCATCATGTGCCAGGTTAGGTTTCTGCAGCAGCATTGGCATACCAAGTGGGGGCAGGTTCATGTCCCAGCAGCTGCACTTCCCACTCAGCTCCCTGCTTATGGCCTGGGAAGACAGCAGAGCATGGTTCAAGTGTTTGGGTTCCTGCACCCATGGGGGAGACCTGGAAGAAGCTCCCAGTTCTTGGTTCCTGGCTTTGGATCGGCTCAGCTCTGGCTGTTGTGGCCGTTTGGGGAGTGAACCAGCGGATGGAAGACCTCAATCTCTGTGTCTTCTCTCTCTCTTGTAACTCTACCTTTGAAAAAACAAATACATCTTTAAGAAACTGCCTAATGGAGTGCTTCTCTGGACGTGTGCCCCAAGTGGAAGCAACGTGTAGTTGCACAGTGTTTATGCCACTTAGTGGAGCTGAGAAGGAAGATGTCATTCGTGGGAGGCAGCCACAGTAGGGTTTTGTCATGGCAGACAGAGTGGGTTCAGCTCAGAACTGCAAGGAGACGTGGCAATACAGTTACAGAGTGGGACGGGGTCTGCTGGTGTGGGCACCATGGGTGGAGCCTCTGCCTGCAGCATGGGCATCCCAAGTGGGCACAGCTTTGAGTCCTGGTTGCTCTGCTTCAGATCCAGTGGACCAACCTCCTCTCTCATACATTCTTCAAATAAATAAGATTTTTGAAATAAGAACCAGAACCACCAAGTTGTAGGTGGCTAAGCTGACCTAACCAGGCTCTGTGTTTCTCTCTCTTTCTCTTTTTTACAGATATATTTATTTTTATTGGAAAGGCAGATTCACAGAAAGAGAGAGATACAAAATGATATTCCATTTGCTGGTTCATTCTCCAAGTGGCTGCAATGACCGGAGCAGAACTGATTTGAAGCCAGGAACCTCTTCCGGGTCTCCTATGTGGGTGCAAGGTCCCAAGGCTTTGGGCTGTCCTCGACTGCTTTCCCAGGCTACAGGCAGAGAGCTGGATGGAAGTGGAGCAGCTGGGACATGAACTGGCACCCATATGAGATCCCCGTGCATATGCAAGGTGAGAATTTAGCCACTGAGTCATCACACCGGGCCAAGACTGCATTTCAAAAGATGTGCTTATTTATTTTTTAAAGGTTTATTTTATTTTTTATGACAAAGTCAGATATATATAGAGGAGGAGAGACAGAGAGGAAGATCTTATGTCTGATGACGCACTCCCCAAGTGGCTGCAACAGCCGGTACTGAGCCGATGCGAAGCCAGGAGCCTGGAGCTTCTCCTGGGTCTCCCACATGGGTGCGGGATTCCAATGCCTTAGGCCATCCTCCACTGCTTTCCCAGGCCACAAGCAGGGAGCTGGATGGGCAGTGGGGCTGCACAGATTAGAACCGGTGCCCCTATGGTATCCTGTCGTGTTCAAGGTGAGGGCTTTAGCCACTAGGCCACGGCGCCGACCCCAAGATGTGGTTATTTATTTGAAAGGCAGAGATCTTCCATCAGTTGGGGCCAGGTCAGGTTGCAGTCAGCCTCCATGTAGATCAGAGTCCCAGGTACTTGGGACATCACCCGCTGCTTACTAGAGGCATCAGCAGGAGGCTGGGTTGGTAGTGCAGAGTACTTGGAACTCAATCCCTGTAGGAGGACAGTTGGTTGGATATCATTGGATGTCTGTATGAGGACAATTGATTGGATATACAATCAATTGTATAGACATACTTCCAGGCAAGGATGTGGAAACAATGGATGGGTTCCATAGACAGGCTTATGGGAACTCCCATAATCTCAGGTCAACTCCTTGTTGTTGACACATAAACTCCTCAAAGCCTCCTCCCTTATCCTATATGACCCTCGGCCTATAAAAGCCTGATGCTACTAATAAACGTCGGCCGTTGACCACCAGTCAGTAGTCCACATGTGTGATTATCGGCTCCGTGCACCAAGTCCATCGCTGCTGGACAGTGAACAGGGACAGACCCCAGGTGCTCTGATGTCCACTTGACCTGCTGTGTCACTGTGCTCACCTTGTTCTATTGGGAAACTCCGATGGAATTCTGACCTCCTGGCTTTGGCCTGGCCCAGCCCAGGCAGTGTAACTGTTTGGAGAATTGAACTAGTGAATGGAAGATCTCTCCCACCTTCCATTTCTCTGTATAATAATAAACACACAAAACAAATTAAATAAGATAGACAAATTTAAAAATAAAATATATACATATATAAATAAACATAAACTATATTTCAAATATCTACATAAAATATATCTGTATGTTTAATGAAGGGATTTCTTTTGGAATCTGTATTACGGCACAGTGGGATAAGCCATTGCTTAACCAGATGCTGGCGTGGCGGCCTGGAGCGATGGTTTGAGTCCCGGCTGAGCTGCTTCAGGTTGAGCTCCCTGCCAAGGCACTTGGAAAAGGGGTAAAGGATAGTCCTGGTGCCCCTGGAGGAAACTCCTGGCTCCTGGCTTCGTATTGGCTCTGTTGTGGCTGTTTGGGTAGTGAACCAGTGATTGGAAGATTTTTTCTCTCCTTTCTATAAATCTGATCTGCCTTTCCAATAAAAATAAATATATATATATATTTTAAGATATTTATTTTATTGCAAAGTTAGATATACAGAGAGGAGGGGAGACAGAGAGGAAGATCTTCTGTCTGATGATTCACTCCTTAGGTGAGCGCAACGGCTGGTGCTGAACCAATCTGAAGCCAGGAGCCAGGAGCTCTTCTGGGTCTCTCACATGGATGCAGGGTCCCAAGGCTTTGGGCCGTCCTCCACTGCTTTCCCAGGTCACAAGCAGCTGGAGCACAAACCAGCGTCCATATGGGATCCTGGTGCATTCAAGGTGAGGACTTTAGCCACTAGGCCACTGTGCTGGGCCCAAAAATAAATAGTTCTTTAAAAAAAAAAAGGATTCTGTGAATCTTCTTGTTATTTTGAAAACTCAAAAGTAAAAGGAGGGCCTGGCACGATGGCTCAGTGTCTAAATCTTTGCCTTGTAAGCACCAAGACTCCATATGTGCGTCTATTTGCATCCTGGCTGCTCCACTTCCCATCCAACTCCCTGTCTGTGGCCTGGGAAAGCAGTGGAGGGCGGCCCAAAGCCTTGGGACCCTGCACCCACTTGGAAGACCATGAAGAAGCTCCTGGCTCCTGGCTTCAGATCGGCTCAGCTCCGGCCATTGTGGCCACCTGGGGAGTGAACCAGTGGATGGAACATCTTCTCTCTGTCTCCTTCAAACTTTCTGTAATTCTGACTTTCCAATAAAAATAATTAAATCTTTAAACATTTTAAACAATAATAATGTGTATATTTTAAAGATTTATTTTATTGGAAAGTCAGATACACAAAGGGGAAGAGATTGTTTAAAGATTTATTTATTTTTATTGGAAAGTCAGAATTACAGAAAGTTTGAAGGAGACAGAGAGAAGATGTTCCATCCACTGGTTCACTCCCCAGGTGGCCACAATGGCCGGAGCTGAGCCGATCTGAAGCCAGGAGCCAGGAGCTTCTTCATGGTCTTCCAAGTGGTGCAGGAATCCAAAGGGCTATCGGACCTGCTCCAGACCCATCTCTTCCTGCCTCAGTGCCTTTGCCTCAGCTATTCCTTACACCTGCTGTCTGCCAGCAGGCCTCCAACCTCTCCTGCTCTCCGCGGTCCCGCCTGGACGCTGCTGGCAGCCCGGAGCGTCTCCTTTGCCTTCTGGAACCTGAGGTGAGTCATAGAAGCCACGCACCAGGCTTTGAGCTGCAAGGGCTGCTCGGTGCACTCCCCGCGACGACCACAGGGTGGCAGCATAGACCGGGTTTGCGGCCGGTTTGCACCTTCTGCACCTGCCGCCCTCCAGCAAGGTGCCCTGCAGCTCTCCAGCAAGGTGACCTCACCAGGGGCCCGGAGCCAGGCCTCGAAGCCAGGGCCTGAGATACAGGACACAGGAGGCCCAGGCTGCGACTGAATCAAGCGCCCACCACTCATGACGCGTTACTGGACCCTGGGCACTGGTCGACTGGAGCTGGGCCCTTGTCCCTGCCCACCCCCCTCCTTCCCCGGTGAGCCCCTCCAGGAGCAAAGTGCGTCCAGCCCCGCCCCCTCACAGGCACAGCTGCTGTTGGGGCCAACCGACTCGGAGGACAGGATGAAACATCCGAGAGGCCGAGTGATTGACCAGAGCCACAGGGGCCAGGAGGGCAGTGAGGTGGGGGCAGAGCCCCTCTCCCGCCTTGTGACATGACCTCTGCAGGGCTGTCCTGGGGGTGGAGGAAGGAAGCAGCAGGCCCTGACGCCATCCTGGACTGGGGTCGTTCCCACTCAGCAGAGCGGCTCTATGCAGAGCTCCCAGCGCCTCCTTGACCCCCAGGAGCACCTGGCCTGTGCTGGGGGCCCCGCGGGGCTGACCCTGCCATCTGCTCGCTGCTCCCACGGGTAGAGACCCAACACGCATGGTCCTGCTAGCAGGTGCTTCTCCATCCAGCACAGCACCTTTCTCGGCGCTCAAGGCTTGTGGAAGGAAAGAAGAGAACTGAATTTGTCATGAGGGAAAATGCAGGCAGAAGGTAGCCATGGTCCAGCCCACCCCGTTGTCGGCCAGGCGCTGGCAGTTCAGCTCCTTTGCTCACTTTCAGGGCAATTAGGGATCACAACAAACGTGTGCCAAGGTCCTTGTTGGCACCCGTTTTCTCCCCGAATTACAAGCAAACACACCAGCCCGGGCTTCAAGCTCTGCATGCAACCATTCACGTGTTGCCCTGGTTTATGGGCACGCCTGGCCACACCGGCCGCGCCCCTCTGCCACCGCAAGGAGCTTCTGCGAGGCCATCCCCGCGCCCAGATGCGCTTTCCCGCACGGCCACCAGATGGCAGCAGACCCTAAGAATCTGGGCGCAGCGCGCCGGCCAGGTCCAGACCTCCGGCAGGGGGCGCTGCTGCTCCACCCCGTGAGGGCGGCCCGGTTTATCCTGCGGGGACCGCCCCTTGGTGGGTGGGGAGGGCTGGGGGTGGGGAAAGCAGGAAGGGAGGCCTCAGGGTCTTCTCACCCCCATGCTCAGCACGGAGAGGACTTAACCCCAAAGGGCCAGGTGGTAGCTGAGGCTTTGCTAGCGGGCTGGTCAGCCCTAACGTGTTTGGAACAATCGATCCTTGAATGTGCGTGGCTGTGTGTGTTCATTTCTTTTATTGTTTATTTGAAAGGCAGAATCACAAGGAAAAGAGGGAGAGAGAGAGAGAGATCCCTCCTCCACCTGCTCACTCCCCACGTGTTGCCCAACAGCCAGGGTTGAGCGGAATTCAGGAGCAGGCAACATCTGTTTTTGTTAAAAGAAAGCCCCTTAAAAACTGTTATTTATTTACTTGAAGATTTATCTGTTTTTATTGGAAAGGCAGATTTACAGGGAGAGGGGAAGACAGAAAGATCTTCCACCTGTTGGTTCACTCCTCAAGTGGCTGCAACAGCTGGAACTGAGCTGATCTGAAGCCAGGAGCCAGGAGCTTCTCCTGGGTTTCCCATTCAGGTGCAGGGTCCCACGGCTTTGGGTTGTCCTCTTCTCCTTTCCCAGGCCACAAGCAGGGAGCTGGATGGAAAGTGGAGCAGCTGGGGTACACACACACACACACACACACACACACACGTGCGCGCGCGGAGAAAGAGAGAGAGAGAGAGAGAGAGAGAGAGAGCGCGCTTTACCTGCTGGCTCACTCCTCACATGACTGCAATTACACCAAACAAAAGCCTGGAACTCCATCCAGGTCTCCCCACTGGGTGCAGGGCCCAAGCCTTGGCATCATCCTCTCCTGCTTTCCCAGGTACATGAACAGGGAGCCAGATGGGAAGCACAGCAGCTGGGATGTGAACAGAGGCCCGTGTGCGATGCTGGCACTGTGGGTGGCTTAACCCACTGTACCCAGCCCCGCTCCCTTCCTTTGTATGTGGTCACCAACACTTGAACTTGGAACAGCTTTTGTGTGTCACAGAACATTGTTTTGATGTGTAAAGGAACCACCTAAAAGTGTAAAAGGTGGGTAAAGTCCCCAACCCGTGCCTGGCGTACAGTGGGCGCTCAGTACATGATGGGGGCTGCTAGCCCAAGCAGGGGCTCTGTGGGTCACGTTGCCCGGTAGCCCCAGGTCTCTCCAGCTCAGCCGGCTGCTCCTTGCCTCCTGGCAGCACCCCTGCGGGTTGGACACCTGGCACAGTGGACAAGCTGAGGCTTGGGGTACTCCCATTCCATGTCAGAGGCCCAGGTTCAAGTCCTGGCCCTGCTCCCAAGTTGGCTTCTCATCCGTGTGCACCCTGAGAGGCAGCAGGTGGTGGTTCAAGCACTCGGACCCTGCCACCCTGTGGGAGACCCAGGCTGAACTCCTGGCTTTGGGCAGGCCTGGTCCTGGGGCTGCGGGCATTTGGGAGTGAACCGGCAGGTGGAGGAGTCGTCTGCTGATCTCCGCCTTCACCCCCATGAGAAAAGTAACTTTTTTCTAGTTTTTTTTAAGGATTTTAATTTTGTATTTGTTTTTATTGGCAAGACAGAGAAGATCTTCCATCAAATGATTCACTCCCCAAATAGCCACAATGGCTGGAACTGCGCATATGCGAAACCAGGAGTCTGGAGCCTCTTCGGGTCTCCCACGCAGGTACAGGGTCCCAAGGCTTTGGGCCATCCTTGACTGCTTTCCCAGGTCACAAGCAGGGAGGTGGATGGGAAGCGGGGCTGTGGGGATTAGAACCAGTACCCTTATGGGATTCTGGCGTGTGCAAGGTGAGGACTTTAGCTGCTAGGCTACCGCACCAGGCCCCCCAAATTAAGTTTTTTAAGGTGTGACATAAATCAAGGTGCACCTGTCCCAAGTGTAGTGGTCATGTCCACTCAAGCAACCACCGCCTTGGCCAAGGTAGAGGACGTGTCCTTCCCTCATCATCAGGCATCACGCATGCTGGGCCCTGAGGTGCTTAGCAAGTTCTGTTCCCCTGAGGCCTCTGGCACCAGGTAGGGAGGCGGCACCTTGGTGTTGTGGCAGGGGGAGGGTGGGCAGCGTGCCCCGTGAGCCAGGGGCTCAGCCAGCCTTGGAATCCCAGCCCCCTGCGCTCAGTGCCTCCCCCTCTGCCCTCCCTCCTGCCTGCTGCCTGGCCGTGGTGTGACAGCTGGTCTCTGCAGCCTGTGTCCCCGGGAGCTGGTCAGAATGCAGAGTCTCAGGCCAGCCCCTCCGCCACGGTCCCCTCCTGCTGGGCTGTGGCTCCTGGAGAGCAGAGGGGGGTTGCCCACTCTGGTGCCCATGTCTGGGCCTCGGCCCTGCACTGGGGCCTCTTTGGACCTGCCCGGCCAGTGCATGACTCAGCCCTTTGCCCGTGAAGGTCTCTGGACTGGGCCTTGCCCTTCTGTGGGTCACAGGAATCTGGGGGAAGGGTGGGGTGGGGTAGAGGGAAGGACTTGGGGCTTGGAACCAAGGGCACAGAGGGAAGGCTTCTGGGGGTGGGGGACAGTGCTAGGGAGCAGGGAAGCTGTCCCTTGGCAGGTGGGGGAGAGTCCACACTCTAGGGGAGGATTGTCCAGGCTGAGCTTCAGTCCCAGGGCTCCCTGAGAGGCGGGTGGGGGTGCTGGAGACAGGGCAGGCCTAGGGGCCCGGCCAGGGTCCGACTGGAGCTTAACCGGCTTTGTGTCCACCCTTGGCCCTGGGGTGAAGGGGTCACAGGTTTCATCGGCCCTCAGGCCCGGCCAGGGTTAGATTGGCCTGTGTGGTGAGCAGGCGATGGGTTCCTTTGGAATCTGTTCCTAGACTGTGAACGTTGGGGCGGGGGTCATTCTGTGTGAACCCTGAGTTCCAGCATCCTGGAGTGGGCCTGGAGGCCTGGCCTCCCTGGAGTCGACACTGGCCAAGCAGGGGCCTCTCTTGCCCTGCTCTGGGGACCCAACCCCTCGTTCTGCTCCCCCTACACCCTGGGCACCCAGGCTCTCTCCCTGCACTCTGGGAGTGGGTCCTGGCTCTTCCTGTAGCCCCCGAGCCAGCTCTACCCTGGGCCTCTGGAGCCCTCCCAGCAGTCGGAGGATGCATCTGCACAGGCAGGCTGTGAGCTCGAGTTTGGCAGCGTGAGGCCGGCAGGTCTGGATCTGATCGGTGTGAGCTCACCTGTTTACTTCAAGCAAAGCACTGGGTGTTGGCTGGGTGTCCCCAGTCCTGGCCAGCACCCAGAGACCCCGTGTGTGTGTGTGTGTGTGTGTGTGTGTGTCGGGGTGGGGGGTCCTGGAAGATCTCCTTCCTTATGACTTCCTGTGCCGGGGACTCTGTCTGGGTGGCTCCTACCCTCCCTCTGCACCCCCACCGGGAAGTCTGGGTCCCCCTCATTTCTCCTTGGACCGTGCCTTGTTCCCGTCTCCCTGATCAAGCCTCAGTCCTCCATGTCCCCTCCCCAGCCTTCCCTGTCCTATCAACTTGGGGGCTGGCCCATGTGATCCTGTTGGCAGGGTCCCTGTTGGCCTCCGAGCCTCCAACACAAGCCAGGCACCCAGCTGGGCCGCAGAAAGTCATCTGTGGTGGCCGGTGTCATGGTGCAAAGGTTAAGCCCCTGACTGTGATGCTGGCATCCCCTACGGGCACTGGCTGAGTCCCAGCTGCTCTACTTCCAATCCAGCTCCCTGCTAATGAACTTGGACAAGTAGGGAAAGGTGGCCCAAGTGCTTGGACCTGCACGCACGTTGGAGATCTGGAAGAAGCTCCTGGCTCCTGGCTTTGGCCGAGCCCAGTTCTGGCCATTGTAGTCATTGGAGAGTGGACCTGTGAATGGAAGATTTCTCTGTTTGACAAGATCTGCTTGTCAAAAACAATACTTCTTTGCTCCCCTAAGATTTATTTATTTTTGTTTGAAAGGCAGATTTTTACAGAGAAGGAGGGACAGAGGAGTCTTCCATCTCCTGAATCACGTGCCAGAGCTGGGTCTGTCCAAAGCCAGGAACTAGGAGCTTCCTCCAGGCTTCCCACATGGGTGCAGTGGGCCTTGGGCAGACCTGGGCCGTCTTGCACTGACTTTCCAGGCCATAAGTAGTGAGCTGGATGTGCAGCAGAGTAGCTGGGACATGAACCGGTGCCCATATGGGATGCTGGGGCTGCAGGCAGAGGCTTAGCCGATGGTGCCGTGGTGCCCTTAAATCAATAATCTTATACATAACAAAGAAAGTAACCTTGAAATGGCCCGTCTTCCTAACAGACAAAAGTGACTATGGAATGTTGGCATTTGTTCCAGAGGCAGGGCTGAGGCTCTGCGGGGACTGGGGCACGGGTCGCTGGGCTGTGTGGCTTGCCTGTGAGTGGGCAGCCTACCCTGGGGAAGGAGGGCGAGGGGCGCACGGCCTCCTCTGCCCTCCAACACATGGCTCGGCTCTCCCCTGTGTGGGCTTAGCCAGGGACGGCAGAGGTATGCAGTGTCCTCCAACCAGGGGTTCCATAGCCTAGCCAGGCTGTCTGGCTCTGCTTCTCAGGTGGAATGACGGAGCTCTGGGGGGCGGGTGCAGACTGATCTGAGACCAGCCCTGGCCAGTCCGAGCCAGGGGCTGGAGGGTGGGCAGAGCGGTGCCCCTATGTCACAGTTGCAGCCCTGGGGACCCCTCAGGAGCACAGCTTGCCTTGCCCCTGCCCCCCCAGTGCATGCCACCTGGCTTGGCCCAGTTTCCCTGAGCCAGCAGGAGGGTGGGGCTCCAGCAAGTCTGAATTGGTCCTGGGAGCTGCGAGTCCCAGCCAGCCCTCCCTGCCCTGGGGCCCCGGGAGCGGGAAGTGACAGCTCCACTCCCCAAGCCTCCTGCCCCCACTCCCCACCCACGCTTGCCGCCTGGGGCCCAAACATGGCTGGGAGCCAGGGCCCTCACTCCGCCTTGGTAACCGGGCCACAACACCTAACACTGAAGATTGTTTGTCTTGCCAACGCCACACCCCGGCCTGGGCCTGTTCCTGGCCTGGAAGCTGAGAAGCTGCGCTAGGGGCAAGGGGTTGGGGCCCGAGACCCTGTCCTCTCCTTGTTGTGGCCAGCAGGGCTGTTGTCTAGCCCCCCCCCCAGTGTCCCCCTTACCTGTCCTCTGCTCCCAGCATGGGGAGGAGGACGCTCAAGCCCCAGCTGCGTGGGGCGGGGAGGAGGAGGCGAGGGGCTGGGAGAGAGGGTCTGGTGTGACCCTCCACTGAGGGCCAGGGGTGTGGGCCATTGTCCTTCCAGGGAGGAGACAGGGGGAAGCCTTGGACCCCTGGCTCCCATGAGGCCGCTCTGGCTGGGTGGCCAGGGAGAGGGCTGCTCAGGGCCTGGAGGGGCTCGAAGACCAGTGGCAGGTGTCCTGGCGTCCCTGGCCAGGGCTGCAGGTTGTAGGAAGCCGAGAAGGGCCACTGGGGTCAGCTCCTTTGGGGGCCCTCCTCCCCTGCCCTCATCCAGGGAACAAACACGGTTCAGTCTGCCCACGATGCCTGGTCTAGCAGGAAGCATAACCCCAGATGTGTCCCTGCAGGTGACAGAAGCTGGGGTCAGGCAGGGTCACTCTGGGGGCTGCCACGGCTTCGTGGGGCTTGGCCTATACTTCTGCGAAGAAAGAGGTGAAGGCTGAACGTCTTCCTGCCTGAGTAGGGGTCCCCCTTCTGGAGCTGGTAGCACCATCACCCCAAGACTCCAGGCCTGGTCAGAGCTGTGCGTGGTCACGGGCCAGAGCCACCCTTTTCACAGACAAGAAAAGAAGCCCCAGGGCAGTGGTGGGTCCTATGCTGGGTGGCTCGGGGGTCCCGGGGGGCAGGCACTCATTGCCCCCATGGCCCTGTGGCTCTCAAGCTGCCCCTGCTCTTGGCCCCTAGCTGGGGCTCTGTTCTCAGGTTCAGTGGGGAGGGCGGGGTGGGAGAGACGGGCTCCTGCTGAGGTTGCTGCAGCACCCTGGCCCACCCAGGCTGAGTCAGGCCCTGGCTGAGGCCTTCCCAGGGCCGGCCCGGGCGGCGTCCACATGCCTCCTAAGCCGGGTGCGCCCGGGCTTTGCCCAGCCAGGTGTGTTGCACCCCGCCCCGGGCCCCACCTGAGCCAGCTCAGCCCTGGAAGGCGGTGGCGGTGGCGACGGGCAGCCGCCTGCAACCGGCTGGCTGTGGGAACTGCTGTCTTGCATGTTTCGACTGGGAGGGGTGCGGGCTGCCTGGAGGGGTGGGGGCCAGCCTGCTGGAACCCCAGATCTCACGCTAGTCAGGGACATTGGGGTGCTTGTCCTCACCCCCATCACACCCCCTTTTTACATCTGTGGTTGGTTTAAGGGAAGCTGAGGCTTGGGGAGGGTCTTAGTGGTTGTGTCCTTGGCCTTGTTTGTGGCTGAGGACAGAGGCTGGAACTGGCTGCCCCCGATCTCCAACGGGTGGGCACCTCTGTCCTGACCAGCTGGGTGCCCTGGGGGATCCTGTGTCCATTGGGGACACTACTTCTGCAGTGTCACCGGGGTGGATATGTGTGTGGTGGGGAGGTGGGTCAGGGCTGCCCACTCTCTTGCTGTGAGGTCCCCCCCACCCTTCTGCTCTGCCCTGGCCTCACTGTCCCCGCGACCAAGTAAGACTGGCACCCCGTTGTGCTCGCTGGGTTATTGTGGATGGGATGGGATCTTGAGGCTGGGTGAATGTGTGGGGGCTGGATGGGCTGCACAGGGACCCCCCTCTCCCCTACCAGGCTTCCCTAAACCCCCAAGCCCAGCTGTGTGGCTTCCTGACCACCCTGTGCCAGCCAGCGTGGTGTCTCTAGTGGGGGCAGAGGACCGAGTTCGCCTGTCTGGGATTTGGGGCCAGAGGTCGCCTACTGTTGGAGTCCTTTTCGAGGGTCTGCTGTTGGGTCCTGCGACCTCAGCAATTTTGAGCCCCATGCAGGCGTCAGATCCTGGGAGGTCGGAGGGTTTGGCAGGGCTGGGCAGAAGGGACGAATGGGGATGCCGCACACAGGGCTCCTGGGGCCTGCTTGGGCCTGTGGAAAGTGGGAGGACAGAGTGGGCACAGCTCCCTGCCTACCCAGCCCTTTGTTAACCAGTGGTGAGCAAGGGTGGCCTGGGATGTCCCAGGTGGGGCCAGCAACCCATCCTTCTGGGGTCAGCGGTGCCCTGCCACCCTCTCCAGTTGATTCGGGGGGTGCATCCTGGCCGGAGGCTGTTTCTAGGGACTCATTGGGCACCCTGACTGCTGCCTGCCCCGTCCCAGGTCTTGGGGCGGCACTGCAGCGGTGCCTTGGCCTCTGAAAGCCCTATTGTGCTGCTGCGTACGTGTTCATGTGCGTTTTGCTCACTCTCATGTGTATGTGTGCTGGTGGCGGGCAGCTTTTCCGGAGAAGGTATGACTTCTGGACATTAAGCCAGGCCCTTGCAGTTGGATCCTGAAGCCTGAAGGATTCTGGGAGCTGGCCCTGAGAGCTGGGCCCAGGGCAGCCTGGGAAATCTTAGGCACAGGCAAGAACAGGCAGGGCGGGTGTGCCGCTGGAATGTGAGGGCCCCACCCTGCCTCCAGCCAGGGAGCTGCGCCAGTGCGTCCCTCCTGCGGCCCCAGCCCTGCCTCGCCTGTCCCCTGCTCCCTCCTGCGGGGGCACCCTGAGCGGGCTGGGGTGCACTTTTGGGGGACACAGGCAACTTGTTCTGAAGCTTCATAGGCTCTGGCCCTTTGCCCCTGCACCTCACCCTGCCATGGGGCTTCCGTCCCCGCCGCCAGGGCCTTGGCTCTGGCCAGTGAGGAACACGAGTGGGCCTGCGTGTGTGTGCATGGATCTGCTGGGGGGTATATGTGAGTGTGAGTGTGCGTGTGATCTGTGTAGCCTGGGCGTGGGAGTGTTTGAGTCAGGTGTACGAGTGAGGATGGCAGTACTAGCGTGAGTGTGCATGCGTGGCAGTGTGGGTAGGTGATGGCGTTACTGTGGGTGTCAGTGTGGGTAGGTGATGGCGTTACTGTGGGTGTCAGTGTGGCCGTGGGTGTTGCTTGACCTGAAGGAGAGCTGATCTGGACGGACCCAGGGAACAGCGACCCTTCCTGCAGCCCGAGGCCACTTCCCTCGGCCCTGTGACCTCTGGGGAGGTTCCAGAGCTTTGGGACCAGGCTGAAGGGCTGGGTGAGCTTCCCACAGTCGGGGGAGCTCAGAGCCAAGGTTTACTTTGACACAGGTGATAAGGAGTAGATTCAAAAGAATACAACATATTACAGCGTGTTTGGCCAGGGCTTCGTGGCACACCTGGAAACCCACTGCCCCCATGTCAGGACGCCGGCGCTCCCTCGCCCTCTGCCCTCCCTGTGCTCCAGGCCCAGAGCCAGCCTGGAGAACTCTCCGTGGGCCCCTGGAGGCCAGGGCGGCTTGGTGCTGCCCTCTGCGGGCGATGGACGCTTCTTGCTCCGGCTCAGCCCGGGTGTGCAGAGAAGAGGCAGGCACGGTCACACCGCGGACACACCCACGTGCACGGCGTGTGTGGCCGCAGGTGGTGCACAATCCCCTCCCCGCCCCCCGTTCGTTTGCGCTTGGTCCCCGGTGGTTGCCCCATTGTGGGTGAGACGCTCTGTAGCACCTGCGCTTAGAGGATGGATGGAAGGCTTGGGGTGACGTGGTATCCTCAACAGGCGGGACTTGGTGCCCCTCTGCAGGGACCTACAGACACAGCCCTGGGGAGGAAGCTGGCTTCAGGAGAGCAGTTGAATGGAGTGTGCGAGGAGGAGTGGACTGGGGGAGAGGCATGACCCAGGCCAGCTGGAGGCAGGCGGATGAACACAATGGCTCAGTCTGGACCTGGTGTGGGGATCATGGGACTGGAGAGGAAGGGGTGGAAACTGGCGCATGGGAACCAGGGCCGGGGAGGAGCCGCGGTGGGTGTGCAGGGCGCAGGAGCAGGAGGCGTCTCCCGCGTCGTCGCGTCCGTCCCCGGCCCGGCATGGCCGCCAGAGGGCGCTCCCGCCACAGACTTGGGGCTCTGGCTGGTTCTTGGAAAGCGTCGAGTCCCCTTGGGCAGCCGCGATCTCTTTGCGCCCTGCTCAGGCTTCTGTCTGCCATCCTCTTGTCTTCAGATCATGATCTTGAGGCCACCTCTGGGATCCTGACCCCTCCAGGGCTCTGTCACACACCTAAGGGTTGTAGCCCAAGGCTGGGCATCCACAGGCTCCCCGGACCCCTGCCCTGTCTCCAGCAGGAGGGCTGCCATGGTTGGGCATCTTACCTGGGCCTGCTGGCGTTGAGCATCCCATCTCGCCTCCCCTTCTATCTGGGGACTGCTTGTCCCCAACCTCCCGCTGGCTCCCTACTGTTTAGCCCTGTGCCGTTCTCTCTCAGGCTGTGGGTCAGTCCTGACAGCCTTTAGTCCGTATCTGTCTCCACAGTGAGCCTCTCTCGGAATTACCGGTCCCTGGACACAGAGAGGATGAATGCGGGCACAGGAGATCATCTGCATGGAGAAAGAGTGAAACGCAAAGCTGAAAGCCAGTGTGCGTGCTGTGGTGCAGTGGGTTAGCCCGGAAGGCCGCCGTCCTGTGAGGGTGCTGTTTGAGACTGCTCCACTTCTGACCCAGCTCCTGCTAAGGTGCCTGAGGAGGCAGCAGAGGGTGGCCCTAGTGCTTGGGTCCCTGCACCCACGTGGAGGACCAGGAAGAAGCACGGCGGGGCGGGGGGGGAGGGTCTTGCATGGCTTCTTGCAAGGGTCTTGCAAGACTGGTGAGTGTGGAGAGGTTCAAAGACACACAGAGCAGATGGGGGGCAAAATGGGCTGTCCTCCGCCATCACATGGTCGCAGTCAGCTTGCTGTCTTCAGAGGGCCCTTTGTCCCCAACCACCTCTTACAAAGGGTATTTACGTTTTTATGTATTTGAGAGAGGGAGAGAGCTCTCCCATTGGCTGATGCTCTCAAGGGCTGGGAGCTGAAACCGGTAGCCCAGCAGCGCCCAGCCTGCGTCCCCCACGGGGGAGGCAAGGATCTAGTGACCCGAGCCACTGCCAGAGCCTCCTCGGGTCTGCACTAGCAGGAAGCCAGAGGCAGGAGTGCCAGTCAGGAGGCAGGTGGCTGAGTCGCCAGATTGGGGGGTAGAGAGCTGTAAAGCCAACTGCAGCCATCACATAGCTTCTTTGGAAGCAAATCTGGCAATAGCTATCCAAGAAAAACAAAAAAAAAAAACCAGACAAAACACATTCCCCCTTGAACCCTAGGCCTGTCGGTTGGGGAGGTTCATGACCTCACTGTCTGTGTAGCAAGGACAGCCGGGGCACACAAGACGGGTGGAGAGGGATGGAGCAGACACTGCATGGCTCCTGGGTAAAGAGGCTGAAGAATGAGGTGGCTCTTTCAGAAGTGGGGCTCACTGGGAAGTTGGGGTAAGGGTCCTAGTGGTGGTGGTGGTGGGGTGGGTGAGGGCCCTGGTGGGGGGGGTGAGGACCCTGGTAGGGTGGTGAGGACCCTGCTGGGGTGGGTGAGGGCCTGGTGCGTGAGTAAGGGCCCTGGTTTGGGGGTAAGGGCCCTGGTTTGGGGGTGAGGACCCTGGTTTGGAGGTGAGGGCCCTGGTCAGGGGGTGAGGGCCCTGGTCAGGGGGTGAGGCAGCTGTCGTGTCTGGGATGGCTTCGACACACAGCATCAGCAGGGTGGGACCAGCTGTCACAGCACCTTTTCCTGCAGCTCAACCTGTCCCCCCCCAACCCCCCCTTGTCCCTGTGTATCCCGGATGGACCAGGAGCTCACACAGGTATTCTTTCTGGAAGTGACTCTGTGTCTGAGTGAGTTTGGGGAGCCCCTGCCCCCACGGGGAGTCACAGTGTGTGCTGACTTGTTAAGGGGCCACAGCTGGGAGGACTGGCTCCAGCTGCCTGCTGCTGCAGCCCCAGGCAGGCAGGGCGAAGGCTCCAGGGATGCACACGTGGGGAAGCTGGGTTGTGTTCCTGGCTCTGGCCCCCTCCCAGCCGCATGCGCTGTGGGCATTTGGAGTGACAAGTCGTCTGTTTGCCACCCAAAGGCACTGGGAATAATGCAGTGAAAACGCTGCTTGAGGGGCAGCATGGCAGCACAGGGCGTGAGGTCACTTCTGACCCGGCTCCCCCCTGGCCGGCCTGCGAAGGCAGCAGAGGATGGTCCGAGTGTTGCGGCCCCTGCCACGCACGTGAGAGACCCGGATGGAGTTCCTGGCTTTGACTTGCCCTAGCTTAGCCACTGCGATCATTTGGGGAGTGAACCAGCAGACCTGTGTCTCTGCTTCTCCTCTACTGCCCTATCCCTTCAAATAAATCGGGGTAGGTATTCCTAGTTGAGGAGACTGTACTTGGCCCTGGGCCTATAGGTCATGGATGATGGGACTTATCCCTGGGACCAGCTGGGGCAGGGCCAGGGTGAGAGCCTTGTGCTATAAGGGGCGGTCTGGTCCCTTTCTTGACTGCTTTCCCTCACTCCCATCAGGCCACCCGGCTCTTCTTCCTCGAAGACAAGCTCCTCTGTGTGGTCCCAAGGCCTTTGCTGCAGCTGCCACCTTGTCTGGGGACATCCTACCCTGGACACAGCTAGTTTCTTCCTAACTTTCACTTTCCCCCTCAGTGACACCTAGGGGATGCCTTCCGTGACCCCAAAAGGCTTGAGTGCCCCTGGCGTCCCCTTGCCGTCTGCTGTGTTGTGGGTGGCCTGTAGTGTGCTGTGCCATTTTCCATGGTACTCCTATTGCTGACCCAGCAGGAAGGTCCCCGCAGTTCCCCCAGGCACCCGCCCTTGCCAGGATGGGGCACGCAGCCACCTCCTCTTCCAGACTTGGCCCAGCCCTGCCCTGACTTTGCAACCCAGCTGTGCAGTCCCTCCCTGTGAAACTGTCTCTGGCTGCCTGCGTGGCTCCCTCCCCGCTTCTCCCAGGGCGCCTGTACACACACACACTTTTGTCACTGCACAATAACGTTGTTTGTGCGTCTGTCTGTCTCCCACTCGCCGATCTGTGCTCATTCAAGGCCGGGCTTGGTTGACTCAGGCCTGGATCCAACGCACCCGGCCTGACAACTGCCACCCAAGGTCTGCAGTGACGGCATGCTGGATGAGGTCCAGCTCTGCATTGCGGAGAGTGGCAGTGGATCCCCGGGTGGACAGGAGGCTGGCTTGGGGTTCCCAGAAAGGGAGTGCATCCCCCTGGTCCTGTGTCCTTCTTATTTTTTTTAGATTTTTTTTTTTTTTTTACTGCAAATTCATATATATATATATATATATATATATAGAGAGAGAGAGAGAGAGAGAGAGAGAGGAGGAGGAGGAGAGACAGAAATGAAGATCTTCTGTCCAATGATTCACTCCCCAAGTGACCGCAATGGCTGGAGCTGCACCGATACATAGCCAGGAGCCTGGAGCCTCTTCCGGATCTCCCACGCGGGTGCAGGGTCCCAAGGCTTTGGGCCATCCTCGACTGCTTTCCCAGGCCACAAGCAGGGAGCTGGATGGGAAGTGAAGCTGCCAGGACTAGAACTGGTGCCCATATGGGATTCTGGCGCATTCAAGGTGAGGACTTTAGCTACTGGGCCACCGTGCCGGACCTGCCCTGAATTCTTCTAACACAAGTGAGAACGGCCTCTCAGAGCGGATTTGTTGGGCTGTGGCATTAGCACGAACCTAGCAACTCAGAGGCACCTGCATTTATCCTACAACTCTGGGGCCCACAGCAGGTCTTAGGGAGCCCACAGCTGGCGTTCTTTGGGGGAGAGGTTGTTCTGAGCTCCCAGAGGTGGCCACATCTTGATGCGAGGCTTCACAGAGCACTCCGGCCTGTGTGGTGCGACCTCATCCTGCCTCCCTCCCCCGCCTCGGACCCTCCCCCTTGCTCCCTGGAAAAGGCCCCAGTGTTAACACTAGCTCATACCTGCCAAGTCCCTTCTGCCCTCTGCCATACATATCCTCTGGTTGTAGGGATCAGGAAGGGACAGCTTTCCAGTTTGTTATTCTGTCTATCGTGGAGCAGTGGGGTCGGGGGGGTGCTCCTCTCCCTGCCATGAGTGGCCATCCCAAGCTCACCCAGAACCTCCAGCTGTGTAGTCTTGGAGAGCTAATTGACCCCCCCAACACTGGTTCCTACGAGGTCTAGTGCCACCTACTTTTTGGGATTCACTGTCTTGTAACCCCAGGAAAAGTCTAATGCTTGCATCTCTGACTCTCACTTTGCAGAAGAAGATGTTGAGACTAGGGCAGGGGGCTTGATCAAGGCCCCTCTGAGTCTGATTTGACCCCAGGTTCTTGAATTTGAAACTCTTCTGTGACATTGGACAGTGTGACCACAGATACCCCGACAGAGTCGTGTTTTGTGTTCCAGGGCCTCGTTGGGGTAGGAAGGGGTCCCGTGGGAGTGGCAGAGCAGCAGATCCCAGCTCCCTGGCTCCTGAGGTCTGGGTAGTAGGGATGGGGCAGCAAGATCGCTGGCAGTGGTGGTAGAGCAGGCAAGCTGACTCCTGGCTGGCTGGTCGGGGCGGGTCAGCTAGTGGGGGCTCTGGGGGCGGGGCAAGATGGCCACGGAGCCTGGCCCTGGGGAGAGGCTGCAGCCTGTGTCTGTGCTGTCAGACCTTCTTGGCCCTCCGTCCCTGATCTTCCACCTTTGTGGTTTCTCCTTACTTCCTCCTTCATCACTCAACGAGGAAGTGAAGGGCCGAGAAGCTGGGGTGTTGGGGGAAGGAGTTGGGGAGGGGTGGTGGTGGTGACAGCTAGGCTCAGAGCCTCCTGAGTGTGTGTGTGTGTGTGTGTGTGTGTGTGTGTGTGTGTAAATGATGGTTGCCTCAAGCACTTGTCTAGTCTGAGGATAGAGACAGCCTCTCTTCCTGGGTGCCTCTGCACCTGACCCTGAAACAAACCACCGCTGAGCAAGAGCAGGTCCTGGGGCTGGTGCAATGGCTCAGCTGGCTAATCCTCCACCTACAAGTGCTGGCATCCCATATGGGCACTGGTTCATGTCCTAGCTATTCTACTTCCCATCCAGATCCCTGCTGTGGCCTGGGGAAGCAATAGAGGATAGCCCAGGTCCTTGGGACCCTGTAGTCACATGAGAGACCCAGAAGAAGTTCCTGGCTCCTGGCTTTGGATCCAGTCAACTCCGGCCATTGAGGCCATTTGGAGAGTGAGCTAGTGAATGGAGGATCTTTTTCTCTCATCTTCTCTCTGTAAATTTGCTTTTCCAATAAAAAAATAAGTAAATCTGGGCCTGGCGGCTAAAGTCCTCACCTTGAACGCCCCGGGATCCCATATGGGCACCGGTTCTAATCCCGGCAGCTCCACTTCCCATCCAGCTACCTGCTTGTGGCCTGGGAAAGCAGTCGAGGATGGCCCAAAGCTTTGGGACCCTACACCCGTGTGGGAGACCCGGAAGAGGTTCCTGGTTCCCGGCATCGGATCGGCGCAGTACCAGCCCGTTGCGGCTCACTTGGGGAGTGAATCGTCGGACGGAAGATCTTCATTTCTGTCTCTCCTCCTCTCTGTATATCTGACTTTGTAATAAAAATAAATCTTAAAAAAAAAAATAAGTAAATCTTTATAAAAAAACGGAAGGAAAGAAGCAGAGAAGAAAGGAAGGAAGGAAGGGAGGGAGGAAGGAAGGAAGAAAAAGCAAAAGCAGGTCTTTGTGGGAGCCCCCAGCCTGTGTAGGGGTGGCGAGTGCAGGGCTAGGTGGCAGGTGCCTAAGCCAATGTGTAAGGTGAAGTGGGGAAGAGGTGTAAGCCTTAGGTCTGGAGGGGAGCCCCCAGAGCTGCTGTCCCCACTGCCTGCCTCTGCACCCCTCAGGCCATGGGAGGGGGACGGCAGAGAGGGTGAGAAGAAGCTGGCCCGGTCTGGCTTCCACTTCCCGTCTATCCAACTCACAGGCTCCTAGCCCTCCTGCCGCCGGCTGTGCCCTGTCCTGTCCTGGCCTCCTGAGGGCATGCTGGCCTTTTGTTTTTTTTTCTGGGAGGGGCTGGGCAGCTGAGGCAGCTCTGCCTGGAAATGGGGGTGTCCTGGGGTCTGCCCCTGTTTTGAATCCATCCGAGTCTGTGTTTCCTGGAAGCCATCAGAGAGTTGTGGAGTAGGGTGGCAGGTGGGGAGGTGAGCTCCTGGAGTGGGCAACAGCCTTGGGGGGACTCTGCTCCCCACACCCAAACTAGGGCAAAGGCGTGAGGGATCACAGTGCTGTCCCTCATCTCCCGGGGCCTGGCAAGTGGAGGGTGGGGCAGACACAAATCCTCAGTGGGTGGATCTGGGCGGGACTGCCTGGGGCTCAGGATAGAGGCAGGCGACAAAGAAGGAAGCCAAGGATTCCAGCTAAGGGTGGAGTGGGTGATGCTCACTTCGGAGGCCATGCCTGGCTGGGGAGGGGACTGCTTGGGGTGAGGCAAGCACTTGGCTCTTTCCATCTGCCGTCTAGCCCTGTGCCTGCAGCTGAGGGGGCTCTGTGCCTGAGGACCCTCAGGGTTGGGCCTGCAGGCAGAATGAGGCCAAGGTCCCAGCTGAAGCCCACCCCAGGCTCCTAGGCTCCTCACTTCCTGGGGCACCTGAGGCTGACTCTGTTCCTTGTAAGGCAGGGGATCTGACTGTGTTGTATACCTGGGGGATGGTTTCTGCCCCAATCACTTCTCCCTGATGCCAGCAGGCGCAGGCACTTGCAGGATGCCCGCTCCCTACCCACTGTGCCCTGGTTTTCATCCTGTCTGCCCCATACTCCTCCTCCTCCTAGGGGGATTGATAGCTCCTGTTCGTGGGGTCCAGAGGAGCCGCTGGGCCTCTAGATCACTCTGTACCCCCTCCCTCCATTGGCACACTGGGGTGCCCCCCTTGCTGCTGGTCCTGCTCACATCTGGGGCAGAGCTTGTGTGTATCCCACCCTCTTTGAGGGGGGTCCCTTGGGAATGGGAGGGGCAGAGGCAGCCTGGGGTCAGCATGCAAGGCTCTGGAGAGGTTTCTGGTTGCCTCCCATGGGGCCCCGGGCTCTTCCACCTCCCTATCTGCCTTCCACACAGGCCAGGCTGCCAGCAGCTACCAGGGGCTGCCGCTCCACACTGCCTGTCCAGGTTGCCAGGGGCCTCTCCTGGCCGGGGGTGGAAAGCAGGCCTGGGCAGGAGGGGATCTTTGAGTGCAAGACCTTTATGTGGCCCCTGGGGAGGGGGCTGTGGCAGACCCTGGCTGGGTGGGGACACAGTGTGCAGGGCCAGGGCAGGTGTGTTCTCCCTAGGGCTCCTTTCCCTCTAGGGCTCCGTGCTGTGCCTCTCCCCTAGGAGGCTGAGTACCTCTAGTGTGTGTGGTGGTGGGGGTGGGGGAAGGGGGGCGAGGACAGGGAGACAGGTTGGGGGGCCTCTCTGGACTGGGTTGTTGGAGGTCAAACGGTAGAGGTAAGCGGGGCCCCTGTATAGCTGTTGAAGGAAATGGAGGTGCAGAGTGGGCACAGGCAGGCTCACCTGGGGGTGAAGCAGCTGTGGGGACTGGATGACAGACTAGGGGACTGAAGCCTTGGGGCTCTGGGAGGGAGGGAGGCAGGCAAGCTGTGGGGTCACTCTTGTCTGGTGCAGGGCCTCTTTCTGGCACACCCTGGTGCACACTTACTCTGTTGTCCCTCCTCACTTGAGACAATTCTGGGTTGGCAGGAAGTTCCTCCTGTTGTCTAGCCGCCTGCTCTGCTGACTGTGTGCTCTGGCTTTGGCTTTGTTCCTTCCCTCTAGACACCCTTCACGGTGGAGGTGGGGGGTCGGGGCTCCCCTCTGGTGTGCTCCAGGTGAGCAGGCCTTTCTGGGAGCGATTCCTGCTCTCTCACAGAAGTCCTTCCTGCAGTCTGGTCTTGTTGTGGGAGCTTGGAGCCACATGGAAAACTTGATTCCCTCCCTATCCCCACGTGTGGGCAGAGTGCCCAGGCCACCCATGTGCCTCCTGTCCCTGCCCAGTCCCTGCCCAGTCCCTCAGGCCCTGGCCGCCCCAGGAGACTCCCCTTTAAGACAGGCTGGTGCAGAGCGGTGTGTCCTGGCAGCACCTAAATCATCAGCGCCGCGGAGATCAGCCGTAATCTCCTGGTTGGGCTGGGCAGGGCCAGCGCCAGGATGCCATCCGCTGCACCCTTCCAGTGGGGCTGGCTTCCAGGACAAGGGACGTGGCTGGGTGTCCCCCAAGACCTTCCCCGTTACTGCTTAGCCCTCACCCCACCTCCCTCTGGCCACACACTCTCTAGAGTCCCTGAGATCTTGAGAGATGGGAAGGTGCCTGTCCCCCTACCCCAAACTCCTATTTTATCCCCGGCCAGTGGAGCCTTGTTCGGGGCCCAGGTTCTCTGGCTGCCTTCCCCTTTCCCCCTCTCTCTGCTGCCACGGTCAGTCTAAATATACCAGAGGTTCACCTGGTCCCGGGTGGTGGCTCCAAGATGTTTGTTCCCAAGCACCAATGGACCGTTGAGTGGTCACTGTGCAAATACAGACTGGGCTGGGGCTCAGGAGGGGCTGTGCCTTCAGCGTGCCCAGCCTGAGCTCCCCGTGGTCAGGACACAGGCAAATTCCACGGCTGAGGCTTTGGCTTCAATTCCAAGGCCCATGCCTGTTTCCTCTGTCAGCTGGTATAAAGGGTGGCAAGAGCCGCCTGTGCTGATCAGACTCTCTGCCCTACCAGGGGACCTGTGGCTGCCATTGCCACCACTTCCCTAGCCACGGTTCTGTCGAGGGCACATACGTGCCAGGTACAGAGGGATGGGGGTGGTTCTCCCAAATGTCATCATGAAGCCTCAGCCTCTTGGGAGCTGACAGCTGTAGCAACATGTGGGTCACCTTGTCCTTCTCCTTGTGGCGGGGGGGAGTGTGGGGTTGCTGCTGCAGCGTGACGAGGCAGCTTGAGCTCCGGCCATGGCATCTTGGGTGCCCTGCTGGGCAGAGATGAGGAGACCGTGCAGAACCTTAGCAACTGCCTGGTCTCCTACTTAGGGAAAGTGTGCACCCTGACGCAGGCCAGTGGTAGCAGAGGCAGGGCCTGGGGCCCACAGGTGACCACAAACCATGCAGCAGCTGTGGGATGAGATGGGCACGCTTCACCGCCTGCACCTACTTTTTTCTCTTGGCCCGCCTCTGACAGAACGTCCTCACTTGGGGTCCTTATGACAGTTCTTTCCCACCCCACACCTCATTCTTTCTTCTGCTCTCATTCACGCTCTAGTTCTGGGCCTAGCCCAGTGGCTATGAAGGTGCCCCAGGAGACAGTCCTTCCCGGGGGGAACAAGACCCCCCCACAGATGAGGGTGTGGGGGAGAGGTAGGGAAGCCATCAGAGCTGTGGCAGCAGGAGGTAGACAGAGAGCATGGCCAAGGTGTGAGGGTGGGCCAGGAGATGAGGATGGACATACCCTTCTTTGTTTTAGAAGTTATTTTTATTCATCAGGAACACACATCCCCAGATCTTCTACCCACAGGTACACTTCTCAAATGCCTGCCAAGCTGGGGCCGGGCTGGGATGAAGCTAGGAGTCTGGGTCTTCATCTGGGACTCCATGTGGGTGGCGGAGCCCCAATGACTTGAGCCTAGGGTGTGCATTAGCAGGAAGCCGGAAGAGGGAGCGGAGCTGGGACTTGAACAAGCCCCTCTGATATGGGATGTGGGCAAGCCAAACACAATCCTCACTGCTGTGCCGAACACTTGTCTCGACATCTCTCTCCTCTCTCTCCCTGTGTGTGTGTGTGTGAAGGCTTATTTATTTGAAAGTCAGAGTTGCAGAGAGAAAGGAAGAGGCAAAGAGAGATCTTCCATCTGTTGGTTGATTTCCCAAATGGCTGAAACCAGGAGCCAGGACTTTTTTTCAGGTCTCCCATGTGGGTGTATGGACCCAAGGACCTGGGCCACTCCCAAATGCTTTTACAAATGCATTAGTAGGGAGTTACACCAAAAGTGGAGCAGCTTGGGCTCGAACTGGTGCCCATGTGGGTTGCCGGCATTGCAAGTAACTGCTTTAGGTGTTATGCCACAAGGCCAGCCCTGATTTCTCTGTTTTGCTGTTGTATTCTCCTGTGGGACTGCCTTCCCGCTGGGCAGTCCTCCTGGATGGATAACACCTACCTTCTATCCCCAAACCTTGTCCCTTGTGTTTCTTACAGCTCTCATGGCTGCTTTTGTCGTGGGTGTCTCTCATTATCTCTAGGACGAACACTCTGGAGTCGGCTCTCCCCTTGTGGTCTGCAGGATTGCTAAGGTCAGGAGTGGAGTTTTTTCTCCCAGACTAAGCTAGTCTGATGGAGGAGACAGCATACAGCCACATACACATTCATGACCTTCAAGAGTAAGGCCTTGACTTTCTGTAGATGTAGCTGTTTGGGTCTTCTGCCCAGACCTGTCCTGGTGGGAGGGTCCTGCTGGGGTACTGCAGCCCCCAGAGGCAACTGAGGGCTGAAGGGATGAGCTGGGCAGGCTGGGGCCTGGCTGTCCACTCCCCTCACCCCAGGTGGGCGGCCTGTCCAGCTTCCTGAGTGGAGAGACCAGCTGGGGCTGCGCTCGGAGGGATTTTGTCAGGTCCTGCCCGGGGCCTGCACTG
This sequence comes from Ochotona princeps, assembly GCF_030435755.1. Classification (NCBI taxonomy): domain Eukaryota; kingdom Metazoa; phylum Chordata; class Mammalia; order Lagomorpha; family Ochotonidae; genus Ochotona; species Ochotona princeps. Next base: position 16,574,566 of record NC_080848.1, read on the forward strand.
GGCAGGGAATTCCTGCGATTTCCCTTTGGAAGCAGAGCTATTGGCCATGCCAGATCAGATACGAGACTTGGTCCAGGTGGTGGGGAAGCCCGGGAGCCCCGGTGACTCAGCGCCCCCAGCTCTGGGGTCAGCCAGCTGCTTACCCCGGGCCCTGGCTTTATGGCACCCTGTACCAGGCCGCCACTGCATCAGTCACATCCCTTTCCTTCCCCGGTCTGTGCAGCTTGTGTCCAATCAGCTTTCTGAGCAGTGATGTGGGTGGGGTCTCAGTGGGCTGCGGTTGGGCCCACTGGGCCATAGGATGGAGAGCTCACTGGCTCTGGGGCCCAGCCTGCTGGCCTCTCTCCCCTCTTGTCAGCTCCGGCCTTCAGAACTGCCAACTCTTCCTGGCTGCCTGATCTTGCTCCTGGTGGCAGCCCGGAGGAGCCTGGGGGTGCCTCTCTGGGGCATTTCTAGCAATGGTGATAGTGACGTGGTGATGATGACAACACTGACAACAGCCCCTGCTGTTCCAGGACCCCTCCCTTCCCTCCTCTCCTTGCAACCACTCAGACGACTGGTGGGAGAAAAGGGAACTTTGCCCTAGGTTTGGGGTGGGGCCAGTCAAAAACCTCATCAATCAATCAGCTAACTAATTAATCATTTAATTAAACCAAGGCTCCCTGGAGGCCAAGTCCGGGCTGGGCACTGTGCCCAGGGCTGGAAATTCCAAAGAGAACCAGACAGACATGGCTTTGTCCCCTTGGAGTCTGAAGTCTGGGGTGGGGGTGGGGAAGTGAAGGAAAGAATCACAACATCAAGGAAATGATCTAAAAATCTCATCCAGCTTGGAGAAGTGGCAGCGCAAAGGTACGTATAATCCAGGAGGGTCTCCTGGAGGAGAGCGCCTGAGCCTAGAGGTGACTTTAGTTGGGAAGGAGAGGTGAGATCCAGGCCGCCCAGGAAGTGACTCCAATGTAAGCAGGTGCAGAAGGGCCTCTGCCCCGGCCTTGCTGCTTACCTGTGCCTGGGCATGCCCTACCTGAGGGTCTGAGGTGGGGCTCCTGGCAGAGTGCTCACGGGAGACCACAGGGACCCTCGTCATCCTCGCTCGGCTGTAGGAAGGACATGGTCTACCTGGGGCTGTCAGGGGTGTCTACTCATGGGGCACCCTGTCCCTCCTAAAGCCTGGCAGCCATGATCAATGCCCACAACAAGTGGGCTGCCCCACGCAGTGGGAGATGCATCCCCCCCGATTGTATGCACCACAGAGCGCTCAGTGTGCTCCTGGGGGAAGGACCACTTGGAGCATGAGTCAGGCAGGCCAGCGTCTGTAACCAGCTCCCTGCCCTGGCGGGCGCCTGACCCAAACTCTGGCCTTGACCCTGACCAGAGACCCTGTTCTGTTCTCTCAGAGACATTGCCCTTGTCCCTGGAGGCTCAACCGAGGGAGAGGGATAGGTGGTGACAGTTAGCTAATAAGCGTAAGAACTCAGAGTGCTAATTACTGCAATTAACGCTAATAGCTGGTTTCCTCTGAGCAGCCAGGAGCCCTGGCCCAGCACCCTGCAGCTGGCTCCCTGCAGCTCCTCTCAGCTGCTTTCTGGGACAAGGATACTCCTTTCCTGTTGCTGTTGAAGAAAGTGAGGCACAGTGAGGCAAAGGCCGCACCAGAGTCTGCCCTCAGCTCTGCCTCACTTAGGTGCCCGCTTGGGTCCTGTCCCCTTTCTCAGATGCTGCCCTTTCGTTCTTTTCAGAAGGCTCTGCAGAGAGAGCTCCTGGGGACCCCCAGGCTCAAGGCAAGGCCAGATCTAGATCTGTTGGGGGCCTCAGGAGGCCTGATGTCCCCTGTCTTGTGGCTTCCTTCCCTGATGGCCTGAGGCTGGCCTGAGCTGGAGGTGGGGCTGCTTCCCAGCTGGAGGCTGGGTTGACCAGATGGCTTGCCCCCAGCAGCTGAGCATTTCCAGGTGTGACGCTGGCTGATTGTAGTGCGGGATGCTTGCCCCGGGCTTGTGTCATGGGGTGGGTGGTGGGGACAGGGTGGTCAGAGTGCCAAGTGCTCTCACCCATGCTCATTCTCTGCTATGACTGGGAGGAGACCCTCTGGTCCCTCAGCACATGTTGGGGGGATTGTGGATATCGCGCGCGCACGTGTGTGTGTGTGTGTGTAAGACCTGACCTTCAGGGTGAGTTGTTGCTGGCTTGTCTCTCTCTGAACTTGTCTCCTCGACTTTCTGAGACAGGCTCCAGGGTATCTCTTCAAGATGGCCCTGGCACCAGCTGTTCTTTCTGCCTAAGAAATGAATGTTGGTGAGGCCAGGTGTGTGGGGATGTCAGTATAGAGACGGGCGCCGCCCCTGGCATGGGCCTGAGTCGCATCCTGAACGAGATGCGCAATCATGATGGGAAGACAGTAGAGGAGAAGTGTGAGGACGCTGAGGACTGGTTCTGCACCATGGTGGGTGGCCGTGTGCAAGCAGGTGTGCCCCAGTGCAGGTGCGGGTGGGGACACTGTGCCAGCTGGAAGCACCTTCGGAAACCACCTGGAGCAGCCCCGTGCCCCACAGGTGTGAGAGTGAGCCTCAGAGTGGCCTCAGGCTCCCCGACCCTTGGTTCAATGTGGCCTGGGTGTGGTGGGGGGGATATGGGGAGGGGAATCTAGATTTCCAGATTGGGGATGGGGCTTCTCCCCCATGTATGTTCTTAGGGGTGTATGGACTTGCATCAGGAACTCTCACTCTTGGCAAACACTTACTGAAGGCCCTCAGGGTCCAGAAGATGGTCTGTGCCACGGAAGGAATAAAACTCGTGGCTGTTGGGGCTGACGTGTGGCGTAGTGAGAAGTCACCGCCTGTGACGCCGGCAGCCCATATGAACTCCAGTTTGAGTCCTGGCTGCTCCACTTCCAATCCAACTCCTTGCTAATGGCTTGGGAAAGCAGTAGAGGATGGCCCCAGGCTGTGGGTCCTTGTACCCACGTGGGAGACTCAGAAGAAACTCCTGGCTCCTAGTTTTGGACCAGCCCAGCTGTTGTGAGGAGTGGACCAGCAGATGTAACAGACTTTCAAATAAATAAATAAACCTCAAAAAAAAAAGAGAGAAGGTCTTGAAGAAGTTTAAAAAACCACCCTCTACCCAATGCCTATCTTTGAGTGCGGCCTGCAGTGAGAATCAAGATAGTGAATGACCACAAAGCAAGGGGATTCTAGCTGGCATGAGGGTGGCTGAAAGCAGGTGCTTTTGGAACCACAGAAACCACAGCGGGGTGTAGTCCGAGAGTTAAGGGATCAGGGACTGCCCTGTCTCCTGCCCCATCTCTACTAGCTCTCTGAAGCCTCCACGACCACCCTGCCTTCCAGATGGGGAGGAAGAGGCTGAGCCACAAGGTTGCCCCCAACACTGTGCGGAACCTGTGGGTGGAGCCCAGTTCTGATTCAGTGCGGTAGGGCCTCCATCCTCTCCCTGCCCGATCAACGTCTCCCCTGGAGGCACCTAAGACCCCACACTGGAACGGCCCCCCCTGAGCGTCCCGGCCTGGGGTTACTGTGTCTCTCACCTTTCCCTTGGTCCACAGAAAACATCCCTTTCTGGCCTAGAGTGAGATGCAGCTGGTCCAGCTGCAGGGACTCAATGGCAGTGTAGAGCAGCAGTGAAGGGAGCTGCACCGGGGAGTGGGACGGCAGAACCGGGAAGACCAAGTGCTGCCGGACAGGGAGTGGGACCCTCCCTCTGTGAGTGGCAGGGGGTGGGGGTTGTGCCAGGGGCCATTTGTCCCCAAGACCGGGAGATTTTCAGCAGATGAGACTGATAAGTCAGGCTGGGGTCTGATGGGGGTCTGATGGGGGTGGGGAGGTAGCCACCAACAGCAGGCTTGGGTGCCTGAATGAGGGGGCGAGCGCAGCTCACAGTCAGGACTTCCTAAATGTTGAGCACATGCGTGGCGGGGGAGTGAATACCAATGACCCCCGGGTTTCTGCTTGGGATGACGGAGCTGTTGTGATACCATTAGCCAGGACGGGCCGTGGGGCAGGTGGGAGGAGGGAAGGACAGAAAGCGTCCCGAGTCACCAAGCTTAGTCACCCGCCCCAGCTGCTTGCTCCATGACAGTGCTGAGCCCGTCTGTAGTCTGACCACACTCTTGCCTGCTTTTTCACTTCACGTGTTTGTTTTCTTAAGATTTATTTATTTATTAGGGTTACAGAGAGAAAAAGAGAAAGAAACAGAGAGAAAGAGAGAGAGAGAGAGTGATCTTTCATCTGATTGGGTTACTCCCAAATGTTCCAAATGGCTGCAATGGCCGGAGTTAGGCTGACCCAAAGCCAGGAGCTAGGAGCTTTGGAGCTTTGGGGTCTCCCACATGGGTGTGCAGGGACTCAAGGCTTTGGGCCATCCTCTGCTGCTCCATTAACAAGAAGCTGGATTGGAAGCGGGATGGGCAGGACTCAAATCAGTGCCCGTATGGGATGCCAGCATCACAGGTAGAGGCCTAACCCGCTATAGCACAGTGCTGGTCCCAGTCTCTTGCTTAACTGCCTCGGTTTGTTGGGCCCTTCAGGACATGGAAACATAAAGCGACTGGCTGAGCTTCTCCTTGTAAATCTAAGCTGAGGAGCCGCAAAGTGGCCACAAAATGCCGTGGGGCCTTCCGCTGGGCTGGTCTCGCCGCTCCTCCTCCTGCCGCCCTGCTGTTGGCCTGAGCTACTCTTTTCCATGCACCCCAGCTGTGATTGCCCAGTTTCTGGGAACCCTTCTGCTTTCTGCTCAGGTCACTCCTGCTGCTGCTCCTCCCCAGCAGTGAGTCCAGGGGTCTCTTTCCACCTTGGGCTAATCTGTCCCCCACAGTCCCTGCAGTCTGGCCTCTCGACACTCCTCATCGGAGGGTAAGAACCAGCCCTGCTCTCCTCATGGGAACAGCTGTATGGACCTAGGAGAGGGGCAGTTGGGCACCCTTTGGGGTGGGAGCTGGGGGAGACACTGCTGGGCTGCTGGGTGGTGTGGGAGCTCCTGGTCCTGGTCCTCCCCCTGTAGGCGTGGTAAGAGCCTCCAGGTATGTACCATCATGGAGGAGGTCTAGGATGGCAAGGTGGTCTTGAACTGCCAGCAGGTGCACTGCCCCACCCACGGAGATCCCTTTCTGCCCATGACAGCCCAGCCTTGAGGACCCCGGGTAGTCATGGCCTTCAGCTCCCAGCATGCAATAGCTGTGTCTCAAGCGCCCTTTTAGCCCCTAATAGGCCCTACCTACCAGTTGTTGCTTACTGTCTACATCCCACAGGCTCTTACCCAGGGAGCCTTCCAGGTCCTCCCACTACTCCTCAACAGTAACCACCATTAAAGCTTTGCCCCAAGTTCAACCTTCCTGTGATTTATGGTGGGTGTGGTCTCAGGGCAGTGTGGGCTGTGGGATGGGGGTGGAGGAGAGGTTGCTGAACATTCGATGTCGGCTTGCAGCTGCTGAGCCGCTCTGCCCACAGTGGGGCTCCGGGGTGGACACGAGAGAAGGAGGAGGAAGAATTGAGGGTGGAGGCGTGGGACTGTCTGCCAGGCCAGGAAAGTTTCTAAGAATCAGCCTTTGGCTCCCTGATTCCTGTGGTTGGCCTCACAGACTTTCTGGGGACCACACCTGTTACACAGGGCTCCTTGCTTCAGCTCAGGGCGGGTTCAAGAGCAGAGGGAGAGGGGTTGGGCCAGTGGATGGGTGGCTGGGGGTTTCTGCAGCAGCAGTCCCGGGGCCTTGATGACTGGCAAGGGGGTGGCAGTGTTGTAGCCGCCTGGAGAACCCAACTGGCCCTGCCCGGCTCCGGGGTGTGTGTGCAAGGCGGGGTGGCTGCTGTGCGTGTGAGCGTGGGGGGCGTCCTGTTTGTTTTGGTGGCTTGGCAGCCGCTGGGCGCTTGGGGAATCTCTCGACTGCTGGTGGGGCTGTCTGGGCCTGTCTGGGAGGTGGAAGCCACCGGCAACCTGAAACACGACCACGTTCCGCCCGGCAGGCTCCGCCGGGGGAGGGGGAGTACTGGGGGGAGGGGACGGGGTATGTGGCCGACGGGGAGGGGGTGGGGGCTGGCTGAGGATGGCAGGAAGAGCCCTCCCCTTCTTCCTGAGGCCTCTTGAGTGCAGAAGGGGGAAACATCTCCTGAGACCCCTCACTCCTCCTTCCATAGCTAAGTTTGCCTGCCCCACCCAAGACCCCCACCTGCCAGAGGCAGGTAGACAAAAGCTTACAAGATGAATTCGGGCCACCAAGGGGTCCTAGGGGTGATAAGAAAGGGTCAGAAACTTGGATGAGAGGGAGGCTCAGGCCCTGTCCCAGGGGCTCCCTGAGGAGGGAACAGTAGCCGTGAGCCTGGCCCTACAGCAAGGTGGGATGGTGAATGCCACATCCCTTGCCCAGATACCCCATTTCCTCCTTTGTGACCTGAGGCTGACAGAACTCCAGCATGGGCTGGGGAACATGGTGGTAGTGGGGTTTAAGCCAGTTGCCAGGACAGGTGGGCATTCTCCCCAGTACCCCCAGACCAGCCCAAGTATGGATGGCACTGGGGCTACCTGATTCCCTGACCCCATTTCCCGCACCATCTCAGGCATCCAGGTGGGCTGGGCTGGGGTGGCAGCAGCCTGGGAGGGCCGGGTGATGGTGACGTCGCGCCTGCTCCTCTTGTCCGTATTAGGTCATGGGAAAGCGTAGCTAGAGGGCCTGCCTGAATCACAGGTGACGGCCCGGGACCAGAGACACGCATCCGCACATTCAGCCGCCCAGCACGGGGGTTCGGTGAAATGAGGCAAAACCCCATGATGGGAGGGGAGGGGGCCCACAGCCACCTGGGAGCTGGCAGGGCGCCAGGGGTGATGAAAGCACAGGGGAATGGAAACAGCAGAGCGAGCCTGTCGTAATCACTACGCCCACTTGCCGGCCTATAAAGGAAGCGGGCGAGCCCCGGCAGCACCACGCACCTGGGCGCCTCTTGCCTCTTTCTTTGGCCTTCTCGCCCCGTGCCTTGCTGCCCGTCACTGCTGCCGCTATGACCACCACCATTCGCCAGTTCACCTCGTCCAGCTCCATCAAGGGTTCCTCAGGCCTGGGGGGCTCATCCCGCACCTCCTGCCGGCTGTCCGGCAGCCTGGGTGGCGGCTCCTGCAGGCTGGGCTCTGCTGGTGGCCTCGCTGGTGCCCTGGGCAGCAGCAACTACTCCAGCTGCTATAGCTTTGGTTCTGGTGGCAGCTATGGCGGCAGCTTCGGCAGCAGTGATGGGCTGCTGGCTGGTGGGGAGAAGGCCACCATGCAGAATCTCAATGACCGCCTGGCCTCCTACCTGGACAAGGTGCGTGCTCTGGAGGAGGCCAACACCGAGCTGGAGGTGAAGATCCGCGACTGGTACCAGAAGCGGGCTCCAGGGCCTGCCCCCGACTACAGCCACTACTGGAAGTCCATTGAGGACCTCAAGAACAAGGTGGGACCCGCTTGGGGGGTTATGACTTCTCCCCCAACTCCCTGTCCTAGACAAAGGCCTGAAGTCCAAACTGGGAGGCTGCAGCAGGGCCTCAGGCAGCCAAGCTGTCACATTCTGGGGCTGGGGACAAAATCACAAAGTTTTCTTGCCATGGTCAGACCAGCCACAAGGATGCATCTGGAAGGCCGGGCCTATGGCAGTGTGGCGAGGGGGGAGGGCTGTGGGGGTGCTTCTTTCTGGAGCAGGGGTGAGCACAGGCATGAGGGTTAGGAGTCTGAGCGAGCTGCTGATGGCACCTGCTGCTTGGAGGAGAATGGGGGCGGGACCTTGAAGTGGGGAAGTCCTCTTGTAGGCCTAATTTGAGGACTTTTCTAGCTTCCCTGTCTCTCCTCCTGCTTCTGGAGGTTGGGGCTCAGCAAGTCCCTGGTTGCGAGTGGGGAGAGAAGCAAGGTGGCTCGCTGGAGCCCAGGGGTGGGGCTTAGCAGGGGTGTGACTTCTGGTTTGGTGAGGGGCTCCTTTAGCCTCCTTTTAGGGGAGAACATCAGGGGCAGACTTGCTGGTTGTGAAACAAGGGGACTGCCACGGGCCCTCCTAATCCAGCCTGGGGACATGCCCTTACACTTCTGAGGAAGAGCCTGGCCCGGGTGTGTGTGGGGAAGCAGGTGCTGGCAGGCAGGGTAAGCAGCTCGCTGCCCACCAGGCTCTGCTGCTGCTTGTCTGAGTCCACAACCATAGCACAGTGTAGAGCAGAGGCTGGGCGGGAAGAGGGGGTGCTTTGCCTCACTTCTGCCTTCTGCTCCCTCTCCCACCGGGCACAGTGACCATCTGGAACCCCTGGTGTGGGCTGAGCTTCTGCTAACCAAGCTGTCTTTTGTCTCCCAGATCCTCACAGCCACCGTGGACAATGCCAACATCCTCCTGCAGATCGACAACGCCCGCCTGGCTGCGGATGACTTCCGCACCAAGTGAGTCCTGACCAGGGGCCGTGGGCAGCTCATGGCAAGGTCCCCAGAAGCTGGGATGGGACAGATGAAGGGCTCAGCATACAGCAAAACTGGCTGATTCTGAAGGTCTCTGGGCTGAAGCAGGTGTCAGAGGGGAGGGAAGAGAGAGAAGGAAGATGGCTGAGTGGGTATGGGGTCCTTCCCTTCTACCCTGTCATCAGCCAGCACGAGCCCTCAGAATCCTGACAAGGTGACAGCAGGTGAGGGGCCAGGGACTCCCCCTGCAAGTACACGTGGGCTGGACTGAAGCGTTGGGTTCTCATCGCAGGTTTGAGACAGAGCAGGCCCTGCGCATGAGTGTGGAGGCCGACATCAACGGACTGCGCAGGGTGCTGGACGAGCTGACCCTGGCCAGGGCTGACCTGGAGATGCAGATCGAGAACCTCAAGGAGGAACTGGCCTACATGAGGAAGAACCATGAGGAGGTAAAGAGGCTGGAGCTGCAGGTCAAGGAGGCTGAGGAGTGGGCGGCAGGGCCCTGGGTCAAGGCTGAAGCCGTGGGAGACAGCAGAGTGGGCGCCGCTTAGTGACCGTCCAGTCACTTAGTGTCTGAGCTCTGCGGTCCAGAGGCAACATGCAAGGCAGCTCCCTTTGCCACCTGCTGCACTGCAGCAGCCTCCACGGGCCTCCCTGCCTCCTCTCCTGGACACCTGTGTCTCAGCTCAAATTTTTACATCTGAACCCCATGGAAATGTTTGGAAATTAGAAGGGGAAAAATTGGGGGTACAGGTGTAACAATTGAGTTTTTTTTTTTTTAATATTTGGCAAGTCCTGATGGGGGAAACATAGGCTGAGAGTGGAGGCAGGTGAGGAACATTTCCATCAGCAGGGTCGGAGGGTAGAGGCTAAAGAGGACAAAGGAAGGGTCCTTGGCTCAGACACCAATGCCCACGTGCCCATCCTCTGCAGGAGATGAATGCTCTGCGAGGCCAGGTGGGTGGCGAGATCAATGTGGAGATGGATGCTGCCCCCGGCGTGGACCTGAGCCGCATCCTGTCTGAGATGCGCGACCAGTACGAGAAGATGGCTGAGAAGAACCGCAAGGACGCCGAGGACTGGTTCTTCACTAAGGTATGGGCTGAGACCGACAGGAAGCTGACCACCTGGTGTCTGTGGGATGTATCATCCTCAGAGAGTCACATGGACCCTGGGGCATCAGGGTCCCCCATTATACCAACAGACCTGGAGCTTGGGCTAAAACTGAGAGTGGGGGATGTGTGGGATGCCAGACAGTAAAGACCAGGGGAGCTGACACATTCCCTGTGAAGTCAGGAGCAAGTGCCATGAGCAGGTTGTGTGTTTGGCTGGAGCCACAGCACTGTTCGCCTTGGGGAATGGGCTCAGGCTGCTGTGCTCTGTGCCCTATGCAGACAGAGGAGCTGAACCGCGAAGTGGCCACCAACAGCGAGCTGTTGCAGAGTGGCAAGAGCGAGATCTCAGAGCTGCGCCGCTCTCTGCAGGCTTTGGAAATTGAGCTGCAGTCTCAGCTCAGCATGGTAGGAATGCCACCAGGCCTGGGACCAGCTGGGAGGGATCCTGGGACCAGCTGGGAGGGGGCTGCCCATCACTCTCCCTGAGCCTTGCTCCTCCTACCCTCCTGCAGAAAGCATCTCTGGAGGGCAGCCTGGCAGAGACAGAGAACCGCTACTGCGTGCAGCTGTCCCAGATCCAGGGTCTGATCGGCAGCGTGGAGGAGCAGCTGGCACAGCTGCGCTGTGACATGGAGCAGCAGAACCAGGAGTACAGGATCCTGCTGGACGTGAAGACACGGCTGGAGCAGGAGATCGCCACCTACCGCCGCCTGCTGGAGGGCGAGGATGCCCAGTGAGTAGGGGGTTGGGGGCTGGACTAGAGATGGGGGACTCTGGGGTGATGGTGAGGCTGTCTCAGACGCACATCTAATCTCTCTCTCTCTTGCCCTCTCTCTCTCCGCAGCCTGACTCAGTACAAGCCAAAAGAACGTAAGGATCTTGCTGCTTGAGGCCTGGGGTGGGGTACTTGAACCAGGCAGGCTCCCACACACTGCTGGGCAGAGACCCTAATGGATTCTGAGAAGTGATTGCTGGGGACAGGGACCCGTTAGGGCTCAGGAGAGAGATGCCATCTGGGCTGATGGGTTGGGCAGGGCAGAGAGTTGCTCCTCACCTGGGAGATCCTGGTTTGATGGAAGAAACACAGTCCTGGCTTTGGGAACTCATCTGATGTGGAGACAGGGACATGGACCCAAGAGCTTTACTCTTGAGATCATACAGGTGGTCAGAACAGTTCTGGCTCTGGGCCTTTGAGCCTGGTGGGAGGTGGGCTCGTGGTCCTTATCCTAAGACCCCAGTCTGATGGGGGAACCTTTGACCTAGCCTTGGATTCCTGGTCTCCGGGGACCTGGGTGCTGTGTTTCAGATCCCTTGAGACTGCAGAAACTCAGGGCAGGGTTCATGCAGCATCCTGACTGTTGGGTCCTTCTCTTGCAGAAACTAGATGGGTCAGAATCAAATGACTCCTTTGGGGAGACAAGACCCACATCGGGGCACCAGCAGAGGGAGGGGATGTGGCAAGAGCAGGAGCCACAGGAGGGGCAATCGCAGTTGGGGAGACAGCTGGCTCCTACTTAGTGGGCTAGGGGCTGGGAGCTGAGTAAGGTCCCCTTGGCCCCCGTACACTTCTAAGTATCTGTCTCTCCCGTAGCCGTGACCACCCGCCAGGTGCGCACCATCGTGGAAGAGGTCCAGGACGGCAGGGTCATCTCCTCCCGCGAACAGGTGCACCAGACCACCCACTAAGGACTCGTCTTTTCATAGGCAGTCTCCAGGCAATGGGGAGTTAGCCACAGCCTGTCCCCACTACTAGCAGACCCCAACCTCTCCAGGCAACGAGAAGGCAGCCACAGCTCTCCACCACCAGATCCCAACCTTTCCAGGCTCAGTCCCTGCTTCAATCCCTTTTCCCCACCCACATCTTTCTGCTTGACACCAATAAAGTCTGTTGCTCTAGATATGAGATGTGTCCTTGTCTTGGCCACTGAAGTGGGCCCTGGTGACAAATGGGTGGCCTGGGAGGGCAGGGAGGGTGAGAGAAGCAGTCTTTGGTTCTGTGGTTACTCCCAGTCAGGGATCCGCTCATACTGGGGTTGTGAGTTGGGGGAAGTGCTTTGCTTCTCCCAAGGGCTAGGAGCAGCAGAAGGGCTGTCCTGGACCCAGGGGGACCTCGCACATCCAGATGGTCCCTGTGAGTGGCTCCAAGGCCTTGGTCTGTCAGCCAGCGGTGTTCCCTCCTGGAGCCTCATTTCTACTCCATAAATGGACAAGATCTCAGCGGCAGGCTGAATTGCCTGATCAACTGCTCCTCCCTCAGAGGGAGCTAGAGGTGGGGTGTGTGTGGGGGAAATGGGAGAGGCACAAAGATGAGGTATATATGTGTGTGTGTATGGGGGGTACAGGCTGGGTGATGTGGACCCAGGTAGCTGGGTGAGTCTCAGGACACCCCCAAGAGGGGCTCTTCTTGTCCCTATCCCAGGAACAGGGAGCAGGGGACAACTGTGACTCCCTGAAGGTGTGGGAGAAAGAGAGTGGGGCCTCTTCCTTAAGTTGGTCAGGCAGCTTGAAATGGGGGCTTTGCAGGTGTGGGGGCGTCTCTCTGACAGTCTAACCTCCCCTCCCTTCTCCACGTGGGGAAGCTGCATCCTGGGAAGAGGGAGAAGGGTGTGTGTGGCCCAGTCCTGCCAGCGGTGGGAAGGCGGGTGAGCCCCACACCTGGAAATCCTCCTTCGAGTAAATCCGGAAGCTGCTGGGCGGGGCACCCTTGCTTTCCTGGCTTTCTTCCGGATGGGAGGGGTGTGTAGAATGGGTTAACGAGAAGAGGTGCCCCCAGCCCACACTGAGCCCTGGGGAATTGTAGCAGGCCCTCCGGCCCTCTCTCCTGGCTGGTGGTACCTGGAGGGGAGGGAGGTTGGGGATGGGCAGGAGCCCTGATTCTTGGGGTGAAGCCAAAGGGCCAGAGGAGGGGCGGGGCGGGGGGAGCTGCCAACCCCCCTCGCTCAGCATGGGAGCTCCTTTTGGCAGTGGGAGGCTCCCGCCACTGTGGCATCTGTAGGACCCAAGGCCGTGACAGAGGCTGGCGCCTCCCAAAGACCTGGCAGTGAACATGCCACGGGCAGAGTGTTTGGGGGAGGGCAGGCAGGAAGTAGGCATACTGTTTCCTCCAGACCCCCTCCCTGGGCACCCGGCTATGACCTGAAGAACCTGCTCCAGGCCACGAATGGCTCATTCTGGAGGGTGAGCTCACACATCTGAACAGCAGTCCTGGCTAGGGGCAGCTCTGGGCCAGGTGCCCATTGCATGGATGGGGACACTGAGACTCCAAGAGTGGTGACTCAGTTCTTCTTCGCAGCCTGGCGTGTCGGGGGTGGAGCAGGTGTGGGAGGAGGAAGGAGGGGCAGGACCCTGCCTCTGTGCCGGGAAGAGGAGCCCTGGGGTTCCTCGGCAAGATTTGCCTCTCTCTGTATTCCGATAGGGGCTGGGGGTAGAGGGGGGGTGCTGTATCCTTATGGGTGGGGCTAGCACAGGGTGGAAGTCCCTCCCCCAAAGTGAGTGGGTGGGGGCTCAGATAGCTAGAATGGAGGCACAAGCAGGTGTGCCAGCAGAGCTGAGCCAGGGAGGAGTGGCTGTCACATGGTGGGTCCCCAGGGGATGGAGTGGAGAAGGCTGGGGGCCTTGTCTAGGGGCTCTGAACAGGCCCAGGGGGTAGGGACCACATGTCTGTGGCTGAGTGGAGGGACCTGGCAGCGGGACTGTAGAGACTCACTGCACCCTAGCACCGTGTTTAATATAGGCAGACACACACACACACACACACACCCACATGTGTACCAATGCACACATGAACACACACAAACAACATGACACACGCACACATACACACATGCTTAATACAACACACGCACACACATACATGTGCGCATGGACTGCTTCCTAGGACCCTGGTGCCTTGGTAGGGACTGACTCCATCAGAGAGCGGCACCTGCCCACGGTATTGCAGGTGAAGGAGCTGCCCAACCTGACCCACAAGGCTAGTGCCTGTCTGCAGCGGACTGGGGACAGAGGCCCAGTCTACAATGTGAGCAGGGACAGGTCCCAGTCCTCAGGGAGCCAAGGGGACAGAGGGACCAGTCACAGGGTCAGAGCCCAGCCTGGACATTTGCTTACTCCTGGGTACCCTGCCTCTCTGCTACCTGCCGTCCCCGTGTTTGCCACAGGGTCTGACCCCATGGTCATGGGGACTTTCTTTACTGTCCCTGTCCCTGCCACAATGGTTGTCTCCAGGGTGTTTTTTTTTCTTCCTCTCTTTCTCTTAGTTAGTTTTATTGGAAAGGTAAATTTACCTTTAAGACAAGAGAAGGGAGACAGAGAGAGGGACCTTTTAGCCACTGGTTCATTCCCTAAAAGGCCACAACAGTCACAGCTGAGCTGATGCAAAGCCAGGAGCTCTTCCAGGTCTCCCACACGGGTGCAGGGTCCCAAGGCTTTGGGCCGTACTCAACTGCTTTCCCAGGCCACAAACAGGGAGCTGAATGGGAAGTGGAACAGCTGGGACACAAGCTGTCTCCCATATGGGATGCTGGGGTTTGCAGGTGGAGGGTTAGCCACTTGAGATGTAGTGTCAGCCCCACCTCTCTCTCTCCCTCTCCCTTTCCCCCCAAACCCCATTCTTTTGATTTGAGTGTCCAGAGCTGTAGAACCATGTGCAGCCCGCAGTGGGTATTTTAAAAACACTTGTTGAGGGGCCTGGCGCAGTAGCCTAGCGGCTAAGGTCCTCGCCTTATATGTGCCAGGATCCCAAGTGGGTGCCAGTTCTAATCCCAGCAGGTCTATTTTCTACCCAGCTCCCTGCTTGTGGCCTGGGAAGGCAGTTGAGGATGGCCTAAAGCCTTGGGACCCTGCACCTATGTGGGAGACCTGGAAGAAACTCCTGGCTTCTGACATTGGATTAGTGCAGCTCTGACTGTTGCGGCCTCTTGGAGAGTGAGTCATCAGATGGAAGATCTTCCTCTCCATCTCTCCTCCTCTCTGTATATCTGCATTTCCAATGGCAATAAATAAACATTTTATAAAACATATACCTGGGCCCGGGGCCGTGGCCTAGCAGCTAAAGTCCTCAGTTTGAACGCACCGGGATCTCATATGGGCACCGGTTCTAATCCTGGCAGCCCCGCTTCCCATCCAGTTCCCTGCTTGTGGCCTGGGAAAGCAGATGAGGATGGCCCAAAGTACCCGTGTGGGAGACCCAGAAGAGCTCCTGGCTTCGGATTGGCTTAGCACCGGCCGTTGGGGCCACAGGGGGAGTGAATCCTCGGATGGAAGATATTTCTCTCTGTCTCTCCTCTTCTCTCTATATATATATCTGACTTTGCAATAAAAATAAATAAATCTTTAAAAACAAAACAAAGCAAACAAACCCACAAATGTACACCTGTTGAGGACATGTAGTGTTTAGCCACCAGTCTGGGCCAGGTGTTTAATTTATTTTCTCTCAAATCCTCTAACCTGCCTGTTCCCATTTTCTTTCTTTTTTTTTTTTTTGAATTTATTTTATTACAAAGTCAGATATACACAGAGGAGGAGAGACAGAGAAGAAGATCTTCCATCTGATGATTCACTTCCCAAGTGAGCCTCAATGGCCGGTACTGCGCCGATCCGATGCCGGGAACCAGGAACCTCTTCCAGGTCTCCCACGCGGGTGTGGGGTCCCAAGGCTTTGGGCCGTACTCAACTGCTTTCCCAGGCCACAAGCAGGTAGCTGGATGGGAAGTGGAGCTGCCAGGATTAGAACCGGTGCCCATATGGGATCCCGGGGCGTTCAAGGCGAGGACTTTAGCAGCTAGGTCACAGCCCCGGGCCCCCGGTTCCCATTTTGTAAGAAGAGAACCAAGGCTTGGAGGAACTGAAAGGCTTGCTGGAGCCTTGCCCCTCTCCTGGTTCTGTGGTGCTTTGCTGTTTCTCTCCTGCCCAGGAACCTGGACTCTGGCCTCCCCACCTGGGGCCCTCTCTTTTCTCCTCAGTCTGCCAGCCCCACTCCTCCCACCCCAGCACTTTAGGCTGTCTCCCGCCTTCACAGCCTGAGAACCCCTCCGGGAGCTTGTAAAAGCAGCCCCACGATCAGGCTTGTCCTGGCTGTGCTGATGCAGGGCTCGGAGTCGGGCGGGAGGAAGCAAGGGGGTGCCGATGACCAGTCAGGCTTGGGAAACTCTGCAAGCCCAGGCACAGCGTTGGCCAATGAGGCTTCCCCTGGCGACTCAGCTAGGACATGACTTCATTGTTGGGATGGGGTGGGGCAGGGCCAGAAGCGGAGGACAGGAGAACAGGGGTTAGTAGGAGTCTAGCTGGGGTCACTCTCTGTTAGTCCCTTTTACAGTATCAGCTTATTCCCCTATTGCTAGGGACCCCAGCTGCCTTCTGTGCTGGGGTGTAGTTTTTCTGCCAAGCACCCCAGGGTTTCTTGCCAGTAGACACCTTCTCCTCCTGGCAAGGGTTCTATGGCCAGAACCCATCATCATCTCCCTCCTCCCCCAGCCCCTGGGTGCTGGGTGTTCATTGGGGGGTTTGATTTGTAACTCTGGTTGGTTGAGCCTGCTGATGGGTCTGTTGGCAACTTTCCTGCAGCCTTATAGGCCTCTAACCTTCAATGCAGGGCCTTTGTTTAATCTCATCTCCTCCTGGAATGAGGAGTGTGCACACGTGTGCATGTACGTGTGTATATGTATGCATGAATAGGTTGGGGCCACAGAGGAAGAGTTCCCAGACGTTCCATGGTGAGAGTTGTGTGGACATTGATTTGGGAGCTGGAGCTGGGTTCGAGTTCCTACTCTTATACTTCCACCTTGTGTAATTTTGGACAAATGTTTCACTGTCTCCTGAGTTTGCGTTTGGAGGAAGCATTTGGCACCTAGACAATGGGGCTTTTGTCAAATATTTGGAGGTCCTCTTTGCCCATCTGGGGGGGTCAGGGATGGGAACACTGGTGCTTTTACTCCATCCAGCCTGGCTCTGAAGGTGTATGCATCAGCTCTGTGTGTGGCTCCGGGTGAAGTGAGATGTGGCTTGTCATGTCCTCACCTCAGCAGAGACCCTGCAGAGCCAACACAGTGGCCCCTTCTGTGTACAGACCCCTGCCCTCCTTCCAGCTCTCACTTCTGGACCTGGTTCTCAGCCAGTGTCATGCCTACCATGGCCAGAGCTTGCAACAGGTCCAGCCTAGGTGGATGAAAATGGAGCCGATCTCTGCCTGTCTGCAAGTCATTGTGGACACTGGGAGACAGCTGGAGCTCTGGGTTGTAGTCCTGACTCCTCAGCTTAAAGCCAGTTGATTGGAAGAATGGCCACCTCTTTCAGGTTTGGTCTCTGTCCTTGCATCAAGACAATGGTGTAAGGGTGGACATTTGGCACAGCCATTAAGATGCTACTCGGGACACCCATATCTCATAGTGAGTGCCTGGGTTTGAGTCCTGGCTCTGCTTGCAATTCCAGCTTTCTGCTAATGAGCACCCTGGAAGGCAGCAGGTGCTGCCCAAGTCCTTGGGTTCCTGTTACCCACCTGGCAGTCCCAGGCTCCCAGCTTCTGGCCTAGTCCTGGCTATGTGGGTATTGTGAGGTGAACCAATGGATGGAAAAACTCTCTCTTTCTTTCGCCAGCCTCTGTCTTTCAATTATAAGTAAAATGAAGGAGAGCAGAGATTTAGAGGAGGTGGTTCAGCACAATGGACAGGGTATGGGCAGCCAGGAATAGACTGGCAGAGGGTGGCCCTGGAAGGTATCACTGAAGTCTTTCTGCTAAGGCTGTCACCAGTGGCTGACTCACTGCCTGGGGACGCAGCTAGCACAAAGCTGCCTGTGCCAAGGCCCCACTGGCCCCTGGGGCTCCAGGAACAGGAGCCGGGTTCCCGGCCGCCCAACATGAGTCATGACCAACTTGTGTTTCTGCATCTGTCTCTCTCTCTTGGCCCCACACCCCTTGATCTGGGTGGGAACTCGAACCGGCACACAGCGAAGTGAGTCGATGCTGGGTTGAATAATTCGGAGTAGGGAGTTGAACCGGGCCATGTGACGAAATCTCCAGTGAGCCTGGAGTCAGCAGTTGGCAGGGCCCCACCTTCCCTGGCGTATATAAAGGATCCCGGGGCTGAGGCAGTCACAGCATCCTCTCTTGGCCTTGCCAGCACCTGCTCTCTTCTCAGCAGCCTCCTTGCTCACGCACCACCTCCTCTGCACCATGACCACCTGCAGCCGCCAGTTCACCTCCAGCTCCATGAAGGGCTCCTGTGGCATCAGCGGTGGCTCTAGTCGCATGTCCTCCGTCTTGGCCGGAGGGTCCTGCCGGGCCCCCAGTGCCTACGGGGGCATGTCTGTCACCTCCTCCCGCTTCTCCTCTGGTGGAGCCTGCGGGATGGGGGGTGGCTATGGTGGCGGCTTCAGCAGTAGCAGCAGCTTTGGTGGGGCCCTGGGTAGTGGCTTTGGTGGAGGCTTTGGTGGTGGTTTTGGTGGTGGCTTTGGTGGTGGCTTTGGCGGTGCCGATGGCAGCCTCCTCTCTGGCAATGAGAAGGTCACCATGCAGAACCTCAATGATCGCCTGGCCTCCTACCTGGACAAGGTGCGTGCCCTGGAGGAGGCCAACACCGACCTGGAGGTGAAGATCCGTGACTGGTACCAGAGGCAGCGGCCCAATGAGATCAAAGACTACAGCTCCTACTTCAAGACCATTGAGGAGCTGCGGAGCAAGGTGAGCAGCAGCCCAGGGAGAGGCCTTTAGTACATCTCGTTTTAGCACACAAGGAGATCAGAATGTCTCAGGAGAGTGCTGGGGCACCCAGAGAAGGGGTGGCGGAGGGGTCTTTGTAAGCATCTCTGTATTATAGCTGGAATTGGGACCCCAAATTTTGCATTCCCTGAAAGTATCCCCTGCATTGTAGAGCTCAGCTTCTCAGGGCAGGAGAGGTGGAAGGTGTGGGGTGTGGGTGCACCCCTGTGGTCCTGACATGGATGGAGAAGGCCCATCCTCCCTCCCAGTTGCAGAGCCCTATCTATCAGTTGGGTGCCCTCCCCAGGCCTGGAGAAGTAGTTCTTTCACTCTTGAGCCTCAGGGCCCTGGGCTGACCCAAGCCTCTGTCCATTTACCCCACTCCAGATCATTGCAGCCACCATGGACAATGCACAGCCCATCCTGCAGATCGACAATGCCAGGCTGGCAGCTGATGACTTCAGAACCAAGTGAGCTGCTGGGACACTGGGCTGTGGATGGAGGGCAGGTGGCAGCGGCTGAGGTTCATCTAAAAGGTGTCAACGATGGGTTCTGAGCCTTTTCATTCATTCTACCAGGTATGAGCATGAACTGACCCTGCGCCAGAGTGTGGAGGCCGACATCAATGGGCTGCGCAGGGTGCTGGACGAGCTGACCCTGGCCAGGACTGACCTGGAGATGCAGGTCGAAGGCCTGAGGGAGGAGCTGGCCTACATAAAGAAGAACCATGAGGAGGTAGGGGTGGTGGCTGGCGTTGGGGAGAAGAGGTTGGCTTGATCAAGTTGGCAGGTCCACATGGGGCCAGGAGAGGGGTCTGCAGAGCTGATCGTCTCCTGCCACCTATTCTAGGAGATGCTTGCCCTGCGGGGTCAGACCGGCGGGGACGTCAGCGTGGAGATGGACGCTGCTCCTGGCGTGGACCTGAGCCGCATCCTGAACGAGATGCGCGACCAGTATGAGCAGATGGCCGAGAAGAACCGCAGGGATGCCGAGACCTGGTTCCTGAGCAAGGTGGGGTCCAGGGTCCTCAGCCCCCTCCCCTCCTGCCCTTTAGAACCATCCCGTCCACGGGAGCCCTGCAGTAAGTACCTCACGCCTGCTGCCCTTCTCTTGCCTCCCAGACTGAGGAGTTGAACAAAGAAGTGGCTTCTAACAGCGAGCTGATCCAGAGTGGCCGCAGCGAGGTCTCCGAGCTCCGCCGGGTGTTCCAGGGACTGGAGATTGAGTTGCAGTCCCAGCTCAGCATGGTATGGAGCTGCAGCCCTGTCTCCCCTCTGCTCTGCCAAGTTATCTCCAGGGCTACCCCTACACACTGCCACCTCTTTCTTCCTTGCAGTGGGACTGGAGGGATTATGGGAGGTATGGATTACTGGAGGGATTACATAGAGGGAGGAATGAAGGTCTAGGATGGTGGACTCACTTTTCTCCACATTGTCTGGGTTATCATTACCCAGCTAGGGCACAAACCCATGCAACCTCTGGGGAAATATGCCTGGAGAGCCAGAGGGACAAGGCACAGCATCTCTGCTCATTCCTTCTGTCTCTCCTACTTGCAGAAAGCATCCCTGGAGAACAGCCTGGAGGAGACCAAAGGCCGCTACTGCATGCAGCTGTCCCAGATCCAGGGTCTGATTGGCAACGTGGAGGAGCAGCTGGCACAGCTGCGCTGCGAGATGGAGCAGCAGAGTCAGGAGTACCAGATCCTGCTGGATGTGAAGACGCGGCTGGAGCAGGAGATTGCCACCTACCGCCGCCTGCTGGAGGGCGAGGATGCCCAGTGAGTGGCTGGGGGGAGGTGGGCCCAGTCCCGCCCCAGTCCTGTCCCTGGCGCTCCCAGCTCATCTGATGCTGGTCTTTTCTCGCCCACAGCCTCTCCTCTCAGCAGTCTGGCCAGTCTTACTCTTCTCGTGAAGGTAAGCTGAGGATGGATGCCCCTTGCCCAGGTGGGGGTGGGTAGGGGTGGCCCTCTCCCCAGGGTCCCCAACCCTCAGGCCTGCCTGCCCTACAGCTGGCTCAGCTCCTCTCCCCTCTCTCCCATAGTCTTCTCTTCTTCATCCTCACCCTCCAGTCGCCAGACCCGGTCTACCCTCAAGGAGCAGGGCTCGGTCAGCTTCAACCAGAGCCAGAGCCAGAACTCCCGGAACTGAGCTGCCTCTCCCGGAGCCCCTGCCCCTGCCTGCCTCACCTTTTGGTGGCAGCCGGGGTCAGGAACCTGTCCTCTCCAGCGCGGGTCCCAGCTGTCTCCCCTCCCCTCTGCTGGTGCTGGGTGAATAAAGCTGATTTTCTGGTTGATGCAAACCTGTGTGGTTTCTGTTCCTGAGCCCCTGGGAGGGATGAGGAAGATGGCCGTCTCCAGGGAGTTCCCGAGGGATGGAAGGGAGCTCAGACGGGCTTGGGGGGCTTTCCCATGGTATCTCTGTGGCCTCAGGGATGGGAGAGGACATGGAAGGGCACGTGGTGGCATGTACAGATGGCCACTGGCCTGGAGCTCTGCAGAGGCTCCTGTTTTGAGCTTTCCTGAAGCCCAATGAGGCGGCTATGCTCGGCGTCTCTGGGGGTTGTTGACAAGCCCTGACGGGAGTCAGAGAGATTGCGTGACATCAGGAAGCCATGGAGAGAGTGTGTGATTGGAGTTCAACCTCAGGTCTAGTCTGTCCGTCCTCCCTTCCTCCCTTCCGCCCTTTCTGCCTGCCTTCCTTCCTTCCTCTTCTTTTCAAAGATTAATTTATTTAATTGGAAAGGCAGATTTACAGACAGAAGGAGAGACAGAGAGAAAGATCTTCCATTCACTGGGTCACTCCCCAAATGGCCACAATGGCCTCAGCTGAGCTGATCCAAAGTCAGGAGCCAGGAACTCCTCTGAGTCTCCCATGAGTCTCCCATGTGGGTGCAGGGTCCCCAAGGCTTTGCAACATCCTCCACTGCTTTCCCAGGCCACAAGCAGAGAGTTGGATGGGCAGTGGAGCAGCTGGAGCACAAATTGGCACCCATATGGGACCTGGAGCTTGCAGGTGAAGGATTAACCAGTTGAACTGTAGTCACAGCTGCTCTTTCTTCTTCTTTTTTTTTTTAATAGCATATGTTATTTAAGGCATTTTAGTCCACAGACTCCAAAGCTTAACTCCTCTGTTTCTTGCCACCACTCCTACTTCCCTTTAGTTGGCTAAGTGAGTGCTGGTGAGTTTCCTAGGAGACACTTGTCATCCATGTTCTCCTCTGTGTCCCCACTGCCCCACCACATGGATCCTTCCTCCCAGAACCAGGCACAGCCCACTACCTGGGACCCTTGTCCATTTCTCCCACTCCTGACGTCTGTTAGAATACAGCCAGTGCCTAGAACCCGGTTCCCCGTACCGGCCCTCACATCCTCTCGCCACACGCTTAACTCATGCGTTCCTCACTGCTCCTGTGTCTCTTGTCTTTCACTGTCCTGGACCCCTGAACCAGCTGCACCTGCCCCAACTGCACGGCTCCCACCCTCATCACATTCCTTCCTCCTGGATGCCTTCCAAACAGAAAAAAAGTTAAAAAGCAGAGTTCTGATGCATGCATATCATAAGGTGTGTTTTTTTTTTTAACTCCCCCCGGCTTTACCCTCTTCCTCCACCCTGCCTTCCACTCCCAGCTGTGGCTCTTTCTTTCCTTCGTGTATGCCTCTTCTTTACCCAAACAGGCTCATAGTACATTCTGGGCTGCCTGCGTTAGCCTCCTTGTGCAGCCAGTCATATTTCTGGCAGATAATTGTGTTCACTTACATTACTCTGTTTCTGTTCTGTTTTGCTAGAAAGAGCTTCTATACCTTGCATTTCCTTGGAATAAGGGTCTTATTTTTGTTCCCTCCTTCAGTGCTGGAGGAGTCTCCTCTTGGCAGGTATAAAGACTGACTCTTTGTTTCATCGGCCCCTATGGGGTTTTCACAGACAGAAATGCCAGGGTGCTTGGGAGGGGATGGGTGACTGGCATGGTTAGTTTGTTGGATGGATCCAAGTCCTTGCTTTACCTGGGAACTGAATCAAAGTGGCTGAGCCTGATTTGTTCTCTATGGAGGATAATTGCTAGCTGTTCTGCAAATACACCTCCCTTTATATGGCTGCCAGCCCTGCCCTCAGGCCTTAGCGGGGAGCCTACGACTCAGACTGAACCCCAAATTCCAGTACCCAAAGGTCACCACTGCCAACATTTTGTGAAGTTTCTTCTCAGAGGAATGCGTTGTGGAACTAAATTATTTTGAATCTGTATGCTATTTTGCATTCAGCTTTATTTTTGTTGTTGTTGTCACTTTTATTGCATTCGGCTTTGTGTAAGAGTAACACTTTGCTGTGTTTGCAATAGTGTTATGCATTTTGGGGACTGCCTCCAAGGCGAGGGTACATCTTTGTTTTTGTTTGAGGTTATCACTGAAAACAGCATGGTTGTGAACATCTCTGCCCAGGAAGCTCTTACAAACCAAACTGTTTGGACTTTTTCCTTAGGCTAGATTCCCAGCCATGTCATTACTGGCAAATGTCGTAAGACTTTTGATCTGTATCACCAAATTAATGAGAGAAGTCGTGCTCATTTGCATATTTTGCTAGCAGGTGGACCGTGAGTGCTGAACTTAAAATAGGCTTCCTGGCTCCTCCCAACGGCATCTCTCCTAGGCCTCTTCTGTAAATGGATCTGTCGTCTGCTGTGGAAAGGGCCAGGACGGAAGGAGCTGCCACATTGATGGATGAAGCTGTCAAGACCTCAAGCAACTCTTGGGCGGCTGCACTGGCTGGCGAGTCGTTCACCAGAATGGAGGGCACAATGTGGAGACTAGCAGACAGTGTCACGCCTGGCATTGAGTGTCCCCTTCTCCCCTCCCCAATTTGGAAGTGCCTGGTGGCCTGGCTTTTTCAGATGAGGATTCAAGTGTCTGTGTCTGAACAGACTGCATTTTGCTCGTGGCTGCCTTTTCTGCTTTCTAAGATCCTGACTCTGGAGGTTCTCGGGGTGCCTCCTAAGGCGCCTATTGAGAACACACCCTCAGATTCCTTCTGTCTGACTTGGTGTGGATGTTTGTGAAACGCTGCTTTAGGTAATTGCATGAGTGCTAACACAATGACTGGACTGGGAATTAATGATAGCCCATAAAGTGTAGCCACTGATGTCAGCTGGGGAGGGGTGAGCGCCTGAGACTCCGCTTTCTTTGGGCCCATTGTTTCGGGGGAGCTGTAAACGCTCAGGGCTGCTTTTCAGCTGGAGACAAGCAGCTGCTTAATGCCTGCCTTCCCACTGCAGCAGTGTCTGGCAGAGCTCCTTCTGCCCTCATTTGCAAGACAGACACAAACACAACTGCTGTTTGGTCAACGCTACCCTTTAACCGGCACCCTGCACATGGTGTGGGATACCCGGGAGGGATGCCAGTGGTCAGGCCCAGGAGCCTGAGCTCGCTGGTCTGCTCTTGCAGGTGTCCAGGGCACCTTGTGAGAAGTGACTTTTTTGAGGGTTGGTGTCTCTGGGCTCTGTGTGCCTCTCATTGCATGGGTGTGAGGATCAGGGAAGATGAGGGTTGTCCTAAGAGAGCAAGGCCTTTTACTGGGCAGCTCTCTCTCTCTCTCTCCTTCTTCCGGTCTGCCCCCACTTTTTCCTCCCCCTTCCCCCTTGCGCATCATGACCCCAGTCCTATTCCTGCCCCGCTGGAATAAACCTCCTAAGATACCTCTTTGCGTCTGGTGTTTTCGGCTCAGGTAAAGAACCAGGTTGTGGGAATTAGATGCGCATAATAATATTGTAGTAACTAGAACTCTGTTTTAAATAACTAACACATGCCATAACACTAGCCTCCTGAAATTTTATGCTTTTGCAAATATATTAAACTTTTAAAAAACTTATTTCTATTGGAAAGTCAGATACACAGAGAGGAGGAGAGACGGAGAGGAACATCTGTCCACTGATTCACTCCCCAAGTGGCCACAATGGCTGGAACTGAGCCAATCTGAAGCCAGGATCCAGGAGCCTCTTTTGGGTTTTCCATACGGGTGCATGGTCCCAAGGCTTTGGGCCATCTTCGACTGCTTTCCCAGGCCACAAGCAGGGAGCTGGATGGGAAGTGGAGCCTCCAGGACATGAACTGGTGCCCATATGGGATTCCAGCACGTTCTAGGCTACTGTACTGGGCCCAAATATATTAAACTTGTTAAAAGACTTATTTCATTTACTTGAAAGGACGAGTGACAGAGGCAGAAGGAGAGACATAGAGAACCTTTTATCTGTTGGGTTCACACAGTAAAGACAGCCAGGTCTGGACTAGACTGAGGCCAGGAGCCTGTAACTCCACCGTAGGACCCCACACAGGTGGCAGGGATCCAAACAACTGGCCATCTTTCCTTCCCAGGTACACCAGCTGGAAGCTGTGTCAGAAGCAGAGCAGCTGGGACTGGAGCAGGTACGCCACCACAGGATGCTTGGTAACAATGGTTATAAGCAGTACTTTAAAAGCATGCACTGTATTTTTTCTGCTCTGCCCCCTATAATATATTTTTGATTCACTTTGTGCTCAGATAATAAAATGACTATAGCAATCGAAAGTGATAACCAAAGGAGATAAAATCAAACTAGAGCAAGACTGTGGCCTCTTGCATAAGGTCATGTGGAATGGTGGGAGGGATCTGAACTTTGCCAATCGGGGCAGATCCCACCCCTGCTGTGTCCCCACTTCTCAGCTTCCCTGTCTGTTGCTATAGGATCATGGCACCGACCTGAAGGAGTCCACTTGAGGGCTGGCAGAGCACACAGTGGGTCCCCAGTAAATGTTTGCTCCATCCCTCTCCTCTTTGCAAAGCTGCGCAACCTGTTGTTGCCTCATCTGCAACAAGGCCGGGGTGGGGTGGTCAGGGCAGCTGTGTCCTGCTTTCTACAGCTGAGCTGAAGCAGACGCCGCCTCCCTGCCCACTGTCGGCCCAGCCTGCTTGCTGTTTCCTTTGCTCCTGACTCATTCTATTCTGCTAGTGAGGAGACTGAGGCTCAGTAGCTCAGCCACGCCTTCCCCTGCCATCAAGCCTCCTTTGCATGGGTCCTCACGGCCAGCACAGCCCTGGCCTTGTTGATTTGATAAGGCTTCCAGAGAAAGTGAGTTCTAGAAATGACCCAGGTAAGTCAGCCGAGTGCACTCAGAGCTTCTCTGGGCCAAGTGCTGTGCTGGACTCCGGCTGGGGTGCGGGTGTTGGGTGCGGCTCCAGTGACAAATCCCGAGCTAGTCTGGCCTGGGTGAGAGCCACATTGATGACACCTGCCTGGGGAATGGTACCCCTTATCCCGGTCTTCCTGGAGGTGCTTCCTGTGTGTCCCCAGTACCTGTGTCAGAACCACCATCCCCGCCACTTACACCATCAGCCCCAGTACCACTGCCTCAATATCATCATCACCATGTACCCCCACCATCACTACCACCATCCCTACAACCTACAGTAACCACTTACACCATCAGCCCTAGTATCACCCCCTTAGCATCATCATCACCATGCACCCCTAACTGTCACCATCACCACCCTCACAAACCTATAGTAACCACTACCATCAGCCCCAGTCCCACCATCACCATCACCACCATCACCCCATCATCATCATCATTTCATCATTCCTGCAAGGATGTTGTCCACAGGTCAAGTTGGATGAGGAATAAACAGTCTTGGGACTGAAACTGAACTCTCATAATATAAAAGCAGACCCCAGCCTCCTGTCTGTCTCCCTGTCACTCTTCTCCCTGTTTCCCTTGTTTCTTTCCTGGCCTGCCCTTTATCAAAAGGAATTTGCTGACTTAAGGGAGTGATCCAGGTGGCCTTCCAAGATTCTAATCACCAGACTCAAGGAGTCATTTCCTTCTCCAAGAATTAAGAACCTCCATGGCCAGTATTGTTCTGGAGTGACTTGGGTAGAGGAATTCCAGGTCTGGGCACACTGTAACTGCCGCCTTCACAAAACCCTTAGACCCACTGGATCCCACCTGGCTATTACAAATTTCTTAAAGAGCCTGGCTTCACTGACCAAAGGACAGTCACGAGCTCCACTGACTAACCAGGAGCTTGGATAGAAGCTGATCACGCATCTTTCAGCCCCAGTTCCAGTTTAT
The DNA here is from genome assembly GCF_030435755.1 of Ochotona princeps. Lineage (NCBI taxonomy): Eukaryota > Metazoa > Chordata > Mammalia > Lagomorpha > Ochotonidae > Ochotona > Ochotona princeps. The sequence continues at coordinate 16,600,869 of NC_080848.1, forward strand.
AAGAACCTGTGCTCCCAACTCCTCAGGGAGCCTGAGAATTAAGCAGTAACTGCCTGGCTCCTTGTTCTGTGCTTTGCAGTAAGCACTTACTTTTTTCCATCACCCCAGGTTAGTGATTGGCTTTCTGCTCATCAGGTGAGAGGACCCAGTTTGGGGGTGCTACGACCATGTTTCCAAACAGTTTGTGATATTGTTCTAGCAGTTAGACATTGAGACATCACACAATCTGAGATACTGGAAGGACACTTTGGGTGCTGCAGCAGAGGGTGATGGAGCAGCCTCTCAGCTCCCCACAAACGCTCTTCCATCTGCTGGTTCATTCCTCAAATGCCCATAGTGGCTGGGCCTGGGTCCAGCTGAAGTCACGAGCCTGGAACTCCATCTGGGTTTCCCGTGTGGGTGGCAGGAACTGGCTTACTTGAGCCAACATCTGCTGTCTCTCAGGGTGGTGGAGTGGGAACAGAACCAGGACTCAAAACCCGGAGCACTCTGGTGTGGGATGCTGTTGTCCTAACCAGTGTGTTGGACACCTGCCTCTCAACTTTTGCCCAAAGCCTGTCCCTGTGCTGGGTGCTGTGTAGCCACTGGTGTAACCGGTCCTCCATTGGTCACCCCTAGTCTTCTCCCATTGGATAGGTAACTGAGATGTGAAGGCTGTAGGGGCTTGTCCAGGGTTGCTGAGCACAACTGGTCAGTGGTGGAGCCCAGGCTTGAACCCTGTTCCTTCTGCCCAGGGGCTCTGTTCTTCCCCCAAGCCCTTGCAAGTCCTCCAGTCTGGGGGGAGGCCCTGACTCTACTCCTTGTTTCTGATGGGTGAAAATGTCCTTCACTTCTACCCATTCCTCTAGAACTGCCTGGGGACCCCTGGCCTTCCTCCCTCCTTCCTGTTCTCTCTGTTGTGCTATGCCATCACTCAGGACTCCTGACACAGCCATTCTGTTTTCTGACGTTGGGTGCAACTCAGCGCTGGATGCTGGGGTTCCCACAGCCACACCCCTGCAGGGGAACACCCTCATTACTCTGCCCTCCAGGACTCTTCCTTCTCTCAATGCTGAGTCAAAAAGCTGCCCTTTCCAGGAAGCCTCCCGTGTGCTACTCACCCCACCTGGTGACTCTTGGTTCAGGCTGCCCCAGCCTATGGCTCAGAGATGATTCTGGGCTTGGTTGCCCTCTGCTGTCAGACTGGATGGTCCCCAGGGCCAGAGCGGGGACTATCTGACCTGATCAGTGTAAATTACAGTCTGTGAACAGGCCAAGCAACCACATCATGACCCCAGAAGTAGTGAGAGGGCTGGGAAGTGGGGGACACCAGGTGGTCTGAGGTCATGGGGCAAGACTTCCTGGGAGAGGAGACATCGCAGTCAAAATCATACCTTCCCGGGTCAGTGGTAAATGCCCCTTACTGATTGCCTCTTTGCTTTTCTTTCTAGTGCTCCCTCTCTGCCAGACATCAGGGAGTCATTGTAAGTAAGGCATGCCCAGCTCTTCCCCTGGCCTCAGCACATCCCTTTAGGGGCCTGGGGTGACATTCAAGCTCCTTAGTGTCTTCCTGGTCGCCCGGCCTCACTTTCAGTCTCGTCAGGCAGTGCAGCCCGGAGCAGGGAGCTGCAGCCTTGCTTACCGGCACACAGACCAGCTTCATACCCCTGTGTCTGCTCAGCTGGTTCTCTGGGCTCATAGGTGTCTTTCCTCACCGTCTTTGCTCGCTGAGCAGCCATTCAGCTTCAATGTTCGGTTCAGTGGGAGTTCCTCTGGGATATTTACCAATACCGCTCCCAAGGAAAGCTGGCATCATGTGTGTGTGCACGTGTGTGTGTGTGTGTGTATCCATTCTTCACCTGCCAGCACGCACCTTCCAGTGACCTTCTGGTCATTCCTCAACCCACCCAACCATTACTGTTCCTTTTTTTCTGTTCTTTCACTCGTCTAGTCTCCTGCCTGCCTACATACCATCCAGGCATCCATTGCTTCACTTTTCCGTCTTCTTAGCTTCCTTCCATCTGTCCATCCATCCATCCATCCATGTATCCAGACAAGCATTCATTCTTCCATATTCCCATACTTTCTTCCCGTTTCCTTCTTCTTCCTTTTCTCTCCTCCCTCCCTGTTTCTTTCTGTCCTTTCTTCCTTCATTGAGTGTTTGCTTGTGCTACACAGTAGGCAGAATTGAATCTTAGAGCTGTGTGCTGATCTGAGGCATGGTCTAAAGAATGTGGGGAATATGGGTAGGGAGATGACAGGTGTGGGAGCTCAGGCAGAAACTAGGAGATGGGTGGAGATGTAGCAGTCCATGGAGGGACCTGTTGGGGCTGGGATTTACAGTGGAACCTCCTGAATAATGAGCTGTAGAATTTAAGCTGCACCTTTTCTGGACCAGGAGCTGATGGGAATGCATGACCCAACCTGTTACTGGTCCTCAGGCCACCTGACCCTGAGCATCCCACACGTGTTGTCAGAACTCTGCAGTGTGCCCTTAAACAAAAACTTCATTTGATTTACTTACGTGAAGGGTAGAGATAAATACAGAGAGAAAGGAGAGACAGAGATCTTTTCTCTGCTGGTTTACTCTCCAGATGGCTGCAATGGCCAATCATCCCGAAGACATGAGCCAGGAACTTTTGATTCTCCCACGTGCAGGGATCCAAGCACTCAGGCCATCGTCTGCTGCTTTTTCAGGCACATTTACAGGGAGCTGGGTTAAGATTGGAACAGCCAGGACATGAACCAGTGCCCATATGGGATGTTGGTGTTGTGGGCAATGGCTTAATGCTGGTCCCAACAGTTTTGAGAAGGCTCTGCTGTGTGACTTTGGACAAACCCCTTCTCATCTCTGGGCCCCACGTTCTCCATCTTTACCCTAAAGCCGGTGGTCTAGACGACTGCCGAGACTTGTTTCCGTTCTGATTTGGGGAGACTTCTCTGTCATTGAATGGTGAGGCTGTATTTAAATAACAGACTGACAGACTTATGACTGCATATGAAGGACTATACCATTGTAATAATATGGGGAATATCAGTCAGGGAGTGAGAATTTGGGGAGGGGGTAGGGAAATCCCAGATCCTATAGAATTATACCATAAAATTCAAAATTAAAAAAAAAGAAAAAGAAAAGAAAAAGAAAGGTGAGGCTCCAGCCAGGCTGGGGTTGGGTACTTCCCCGGGCAGCTTCCCTGCTGTGGACTCTGGGCAGATCCTCAGCCTCCATGCTCGTAGGATGGGCAGCCTGTGCATGCCCTGTCCTCTCTGCAGTGCAGCCATGCGGCTCAGCAAGACCTGGACCCCACAAGGCTTGGCTCAGCCTGTCTGAAAGGCCAGGCCAGCCCTCTCACAGTGACGCTTGGCCCAGTCAGGCTGGCTGGCCTGGGAAACCAGCAGGCGGTAGGGCTCTCTGGGGAAAGGGGCGGTACTCCAGGCAGCTGACTTCCTCCTGCCAGCCAATCTGTTCCAACCCTGACACCAGCCCTACCCTCTGGCAGCAGGGGCTTCTCAGGCACCCCTCACCCCCAGATGACTGAGACCTGGAGGGGAGCTGGAGGAGCTGGACAGAGGAGAGCAAGGAGGATGAAGGAGGAGGAAGGGCAGGGGTGCAGGGTTTGGGCAGGAAGAGAGAAGCCCAGCCTTGGGAAGACCCTGTGGAGTTACAGTGAAGGTCTGACTTGTTGCTGGGCTCTGAGCCTTCCTGGGCCTTAGGCTTCCTGCCTGTGGCACCAGGAGGACTCTGACTGCCCACTTCCGCCTCTCTGATAGCAGGGATCAGAACATCACTTAGAGCCTCTCCAAGGAAAGTGGGCATGGGAGCGTCTCAGAGACATAATGTCTGAAGATGTCCAGTCTGGCTCAGGGCCCAGACACAGCAGAGCTGTGTTCAGAAGCCTGGAACCGCCCTCCCGCTCCTTCCCCGCCACCTAAAGGGTCCTAGAGGACTCTAGCTGAATGAAGCTTGAGCTCAGCATGTGACAAGTGGGTGTAACGAGTGGGTCAGAGTTCAAGGAATGGAGATTTTGCACAATTTCTCAGTATTTTTAGTGGATCAAACAGAAGCGGCTTTACTGTGAGACCCCAAGGAGAAACCACCTTGGCCCGGTGAGGATGGCTGACATCACGGGATCCTGAGCGCGTCCACCACCCGCTGGGCAGCATGCGGAGGAAGGACACAGCTCTGTGGTTGTGATTTTCTTGACAAAATGCACAACTGCAATTTGTTCACTATAAAACATTTGGTGATTTGTTACAAAACGACCGATCAGAACACTTCTCAAGGGTTAAGGTTGAGAAAGAGGAGGCAGGATTGAGGTCCCCTGTCCTGGAGGGATGCACCTGTCAGTATAACATGGGGGCCTGAGCAGGACCATTGGTAGAAAATTTGGCGAATTTCCAGAAAAGTTTGCAGGTGTTAATGGTATTTGTTCCTGCCAATGGATTCATTTTGAAATGATGCAACGCTTATGCAATATGTATGTGTCTCAGGGGAACTGGGTGAAGGGTGCAGATAAACTTCCTGTACTACTTTGGCACCTTTTTCAGAAACCTTATGATGATTTCAAAATACAAAGTTAAGACAAAGGACTGTTGAGCTGGCGTTGTGGACAGAGGACCATACCTCCAACTGCAGCATTGCTATCCCATACAAGCACTGATTCGAGTACCAGCTGCTCCACTTCTGACCCAGCCGCCTGCTAATGCGCCTGGGAAAGCAGCAGAATATGGCTCAAGAAATCAAGCCGCTGCCACCTACATGGAAGACCTGGATGGAGTGCAGAGGAACTCTCTCCCAGGGCAATTAGCCAGCAGTGAGGGAGCCAGAGCACTGAGTGGTAGGAAGGTGGACTCAGGACTTGAGGAATCTGGGCTCCCCTCTTGCGTAGTCCCCAGCACCTTGTCGAATGTTGAACTAAAAGCGCTGCTTCCCATGTGGCACAGCCGGTGCCTTGGTTAAGCAGGCTGACCTCTGCCTGTGGTGCTGGTGGCTTATGTGGACATCGGTTCACATTCCAGCTGTTCCCTTCCAATCTAGCGTTCTGCTCGTGGCCTGGGAAAGCACAGGAGGATGATCCAAGTCCTTGGGCTCCTGTACCAACAGAGGAGTCTTGGGAGAAGTTCTCACTAGGCTCCTGGCTTTGGGTTAGCTCAGCTCAGCTCCACTGGAGGAATGAGCCAGAAAATAGAGGTTCTCTGTCTCTCTTCTCTGTAACTGTCTTTCAAATTACATAAATAAATACATCTTTAAAAAAAAATCACTGTTAATGGAAGGTTTCCAGATTGGTTCTTCCCCAGCCTTATTATCACCATCTCTCCCCCAGGGTTTCACTGCCACCTCCTCCCCCTGGAAGCACCAGCCTGTTACTCAGATAGTGGGTTGGAGAGCACACCCTGATATGACTTGAATTAGAAGTGGGACCCTTGCAGGTGTGGGCACAGAGAGCCAGAGACAGAGGAGGGGGTGTAGGTCCAGCCATGCGGCCAGCAGGAGCTGGACATGGCAAGAAAGGATGGTCCCCCGGGGGTCTGAAGAAAGGGTGTGGCCCTGCCAACACCTTGATTTTGGACTTCTGGCTTCTGGAACTGCGGGGGAACAAATTCAAGATGTCTGCCATCATTAGCTTGCCACAGCCCCAGGAAATGCACTCAAAGGCCCTGCCCAGTCCTGAGGTTGGCTCACACCCTAGGTCATTCTGGAGTGTGTTTGCTTCCCTATTCCAGGCTAAGACCCCCCTAGAGGCAGGGGCAGTTTCTTCCAGCATGAGCACCGTGGGGCTGTAACCTCCTCAGATCCAAGGTCTCCCTCTGCCCTGGGGGTGCCATCCCTGGCCGGGGGCCCAGTCCTCCATCTCCAGTGCAGGCTCTGTGGGTGGCTGCCCGGCTCTGCCTTGTTTCTTGTCTGGATGAACCTGGGTCTCCTCAGAGGTAGTCCCTGTGCACAGGAGGCGCAGGTGCATCCTACAGGCTCCTGCCTGCTGTCTTGCTCCCTGGACAGGCTGGGGGAAGGAGCAGCTGAGAGGTGGGGGAACCCATAGAGCCTGCCTGCAAGTCCAGAGGTAGGGGCCTCTGCAGCTGGAGCTGGTTCTCTGACTGTCACCTTAGAAAGCTGTTCCTCTTCAGTATGTTGCAAGCACCTGGTCGCCAGGACCTTGGGGGCAGGTTGGAGTGCAGACGGCGTCCCCTTTCAGTGCTTGAGAGGGCCATGGCAGCTCCTGGCTCCCGAGTGCCCACGTGCTGCAGGTTCCATTGGGGTCAGGCTCCACTCCGGAGTAGCCAGGGGATGGGAGCAGCTTCGTATTCTGCACTGGGCCTCTTCTGATATTGTGTGCCAGGGCTCAGCCGTTCATGGTTCCCTACCATCTTCATCTCTGTGATTGCCCTGGAAGAAGGGGAGCCTCCATTGAGAGGGCTTTGGGGACTCTGCCCTTGAGCCTCCATGCAGGAGGGACTCCTGCAGGAGGGTGGTGGTGGGGTCTGCAGCCAGCCAGGGCCTGTTCCATGGGATGCCCCACCCCCATGCCAGCCAGCAGCAACATGCCTGCTGGTAGAGGCGCGTGTCGCTCAGCCAAAATCCCTGCTGCTGCTAGCTGGGAAAATTGCAGGGCTAGGCCAGGGTGTGTGTTGGGGGGAACCATCCTCTGGAAGGAGATTAGGAGACACCGTCAGGGTGGGTGGAGTGGGGTGGAGCTCCGGCTTACTCACATTCTCCCAAGCCCTTGGAGTGGCAGATCTGGGGAGCCCACAGCCTCGAGAGAGTCTGTCTCAGCAATGTCTCCTAAACCCTGGTGGCGGGGTAGAGGGGGAGGAGCTCTGCTTTGATGGCAGTCAAGGCCGCGTTGGGTGGAGGGAGCCTCCAGCGAGGCTGTCAGGACCTGTCTGGGGAGATGGGACATGCCAGGCAGCCCTAGACAAGACCACATTCCTCCCAACATGCCTGCCGGGGTCTGTGAAAGCAGGGGGTTGGTAGGGAGGGAAGGGTAAGGCCGGAAGAGATGGCTTTTGGAGGCTTTGTGTGCGCATGCGTGCGTGTGTGTGTGTGTGTGTGTGTGTGTGTGTGTTGAGAGGTAGGCGAGGTCTAGATACCCTAATCTCAGGATTCCCGGAAATGTCCTCTGCCCCCTGGAGGACATCATGGCTTAGTCAAGGACCCTTGTGCCCTTTTTGGCCATGCCCTGGGGCACTGCCTGGCTCCCTAAAACAGACCTGGGGTCAGCTCCAGGGACTCTGGTGAGGGTTGTTGAGCCAGCTCTGTGGCCTCCATGGACTGCTGGGGTGGTCAGAGAAGACATCTGGGGCTAGGAACCAAAAGGACCACCCCTGGCCTGACCCCCAGAGGCTGCCTCACCCTCCTTGTGGGCGTTTAAGCCTAGGCTACAACCAGGCGAAGCAGACTGGTTCATAAAGCCCTCTCACGTGATCATGAGTATTCTGGGAACTGAGTGGGTGATTTTCACTGGCATCATGCAGGTGGGGAAACTGAGGCTGGAGAAGAGTCCAGTGTCGGGGGGATCATAGCAGAGCCAGGCCCCCATGACAGCCTAATACCTCTGACTGTCCCTCACCAGACGGAGCTGCCAATGCCGTGGACCCCTCCATGGGATGCAAGATTCCTTCCCCTTAGGGAGCATTTTGGGGCTTCTGTTCAGGGCTGGGGGTACTGCCTGAGTTTTGCTTTAGTGCAGGTGGTGGGTACAGGTCTAGCCACCTGCCTGAGTGTGTTTCAGGACCATGACAGCCTCTTTAACACAGCCAGGTGTCCCTCCAGGCAGGTGTCAGTTAGTTACCTGCAGGGGTGGGCTGCCTGCAAGTGGATGTGAATGCCCACCCAGGTCACTGTTGACTGCCCGTCACCCTGGCTGAGCTCAGCACGTGGTTACCTGAGGGGCAGGTAGGAAAGTGTAGCCTGTAGGCTCGCACCTTCTTGGTGAATCATGCCTGGCGGGACAAGAAAGCCCCAAACACCCCGAACAATGAGTTTCCAGTAAAATATGACAGACATGATGAGGCAGAGGGGAGGAGGGATCTGGCTGGGAGTTGGCTCTGGCCTGCGGGTGATGAAAGCCAAGGGGGATGGAAATTGTCAGGCCCGCCCCCTACTCATGAGCATAAAGTGCTTGCCTCCTGTCTCTTGAGCACGTCTCTCTTCTCAGTCAACTCCCTTCTCGCTCACTCGCTCTCTCATTCACTGCACCATGACCACCTGCAGCCGCCAGTTCACCTCCAGCTCCATGAAGGGCTCCTGTGGCATCGGCGGTGGCTCCAGCCGCATGTCCTCCGTCTTGGCCGGAGGGTCCTGCCGGGCCCCCAGTGCCTACGGGGGCATGTCTGTCACCTCCTCCCGCTTCTCCTCTGGTGGAGCCTGCGGGATGGGGGGTGGCTATGGTGGCGGCTTCAGCAGTAGCAGCAGCTTTGGTGGGGCCCTGGGTAGTGGCTTTGGTGGAGGCTTTGGTGGTGGTTTTGGTGGTGGCTTTGGTGGTGGCTTTGGTGGTGGCTTTGGTGGTGGTGATGGGCTTCTGGTGGGCAGTGAGAAGGTCACCATGCAGAACCTCAATGATCGCCTGGCCTCCTACCTGGACAAGGTGCGTGCCCTGGAGGAGGCCAACACCGACCTGGAGGTGAAGATCCGTGACTGGTACCAGAGGCAGCGGCCGGCTGAGATCAAAGACTACAGCTCCTACTTCAAGACCATTGAGGAGCTGCGGAACAAGGTGGGCAGCTTTTAGGGGCAACACCCTCTCTCTGGAGACAGTAGGCTGCATCTTCACAGTTCTAGGCATGACAACTTTCCAACTGAACTGTCCCCTGAAGCCCTTGATGCCCCCCAAGCAGAGCAGGTCTTCCCCCTTCCCGCACCATGCCCATGTAGCCTTGTCTCCAGTCCTCACCTTAGGAGAGAGCAGTGAGGCCTCCAGGCATCATTCACAGGAGAAGGGACTGAAGCTTTGAGAGGGGCTGCGGCTTGCTGAAGGTCACGGCCAGGGCTGAGGCTAGGACCCCGGGGCCCTGCCTTCTGGGACAGGAGTTAGCTCTGTTCTCCAGCACCTGGGAAGAGGCGAGGCTCTAACGGGACCAGGCTAGACACCCAAACCGCTCATTAACTCATTAGTCTGGGCTGTGGCTGCTAAGGCAACAGTGACTGGCTCCTCCCCACGGTCAGGCAAGTTCAGAAAATCCACACAGACAATGGGTCCCAATCCACCCATGGGTCTGCTCTGTATTCAAGGTCACAAGGAGGAATGTGCCATGTGCCTTGGGCCCCCTTCTCCCCACTCCTACTTCTCTTCAGGAGGTACCCACCCCGCCCTGTGGCTGGACCTGTTGGTTTTTGATGCCTGCCTGGATTAGGGAAAGGACAGGAAGAGGGAGGGAACCTCAGTTACGCACAGCCTCCCATCTGTCTTCTACTTCCTTCCGATTTTCTAATCCCCTGTGCCAACTTGGGTCTGCTCTTGGGAAAGTCCCACCTGAGGTCCTATGCCTTGGGGGCTGACAGAGCACTGTGCGTGCTGACAAGGGCAGGCAGGCTGGCTGGTGGAGAAAGAGGAAAGGGAAAAAGAGAGAGAGAGAGAGAGAATGGCAAGGGGGTCTGGGGAGCTTCAGGCCACTGACCTTGAAGTCCTAAACCCTGTCTTGGGTTGTGCAGCAAGTGAGTAACAGAACAGGAGTCTGGATGCTCTGTACCCCTCTGCCCAGCAGTAGTCAACAAGCTGTGGGTCAGAACTAGAAGTCTATGGGGAGGGTGTGTGCCTGAGTAAGGAAGCCGAGGCTAAGGTAAGTTGCAGTGAAATTGAACTGGTGCTGTCTGAGCAACGGCCTTGTTTTCTCCATCCTGCAGATCCTCACGGCCACTGTGGACAATGCCAATGTCCTCCTGCAGATTGATAATGCCCGCTTGGCAGCCGATGACTTCCGTACCAAGTGAGTTTGCAGTGTGGCTTGGCACATCCCGCCTCCCCAGGGTGGGGCGTTTTGGAGCAGGGTTTCCCATCCGGTGCCAGGATGGTTGTATGAAAGCCCCGGGGGCGGTGCTTGTAAAAATACAAGACTCTCGGGCCCCACCTTTGGAGTTTGGATCCAGTTACCTGGATGATTTAGATCTATAGGCAGGCTTGGGAACCACTGCTTTAGGGAAAGACACTCCCCACTTCCTCACCTGCCTTGGGGTGGAGGACTCATAGTTGGAGACCTGGTGCATTCTTTGTTCATTGCAGCTAACAACATCCCTCCCCTCCAAATTCTGCAGCCATACAAACTGCCTTACTCTCAGGCATCCAGGAATGTTCAGATCCAAGCAATTCATGGGCACCGTGTCCATAATTGGCCCCCTCCACCACCCACAGGGTGCCAGCCCCTGGGGAGAAGCTAGAGAAGAAGAGAACAAAGCCCTCAGTGTGGCCAGAGAGGTGTTTCATTCCATTCTCTTGGGTCATTCTAGGTACGAGACAGAGCTGAACCTACGCATGAGTGTGGAGGCCGACATCAACGGACTGCGCAGGGTGCTGGACGAGCTGACCCTGGCCAGAGCTGACCTGGAGATGCAGATCGAGAGCCTGAAAGAAGAGCTGGCCTACCTGAGGAAGAACCATGAGGAGGTGAGTGCTAAGTGGAATTGTGATGGTGGGAGGACCATGTGTATGCAAGTCAGAGGTGTCTCCGAGCATGAATCCCCACCAACTGCATGGTGGAGTTTTGACTGTGGACTCTCTGGTTGTGCAGGAGATGAATTCTATGAGAGGCCAGGTGGGCGGAGATGTCAACGTGGAGATGGACGCCGCTCCTGGCGTGGACCTGAGCCGCATCCTGAACGAGATGCGCGACCAGTACGAGAAGATGGCGGAGAAGAACCGCAAGGACGCGGAGGACTGGTTCTTTACCAAGGTGAGTGTGACTTGAAGTGGAAGGGACCCAGACTGACCGTCTGCGGGGGCCTCCTGATGTGAACAGTGTACTCTGGTCTGCAGACGGAGGAGCTGAACCGTGAGGTGGCCACCAACAGCGAGCTGGTGCAGAGTGGCAAGAGCGAGATCTCGGAGCTGCGCCGCTCCGTGCAGAACCTGGAAATCGAGCTGCAGTCTCAGCTCAGCATGGTAGGAGCACTGCCGGGCCGGGGATGGGCCCGGGGCTACAGAGAAGAAAGAAGCAGTTTCATGATTCTCTGATCTTCCTTTGCTCCCCTTACAGAAAGCATCCCTGGAGAACAGCCTGGAGGAGACCAAAGGCCGCTACTGCATGCAGCTGTCCCAGATCCAGGAGATGATTGGAGGGGTGGAGGAGCAGCTGGCACAGCTGCGCTGCGAGATGGAGCAGCAGAACCAGGAGTACAAGATCCTGCTGGATGTGAAGACGCGGCTGGAGCAGGAGATTGCCACCTACCGCCGCCTGCTGGAGGGCGAGGATGCCCAGTGAGTGCCTGTTCCCCTCACTGTCCATGCCTCGCTGTGCATTCACTGCCTCCCCACCTGTGTGTCTAACGGGCCTCCCTCTTTCTGTCTTCACAGCCTCTCCTCCTCTCAGTTCTCTTCTGGCTCTCAATCATCCAGAGACGGTAAGAGCTCCCTCGTCATCAAGCCTGGGCTCAGCGCCACCCTCTATTCCCCCTAGGCCCAGGGACAGAGTTAGGGTGCATCTTGCAAGGTTGGTCTGTAGCATTCTTATCTAAGATGCTGTGAACTGGGTAGAAGAGGCCTTTTCTAAATCCTTCTTACGGCCATGAGTGATGGCTGGCATCCCCAATTGAATGTCTGGGGAAGACCCCATGGTTATGACGGCCAGCACCATGGACAACTCAACTCCATGGATGCCCCCCACTTCCTGCCCAGACTAGTTTGTTTGGGTGGATTTGGATGGAACCAGTCAATACTGAGCTCTTAGGAAGCTCCAGTCTAAGGCCACAGACTCTGAACCTGACCTTAAAGAGTACTAGTCTCAAAGGCACTGACTGATGGGTTGGTTCAGTGCTTGGGAACAGCATGCATGGAGCAATAGGGGAAAGGTCTCCCTCACCTGCTTCTCAGCCTCATTGCTACACTGCCAGTCCACCTCTGCTAACAGCCTCTGTCCCCTCTTCCCCAGTGACCTCCTCCAGCCGACAGATCCGCACCAAGGTTGTGGACGTGCATGACGGCAAGGTGGTATCGTCCCACGAGCAGGTCCTTCGCACCAAGAACTAAGAATGCTCAGCACAGTTCAGGCCTAGGAACCCCCGCCCTTGGGGACACAGCCCTTGCTGGGGGGTCTCCTTTTGCACCCCAGGCTCCTGCTTCACCCTTACCCCTGCTGGCAATCAATAAAGCTTCATTGTCTGAGTTGCACAACTCCCTCCTCTGCCTGGTCCCTGTGGGAAGAAGGTGGTGGCGGGGCGGGTAAGCCACGCCCTGTGGCTTGTTGAAGCATCTGGCCTGGCTGTGGCCTTTGACACTGAGAGGAGGGCATGGGGGCGGGTTGGGCTGGGTCCCAGGGCAGCTTTCACCATCTGTGAAGACACAAGAAGATGTGTGTTCCAGCTCCTGTGTGGAGTCTTCTGGGATGTGCAAGGGATTTGCTTACTCATGTTCTCATTGACTTGTTATTTCATTCACCAGGCATTGAGCACCTTTGTGTGACAAGGTACTAGGTTAAGAATTCTTAACACTTGCATGATCAGGGAATTCTTTGAAAAAATACATATGCATTTTAAAGATGTGTTAGTGTCTATCTGAAAGACAGAATGACCGAGAGAGGGAGAGACAGTGAGAGAATGAATCTTCTGTCTACTGGTTCACTTCCCAAATGGCTCAATGGCCAGGACTGGGACAGGTTGAGACCAGGAGCCAGGAATTGCATCTGGGTCTCTGTGTGGGTGACAGGAATCTAGTCCCCTGGGGCATTTTCCACTGCCTTCTCAGGAGCATTAGTAGGGAGCTAGGGAGGAAAGAGTGCAGTCTGAACTTTAACCAGTGCTCGTATGGGAGGCCGGCATCGCAGGCAGCCACAGAACCCACTGTGTTGACCCTAAAAATATATTCAGAGATATTGCTCTTTTCCAACCCTCTTACCCTCATGAAGCACACAGACAGACACAGGAAATTTGTGAGGTTTATGGGTCCCCTAAAGCTCCTTGGTGGAGGCCCACAGACCCAAGGCAAGAATGCTGGCTCTATTGGCAGTCTTAACACTCAAAGCTACAGTTCCAGAACCTTGTCTAATTCTGCCTACACTTAGTCGACCTGGGGAAAGTTTATTATTACTGCAAAACCTCTGTCTTCACATCTGTAAAATGGCCCTATTAACAGTACCCACCTCACGGGCTTGCCATGAGGGTTCCCTGGAAGAGGGCATGTAAATGAGTGGGATGGTACAAGTTCAAGGCGGGGCTGTGTTAATCACCCTGGGTGAGCCACTCTCTGGATACGGTCACCTCCTAGGGACTGTCTCTTCATGACGAGCACATTTGTGGAGGCTTTGGGAGTAGACTGACTGGCATCCAGCTCTGGCTCTGTTCTTTGTGAACTCTGAGACCTTGGAGGGTTGAACTTCAGTTTCCCTGCTTGGCAAGTGATGAACAAGAGCCGTGCTTCTTGGAGTTCAGAGAATCCAGCTCATGGATGTCCTGTACGAGCTGGGGCTTCAGGAGCCTGCCTTTGGTGGCGGGGAGTGTCTGTTCTCTTTGGGGGGCTGGATAAGGAGTAGAAAGGGAAGACGCCACACCTCGATGAATGATGAAGATGCCCGGGGTGGGTGAGGCTCACCACTCCAGGCTAGGAAAGAGTTGACGTGTCCTGTGTCAGTTCCAGTGGCTCAAATCTCTGACAGGGAAGGAAACCTGTAGGAGGAGTCAGGGTGGGGCTGGGGCATGGGGGGCTTTGCAAGCGTACGGTTTGGGCTGGAGTCTAGGATGATATGCTGGAAGTATATGGGAAAGACAATGACCGACCCTCGCATCCTCTCATTACACAAGGCAGCATGAGGGATAAATGATCTCAGGAAGGAAGTGGCATTAGCATTATGCAGAGTCAGGGCTCTCTGCGTGGAAGCAGCAGGAGGGAGGTATAGGCAGGTATAGGAGGTATAGGTGGGTGAGGTTGGCTCTCCTTGTCCCCACCCCAGGGAAGACAGGGATGCTGTTTGTCCCTGAAGCGCTGGCACGCCTTTTCACCTGAGTGTGGGCATCAGTAGAGGTTGATCTGGGATGATGGTTCAAGCTTGTGTACCTGCTGGGTGATGATGACAGTAATCCGAGGGTAAGGAATTGAAGCAAAGACAGTGAAGTTGTCTAGAGTGTCGGCAAACTGAGAAGACAGGGCCTGGTGTCCTAAAGAGACCCTCTTGCCTGTGACTTGGGATAGGCCATTTTCAAGGACAGGTAGAAGGCAAAGGGGCAGGGTGGGGCCGGGGTCAAGAGGCAATGCTGGCCGGCTGCAGACATCTGGGCATCAGCAAGGGTCCGAGAACTCTTTGTCCTTTGTTGATTGACTTCAAAGTTGGAGGTGTGAGCAAGCCGTGAACAGAAAGAGCCTTATTTGTGTGCTTATCTCCCGGTCTTCTTGGCGAGGCATTAAGTACCCAGGAATCTTTTCTTCTGGAAACTTCTCACTTCCATCAGAAATAAGCTTGTGTTTGATTCCTGAGGGCCCCAGGGCTGGGATGTGAATCTGTGTGCCAGGATTCACCCCTGCTTTCCCAGTTTTCAGAGCCTGGACTGAGCAGGGAGGAGGCTTGGGTTAACATGGATGGGGCTGGGCCTGGATGCCAGTTTCTGTTGGGCCTGGTCCTCGGGCAATCCCATTTCTGCTTTTCCTAGTTTTTTTCTGGATCCATCTTGATCTTAGTCTTTTCGAATTTCTTATGGTTCAGATATATATTCTGGTTGTTCAGGAGATGAGTAACATCTAGAACTCTGGGTATGGAATCCATCTATACACTCACTTATCCATCCACACTCATCCATCTATTCATGCATCCATCCATCCATCCACCTGTCTACATATATACTGATTTATTTATGCATTCAGTTTAGTGCGGGATTACTCTTTGTTTCTCTGGGCAAAATGATAGACCAGACTTTGTCTCTATGCTTGAGGAGCTTGCAAACTGGCTCTTCATTGTTCTCAGACATCTCTTGCTTTCACACCCTCCTGCCTCTGGACATGGTGTCTCTTTCACCCTAAGCCCCTTCCCTCTGCTTGGTCACTGTGTAGTCTTCAGCTGTTCTTCAAGGCTTACTTCAGTTGCCACCTGCTGCCTGAGGTCCTTCTTGCTCTCTCATTGTCAAGAACCATCTCTCCTTTGCTAGAACTGTTGGAGACCTTTAGTCAAAGACAGACTCATTGAGGAAGAGTGGGTGACAGATCTCTAACCCCTACAGTCGCCTATGTAGAATTTGTTGAATGAATGAGTGAGGCCACACCAAGCACCCTTGGTGTGGGCTAGGAGACACTGGGGTCAGGTACCAGCACTGGAAGCCCCTCTTGTGGCTTTTCCTGGCCTCTTGTCATCCAGCAGGGGGTCACAGCATGGGAACCTGGGTTTGGTGCTGTCTCCTCTTTTAAAGACTGTGACTGTGACATGGACAGCAGCACAATTCTCCCGGACATCTGTGACACTTGCATGACCCTGGCTGACTGTAGGGTGGAAGAACCTGACTATCTTCTCCCTCTCCTGTCACCATCCCTTCCCTGGTCCCTCCAGCTCCAGGGCTCTGTGGGTTCCTGTAGTGCCTGGCACCCTCTGGATCACTCTCTACCTCTGGCTGTCCTGCAGGTGCTGTGGATGGTCTGACCAAGAAGGCTGACCTGGAGAGGCAGTAATGAGACTGGTGGCTTTCAAAATAGCAAGATGTAGGTCCTGGCTACTTGCAGCCTCCTGGGGAGAGGAAGGGGGTGAAGGCAGAGACAGCTCGGGGAGCTCTGGAACACCTGGAAGATGCTCTCTGCCTCGCTCTTGGATGTGCTCAGCTTCTCCTTAGCCAGCACTGCCCACTGCGGTGGCTGAACTTCGGATTTACAAGTGCCCTTGTTGGCAGGGATACGGGGAGGGAATGAGAGATGGTGGAGAGTACCCGTATTTACTGCTCCTTGCAGCCTCTTGGGACTGTTCATCTTTCCACTTTACACATGAAGAACCCATTCAGAGGGACCAAATGATGGCCAGTAAGGGTGCAGAGTTCCTGAGCCCTGGCCCGGGATTTGAACCCAGGAAGTCTGACCCTAAGGAAGCTGGGATGGCTATGCCCATTTTTACAGAGCACTTAACCAATCCAGAGGCCAGCTTGTCAGACACGTTCCGTGTGAGAAGCAACGACTGTGCAAGTTGCGGAGAGTGAGACAGGTGGGCTGCACCTGTGAATTCTTTCCTGGGACCTCAGTCTCTCTCCTCAGAAGGCCTGGGCTCTGTGCTTGTCAAAGGGAGGAACAGGCGACTGCCGGATAGTCGCTGGAAGCCTCCTGTTATTCTGTCAGTCATAAATCTTGTGAGCTTTGATCTGCCAGCGTCCCCGCCCCCTGGAGTCTCCTTGTTCAGACTCCTGGACCTCGGGCTGGGAGACTCTCTTCCCATCTCAGGCCCAAACAGGAACCAAACTAATCCCTGTCTCCATTCCCTTCTGTGGCTCTGAGCACCATGAGAATCGGCTTGCTCAGGGTATTCTTCCAAAACCCAAAGAAAAGCTCAAGAGATCAAACCAACAGCAATGGGAAAAACAAAACAATATGAAGGTTGAAGGAGCGTGAGGAAAGGGGCTTGCACTGTGGCACAGAGGGTAAAGCTGCTGTCTGTGTCACCAGCACCCATGTAGGTACCAGTTCAAGTCCCAGCTACTCCATTTCCCATGCAGCTCTTTTCTAGTGCTTTGGGAAAAGCAATGGAGGGTGGCCCATGTACTTGGGCCCCTATGCACCCATGTGGAGACCAGGATGAACCTGGTTGTGGGGAGCGGGTTGCTGAAGAAAGCCCCACAGCGGCAGCTGCGGCCAATAACCCAGGACCAGCAGCTGCTCTACAAAATGGAGAGACGAGAGCTGGTCTTGCCAGCAGGTGAGGCAAATTTGCCTCCTCTCCAGGGCCTGGCAGATGTGGGCTCTGCCCTCAGGGAGTTCTTACGAGAAGGCTGGCAGGTGACAGTGCTGTGGTAAGGTGAAGCTGTGTGATGGGAAGTCCAGGACCTCCTTGGGCACATGGCAGCGAAGCACACCTGGGCCTGGGAGGCCGAGACAGTCCATGGAGGAAGTGCTGGTTGGGTTTATCCTGGTGGTCATGGATGGAAGGCAGGGGTATGTGTTGCAGGTGGAGGGTGTCCAGGGAAGGAAGTGCACCCACGGGGCTGTGGAAGTCAGCTTTATCCTGCCCTTGGGTCCTTGTCTGTCTCTCTCAGCTGTCTTCACTCCTCTGCCACCGGAGGGAACAACTGTTCTAGTTTACTCTGTGGCCCCAAACACCAGCAAGACTTTCTCGTGTTTTCTACGATTCCCTTCTCTCCTGCTCTCTTTCTGATTGTGCTTGATATTCTGAGAAGACTGGCAAGCCTGGGGAAGACTCTGCCTGTGAGATGGAATCAGGCTTTGCAGGGCGGTGGAGCCAGGCGTGATGGTCTCCAAGGCTGCCTCTGACTGTGGGTGCGCCCGGGGTTTTCAGCCCCTGTCCCAGGTGCCTGGTACAGCCTGTTCTAGGGTCTTCATCACATACCAGGGAACACGCAGGGGGAATAACCAGGCCGGGGAGCTCAGGCAGGGCACTGACCTGCATTTGGGGGGGGGGTGGGGCGCTGGGGACATGGTGAGGGAGGAACAGGCAGAGGTGGGACAGGTGCCAGGGATGCAGTTGTAAAGGCCGGGAGTTAAGAGTGAGCCTGGCCCGTTTGAAGCTAGCTAGAGTGGTGGGCGTGGGGAGCGGGGTGAGGGCTGCAGCTGTAGAGGCAGCAGGGGTGGGCTGTGGGGATCTTGTGAGCTGGTGGGATGTGGGAGGTGGGGTGCAGGCAGCTTTCTGGTTTAGGACAGGATTAGGTGTTCTGGTGTTACCCTGGGCTGCTGTGGTTCCCGTGCCAGGGCCATCTCCTGTCAGTGTGGAGTGACTATTGGCCGAGGGCGAGGGACCCCTACCCCCTTTTGCCCCAGGTAGTCCTAGAGAGGTCAGGTTCAGGAGAGGACCAGTGAGGGTTTGGACGGAGTCTGGCTTTGAGCCCACCAGCATGGAATTCCAAGGCTGCTGGGGTGCCTGGTAGTCATCTGACCCCTACCCCTCACCGAGTGTTTGGGGATATCTCCAGGTCTCACGGCTCTAAGTCCGCCTGGCTGTGATGATGGCTTTATTTTCCCAGGGTCCCGCTGGACTCCACTCCCACCGGGTCTGAGAGGACTGTCGTGTTAGGGCTGTACTGTGGTTCTCGGAGGCAGGATGCTGGGCAGGAGGTGGCCTGGCACGGTGGGCAGGTGCGGGCAGGTGCCGGCTGTGTGCCTTCTCACCTCTTTCCTCTCACAGCCGTGGCGGCAGCGTCCCCTTGTGGTCATCCCAGGCATCTGGCCGGGGAGTGTCTGGGAAGCTGCACTTGGTGAGTCGGCAGGAGATCGTGCTTGCTCAGGGGGACGACCTCTTCCTCTGCTTTGTTGCCGGAGAGGGAAAGACACGCCCGGATCACAAGGGTAGAATCCAGGTCTTTGGACTTCTTGCCCTGAGGTGTCCCTTCTTTTTTTCCCAACACTCTCAACTCCACTCTTCTTGTTGCTGTCAAGGGGCCGGGTACCATCCTGAAAGATAACGCCTGTTCATGCCCAAATCAGCTCCCCGGGCCCTTCCTCTCCGCTCAGCACTGGATTGGGTCAGGGATGCAGACTGAAGGTTTGGGAGAAAGACATGTTCCTGGTGGCCCGGTGCGGCCTCCAGGGAGCGCTGTGGCCCTGAGTTGGCAATCAGGGCGAGCCTGAGAACAAAGAGTGGCTGTTCCCCAGGAAAGCTGCACTGGGAAGACTTGGGGCGGGCAGGCAGCTCAGCTCATCCAGAGTGGAGGCCGCTTGCAGAGCGATCATCACAGCTCCTCTCCCTGTCTTGTATGCACCTGCAAGCCCCAGCTGGACGAGGGGGCCCCTGAGGGCCTAGCAAGCTGGGCGGGCCAGAATCGCTGTCCTTGTGGCCCGCTGGAACCCTTTCAAATAAGCCACGGAGCTTCGTCAAGGCTAGCCAGCCGATATGACCAGGGGCCTGGCCTCGCAGACTTTGCCTTGTGAATACAGTAGCCTTTGCCACACAGCACGTGGCCTGCCCTGAGTGGCTCAGGGGTGACGGGCAGGTTCAGGGGCTTTGGGGTCAGTTCCCAGACACATCACTTAACCTCATGGGGAGAGGGGCGGTCACCTCCCTGGAAGAGTTACCTTAAGTAATGAGTCTGATGGGTGCCAAGACTTAGGGAGCAGGACCTGGTCTGGGCAGCTGGTGTTGTTCTCCATTGCTGGCAAGACCTTGCTGTTACTCTTGGAAGTGTGGTGAGCCGGGCCTTGGCCTGAGAGGGGGTAGGCCTGGTGGGGTGAGGGCCAGGGCAGGGTGAGTCATTCACCAAGTCAGATTGTAGCATGAAGGGGAAAGAACCTGGAGCCTGGGCTGGCCTGGCGGCACCAGGCACACACAGACACACACACACACAGAGACACACACACACATACACACATACACACAGTGCTGGGAGGCCCCACTAGCCCCACCCACGCCAGCCCTTGTGCTGCCTTATGCTCTCCTGCAGGAACTGGGTTGGGCCAAGGAGAACTGCAGCCTGGAGCTCCGGCTGTGTGGCTCTGCGTGGACAGTGGGCTGGGAGGCTGCTCCCCTCACCGTGGGGGCCTCCGGCTGTGTGGCTCTGCGTGGACAGTGGGCCGGGAGGCTGCTCCCCTCACCATGGGGGCTGCACTGAGACCTGGATGCTCAGTGTCCAGGACTGTGTGTCCGCTTGTCTGTCTGTTGGGGTCGGAGGAACCTGCTCTGTGGACCCTGTGGGGTCATGGTCCTCCATGGTGCTGGGCACACCGTAGCTGTCCCTCCATGCAGGCCATGAGTCGCATCTTCCCCCTTCAGGGTCCCTGCTGGCTAAGCTGGCTTCTGGGCTAGCAGAATGGACTGTAGAGAAGGAGCTATTTCCAGGGGAGCAGCAAGGGGTGTGGCCAGGCCAGGCGAGTAGGGAGAGGCTCAGATAAGCACTTCACGGGACAACTGGGTCAGGGGTGGGGAGGGCCAGGATGTGTCCTGGAAGGCTGCAGGGGCTTGGGGCTGAAGGGGTTGGCTGAGATGCCCCGGAAGGTGCGAGAGGACTCTGCTTCCAGCTTTCTGCACCTTCTGGAGGCTCCCTGGCCTGCACATCTTGTCTCCTGACCAGCCATTCTTCCTTCAAAATGCAAAATGTAGCCCTGTGACCTCACTCCCAGCCTCGCAGTCCCTCTCCCTGACCTGACCTCCCCTGCCCTGGGTTGACTCAATGAGATGATTCCAGCTACCCTTCCTCCTCTCTCAAGCCCCTCCACTCTGTACCTACAAAGCCCATTTGTACCTGGCAGGTGCATGCTGGCAGACCCTGGGGCAGCAGGGCGTGCCTGCCTCCTGCCTACCACCGAGGCTGGTGCAGAAGGGGGAGAACAGAAGGACTCCCCCTTCCCAAAAGCAGAGGGGACAGCGCAGGGCTACTGGCACATGGTCAGCACCTGCCAGCTTGTGTGTGGTGGTGGAAAGGTGTGGTTTGAGGGGAAGGCAGGACTGGAAAGTCCTACCTCGTTGTGGCAGGTGGCTCGCCCTCTTTCTAAATAAATGCTGCTGACTCCTGAGGTTGACCTGCACACGCTGGGGTGCTGGGGTGCTGGTGCCTGGAGCCTCGACTTTGCTAGGGAGTGTTCACTCCTCTCCAGGCCTCAGCGCTGCTTGCTTCAGGCACCAGCCAGAGGGTTGGACCTGTGTGCTTGCTCTCTCCCCACCCCGTTTGCTGCCTCCCCAGCCTCCACACCTGCTTGTCAGTTTCATGCTGCAGACACTCCAGCCCTTTCCTGAGACCCCCTCATCCTCCGGCCCCTGACCCCCCAGCCCCTACTGTTAGAAAGAATGCCTTCTCCATCATGACCATCACTTTTTAAAAAAAGATTTACTTATGTCCATTGCAAAGTCAGATATACAGAGAGGAGGAGAGACAGACAGCAAGATCTTCAGCCCAATAATTTACTCTCTACGTGACTGCTGGATTGGCTGGAGCTGAGCCGAACTAAAGCCAGGAACCTGGAGCTTCTTCTGGGTCTTCCACCTGGGGTGCAAGGTTCCAAGGCTTTGGGTCATCCTCGACTGCTTTCCCAGGCCACAAGCAGGAAGATGGGTGGGAAGTGGGGCTGCCCAGATATGAACTGGTGCCCATAAGGGATCCCAGTGTGTTTAAGGTGAGGACTTTAGCCACTAGGCTACCGCACCGGGACCCATGACTATCACTTCACTTTCAGGGTCTCTCAAGGGCTTACTGTGTGTCTGGCGCTGTGCCTTCCCCCGCTCCCCCCTCACACACACTTGTACATTTCTTTTCTAGCAGCCCTCTGAGATGAGAACTGTTAGCCCCATTTCTGACATGAAGAAATAGAGGCTCACAGAGGGGGAGCATTTATGGGCCTCACATGACCCAAATATATTTAATCACAACCTGATTTTAAAGCCAGGGTGTCTCAGAGCGTCCAGTCCAGGCCACCCAGGCTGCCAGGTGGGTGGGTGCTGTGGCCTGCAAACTCTGCTGAGAGTGGCTGCTCCCACATTTTATAGGGGAGGAAACTCAGGTTCTGAGGGAGTGCCTGGGCCTGGCTGCTAGGTGCCTACCCAGGGTGGAGCTCGGGCAAAGGCCAGGCTGTCACTCATTAACCTGAGCTGCTACACTGAACTACTCAGCCTCTGGGGCAAGGTATTTGCACGGATCCTCCTCCCAGCACTCTGCGGGGAGCTTGCTGGGGGCTGGGCTCCCACCATTCCCTATTGCCTTTACCACTCCCTGCCAGGATTCATGCCCAACCCTGGAGAGAGTGAGGGAGTGAATGATGCTTCCTGGACAAGCTTTGGACAGAGCAGAGAGTGATCAGGGAGACCGTCTGCTGCCACCAGGTCTGGAGCCTGGAGCCCCGTCCTGGCCCCGTCCAGACTGCCTGCCTGGCAGATCTGAACACCTAAGTGTTTTTTCTTTTTTAAACAAATGTGTTATATGTACATAGGAGATTGTAAATGCATAATACAATGGGAACTTAAAGAAGTATGAAGGATAAACAGTAACACGTAGATCTCTTTCTATTCGGTCTCCTAGCTCAGCTTCCAGAAACTGCATCTCCCTCACTGCACCTGCGTGCTTCTGTGAAGACGTCCTCCAGGAACAAACAGGGCAGCAAGCCCAGTGCACCGCTCTGCCATCTTACTTTTTCAAACGTGCTTCTCATGGGGGCCATGCAGAGCTGCTTCATTTCCTTCTTTTATAAAAAGCTTTTTGTTTCCTTACTTATTTGAGAGGGAGAGATACACACACATATACAAAGGCCTCCCATCCATCCACTGCTTCACTCCCCCAAATGCCCATGGTTGGGCTAAGGCTAGAGCAAGGACCGGGAACTTCAACTCAGGCCTCCCACACAGGTGGCAGGACTCAAACCAAACCATCACTCCTTCCTAGCAGGTCAGCACTGGGAGGAAGCTGGAGCATGAATTGAACCTGGGCGCTCCGATGTGGCAGGTGGGTAGGGGAGCCGCCGGGCTAACTGCCTGTTCCCTGTCTCTTCGATGACTGTGCTGTATTCTGCTCCACACACGTTATCATGTAATTTAGGTATTTATTTACATTTTCCCTAGTATAAATAACGCTGCAGTGAGCATCCTAGTGCGTTGTGTTGTTTTTGACATGTGAAAGATGAACACCTGTGAAAGTTTTCATGGTCGAATAACTGACATTTTGACACCTGCTGGAAATGACTGTTTTTAATACCTTTTCCACCACAGCTGGTGATGTGTGGAGTGTCCAGTTTCCCGTATTCCCAACAAATGGCAAGCTGTTCAACCCCTTCCACCTTTACCAATCTGACTTGTTAAAAACGAGATTTCATGGTAGTCTGGATTTACATTTCTCTTGTGGGTGAGGCTGAGCATTTTGTAGGTCTAATGCAAGTTAGTATCTTATCTCTCCTGCCTGCAATCCTCTGTTGTTCTTTGTCCGTTTCCCCTCCAGGGCTGTTGGTCCCTAACTGAATTGTTCATGGGAGCTCTTTGTATGTCTTACGGGTGGCAAGCCTTTTGATCCATGGTGTGGGTTGTATTTTTCCACTTGATTGTCGCCACAGACTGCATTGTAAAAAGCTTGTTATCACTTTCTACCTTTGCCTCTGGCTGTCTCCTTGTCTTATCTCTGTCATTAGCATTCCCAGGGACTTTCACCAGCATGGCCCCATCCTGTGCCTTGCTCTTCTCCTCGGGTTGCCAAGTAATTCTTCATGGTGTTTTGTATTTCTGCACAGCCAGAGACCCCGAGACGTGGTTTTGTCTTTTTCCAAGGAAGATCTGGTGCTGAGCTGCTTCGGAAGTCAGAAACAGAGCCTGCCTCTGGAGAAGGGGCAGGTTTTTTAGATCGTTTTCAATAGTAGTGATATTTCCCTCTAGAGCAAAGGTCAGACAAATTTGCTTCTAACTCATTATAAAAGATTCAGTTTCCCAAACCTTGGGGCTCTTCACCACTCACCCTTGGGGGTGAGTGGTGAGGGGAAGACTTGAAGCTCAAGCTGCTTGCTGCGCTGTGAGTGGTCATGTTCCTTTGTCTCTGTCTTTGGTCAGCCTCCATTGGCAGACAACTAGTTAGCCTGGAGAAAGAGCAAAATCTTAGACCCTTGCAGTTTTGACACTCTGGTTGTTGGCAAAGAGTGGCTTTGGTCACTTGTGCCCAAGGTGATCCACATAAAGAGAAGCAAAACTTTGGTTTGGGTCCTTGACTTTGCACGGCCAGCCTTGGCCACGCTCACACGGTCTTCCCCTGCCGGCAGGTAAACCGGCTGTGGCTGCTGTGCCTGTGTGTCATTCCTACCTACTGCCAGGATTCAGTGTTGTTCAGTGGCTCTCAAGCTCTGGGTCAGTAGTTCTCCAACTTTACCTGGGTGGCTTATTAACAAAAAAAATGCAGGCTCCCCTACAGAGAAGTGGTTCAGTGGCCCTGGAGTAGAGCCCAGGAATCAGCATTGTCGACAAACCCTCCTCCCCATGGTTTTGTCGCAGACGCTCCAGGCTCACCTGTTGAGAGCTGTGGTTGCTGAGGGCTTGTGGATTGTTCTAGATTGGCTTGGGACCCATGCACCTGGTGCTGGGAGGCCCTGGAGGGCAGCCCTCTGGAGAGGTGGGGCAACCCCTCTGGTCCTGCAATGATAAGGCTGGGATGTGGGGGTGGCCGAGGGGAGTGAGAGGGCCTCCGGAGCATCCAGCTGGGCACCAGCCAGCCCCGGTGTTCCTCCACTTCAGGGCACCCTGCACCTGGCTGTGTGACTCATGTTGACTCAGCATGTGTCACCTCCTGGCTTAAAGGGACATCAGTGGCCTCATCTGCAAGGCCCTTCGTTGCCCTTTCTTTTTCTTTGTCTTTTAAAAGATTTATTTATTTGTTTGGGTTGGGGGTAAGTCAGATTTACAGAGAGGAGACTCAGAGAGCAAGATCCTCCCTCTGCTGCTTCACTCCCCACGTGGCCTCAGTGGCCGGAGCTGAGCCGATCTGAACCCAGGAGAGTATTCTGGGTCTCCCACATGGATGCAGGGTCCCAAGACGGGTCATCCTCAACTGCTTTCCCAGGCCACAAACAGGGAGCTGGAAGGGAAGTGGAGCAGCTGGGTATGAACTGATGCCCATTTGGGATCCTGGTGCATGCAAGGCGAGGACTTTATCCACTAGGCTATTGCACTGGGCCCGGTTTTTACTTTTTCTTCTCTGCAGCTCCTGCTCCCCTGGTTCTGCTTTGGAACAGGGTGGAGATTGGCCAGAGCAGGGCCAGACCTCTCTGGGGTCATATCCCAGATCTGTCTCTTACTACACTAAGCAGTGTAGGCAGGTGGCCTCTGTCTACTGGTCAGCAAAATGGGGTTCAAGACAGGACCTATAGCACAGCGGCGAGCTTTGATGCTTTCAGCCAAGGTCATGGGTGCCATGCTTTTGGGCACAACCAGGCATTTAGAGAGGGCTCATTGTACCTGGCCTGCTTCTGCAGGACCTGTCTTTGTTTCTGGAACATCCCACCTTCTCCCACTTCCATGTCACCTTTTCCTGCAGCTCACTCTGCTCAGTGCTTCTTCCTCCAGGATACCCCCACCCGCACCACCACCGGGGGCCCTTGTCCCTGCAGCTCTTGGGCTCTGTCCCCTGCCTGACCTGTTCTGTCAGGAACCTGGAGTGTTTACTGTCTTCTTTTCTGGGATCTCCTGTCATCGCCTGGGGGCAGACAGCTGGGATCCCTGGGCACCCGCTGCTGCTCTCAGCTCCATAGGAATCAGCTGCAGGGTCTTTGGAAGCTGAATACCCCATCCAGGTCTCAGTTTTTTGAACCATAAAAACTACAAACTGATAGAGTTGGGCCAAAGCACCTCTTTTTGTTAAAGGAGGAAAAACCCTTTCTAATATATATATATATATATATATATATATATATATATATATATATATATGGAAAGTAGAGCTATAGGGAGGAAAGGTAGAGAGAGGAAGAGTGGCGGGGGTGGGGGGAGGGAGATCTTACCATCTGTTGATTTACTGCCTGAATAGCCACAACAGGCAGGGCTGGGTCAGGCCAAAGCTGGGAGCCAGGAACTTTATCCAGATCCCCCAGTTGGATAGCAGGGACCCAAAGACTTAGACCATTGCCCTCTGCCTTCCCAGGGAATTGGGGTAAAAGTAGAGCAGCCAGGACTTGAACTTGTGACCCAGCATGGGGTGTCGGTATTGCAAGTGCAGGCTGGGCCTGCCTCAATGCCCCATCTTGCCTGTTTCTTACCTGTCCAGGTAAGGAGAAGGACAAAGCAAAATGGGCCTGACAGGAACAGGGCTTCCAGTGCTGGGAGGCACTGCTGCCTGCCCTGAGCTCTCGTCCTTCCTTCTGAACCCCTCGCTACAGAGCTCTAAGCTGGGAGGTGTGTGTTTGGTGTGTGTGCCAGGGGCCCAGCTTTGCAGATGAGGCAGCCCCTCCCCCAACTCAGCACACTCCAGGGGCTGGGCAGGATCCAGCCAGGGTCAGGGTCTGGGTAGGACCCAGCTGGGGATCCTAGCAGGGTGGCTCCCTGAATGATTCTTGCCCCTCCCTGGCGCTGGCACAGCTTGCACCTCGGGCTGGCACCACAGAAGTCCTGCCTGGATGGTGGCAACAGCCACAAGTGTCTCATTGAGATGGGGTATATGTGTTCCCGTCTAGTTTACTGCCCGCTGATCACATGCCCCCGTCATGGGGTTGGGCATCTGCTGTTCTTTTCTGGGCAAGGGTGTCTCCCCGGAGCCCCCAGCCCTGGCCTTCCTGGTACTCCCAGATCTTGGCAGCACCATCCCCCATGTTGCATGTGGGTTTCTGTTTGCTTCAAGTTTATCTCATAGCTGGCTGGAGCCAGGAGGAGTCTGGAGGAGACAGGAGGTGCAAGGGCTCAGGATTCTGTCTCCAGCTGCTCTTAGGAATGTCCCCCCTCCCCTCCTTCCCATCCCCGCCCTGTCCACTTCGTCTTTCCCTGGACCTGGCTAAGGCAGAGATTTAGCTAATTTGACCGCTCCTCCCTCAGGTCACTGGTGGAGCCTGGGATGTGTCAGAACTGAAACCACAGAAACACTGCCAGGGGTCTGATTCCAGAGGTGATGGATGGTCAATGACGCTGTTCTGAAAAATGTCCACAGGGCAGGTCCTGAGCAGAAGCCACCTCCCTGCCCCTGACCCTAAGCCTTGGGCTCCAGCTGGGAAGGCAGGGCCATCACAGGCATTGAGGCTGGCAGGACTGGGGCAATGCTTGGTGAGCAGAACCTCATTCTGCCAGGACTCCACCCAAAAGACCCCACGGGGAGCCTGGGGGTGACTCCTGTCCTGCCCCAGACTTGTTCCCCAGAGAGGGCTAGCTGGAGTTTTGGCCTCAAGCCAGTGAGAAGGGGGAGCTAGGCAGGAAGTCAGGTAGGGGTAAGTGAGCTGGGAGATTTTTCCCACGACTTGGGTGCTGTGCCTCTACCCACCCCCGCTTGCATACCAATCCAGTATGCCCACTTCCACATAATGCACCTGCACTTCATCCGGGACTAGAAAGGAGGAGGTGACCTGAGGAACATGGGCAGCTGAACTCCAGGGGGAAATGCCAGGAAACTCCTGGAAAATGCTAAACTCCTCACACATGCTAAACCCTGCCCAGTTGCCACCCTGTTTACATAAACTCCACGTGTTTGCATATTCAATTAGGGGACCACCCTATGTTCCACAGAGGAGAACCTTCTACTGCTGCCTTCTTGGGACTGTCTCTGGGTGGGTATCTCCTCTTCCGTGGGGCTGCCTGACCTGCCTGCCTGTATTCTTCCTTCTTCACCTCCCTCCTCCAGGCCATTCCCAAGGCAGCCTCAGGAGACTCTTAGGCTCCTGCGCTCAAGGCCCCATGGTTCCCAGATGAGGTCACTTCAGACCTCATAGGCTCAGAGGAGCTTGAAGAGGGTGGAATCCCTGGGGATTTTTGACCCCAGGGGTCAGCAGCCCCTCCCCTGGTTGGGTGGGAGGCAGGCGGGGAGGGGGCAGTGTCCTGTTTAGGTCTCAGGGCCTGCAGGTGGGTTCTAAGCTCCAGGATCAGGGCTGGGAAGCTGCTTCTCTGAGCTAAGTCTGGCATGGGCGGCTCCACATGGAGCTCAGATAGACCTGGCCAGGATCAGGTCGGAGACCAGTCTCAGCCAAGGCAGGCCTGGGCCCTTCCCAGCAGTGCCTCCTCACACGTACACCCAGCCTGGGCCTGGACAACCTGATGCCCAGACCCTGTGCTTCTCAAGGTGTGGAATGTGGCTTCCAAGGGCTGACCGCTTCCTTCCCCCACGGACCGGCCTCTGCAGGACTGGGTTCTCCCTCCCCCTGGTAGTTCCTGTCAGGTCAGGCTGGTTTTTCTTCCCCTGAGGACATGCTGAGGAACACCTGGGACCATTCTGACCTAGGTCTCAGCCCTACCCCTTCCTGATTCCCCATTTATGGGAAGTGACTGCAGCAGGGGCCGGGTCTGGGCATGGGGAAACAGTACTTCCTGCTGCTGGGCCTGGCTGCCCACCTCCCAATCAGAGCAAGGCCTGGGTCACCCACAGATCGGCCAGTGCTGGCCTGGTCTGCTGCTGGATTCTAGCAGCCAGAGGCCTGATTCGTTCAGTGTGGGGGAGCGTGGTGCTGGCTCACAGGAGAAAGTGAGAATGAGTTGAGGGTGACTGAGCAGGGCCTGACTCACCTGCGACTCCCCAGGCAGCACTTGAGGCGTGGCCCCTCTGTCTCAGGCTTGTCATCCAAGCACGTCAGTATTTCTGTCCCTGTCCTTCACTGTCGGTAAGCTCTCCATGACTACCTGCAGTTTCTCAACTCAAACATGGACTTCTGCAAAGGACCCCTCCACTGCTGTCCCCACCCTGGCCCTGCCTGCTGCCCTCCCCCAACCCTGGATGATCACTCAGACAGAACCTTGCAACCTCACAATCTGGACAACAACTGCCGTGGTCTGCAGGGCCAAGTCCAGCTCCAGGGCTGTGCTCTGAGTCTCCTGCTGGCTTCTTCCCAGCCCCTCTATAGTGAATTACCAGAAGGTGTCCACCCTGCTCTGCCGCCAGGTCTCCGTTCTTTCCCCTCCCTCTCCCAGTCTCATAGACATTCACTGTTCTTGAGGCTTATTCCAGCTTGCTTTGAAGATCAGAGGGATTGAGAGGGAGAGAGAGAAAGAGGGAGATCTTTCACCTGCTGTTTCCCTAACCACTCACAGTGGCTGGGATTGGGCTGGGCTGTAGTTTGGAAGCCCAGAACTCCATTGGGATCTTCCATATGGATGCCAAGGACCCGAGTCCTTGAGCTGTTGCCTGCTGCCTCCCAGAAAGTTGGAACTGGAAGTAGAGATGGGACTTGAACCCAGGCACTCTGCTATGGGCTATGGGTGGCCCGAGTGCTATGTTAGTGGCTACACCCCGCTTTCAGGTTCTTGTTCAAGGGGGGCGGATGCCCTTGTCAGGGAGAAGTGAGTGATTCCCAGCCTCTGTACACTTGAGTACGTTGCTTGGTTGGAGGCCCAAGAGCCTGCTGGCTCAATAGATCTTGCATGGCAGCCCAGAGAGACCTTCCACAGGCAAGAGGGTTCCCAGGAGGTGCTGACAAACGGCTGCTGGCTGCAGGCCTGCCTGGGATATGCTGTGCTTGTTCTGCTAGGTCACCAGCTATAGCCCCAGGGCATGTGTGCACTACCCAGCCCTGAGGACACCCAAGTGGGCTCAACTTCTGGTGTTCTCAAAGTTTGGGGTCCTTGGGCAGCTGGGGCAGGAGGGGCTATCCCCCACCAAACCTGGCATGAGTCTTCAGCTTGTTTAGGGGTCTCCTAGGAAACTTCTGCCACTTTGCTTCCTGAGTAGTACCAGCCCCAGGTACCTGGGACCTGAGGTATGGGAGCTTAGAAACTTCTTCCGGAGTCTCTCTCCGCTCGCCGGAGCTTCCTCTTTCCTTCCTCAGTTTAAGGCCGGAGCGTTCCAGTGGGCAATGGGCCAGCGTCCCACATCGCGGGGCCTGGATCTCATACTGGCTCTGGCTGCTCATTCTGGCTACTTGCTAATACAGAACGTGGGAACTGAGGTGTAGCAGGCACAACGGCTGCCTCTGACGTTGGCCTCCCATATGGTCACCGGTTTGAGTCCTGGCTACTCTAGTTTCGGATCCAGCTCCCTGATAATGTGCCTGGGAAAGCAGCGGCAGATGGCTCAGATTGCTGGACACTTGCACCCACATGAGAGCCCCCGAGGAAGCTCTGGGCTCTTGGCTTTGACCTTGCGCAGTCTCTGCCAT